>NW_026623220.1:2402500-3002500 GCF_028827695.1 Penicillium maclennaniae
TTATTCTTTTGGCTTTTCTTCGGTTCCCTTCTTTGCCACCTTTATTATGTTGCTATCTAGTATTTGTATAACATTCTAGACATCATTTCTAGGCTATTCTAGCCTATAAATATGTCCTTCTTTTCTAGCAGAAAGAATCAAGTCAGTTCTACTTTCCTGAAGTCATTTTCCACTTTCCAAAAAGTTATCTCTACCTTCTTCCTTTGATCCTCAGGACTATGGTTCTGTCTTCGTTTAGGCTATATCTGCTTATAGTCTATCCTACGACCTTTGACCTTCTTCCTTTGTCTGGCACCGACTGACCTGGCCGGACTAAGGTTGATCCCACGGACTTAAGGGGCCACGATCTGCTTCGTGGTAGCTTTCCCCTTATGCTCTAACAATAAGGGAACGAACACGCGTAGAGTTATTATATTAATTAGTCGCGTAGGGTATAAATAACTAATATATTATAGTAAGAGAGGGTCTAGATAAGTATATTAATCGCGGGCGATTAGGGCCGCGCGTATTCTATTAATAATTAAGCTTCGCTAATCAGATATATCTAAGATAGATTATATCTGTTATAGCGGTATTATTTATTATAATAGAATTAACTAGATTAGTAGGATTATAAAGATTAATAGGATTAATAAGATTATAAAGATTAATAAGATTATAAGAATTAATAGGATTAATAAGATTATAAAGGCCCGATTAGGAAATCACTTAAATATATATATTTATTATAAGTGAGGATATAGGCGCGTAACTTTTTGGCCCTTCTTCTTTTTTCTTCTTACTCTCTCTAACCTATTTATTTCTTTACTATTCTATTCTCTTTTATGCTTATTCGCCTATTTTTAGGTATCTCCTGGCTAATATCTAGTATTTATTTTCGCTTATAAGTTTACTATAAAAAAATATTTTTCTTTTTATTTTCGCGCGTTATAGCTACTCTGACTAACTCTCGTTATACCTGTAGCCGCCTACGCCTTAGTCCTAATCCTCCTCTTATTTCTTTAGTTGCCCCTATTTTGTAAAGGAATACTGAGGACTAGCGGTGAAGGTTTGCCCCGCAGTGGGATAAGCAAGTCTCGGACCTAATTCGTACTTAAATCGAGAGGGTTTCCAATTAATCTAGACTTAGCAAGAATTAGTCTTGCTTCTATAATACTATACCTAGTCCAGATATCCTTCCTTACCTAACCGATAGGCTTTCTATCCTGAATACATAGATCCTTTATAATTCTGATTCTTCTTTTATCGGTTACCTAAGGAAGTATGTCTGTTAACGACCGTGTCCTCCGCTCCCGCGTCGCTACCGAAGGCGACGACACGCCTATATCGCACGAGGCTATTGCTACGTCCTAGCGTAGAGACGCTACCGATTCGACCCCGGGACTAAACTAACCTGAGTCAATTTCTCCTGACCCGCTATAATACGAACTACTTCTAGGGGACCTACGCGGATATTAAGCGACCCGTGGAGAACTCCGAAACGATAGCTAAACTATCGAAGATGAAATCGAACGCCTTAATAAGAAAATCCGTCTCCTTAAACGTATTCGGGAGCTTAAAGGGGACCGAACCGTGCCAGTTAAGATAAGGACCCGGCTACAAAATAAAGACGAATCGACCGCGAGTAACGATAAAAAGGGTATTAAAATCAAAGATATCCCTTCCTTTTTAAAGGACTTTAACCTCCGGAAACGTTAAGAGTAGATTCTTGACCTCGAATATTAATTCGAAGCTAACCTAAAATGATACCCTATAGACCGAGAAAAGGTATTCGCTGATATAGTAATAATAGAATATGACTATCGCTAAAGATAGCTATAATATATATATATAAAGCCTATAAAGAAATAATAAGAGCTTAAGAGCTTATAGATAGCTTTTAAAGACTAGACGACTACCCTCCTATATAATATAGCTACCTTACGGGCCGATATAAGTATTAGCCTTAGCTAGGCACACTAAAGGCTATAAGATAATCCGGATTAATTCTATACCTATCTAAATAACCTAGAATAATATTTTAAACAGAAAAGCGAAAAGGATAGTATAATATTCTATTACTCTAAGCTTAACCTAGCCCTTCGCTATTATATAAGCGAATATCTCCCTAGAGGATAACTACTAGAGACACGCGATACTATAGTAAGTAAAGCGGGACGTTTCTAGAACCTACTCTAAATAGCTAAGAAACGTCGCTAATTCGCTAACGAAACCTAAGAGTATTAACGCCCACTAGGACGCCTCGCATAATCCAGATATACGTATAACTAGAGAAGGGACGACGCCTCCCAAAGATATAAGGAGTAATAACCCTTAAAGACCCGGCTAGGTTCCTTACGCTTCCGGGAAAGCCGCGGCTATCATAACTCAAATAATATATATAGATTGACTACAAACTAAGACCAAAACCTATCACGCTTAGGATCGAGACCCTAATATTACCGATACCATAAATTCGGCTATATCGCCCTAAATTGCACCAAAGACAGACTAAACACATACCTCGCGCATATCTAATCCTTAAGGAACTTAGGAAAAGGGAATAAGTCGAAGTGAGCCCTACCCCTACGACTCTAGACCCTAAGATAGGGACCACCTTACGCTTTTATATCCTAATTTAAGTACGGAACGCCCTCGTTATATACGCGGACCTAGACAGTTACGCCGAAGTTAATTTAGTTAGCTACTATTGGAATATAGACCAATGCTACATAGAAAGATCTATCCTTATATTCAACATATAAGATCAGCATTGCATTAATCACGTGACCAGATTTTTTTCTTCTATCAAAATGATATTTTGACCACTTCTGATTCTGGTCCGCGGCCCTCTCCCGAATGATAGGCAGGACCATTTTCCTTGAGAGGTCCGCCTTCAGGCATGAATGGTCCGTTCCTTCGGAGGTGCCTTCGGGCATATCTTGCCTGCGGACTTCGACCATAGTCTTCGAACCTCGGTGAACAGACTTCGACCCTCAGTCCCCTCAAGGATAGGCGGACCACTTTCCCTTAGGGATAAAATGGTCCACCTTTGGGTATGCATAACCAGATACTGCGGGGAAGCTTTAGGGATGGCTGAAACCGTCGATTCTTGACATCATTCTTTTGGCTTTTCTTCGGTTCCCTTCTTTGCCACCTTTATTATGTTGCTGTCTAGTATTTGTATGTTATTCTAGACGTCATTTCTAGGCTATTTTAGCCTATAAATATGTCCTTCTTTTCTAGCAGAAAGAATTAAGTCAGTTCTACTTTCTTCCTTTGATCCTCAGGACTGTGGTTCTGCCTTCGTTTAGGCTATATCTGCTTATAGTCTATCCTACGACCTTTGACCTTCTTCCTTTGTCTGGCACTGACTGACCTAGCCGGACTAAGGTTGATCCCACGGACTTAAGGGGCCACGATCTGCTTCGTGGTAGCTTTCCCCTTATGCTCCAACAGCTACTAATTCGCAAAAAAGTATAACCTAGAATATACCCCGGCTATTGCTCTAACTATTTAGGCAATCTCGAACCAGAAGATTATCTCCTATAGGGTATAGAAAGTCCCTATTACCGCTACCGACTCGAGGGGGACACCCTATAGCTTTATAAGATAATATATAGCTATAGATAGGGACCTACGCCTAGAAGGCAGCCCCGTCCTTTTATCGATAACTATAATTTAAGACCTTTAAATCTATTTATTACTAGACTAATAATAGTGATTCGAGGCAAAAGAGTTCTCCTCACTTAGCCCGCAGTAATTCACTAAGGCCTGCCGAAACTATACCTATATTTATACCGCGATCTAAATACCAGAAGATATATAGCTTCCAAAGGATAATAAAGAAACAGAGACTATATCCGAACTAACACTACTAGACGAACTAGAGATATTTCGTGATATATTCGCGGCCGATTAGTTAAAGATTCTGCTAATACAAAAGTTAACTAACTACACTATCGAACTTAAGGAAGGGGTATTACCCCTTTATAGGCTAATATATCCCCTCTCGCAAACCGAACTCGCGGAATTAAGGAGATATCTTAACGAAAACCTCGTAAATAGATATATCCGACCCTCTAAGAGTCCCGTAGGGGCGCTAATCCTCTTCGTACCGAAAAAGGACGGTAGTTTACGTCTCTGCGTAGACTACCGAGGATTAAATAAAGTCTCAGTTAAGAATCGCTATCCTTTACCCCTTATTTCGGAGATCCTTAACCGCCTTTCGGGTGCAAAATACTTTAGCAAAATCGATATATAGGATATATACTACCGAATCCGAATAAGAGAGGGCGAAGAATAAAAAATAGCCTTCCGGACATAACACGGCCACTATAAATATATAGTGATACTATTTGGACTCACTAACGCACTAGCTACCTTTCAAAACTATATTTATACCGCGTTACGTGGCCTACTCAATATAATCTATATTATATACCTAGACAATATCCTTATCTTCTTATCAGACTACGAGTCATACACGAAATACCTTCGATAAGTCCTCGAAAGGCTAAAGGAAATATAGCTCTACGCAAAAATATCTAAATACGTATTCTATTAAGACTAAGTGGAATTCCTCGGCTTTATGATTAGTAGCTAAGGTATCTTAATAGACCTATAATATATTATCGCTATCGCGTCCTAGGAAATACCTAAAATATTCTATAATATCTAAGTATTCCTAGGATTCTGTAACTTCTACCGGCGTTTTATTAAAGGATACTCCCTTATTACGGTCCCTCTTACTAACCTTCTAAAGGGAAGCTAGAACAGCAAGAAATAAGGGAATATAGATCTAAACGATATCGAAAAGGTAGCGTTTTAATAACTAAAAGATACCTTTTAGTAAGCCTCACTCCTTAAATTCTTCGACCTAATAAGATATATCCGAATTAAAACTAACGTATCTAACCTAGGGATAGCCGGGATAATATTATAACCTAATAATAAAGAGCGATAGCACCCCGTAGCGTTTTAGTTAAGAAAATTTACTAGCGCAGAACTAAACTATAGCACCCCGGACCAGGAACTATTCGCTATTATATATTTATTTAAGTAATAGCGACACTACCTAGAAGGAAGTAAGTACCCTATCGAGGTCCTCTCTGATTATTCGAATCTCTAGGGCTTTATAAAATAGCCAAAAATTAATAGACGCTAAGCCCGGTAGTGTTTATTCCTTACCCCCTTTAATTTCGTGATTAAATACCGAGTAGGTAGAATAAATCCTGCCGATAGCCTCTTATAATAGCTAAATAAAGATATAGCTCTAAGAACAGAGCTTCTAAACCTTATTCGAGAGCGAATCGTAGGTGTTTCAGAGGTCAAACTAAGAGACCTCCTAGCCGGCAAATCCTAGTTAGAGTATAATAACTAGGAAGAACCTAAACTCCGTGTGCGAATCCCTATTAATACCTAAGTGAATCGAGGCCGGGGCGATATAGAAATAGCTAACTAGGCTATCTGGGAGGAGTTGATAGACATTGACATGGGTTGTCCATGGGCAGAAGGTTCGACCCATGACCCAACCCATGGGTTGCCCACGCTTGGGCAGCGGAACCTGACCCGTCCATGGGTTGGGTTGGGTTAACCCATGGGCAACCCATGGACACCTAATCCTGCCTGATTTAGGATTTTCGGCCTGATTTGGCCTGATTTGGCCTGATTCAGCCTGAACTTTTTGCATAATTTTTAGCTTATTTACCGTTTCTTACCTTAGTTCTGGTCTAAACGCATACCATTCCCTCTTTTTTCATCCTTCCCTACTGTATTTATATAAAATATGATCGTTTATACCTAGACTAGTACGTTTTGTATCGGTCGCATAAAGAAGACTAATTATTATCGTCTATAATAGGGTAGTTGTGTTTATGTTAGTGGTATAGAGCAGAAATATATATTTCCCGTAGATAAGTGTACTACCACTTTCTGTTGGAGATTCTTCTTTAATTTTTAATTCACCCAAATGTCAATATTAAGCTATGATATTTTGTGTACGTATTATCTATATATATCTCTACTTTATCTCCTAGTTTAAGAGCTTATATATTTGATTTGCGTGAGTAGTGAAGATAAAGACTAATCCTTTCACGGACTTAGAGAGATTGATTCTGCAGAATAGGTGTGTGGGTCCGTGAGACCAATGACATCAGATCAAAAGACCCGCTCAACACGCGTTATAACCAATTAACGCGTGTATAGTCCTACCCGCTATTTATTCCATGGTTCACTTCCTCCCTACTTCACCCCTACTTTTACGTTCTTTCGCGTTATTATGGCTAGATCCTTATCTGAACACTTTGATTCTATCACGAGTGATAGTATCGACCCTCTTCTATCTGATTGCTGCTTCTCTATCCCACCCTCCTCGGTTCCTGAAAGCCAGTCTACCGCGCCTATTACTACCGAGCCCCCACCGATCCTTAAACGCGTCGGACCTAAAGAGAAACTATATCCTATGGACCGATATAAATAAGGCTATATTTATCTAATGGTGGCTTATAACAATATATGGGCAGAAACCACGAGCGGAATATCCCCGGTGGGATAAAAGGGGCTTAATATCCGAGGTTTAGACACACTTTGAATAGGGCGCAGAGATCTCTACTAGTAGACCATATATTATCTATAAGGACTGTGGCCAGATCTATGCGTATAGTCCTAAAAATGGGACGAATATTATAATAAGGTATAGAGAAAGATGCCTACTAAAGGGTAAGCTAAAACAGAGAAATATCCAGGCGGCTATCCGTACCCAGGTAAGACAAAGGTGAAAGAGAAGTGAAAGAGAAGTGAAAGAGAAGTGAAAGAAAAGTGAAAGAGAAGTAAGACTAATACTCCTTTATTTGAATCACTAAGCTCTATACGCTCCCCCGCCCGACGTATAGGATAAAAACGATTAGAAGAAGCAGCTTTTGGTCACAATCACTAGCCTTCGTCTACTATTCCAGATTATCGAAAACTAGCACTTTCGAGACCTTTTACGCTTAACCTAATAAGCCTCTTCCCTCCCTATTATCTAAATAGGTAAAACCCTTACTCGTTAGCTTTAAAGCACCGTCCAAATCTAATAGTAAGGTATACTAAATATGCTTCTGTCAGACGCAAAGCTATCACTTATACTTAACTGCTGGACGTCGCCCTTTTATTAGGCGTTTATGGCTATCACTGGGTATTTCCTTAATAAATAGTGGGAATATAGGCAGATCCTACTCGGTTTCGAACCCCTCGAGGGTATATATACTAGGGAGAACCTTACTTTAGCCCTATATACTGTTATTAACAGATATAGGATTAAAGATTAGATTCTGGCTATCACCACTGATAATGCGTTAAATAATAAGACAATGTTTGATAAGGTCTAACGGACCTATCCAGATATCTCTATTGTTTATATTCCGTGTATGGCGTATATGATTCAGCTTAGCCTTAATAAGCTCCTATATCGGATCAAAGCAAAGCCAAAGAACGACACAGTGGATATAGTGTGGACCGATAAGCTACAGAAGGCTTCTACCTAGCGAGGACAGAAAGGGGATATTGCAAACACCCTCGATAGGGTACGCCGGCTTACAATATATATTAATGGAAGCCTATAAAGGCGTACGGAATTCCTTAGGCTTCAATCGATAGAACCTAGTTAATTAGTCCTAATTTAGGACGTCCGAATACGGTGGAATTCCACCTATCTGATATTATAAAGAGCTAAACGACTATAACTATACTTTAATAGGTACTGCTATATTAAGTGCCTAGAGAACCTAAAGCTTAATTCCGAGGAATAGCGATAGGTTAACTATCTTCTTTGCCTTATAAGACTATTCTTCCTATATATAAGCATATTCTCAAAGACAAAAGACGTGACTATCCATTAGGTATTTAAGCTTTATAATAAGCTATTTAAATACCTCGAGGCGTTAATCAGTCAGCTTAAAAAGAAGAAGGTACGCTCTTACTTTTCTCTCACTTCTCTCTTACTTTTTATTTACCCTTATACTAACGAATATTAGATTAAATAGAAGTAATAGATACTTATCGCTCTTAAAGCAGGCCTACAGAAGCTCCGTAAGTACTACGTAAAGACCGATTAGCCTAAGGCTAATAATATATATACGCATAGCACTATCCTCGCACTAAAGGATAAGTTACAGTACTTTAAACGCAAGGAATAGTCTGGTGGGCCAGAGGGCTCTACTTAGATATAGGCCGAACACTATCACAGCACCCTTTAAGATCGGATTAAAGCTTATTAATTCGAAGAGAATAACACCCTTCTATCTAAAGCTTATATATAAGGGTCGGAACTTAATCGGTTACTCGAAGATAAAGGTGAATCTAACCTAGACCGGGATAAACTCGCACGGTATCTTTAAGCCAATAAGCCTCTTTATTTAAGTCTCCTCTACTCCTCTTTTAAGTTAGCTCGACTCCACTTTTAAGTCAGACCGACTTCTCTTTTCAGTTAGGTTAACTCCTCTTTTTAGTTAGGTCGACTCCTCTTATAAGGTTAATCCCTTATATTTTTAAGTCTAAGCGACTACTCCCACGAGTCTGATCGACTCCTTCCATAAGTCTGATCGACTCCTTCCACGAGTCTGATCGACTCCTTCCACGAGTCTGATTGACTCCTCCCCCGAGTCCGATTAACTCCTATTTAAAGGCTTGCTCGCTTATTAAGCCTCTTTACCCTCTTTGCTTACTTCTCTTTCTCTTTAGGTGTTATACGCACTACCCCCTCAGGCCTTCTGGAGAGACTATCAATTTGAATATCCTACCCTCGCACGGGTAGCCCGCGATATCTTCTCTATTCCCGCTACTGGTGCGGGGGTAGAGAGGCTATTTAATTTAGCCCGCGACGTTTGTTATTATCGCCGAGATCGTCTGAACTCAATAACTATCTAGGATCTAATGATGTTCTCTTGCCTTACTCAATTTGAGATAGAAGATGAACAGCTTGAACTAGCTCGGGCTCTAGAGATCCCTGAAGAAGGTGACAAAAGAGTGTTTTATCTGATCATGAAAGTGAGCAAAGTGATAATGATAATAGTGGTTTACCCTTAATGAGCCAAGTACGGCATTCTGGAAGGGTAAGGAAGGCGCCGAGGATACATAAAGGGTTCGAAATTAGTAAATAGTTTAGTATTTAATTAATCTCACTTGATCTTCACTTGATCTTCACTTCCTAAATAAATGCGGTAATATTCTGTCTAAATATTACCACTCTAATACATTAAATACTACATAAATTGTATAACTTATGTCTTACGGTACTATGGGTTGCCAAGAAACCCATGGGTTAACCCGTCTATAGGCAGCCAGACCTGACCCGTCCATGGGTTCGGGGTAGGTGTCCAGGACCCGTCCATGGACGGGTTGGGTTTGACCCATGGACCCAACCCATGGGTTATGTCAATGTCTAGGAGTTGAGTTACGCTTAACGGTTACCCCAGAGTATAGTATAGAGTGCTAGTGCTAGTGAGAACGCTTATACGGAGCACGTAAGCGCTAATCTACGAATCTAGGTTAAGAGAATCTAGGATAACGATCCGGAGACTCAGAGCTAAAAGATAGCTATTTCGTAAGGGAAATAGCGTATAAAAGGATAGTCTATTAACCTTAATAGCCTACTACGCTATAGAATACGCCTTTATATCCTTACGGGGAGTAACCTAAAATAAAAATTGCTATAAATCTACCACGACGATCCCTTAGTAGGACACTTTAGGAAATATAGGACGACAGAGCTCC
Organism: Penicillium maclennaniae; assembly: GCF_028827695.1. NCBI lineage: Eukaryota > Fungi > Ascomycota > Eurotiomycetes > Eurotiales > Aspergillaceae > Penicillium > Penicillium maclennaniae. Next base: position 2,412,233 of record NW_026623220.1, read on the forward strand.
TATAACGGAAATATTATTAGACGAATATATACTAAGACGTTACAGAATATATAAAAACCTACTCTGTCTGCTAAGGAACTATAGTACCTCGGTATAGGCCGTACGGTAACCTTAAATCCCTACCGTAACCTTTACAACTATTCGCCAAAATCTCTATAGACTTTATTATAGGTCTACCCTTAGTGATCTATAAGAACGAGCCTTATAATATAATCTTAGTTATTATCTGCCACTTTACGAAATAGTGCCGATTCATCCCCGTTTTAATAGCGATTAACGCTAGTTCCCTTATCGTTATAATATATTATAAGATCGAACTCTAGTTTAGCCCACTAGAAGGTATCGTATCCGATAGAGGCCCTATCTTTACTAATAAATTCTGGTCAAAACTATATTTTTACTTAAGGATAAAACTCCGATTTTCTACGGCTTTCCACCCACAGACAGATAGCTAAACAGAAAGGATAAATTAAACCCTTAAGCACTACTTACGGTGTTTTGTGGATATCAAGTAATAAATATAGCCGAATCTGCTACGAATTACAGAGTTTATATATAATAATACTATAAATACCACTATAGGTATCTCGCCCTTCTAAGCCCTTATAGGATATTCCCTAAATTTCTAATTACGCTCCGAGGCCAGAGCACTAAAGAAGGAAGTGCTAGCCGTAGCAGATTAAATATAAAAGCTATATAATCTCCGTAAAAAAATAAAGAAAATATAGCGAAGAGCTACTAAAACTATAGCGAAGCACTATAATAAACGCTACACCCTAATTAAATTTAAGCGTAGAGATCTTATAGCCCTTTTAACCTATAAAACTTAAAGCTAAAGATACCTATAAGAAAACTCTTACCACGCTTTATTAGACTATTTCGCGTACTTATAACAGTCAGAACATAAGCGTATTATCTAAGCTTACCTAACTAATACTCCTAGTTATATAACGTCTTCCCCGTGACCTTCCTTGAGCCCTAGCACTAACATAAATTAGACGCGAACCCACTTTTAATGCCAGAGCTCGCGGACGATAATAAATAGGAGGTTAAGGAGGTTAAGGATAAGAAAATCTTCCGTAATAAGATACACTTCCTAGTTAAGTAGAAGGGATAGCCCGCAAAATATAACTAATAGTTACTAGAAGTGAATATAAAGAATACCTAAGAAGTAATATAGGACTATAGGAAAAAGAGAAAAGGCAGAAGAGTTCATTAAAATCCTAAGAAAAGATCCCGACCCAAAGTCGGCCACTATAAAAACAGTAAGAACAAAATTAGGTATTTAAGGTTTCACACACGAAACCTCCACAAAGATATACCGATATATTAAGGAAATAAGACCAAAAGGTCAAAGCATAAAAAAAAGATAGGCTATAATATTATTAATAATCGCCGCACTATTAGCGTCTCTATCCGCGTACTAGAGGCGAAGCGCGGCCGAAATATTATCGCGGAAGGTTAGCTTCGTAACCCGCTAGGAAGTAAACACAATATCTATAGGGGACAAACGAGGGACTAGCGAAGCCTCCTATAAGAGATAGTAAATATTAGACGCGCTAGGGCTAGGGTTATCGATAGGAATAAGGAGATAACTAGCTAGATATATCTAGTAAATAGCGAAGTTAACCTACAGAATCGTTAGCGAAACTTATACTAAACGGGCTTCTAACTTATAGGCTTAGTGGCACGCGTAGTGCCTAGGTTATAAATACTAGAGTGACGAGACACTAAGTATAGAAAGTTAGTGATAAGGGCGCGAACTACCTCCTCGGCACGGATATAAATAGTATTAGACCAGATAGGGTCACTAATAATAAGCTCACTATCTTTGTCCGCCTCCTTAGCAGACTTAGTAACGATAGCCTAAATATCCGCGATATACTTAACTAAATTAACTATATTAATTAAGTCACCTTATATACTAAAGGGAACCTAGATAGGTTAGTAACGAAATATAACCGAATAGAAAAGATAAATAAACCGAAGGGCAAAGACGATTAGCACAGAAACATACTTAGTATAGGACAGAACTTAGCGTATCGCGTATATAAACTACCGAGAAGGCGCTCTGCCTATCCTAGTCTCGGAGGGAGCAATAGGCGTAGGGAATATATTAGGTGAGCTCGGGGATCAGAGATATATCCCGCAAAGGGCGACGGCTAGGGGATAAAGGGGCAGATATATTAATTCGCGAGCGAAATAACGACAAAAATAGAGAAAAAGAAAAGAAATAAAGAGAAAGCCGAACTAGTAATAAGTTATAGCCAAAGAATAAACAAAAAGAAGTCAAAACGATACCGAATATAAGTACTAAGGAGATAGAAGAGAGTTATTAAAGGGGGAAGAGTAAGGGGAGAGAAGTAAGAAAATATATAAGTAAAGATATTAATAATATATATAAGAAAATAATAATAACACGCTAGAAAACCACTAATATATAACCAGAAAAGACACACGCAAACATATATTACTATTAGCTAAATCAAATATATAACCTCGCGCGGTATAATAATATTATTACCCTATCGCGCCTGGGTCTGCCGCGAAACTAAAGGGAGTCTAATGCTATTTATAACTCTTACGTGACATACCTTAAGTATAACGATACCTAGGGCTTATCCCTATTATATAATCCGACCCTAGGGAGTCACGTGCCACTAGATAACGTTATACCAAAGAACGACTAAGAGAGAAAAAAAAAAATTTTTAATTACCTCCGGGGCCCATTATCTCTAGAAGGGGAGGTAGTTATAAAGGAATACTAAGGACTAGCGGTGAAGGTTTGCCCCGCAGTGGGATAAGCAAGTCTCGGACCCAATTCGTACTTAAATCGAGAGGGTTTCCAATTAATCTAGACTTAGCAAGAATCAGTCTTGCTTCTACAATACTACACCTAGTCTAGACATCCTTCCTTACCTAACCGACAGGCTTTCTATCCTGAACACATAGATCCTTTACATATTTATTCCTTTTTTTCTTTAGTCGCTTTTACTTTATTTTTTGTTAGCCTAAATACTAAAAATAATCTAATTATAACTAATTTTATTATCTAATTTAACTATTCGATCTCGAATATAGTTTATACCTATATACGTCTGTTAGTCTATAAGCCAATTATATAATCGCTTTAGAATTACGAAATAGCCTATATCTAGCGGCTATAATAGATATAAGCTATGCGGTAATATATAAATAGGTATAATATCGTTTTTAGTGTATAGACGATCAAATTTAGGCGTAAGGTGGCTTCTATAACTATTAAGAATTAATAGCCTATATCGACTACGTAAACGGCTTACGGTCAAAGGAATAAATAGCTTTTAAAGCTATCGAAGCCTAATATCATCCGATATCCACCTATTTAGGCTAACCTCGAAGCGTTAGTCCCTTAGAGTATCATAGAACCATAATTCGATATAGCGCTTACCTTTAAATATAATTAACGGCGGCAAAGCCTAGCCTAAAGTATTAATAGTCTTTATTACAGTTACCTATTCCCGATTACCTAGCTATAGAATAGATTGTCGTCTATAATATCTAGCTTTAGTAACTACCCTTACGGTAGAAACTAAGCCTATTACGAAGCCGGTTTTATCGAAGTTATAGATATTATTAGGTAGGATACTATAGCGCGTAATAGTCTCCCTAACTAGCCGAGACTAATTATTTAATACCCGCGGATCCTCCTATTCTGTATATTAATAATTATACTGACGCGAGAAACGTATTTAGATAGCTAATATACGCTTAATATAGTTTCTAACCTAATTCACACTAATCGTAAAGGAACCGGTAGCCGAAAGAAGAATATTAGCTATATTACGCACTATCGCATACCTAGGGGATATACCGCGGTTATCTATAGATAGAATCCACTTAGTAAGCGTATCCTTATCTAACTGGGTTATTTTATGGCCATTAGCGCGGGTAGTAGCCTTCGAAGGAAGACCATTAATGCGGTCGCGTAGCGTAGACCGCGGTATGCTATAGACGCGCGTAGCAGCCGTAATAGTCGGAATATCCTTATTTTTGAAAGCCTGGATTATAAGCTCGATCCTACCCTCTTAGTGGATAGCATTCTGGATTATTTTCGACCGAATTAGTGGCATAATAATGATTTAATTGGGGGGGGGGGAATACGCGGAGACGCGAAATTGGATGGGGTGGCGGTTGGCTTGTGGTGGCGAGTGGCTTGTGGATTACGTTAACGTTACTAGGGAATATAATATAGTCTAATAGGGATTACTGGGGGTATAGCTAAAATTAGACTTATATGTTTTAAGCTAGGGTTCGGGAATAAAAGTCTAAGAGTGTAGTAGTAAATCTGATTTCGAATACTACTGTACTATACGTCATGATCGTCTCGTCACACGCACTCTTCGCTTCCGCTCCTTTGACTCCTAATAGAAGGCTGCAGTGGCTGTACAGTAAACTAACATTTATGGCAAAGATACTTTTTCTTCCTATGGCTTCTGTTATCCACTGTGATTTTTATTCGTTGCCCTTGTCCATCGAAAGCTGGTAGAGCAATATTTGAAAACAGATTTCCCTATTTACACTCACGAATTGTTTCTCGGCCGGTATCCGAAACCACGGTAACTCGTAATGGGCTAAGCCGTCAATAACCCTTTCAAAGAATAGATACCTTTCATTTCCAGAACGATTGTGTGACGTATAATACTATATATTACACGAAACTCCTCTACATCCGCGATCTCTATGCCCCTTCGTACCCACTAACCTCACCATCCATCCACCGTCTCGAGGATCATCTACACATGGCACTGAGACTACCTCCATCGAAGTTACACCTTATTCGTTACATGATTTGAGCCAGTCACTAACCACGTCTTCAATTACTGACGCAGCTGAATGCAGCAAACGCACGATCAAAAAAATTCACAGAAACTTGCGACAAGTTCGAAGACAATTTGGAAGCGTCCATTTCCTTCCCCACCCCCAACGAAAAAATGTATTGGTCGAAGACGAAAAATAAATCACCAGTACTAGAGGCACTCTGCGATCATCTGCTCGAAAAGCCCAGAATTGGTTTACCCCGGACCACCGCTGAGCGTTATGCAGGCTACAACAATTGCGTAAATGGATGATTGTGCATTCCCGTTGTAATCTCCGAAGCTTCCTCAGCGGCGAAATTTGAGCCTTGTTTGATAGACCCGTCTTTGTCCCTAGTTTTACCAGTGAAAGGGGTGGGGGTACTCATTAGACCCAGATGTCGCTCTCCATTAAGGTGGTAAAAAAGGCTGTGCCGGCGTTGGTAATCGAGCCCAATTCCCGCATAATCAGAGTGACCACCCTAGTTTACTTTGCTTGGTCATACCTCATATCTGGTCCGTTTCTGAGACCTTCACGCTTCTCCGTTCCACCCAGTAGTTCCTTCCCGCTGAAAATATATTTGGTTCTAGTCATGAATCTGCCGATTGATCCACGTTGTGATGTGACCCAGCTTTGGTAATTGTGAAACCCAATCATCAACTGAAGGGAATAGTCACCGGATATGCTGTCTGGTGTGAATGGCTGACCGGCGGGTACATTGCGGAACCTGCACATCATAAGCTACGCTCAATCCACCGAACACCAGGAATGAGGAGAAGCAGAAGAAGAAGAGAAAGATAGTGGTGAAATGGATAATGAAGGGGAGGCAGCATAACGAATCATGTATCCGAAAGTAAAAGAATATAGGAAGATAGGCTTACCAGTTCATAGTTTTTGAATCATCGACCGGGATGTACTTGCCATTTTCAAGTCTAGGCTCCGGCTGGGTCATGGCGGATTCACCAGTCTTTTGCGCGACAGAGTGACAGGACGCACAAGATGATATGAAATTATCCGCTGTGGTTGGTATGGTCAGGACAATTCTTGAATCTGGAGAGCAGGGGGAGGAGCTCGCACCGGGCCCGTTCAACCGTCCATTCCAACCCCAGCTAGGCCGAGATCCTGCTAAAGAGACTCGTAGAGTTTCGGCTTTGGGATTGATCCATGACTCTGCTGGTTTAGAGCCTTGGTTGAAGGCAGCCTGGTTCATAAGTGGGTCGTTGCCCCACATTATACCCACAGGGATAATACGGTTCCATGCCTGAGCTCCATTCAGTATATACGCCTCGACTTCGAGAACGTTCCTTACATTGCTTTCATGTTTAGTGCCGGTATACATGAAAGTACCAAAGATCCAGCCAATTGGAGACCTGTCATCTCGGACTGCAAAATCGACTTGAAGTAATCGAAGGTCAGAGGCGAAGGTATTTCTCACCGCTGGATCAGCCGCATTTTTAGTCGGGTCGCTGGCAGCGGGGGCGATAACCTGATCATTGGCATTTGTAAAAGGGGCCTCTGCACAATTCGGTTAGAAAGCTACTCACTGCTTTCATAGATGGCGAGCCTTCCATATTAGGAAGCTCTTGATCCGTGGCATCGGTCAGGAGCACCTAAAGTGTTGCTTCTGTCAGTGTAATGGGCTAAAGAATAGATGGCTCCCCCACCTTAAAGACACATGTTCCGAGGGGGAACATTTGGTCTTTGTCCCACTGTGGGGTACTAGGATTACCCCACACACTCCCAAACAAGGAGGCCCCTGTAATGTTTCAGATTTGTACTATTCTTATTGAGTGTAATCCCTTACCGGCATTGTTGTAGTAGCTGCAGGCCCAAGTTTGTAGATATCTATGCTGTGTCCTTGAAAACTCATACGGTGGTGTTGCCCTTTCGAATGTAAGCCCATTCAAAGGCTCCCTCCCATAAGAGGAGTAGTGCATCCAGGGTGCATGATACCAGTTTCTTATCTAGAGAAAGAGTGTGAGATCAAAGGCCGTCTAACAGGGTGAGATACGTCACTTTGTTTCTTTGCACAACAAAACCATTGTTCTCATTACCTTCCCAGCAATACTCTTTGACCAGCTGACAGTATCTTTCAGGGTCTGACTTGAAGTCTACCGTGAGCCATGGGGCTTCTTGGTCTAAACCTCTGCCTGGCAAAGGGAGTTCAGGACCAGGAATCATTGGGATACCAGCCAATTTTACTCCTTGGGTTGATGCCTGTCGAGTTGTGTTTGGATAATCGTTCCGGATTTTCCAGACTTCACCTGTCCAGTTTAGGGGGATAGGGTGAGAAGATGAGGTGTGGAATTGTTCTTCCGCCGCAGAGACGTCTTCAGCGTCACCGCGACGAGGGTTATTTGCAGTGAATCCAGCTGCTCCAATTCCGGTACTCGCGATGGCAAGACGCCTAGCCGTGAGTCGATAGAAGAACGAAGATGACATTCTGGAGGAGGAAACTGTATAGAATTTCGAATTCAGCCCAGAGCAAAATTTTTTGGGTTGTTCTGAGTGTCTATAGGAGCAAATCTAAATAGGAAGCTTTCGAAGGCCTTCAAAGGAGAGTCTAGACCAACTGGTTGTCCAGAACCTTCATAATTGTTTAATTGTTCCAGGTGACGTTCCAAATGCGTGTAAAACGACTGCGAGCGGATTGCTTGAGATCTTCTGAGCATCACCATGAAGTATACTATCTCTCCGAGGTTGCGTGGCCGCTATACCTACTGACGTCATCTTCCTATAACCAGCCATGTCGCTTTTCTCAAATGACCCCCTAAAGTCGGCAAAATTAGGCGCCCAGCCAACCGGATTCACTCAGGGTTTGTGGGTTCTCGCACAAAATCCCCAAGTTAAGGGGGTGTGGGTGGGTTGGGGCCATGGTTTTATTAGGATCTGTCGGAATCAAAGAGATGGGGTTGTGTTCAAGGTAACCCCATATGGCCTAGCGTCATTTCGCTCACAAGCTGAGAAACAGTGTGTGTGTCGGAGGGTAAACTGTTATCGAACTCAACTGTAATCAAAAAGCTCTTGAATCAGCTTTCAACAAGCCCACAAAGCCTTTTAATTCGTGCTTTAAATCAACTTATCAAAGGTTATGAAATCACGATGCAAAACGCGAATATTCTTGCACAAGAAAACCGCGATTTACGTGCTGCCAACGAGAAGCAGAAGCGGAAAAGGCTCGATCTAGGCAACAAATCGTTCGATCTGAAGGTTTAAGTGTAGCTGAATTTGAACAATTGACTCAAACCGCTATGATACCTCAAGTTCAACCTCAAAATATCGAGTCAACCGGTCAACCACAAGCTCGAGAATCGCGACCTCGAGCTCCACCAACGTGCTCAGAATGCAATATTCGGGGGCATAAGAGAACACATTGCCCAAATTTAGTTCAATAGCTTATATATTCAATATTATATTGTTTTGGTTGATTTACATTGATTTGAATTATCAAAATTTGATGAGGTGCGCAGCTCGCTTACCGATTACGTTGGAAGGTTCCATGCAGATTTAGCAGACAAGGCGACCGTTGGCAAATTTGTCAACAATTCTCTTCATCTCTCGGTTGCTTCGCTGCAGAGGGCCTGGCGCTTCCTTGGGGTAATCTCGGGTCACGTTGATAGGCAAGGCTCGACAGCTAAGAATTTTTTTGCGAGCTCCGCCATTGCTTTATCATCATGCTGCGGCTTCGGGTCTTTGAGGGGTAGCCTAGAAGGTCTTGGGTTGAATTTAGGGTTAAACCTATGATGCTGAGCGTGGTCACTGGTCAGAGACCTCGGGGTGACCACGCCGATGGTTATTCCGCGCCGAGATTTCTGACCACGACCAACTTGGTTCTAGCCACGACCAGCTGAGACCCCTTTAACGCATATGGTATGCAAATATGGGTCAAACCTTTGATATTTTCAGAGCACTCCCTTCCAGAGTTCGGTGACTACTTCGAACCCTTCTTGATAGCGCTTGATCACTGCGCCATCCAGGCTCAACAAGATGTCTTGCAAATTCTTAATTCGTTGCATGTCTTGGTCAGTTACTAGAAAGGTCAACTTATTCCGAAGTTCCGATAACAGCATGGTACATCTAGATTTCCATTTTCCGTTTGCATCGAATTTATAGAATTACAAAGTTTTTCTTGTAATTGGGTAAAATTTCGTATTGTGTTCTTTTGATTCGCAATTTTTCTAATGCATGACGTCTAGACTCCGACTCACGCAGTACCCTGGAAATAGAGAAAAATTTGCTCTGCTGCTCACCTTTTGCAAAATATTTCAGGATATAATGCCCTAATCTCGGCTTTTTAACAGTTTCTTATAAAGTACACGTCTCCATTGGGAAAACATTGTCCAAGAAAATGAATGAGATTACTCCCGGTCTATATATTCGTTCCCCAGATAAGGAATGTGCTAAAGCACCATTGAATATCATTTCCAATCCACCTGAAGGATTCACATTGAGGACAGCATCTGATAACGATATCCTTGAGCTTGGCAATAGTAATGTTAGCATAAGTCCGTCCAGAATATCCCTACCGAGACCTCTTCTTGCGACGACAATGGCGGTACTTGTTACAGACCAAGACGAAGACGAATTCGTGTATCATTAACAAGACCAACTAAACTGGAGAAGAAGAAGAAGAGAGAAAGAGGGAAACGAGCATCTACGAAACAAAACCACTTCTATCCCAAATCGGTAGCCCAACGGCTCTTTCCAGATCACGTTCCCCCTCAGGCCTGTCAGCATGAATATCCCCCGGCATAAAGGAGAATGTGTTATTCCGCGTGTTTGTTGCATTTGCACATCTATTCCATAACGTGGTCGGTAAGCGAGTGGGCTATGTAAGTGAGTGGCCACCCAACCCACTTTTCTACACTTTAATGCATTTATATTAACCAAAACGCCTTTATATTAATTAATCTCTAGCTTTATATATATTCCTTCTATGTCCGATCTGTCCGCAATTAGTGTATCGCGATAGACGCCGCGTCTTTAGTGCCTATGTATCCCGCGGTAGTAGGCTTAGTGGAACTAATATTACCTATAAGGGCTCCTTATAAGTCTCCTCGAGCTATAGTGCCTCTCGTACGGATAGACTATTATTATAGGCTATCTATTTAGTTATTGAAATGGGAACGGCTCGATGGCTGTCTGGCGATGCAGACTGGACAACACACACACACACACACACTGCCTGTCTGGTGTAGAGGATGCTGGGTGAGGCCGTACTGATGCCCTGTTACGGCCGTGCGGGATAATCTTAATGCTGTATTATGGATAGAAGAAATTGGGTGAATCCTGAATGAATTAGGTAGATGACTTGTCTCCCTCTAAGTGTGTCTGGAGATGTACTATGCACTGCAGATATTAAATTATGCCTAAGGCCACACATAGGCTTATTATGTCACTAATTCTCCCACTATATACTACCCCTCCCTATAAAATTAACCGTCCCGTGGTTAAGCGCAGTTAATTTAGAATGCCTAAGCCACTTTAACAAAAGCAAAGAAAGACAGGACTATAATACCTATTCCCTATCGCCGCGGATATTATATCTCTTCCTCGTTATTATTATCCTCCGGAGGTGTAACTTCTGGATCAGGGGGACTAATATATAGCCCTAATATCTTACGGTGGAAGAAGGAATCTTTCCCGAATGCTAGCTTCTCCGCCTTAATTATATTTCTGAATAATTAGGCGTATATTTGCTGCGCCTTCCTCCTCTATAAGATAATATAGGCGGTCGCTACTGCTTTATTCGGTCCGAAGAGGATATCTAACTTAGCCGAAATACTAGGGTCTATCTAGCGGCTGCGACTAACTAAGTATTTAGAGATTAAACCTTCCCCGCGGAATCGTGGCGCTATAGGGAATATATACTGCAGATAGCTATGTATACTGCTCGTAAGCCCTAATAGAGTTCTTAGAGCTTACGTGAGGTCTCGGTGTGCCGTAGACACTTCTTTTTACGTACCGGACTTTAGAGTATCCAGAGTTAAGTGGTTATCTCTGATATATATAAACTATAGTAAAATGCTTCTCCGCCTCTTAGTTACGGGGCCCGTCGACCTATAGGGGATACTAGGCAAACTAATTCGGATATCACTAGCTATATAGATCTCCTTTACCTAGTTAGTGCTATATCGCTTAGTATCTTCTGGGGTCTAAAGGTGATTATTAATCTTTTACATAAAGCTATCCGTAGTGTTCGTCCTATCCCGCACGAGAGCCCACCACTTCTGAATATAGCGATATATACTAAGTAAAATCTTAGTATAGTTCTGTTTATCTTTATTATCTAATACTAGACTGCCTTATAGGATTGCGCTACCTTGTCTAGTCTGCACTAGGTTATTCAGATTTATATTAATATACCTAAAATAAGTCTGTTTCTTAGGCATAGTACTCTTTGCGTAGTACGGGAAGGAGATCAGTCGGTAAGCGTAGTCTGGCCGGAAGAAAATATAGCACGCATAGTACGCTAGATCCTAACGGATAAGCTATTAAATAATGCTATGCTATATATTTCTTAACCACCTAAGGCGAGGCTTACCTATACGAGATAGATAGTGGTAGTTATATATATCTATCTCCTTATATATAAGAGCAAGAAGGCCACTTAGGTGATGCCTATCGAAGTCCTCCTTTAACTAGCCGAACAACTACGGAATAACCACACTCCCTCGCTCTTATATTTATAACTTTAACGTAATAGGTATAGGCGTCGTGGGGTCGGGAGTAGGAGATACCCTATAGTAGAGGCTTTCGAAGAATAACTAAGTTACCCTGCGATAGTCGGCGATAATAGGAGGATTAGCCTAATACTTAAAGCGATAGAAATCTGATTATAACTTATTAGTATCTGATAGAAACTACGTCCGGTTCTCCTTTACTATAGTGTCTTAGTCCTTAGTGTGTCGGTAAATAAAATTAATTCGTATCGCTAGTGCCGCGTGGTCCTTACTAGCACTACGTATATCGAATAATTCAAACACTCTCTTCGTATAAGGCAGACAGATTATATTCTTAGTAAAGGTCGAATCTAGTTCCGGAAGGGACAGCTTTCTAATACGCCTAAGTGCTACTAACTTTTGTCTATTCGTAGTGTCCGTAAGAAGGGCCAGAGTCTTATTTATAGCTACTCTTTAGGCGGTATAATCGTATTTAGTAGTCTCCTTTCTCTCCTACGAGGGGTTATATTCCTTATCACTTTCTAATAAGTAGTCGTTAGGAAGTGACTAGGCCACAGAAAGATCAGAGACCACACTAGATAAGTCGCTAATAGATATTAGGTCGGCCATATATTCCTTATCTGACTCTTTAAGCTATATCGCTATATCCTATATATCGTTAGGTATAATACTCTTAGGATTATGGTTATCTATCGCTTTAGTATTAGTATTAGCCTTATTCTCTATCTTAACTATAGTAATAAAAATAAACTGTCCTAAAAGAGTAGTCTAGCCTCCCGGTTCGATAGTGGGTAGATCCTGGCTAAAGCCTACTTCGTAGCAGTACCTATCCTGGTCTAGTTATAGTCTATACTAAAGAAGATTCTCTTGCCTAAGGGCTAAGGTACACTTCCGGAGGAGGGCCTTTAAAAGATCCTCTTAAATAACTCCTTTAGTGTTTCGGATACCTCTACCTAGCGATAATAAGCGAGAGAGAACTTTATTATTAATAGAGAGGCGGATGTGATCGTAGCTAAGGCCGGTAGTGATAAACCTACTCGCTAGCTCTATTATCAAATAAGTAGTTAAGTAACCGAAGAAGGTATTCGCTTACTATTCTCCCTATACTTCGATAGCTTTTAGCTTATTCATAATAAGATACTACTTATTCTAGGCGCGTCGTGCTTATATCCTCTGGCCTTTAGACTACCTTCTCTGGAACTCCTTATGCTCTTCCGAGCCTCTCTATAGTTCTTTCTTATTAACGTATTAGTATAATAAATTAATAGCACGCTCTGTATAACTATAGTTTATAAGTAGCCTATCGAATAGTTAAGATACGAGCTCGTACGCCTAAAGCTACTTATAACTTCGAAGAAGCTAGAGGGCATTCTCGATACTGTTAATAGGCTATCTATGCACCTCGATATCTCTTAGGAGGTTATCGTTATCTATATCGATCAGAATTCGTATACAAAGGTATGCGGAGGTATACGAGGGTGTGGTGGGGGGTTAGAAAGAGAGGTTTTATAAAGTGAGGTTTTTAAAGTAAAGTTTGGGGCTTTCAGTATTTTATATTCTAATACTTTATAGGGGATTTGCTGTATAGTCTTTATAAATTAGTAATAAAATTATAATAAATAAAGGGAAATCGTAGTAATAGGCGTTTAATCGGTAATGACTGGTGGTAATAAGTATCCTTCCCCTCCTTATTATAATAGGAGAGCCGTCCCTTAGCGATATAAATAAGTATAAGGTATGAGGTATTTTGGTGCCTTAGGCGAAGGATCTTTTTGGCCGAAAAAGTATCTCGTAGCATCGGTAGAATAATCGTTTATATAGTAGGATAAAAGAGTTATTATGCTACTCTTGGTCGACTAACTGGTCTTCGCTTCCGAAGGTGGCTAGTCTATATAATATCCTATATCCTATCAGAATCTCCTATTCTATAAGGGTAGAATCTTTTGAGTCTGTCGCCGTTAATTATATCTATATTCTTATCTCTGATATAGTATAGGATAGTGCCGTTAAGTTCCCTAATAGAGTAGGATCTATTTCCTTTAATAGACTTAATCTAATATAGTCTAAGCTATCGAAAGCGGAGCTTCTAAATAGATATTATATCTAAAGACCTTTGACTATTATATAGTAAGATATAGTTATCTTTCTTAAGGGGAGTATTATAAGTGCGATAGTGGTCGTTAAAGTATCCTATATTATTCTCCTTAAGGCGGTTTATTCGTAGGATAGCTTCCTTAATATCCTTCTCTTATCTTTCGATCTATCGTGCGCGTATTATAATAAGACTCGGTCTGTCCTAGATAGTCTCCTATGGCAGTGTGCTCTATATAGGTATCTCTAGTTTAACCGGTAAGACTATATATATATCCCAAACAGGAAATAGTATAGGCTGATTCCGGTGGTAGCATTAATAGTCACTTAGTCTACTATTAATATAGTATAGAAATAAGGTCTCTATCGGTTTATCTAGGTAAAAGTGTCTCCTATTAGATATCCGCCGGTTATCTTAGAGAGTGCGTCCTTTAATATTCTTATAGAACGCTTAATAGGGCTATTTGAGCTAGGATGATATACTGAAATAGTGACCTTCTTAATACCGCGGTCTTTAAGGAATTTTAGTGTCTTACTACGGTTTTTAGGTCTATTATCTATAATAATCTCTCTTAGATACCTATAGCGGCAGATAATATCTTTGTAGATAAAACTTTGGATTACTTCAGAATCTGCGCTAGTGAGGACTCGTGCTTCTACCTAGCCGCTAACTAACTCTCGCCCTTAGACGACAGATTTAAAGCTATCCTTATCTAGTATATAGGTAATATTAATAAACTACTTATTAAATATGTGGGAGATCCAGTGGGAGATCCAATAAGAGATCAAGTCTTTTATCCTTCGATGAATAAAAGAATATTTCCTTAATAGGAAACCTTAGGGTATGATATGATGATTGAATTAGAATTATTTTTTTTCTTGTAGAGAATTGCGGACATATTTATATCCAATCAACCAAATTCTAGGCCTATATTAGACTTGCATTATTTTAAGTCTAGGCCTGTCTTGCTTTGAAATCAATTATAGTCTAGGCATCATTTTTAGTCTAGACCTATTGTCAAGGCATCATTAATAGTCTAGACCTATGTCAAAGTATCATCAATAGTCTAGACCTATATCAAGGCATCATTAATAGTCTATCCATAGAACACCTTTTAATAGACCTATTATAATTAGGTGGCTTTTCGTATTTACCTGACCAATTATAAAGATCATAGTCTTCTTGGATGACTAAAGGTAATGCTGACAGTCCTTGATAATGCTGACAAAGATAATGCTGACAGTCCTTAAATATGCTGACAAAATAGCCTTAGGTTCTTCGGGGTGATAGCGGGCTTATATATCTGTGTTAGGTCTTATGCTTAGTATTCGATGCAGATTCTAATAAATGCGGCGGTATCTTTAAATATTCGTGGCTAATAGTATCGGTGCTTTAATAATACGTAAGTGGCTTCTCGATCTTTATAGGACAAATCTGTGTGTGCGCTATGTAGTATATTCTGTTAGTCTTCCTTGTTATCGAGAACACGTCGCAAGATCTCTGTTCTTCCCTTCTGTCGATAGAAGAGGTAACCGTCTTAGTAAACGAACTTCATATAGCGTTTCTTAAAGTGGTAGAATTGACTACGAGATATTTCCGGCGGTCTTCTTAGTGTAATTAGGTACCGCGCGATGTCTTATGATTCGGTCGAATAACCCTCTCTAAGAGGCAGGACTGTAGCGTTAGCGGTAAGGTTATTATCCTTATCCTCGTCCTCGTCCTCGTCTGTTATGATAGCGGTATGCGCTAGGAAACAGCTCGCCCGTAAGTAAGACACTTCCGTATCAATAAAGTTATTAACGTTAACCTCCTACTATTATTACCTAATTTCTTCTTCGGTAGCAGGACGCCTTAAAAGCCTATCTACCGCGCCATTCTTCCTCCCTAACATATACTTAACGTTAAAGTCAAAGAGTCGGATCTATGCTATCCACTGAGTTATTAGTGCATTAGGTAGGTCGGCTATAGGGCGATTCAGTTAGGACACTAATATTTTTGTGTCTGTTTCTAATATAAAATAGATACTATATAGCTAGTGTCGGAACTTCTTCAATACTATTAGTATAGTACGATATTCCAATTTGCCCGTATCGTAGGTAAGCTGCGTCTCTGTCTATGTACCTAATTTATACCGCGCGGGTTTCCTAACACTATCTCGTTCTTATATTAGGACGGCGCCCTAACCCTTTTTAGATATATCTACCGCGATAATAATTACTAGAGGCTTAAAGTTATAGTCGATAGGTAATATAGTGGGGAATATAGAGAGCACTTCTTTAACCTAATCGAAAGCGGACTACTACTTCGCCCCTTACTAGAATAGGGTATTCTTTCTTAGGCAGGCGTATAGGCTATCTATAATAATCTGAAACCCGGCCACTAGAATACGGAAGTAGACGGCTAGTCTAACAAAAGAGCGTAGTTTATCTTTGGTTAATAGGGTTAGCTAGTTAATAAGCTTCGCTACCTTGCTCTTTATAGCGCGGCGCCTATTAATATTTCAGACCTAGCTAATAACTTTAATGCCTAATATAGCGAATTAAGATTTTTCCGCCGAGATAGTAGTATTAGCTAGCTTAAGAAGATATAAAGTCTCGTCGAGATTCTAGAGGTGCTCGAGGACAAATCTACGTATTCCTAATAATACGAACTTATTGTTATATTGGGACCGCGGCCCTTTAACCGTAATATTGTCCAGAAATAACCTAGTAATAACACTAAAAATTAAATATAAGATCTATGATATTACCCTTTAGAATTATGGTACTAAATTGGCCGCGCCTTATAGGATAGTGGTCTGTCGCAGAAGGTCTAGCGGGGTTTAAATAGTAGTGAGGTCCCTATTTTCTTCTGCGAGGGTAATCTAATTATATCCGGAATAGAGGTTAACTAAAGAGGCTAGTATAAGTCCCGTAAATTCTTTAGCGAACTTATCGACGTCCGGGGGCATATTTGCGTCTCGCTTTATAACCTTATTAATTAGTATTGTAATATTAATTAACCGATACTTACCTACGCCTTTCTTCTTTACTAGGAACTATAGGTTTCTGTACGGACTATCGTATAGCTTAAGGATACTCTTCTGTAGTCTTTCTCGGAGTATCTTATTAATAACGGGCGTAAGAGCACGGGGAATCTTAAAGCTAGGATATTACTAAGCTTTATAGGGCACAGTCTTAATACGCTAGGCCGGTATAACTTCTTTACGAATGCGACTTATATATTCCTAAGACTATATAAGTACCCCTTTCCCTCTTAAATAATAGCTTATATAGTAATAGTCTCTCTCTAGGGAGAAGAGCTATACTAATAAGTAGTATTTCCTCTCTCTTAGGCGTGAGCCTAGTATCTCTTATAATAGTTACTATATAAGATTATAGTAAGTTATTGAATTCGGAGGAAATATTAGCGGCGCGATACTTTGTGTGGTACTTTTTGAGATATATCCTTTATTAGTTAGGGTTACCGGCGGGGATCGACCTATTGAAATCAGATAAATTAATTAGGTGTATCTTATCTGCCTTCCTCTTATAAAGGGTATTGACTTATATATAGTAGGCGATATAGTTCCTCGATCGAAGGGTATTAGGTAGTCTTATCTTAGGGAATCCTAGCTCTAATATAATAAAGTCCAAAAAGGATATATAGTACTTAACTTCGTTAAAATAGGTAATATTAGCTATAGTCTTCTAGCGGTAATAAGGATCTGTTAGATATTAGATCTGTAAGGCACTAAGATAAGGAGAGATCTTTTCGGCCAAAAAACTATTTACTCCGTAATTCGTCTCCCCTATATAATTCTTCTTCTCTTATCGCTATATTTTTGTATTTTCTTGTTTTCCGTGTGTTTTTATTATTTTTTCTTTAGTGATTATCGTATTTATAGTATTTAATAATACTATTAAGTAAATAGTCTTAGTAGACTTAGCCGCTAGGATAGAGGTAGGTATTAAGGCGGCTGCTAAATACCTACTTAGGCTTTTAAACCAAAAGTCTTATATTCTTCGGGCTAGAGTTAGTCTTTATAGAAAAATCCTATATTCCGTGGATAATACGCTTTAAAGCTAACGCGCTTCCTTCTGTCCTAGCTTAATATCGTGCAGATAACCCTCCTATTACCTTTCTCAGAGATTTATAGCAGTGTGTCTTTCGCCTATATCCTACTAAGTAAGAGATCGTTCGTATAACTATCCCCGACTATAATATATAACTTAGTTACGATATTACCGATATTAATTAGCAGATTCTTAATATAAGTACTAACTGCGAACTTACCGCTATTAATAGGAACGAGCTTTAGCCTTAGCTTTAGCTATATCTGCGCCTATATAGATTAGGCGATATCTCTGCGGATAATATTAACTAATGATCTAGTATTAATATACGCCTTAACCACTTATCCGCTAACAGAAACTATTATAAATAGGAGGTCTCTAGAGTATTTATAGGGAGAAGACACGGGCGAGGTATCTGCTATCTAGGTATTTTAGTAGCTTACTTTCGCGGCTAGATCTTTTATATCGATAGGACTACCTATCTCCCGATAATACTTAGTAATATCTCTTATAATTTAGTTAATCTTACCTTTTACTTCCTTCGAGAGAGAGATATCTGCGAAGTTCGACTAAGTATATACTTACGAGAGTATCTTATTAATACGCTAGTTAATAATGTCTATACTAATACCTTTGCTTATTCTAGCGCGTATCTTCGGAGCAGACCTAGCGAGCTCACTAATTATAAGGGTGATCTCGGTTTCCTATATCTTTTATATTATAATATCCGAAAGCTAAGATCTTCGCTACGTAATATCTAGGTTAATAGGGCCGCGGACTCTTCTTAGAACCTAGCTATATAGCGGAGCAGCTTCCTGCTAAGGCTATATAATTTAAGTCTCTTTAGGCTGTCCGTCTTATATTATATTGTTATTATTAGTATTAGTAATATATAGTTAGAATCTGCTAGCCTAGGAGTTCCTTATTCTAGTAATATCTTAGTCTCTATAGCACTTTATAGGACGGCCTTTAATAGCGTTAATAGTACCGAATAGGATAATTACTTCCTTATCCTCGCTTTCCTCGAGCTTCTCCTATATAGGCGCGGTACTAAGAAGCGTAGTAATAATAGAGTAGATAGGTATATTTAGGTTCGTAAGATAAGTAGGAGTAAGAAGAGTGATATAAGCGATATTACTGCTTAGCTATATAGATACTTTATATAACTCTTACTTCTTTTAGTTATTATACTGCGCTTAGAAGGCTTCTTAGTTTAATTATCCTAGGATCACGCGTAGTCTCGGGCCTAGTTATTTAATAGTACCTAAAACTATCTGATTCGTAATATTATAGTATATAATACTATAGCCTTATATATCGCGGGATAGATAGATATTAATCTAGTCGAGAGAAGTAGGTACCTCCGTATATTTAGTATTTTATTAGAGGATTAGCGCCGAGGCTATTTAAAGGATTTTTTCTATTAGGCTTATACCGAATATTATTCCTTATATCTTAGCTAGCCTATAGTTTAAGAGTAAGTGCCTCTATTTGTGATTATATTTCTCTGAGCTTTTTATCCTATTTATCTTAACGCTAGACCTAACTAGCGATTAGTTACCGATTTTCCTAAGGCTTTGTAATAGTAATAAGCGACTATTACGGGGGATAAAGTTATTAGTTACGCTTAGGGTTACTCGGAGAAGATTCGATAGTTAAAAGAATTCTCTGAATATCGGTTTCCTCTCTAATATATAACCTAATTACTATATATACCTCTAAATAAGTGATTAGTGTCCCTTTTAGTAACTACTTATAAGAATACCTTCTAATAACCTTCTCCTTAAGCTACTGCGGAAGTCCTTAGATAAGGAGACTTACCCTATCTATATCGCTAACCTCGCCTTTTAAGTAAATACGGCTAGAGATATTATCGAACTTATTAAGATATAAGCGGATATTATCCTATATTATCCGCTTAACCTATATAAGGGATTAAAGGTATATCTTTATGTACCTTTATTACTCGCTATCGTTATTATAGAAGTGCTCTAAGAAAGCTTCCTTAAAGGTATCTTAGTCCTTTCTTAGCTAAGAGTCTTATCTCTTTACCTAAGACTTAGTGACCTTCGCGTAGTACTAAGGTAATATATCTATAATATCTTTATCGCTTTTAACGCCGTATCTAAAATATATATCTTATAGCTTCTCTAGGAACTCGGAGATATCGGTCTTATTAAAGTATAGTGCTCCTAGGGATCCTAGAGCTAGTAATACAGAGAAATAAGGCACTTAAACTGTGTAAGGATAAGGTATAGCCTATACCTTACTAGGCGGTTCGGCTAAGGACGATAGTGGCTAATACTTATAATCCGTATTATCTGTATAATTATTATTACTTAGGGTTAATTCGGATCTTTCTGGTATAGGTTTACGGTAATCTATAAAGGTTAGAATACCCTTAGGGTCCGACAGCTTAGGAGCTATTATACCTTATATACCGTGCGCTATTACTTACTTATAGAAAAAGAGATAGCTTTTCAGCCAAAAAGAAATACTAACTCTGTGCGCTTTACTTTTGATCGTATCTCTTTAATAATTCTTCTTCTTCTTCCTTTTTTTTTATCGAGGCCGCTTCCTCTTCTTATAATTTATAATATAGAATTATTTATATTAATATTATCTGTGTGGTGGAGTGCTATAGCTATCGGATACCTAGGTACCCCTGCTCGGCTACTGTATTTAATTAGATAGGCTGTATCTTTAGTAGTATCTGAAGCACCGCCGTATCTCCCGCATATTAGTCCGATAGTATTCCTCGTAGGAGCTAGGTATATTCAGGAGAACACTGTATCTTAGCTAGTCACTCATTTATCCGCACCGACTATATGCCGTCGCAATCACTGGTGAATATAGTCTCCCGCTTAAGGTCTCAGACAGTCTTATAGCCTTTAGGGTCAAACGCGATCCCTACCCTTTAGGTGTGTGTTTCTTCGTATAGTGATATACCTTAACAAAAGAGCCTTCCCGGGGACGCTAATATGAAATGGGAACGGCTCGATGGCTGTCTGGCGATGCAGACTGGACAACACACACACACACACACACTGCCTGTCTGGTGTAGAGGATACTAGGTGAGGCCGTACTGATGCCCTGTTGCGGCCGTGCGGGATAATCTTAATACTGTATTATGGATAGAAGAAATTGGGTGAATCCTGAATGAATTGGGTAGATGACTTGTCTCCCTCTAAGTGTGTCTGGAGATGTACTATGCACTGCAGACATTAAATCATGCCTGAGGCCACACATAGGCTCATTATGTCACCAATTCTCCCACTACATTATATAAGTACGCTTTTGCCTTTACGTAGCGTTTATAGCACGTAGCTACTTAATTTCTTACTTAAGAAGGATACTATTTTATATTACGATCTAATAGCCTTTAATAAGCTAGTTTAACGTAGTTTGCGAAGGTAAAGGCGGACTTTTTAAGTGTCGCTTTAAGAAAGCTTTAATTAAGGATACTTACTCTAAAAGCTCGTCGATATAGACCTGGCACTCACCCGCGGGTGACCCTCCGGACCCTCCACCCGCACCTCCTCTTGGTGGGTGGAGGGTCCGATTTCTAGACCCTAAGGGTCGGGCACCTATATATCTGACCCTCCGAGGGTTACTCTTAGGGTCACCCTTAGGGTCCATAAATAGGATAAATAGGTAAAACATATAACTTACTGTTGGGATATAAGGGGAAAGCTACCACGAAGCAGATCGTGGCCCCTTAAGTCCGTGGGATCAACCTTAGTCCGGCTAGGTCAGTCGGTGCCAGACAAAGGTAGAAGGTCAAAGGTCGTAGGATAGACTATAAGTAGATATAGCCTAAACGAAGGCAGAACCACAGTCCTGAGGATCAAAAGAAAGAAGGTAGAGATGACTTTTGGAAAGTGGAAAATAACTTCAGGAAAGTAGAACTGACTTAATTCTTTCCGCTAGAAAAGAAGGATATATTTATAGGCTAGAATAGCCTAGAAATAACGTCTAGAATGACATATAAATACTAGGCAGCAACATAATAAAGGTAGCAAAGAAGGGAACCGAAGAAAAGCCAAAAGAATAATGTCAAGGATCGATGGTTTCAGCTACCCCGAAAGCTTCCCCGCAGTATCAGGCTATGCATGCCTAAAGGTGGACCATTTTATCCTTAAGGGAAAGTGGTCCGCCTATCCTTGAGGGACCGAGGGTCGAAGTCTGTTCACCGAGGTCCGAAGACTATGGTCGAAGTCCGCAGGCAAGATATGCCCGAAGGCACCTCCGAAGGAACGGACCATTCATTCCTGAAGGCGGACCATTTACCTTTAAAGGAAAATGGTCCCGCCTATCGTTCGGAGGAGGGCCGCGGACCAGAATCAGAAGTGGTCAAAATATCATTTTGATAGAAGGCCCCAAATTGGTCACGTGATCAATGCAATGCTGATCTTATATGTTGAATATAAGGATAGATCTTTCTATGTAGCATTGGTCTATATTCCAATAACTATAATATTATTTTATTATAGTATATTGTAAAGGTTTAGGTTTATTAAAGGATATTATTAAATAGAGTAAGATAGCGATAGCGAGTCATCTAATATCTAAATTATACTTAGAGGTATTAAAAAAATAAATGAATAAGTTTAGCTATATATTACTAACTAGGGTAAGAAGGAATTCGCGATTAATAGAGTAACTAAAAAAAGAGAGAAAGAGAGAAAGAGAGAAATAAGTAACTATAAAATAAAACCACTAACGGCTCTTTCCAGATTACGTTCCCCCTCAGGCCTTAGATAGTTATGCGTCATAACTATGGCTTATATACTTACTCAATGGATCTCCTAGGAGGAGTATTCGCCAAGGATGTATCTCTTGGAGGCCGACTGTATAGGACTGAGGCTATCACCGGTGCAAGTGAAAGCCAGATTCTTGAACGAAAGAATGAACTGAAATACACTCTGAGCGCAACTTTCCAGGCTCCATTCGTTGGCATAAGTCTCGGCGGACACCACGCCAAAGGATCAGATGCATCCAGCAGCATTACGACATCATCAGTAAAACGAGGTGCCTCTATTGTGGCTCATGGGGGTAATTCGCTTCTATCCTTCAAGTACGTATTGGTTCCTGCCTTTGAAGATCTGACTGTCACTGATCCTCTGGGTAAATCCAGTCCAGAGCTTTGGGCGCCGACTGTAGAATCCTACCATAATTGGCGTACAATCCAGGTTCGTGGTCTTGTTATTCGTATGTGAATCAAGCCAGACAACCTAAATGTAACAGCAAGAAAATATCGTGGACCTGCCAACTCTGCTATCGGAATTCAATGACGACAAGGACGAACATAAAAAAGCTATTGCAACCTTGCAGAGTTATATTCGGACACAACAAGAAGCTGCAAAACCAAAGGACATGATACGTGTTGTGATTGGAAATAGGTGGCGCACGCTTCCAGGCCATGGATCATACCTGGCTCGCTGGGAGTTCTTTCTCTCTAGTTCGCGACCCGATATCGTGAAGCAAGTGACTGTCCGTCTCGACCCGACTTTCATCAAGCCAAAACATGTCTTCGTTCATGCTCAAGGTGAAGACTACATGAGACGCGTTTCTATCACAGGATCTACTTCAGGTGTTTTCACCATCATGGCAGATGTCGAACTGATAGATGACTGGAACTGGAAGGACTGGAACTGGAAGGAGCAAACATCCGACATGAAGGGAAATGTGGGGAAGCGTCGTTCAGGGAAAGAAATGCGACTCTACTGGAGGTTGGGACCGATGACCAGCAGGAAACGTCAGTGGCCCTGGCCATTGAGAAACCAAATGTGTCTCCTAATGTTGGCCAACCTTGAATTCGAGTGGTTGGGGTTGACCGTGAACCTCGGTCTTGTATTGAGGTTACCAGCTCAACATGTTCAGGCCTACATGTCGGGATGAGGGAGCAGTTCTACACAATTCAGGTTATTCGACCTGGAATCCTGCCCAGCCTCTGGGAAATTCCACATAACAGTGCACATTGAACTTGTTTGTTTACCATTTAAAAATTTGCCGAGTTTTGATAGTGTGAATCGAATGAGAATTGATTTACCAATTCTGATCGCACAATTGCTCCTAGAAACCCGCCCTAGTCATATAACTCGTCGTTCATTTAACGAGATATAGGTAACACAAATATATTTTCAGTTACCTCAACTTGCTAGCTCACCAGTGCGGCTTCTGGCTTTTGGCTGTTGGCCTCAGACGCAAAGGCCCGAGGCCGACTTGCCAATGCGCCTACAGGCGGATATCGTTGCTGGTTCATACATGATCTCGGCGCGTAGTTGCACTTCAGAGGTGGGTACGTAAATGCTTGAATTAAATGCTCAGATATCTATATATCACTTGAAATGTCATAACGTTCGTGATTCTTTCCAGCCCAAAAAAGCCCAGAATAAAAGAAATGCTTTGCTTCCCAAAACAAAGGAAAGATGAACAAT
This sequence comes from Penicillium maclennaniae, assembly GCF_028827695.1. NCBI lineage: Eukaryota > Fungi > Ascomycota > Eurotiomycetes > Eurotiales > Aspergillaceae > Penicillium > Penicillium maclennaniae. Next base: position 2,436,339 of record NW_026623220.1, read on the forward strand.
GGATGAAAGTGTGTCAACAACTGAAAGCACCCCTATAACGAAAACAAATTAGACGAAGAAAAGACCCCAATTAATCCGATTGTTCACTATTTGGACGTTCCTTAGTTTCCAAATAAGCCTGCTTTAGACTCCACATCCAAAGGAGCCTGCTTCAACCCCTGCTTAGATGTAAAAGCTTGGTTGAGAGTATACCCTTTGGTGAGCAGGCCCGTGATCAGTCCCAGAGCCGCAACGCCACACATCACAGCCCAGATAATCATCAGTGACTTGGCGTACAAGCTCTCGATAAGCTCTCGCTCCTCGCTCCCTTTCGGAAGAGTCTTGATGTACTGTACAAGACTCGATGCGTCTTGGGCGAAGGCTTCAGCAGTCTGTCCGAGAGACGGGTGGTTGCCGAACTCGGCCTTGATGCGGTTCTGGAAGACGACGCCGCCGATAGCGACGCCGACGGCTTGGCCGAGGACTCGGAAGAATGGGCTCATGGTGACGGACATGGTGAGGTATTTCGGGTCCGCGGCAGCTTGCACGGCCAGCATGACAGAGGGATATAGAAGACCCAGACCAATACCGCAGACTAGATTGATAAATACCCATTTAAGGATACTTGTGTTGGCATCGAGGAGGCAGAGAAGCCCCAATCCCAAGATGGAGATAGGCCAGCCGCTCCACAGGGCCCAGCGGTAGCCGCCGATTTTCGCGGCGACGATGCCTGTAATCACGGAAATAGGGGCCACGGTGAATGATTCGGGGAAAACGGCGACACCGGCGATGACGGGACTGTAGCCAAGCACACCTTCGTAGTAGAGGGGATGTAGTAGACGATGGCCCAGAGAATGACGCCGTGAAGGAAAGTGCCGATGTAGCTGACCGACATGGTCATGTTGGTGAAGATGACGACGGGGATGAGAGGGTGAGCTGCAATGAAACGTTCATAGAGGAAGAAAGTAAGAAGTCCTACAAGGCCCAGGATCAGAGGGACGAGAGTGTGCCATGAGTCCCAGTCGTACATAATGCCGCCCCAGGTGAGAGGGATGAGGAAAGCAGCAAGCGATGCGACAAACATAACACAGCCCACGTAGTCGACCTTGGCTAGGCTTTCACGAAGAGGAAGAGGAACCTTATCCAACCTCAGGAAGATCGGAATCAGAATCAGTCCCAACCCACAGAAGGGCAGGTTGATCCAGAAGATCCATCTCCAAGACGCAGACGACTCAGTAAAACCACCTCCGATGAGAGGACCCACGACAGTACCCAGAGCCCAGGTTCCAGAGCGAATGCTGAACCACTTTCCGCGTTCTTTCAATGGGATCAGGTCTGCGATCAATACCTCCGTCAATGCCATGATGCCTCCACCACCGATACCCTGGATGCAGCGGCCGACGAGGAGGAGTCCGAATCCATGGGAGACGGCGGCGAGGATAGAGCCAATTGTGAAAGCTGACACTGCGAGCCAAAGGATAGATTTGCGGCCGAAGAGGTCCGAGGCGAGAGAGAAGATGGGTTGGAAGACGCAAGAGGCGACGAGGAAGGACGTTCCAGCCCAGAAGGCTTCTGTTGCTGTTCCGCCCAGATCATTGGAGATAGTCTATACATGTGTCAGTAACCCCAATCTTCCATAAGATCAAGAAGAAAATTACCGGAAGAGACACCGAGATAGAAGTAGCATCTAGTGCCGCAACAAAGTTGAGCAGCCCAACAACCGCAAAGATACACTTCAGTTGCCAAGTCGGATGCCACACCTCATGAGGAATATCCTCCGTCTGAATCGAATCCGACATCTTGTGCGATTTAAAGCCGTTCGATAGAGGAGAACAGTGATTGACGAAGAAAAATAAAAATTCGAGATTCATTCTTGATCTATAAGTACATCCCCATCCGAGCTATACGCGTCTATATCAGCTGAACACTGACCATAACAACGCAGAACTCTCACTCCTGTGTAGTCCGGGATGCCCGACACGCTCTTCCACGACTGCTCAAGCTCGCTAGATAACTCACACTGTGTTGTCCGAGATCAGCCCTGTTCGCGCTAGTGTCGGCTTTTTTCTCCTTGGCTGGAGCCGCGAGTGGAACCCAGCGTCGGAGCCTCAGGTAGCCTGCTGCCGGAAAGACTTCACTGCCGAGTGGTGTTCATGACCCAGCTGAATAATCCCCAATTGGGGCGTTTCGATGCAGCCCACGACAAATTAGGGCTTCAATTCACGGCGCGTGAAGCTAGTGTGACGCCCACTGCTCGCGAAATCTTGATCCTCCGCTAGACCGCTAAAGTGTCTTACGAGCCAGCAAGGCCATGATAGTATAGCAACTGAGCCAAAGCACAGGTAATTAGGAGCGAGAAGCGAGCAAAGGCCCATCGGCGCTCAGTGCAGCTCTTCGGACCGAGTCGGCCTTAACATCTTGATTGGCGGATAAAAGATCCTGAACTCGTCGCTTGCTTAGACTCATTTGGGCCCGGCGGGTATCTGCTCAAGCGAGCCTGAGTCGGAAGTGGACTTGGATTTTTGAGTTGGAATCGAAATGTCCCAGACCATCGGAGCCGCCGTATGTCAAACTATTCCTTTTGTGTTGATTTCTTCCCTGCTATAGCGACAACTCAGCATGGTCTGAGCCCAATGCAAGCCCCAAGCCACCTTACGGCATCGCCGATGCTTCTCTTTGGGCGTCGATGCGCCATGGAGTTAAAGGTTCGCGGGCTTGGCTGAACCTGGGTTGCGTATGCCCAGAGACTGGATCCACATCGCGAATCCCTTGCGTGATTCTTGGTCTAGACGCCGTATAATTGATCGATGGAAGCGGATCGACAAATGTAATCGGGGTCTTTGTCCACATTGGGCGGCTTGTTTTACCAAGGCTACAAACCAGAAGATGCAATATCATCGACTTTAGTCAATTCATTTTCGACTCAGTCCGGATGGCCCAAATAAAGACCGGGTTCTTTGATCGAGCCCTAACATCGGACACAGAAGGAGTAGTCTCTCCCACTGGAAGTAAGCCCCGCAGGCTGAAATATCACACAACAAAGAAGACCCCAAGCTGTAGCATAAGACACCTGTAGAAAAGAAAAGCCAGCCATTACAGCAGTGGAAGTCTCAAAGGGACACGTAAATAAAAGAAACGCAGAGAAAGAAAACAAACTGCAAACAAGCACAATCAGATCGTATGCTCGTTGGAATACAGTTTCCCAACCCCCCAAAACGCCGTCCGATAAGATGAAGCCGGGTATATCCAGCACCGTGATGCAACATGTACGAGAAATGAATGGTGAAAACTGAAGGGGGATAGTGCCATGTGGGGGTTAAGAGACGCTGGGCGTTTTGTGCAAGTTTCCAAGTCGACCAGGTACCACAGCAAGACCCGACAGACCATATCTGGGTATGGATCGTCGGCAGTTGCATCTTCAAGTATCCTCCGTGAGAAACATTGAACTATGAAGCGCGCGTCAGGTCACCTCACATTTTTCATTTCCATCACCCATTCTGAGCTGAGCTCTTTTTTTTTTTCCTGGTATTATTTTCTTTTTCCTTTATCCATCTTCAACGCGTTTTCGATCAGCCGACCGGAGCGATATGGAAGATCAAAACCACAATGAGTATTGGTGTCGGCAGTTCCTGGCTCTTCAATTCTTGCAGAAAGGAACTTTGGAAGATGCACCAGACAATTCCAGCCAGTGGGATACCAACCCCACTGTGAAACAAGCAGTGATCTCAATAGCCGCGTAAGAGGAGAATGAAGACAGCAAACTGCCTCTAAAGGCGTCTCATCGGGCGCCAATCCCGAACATGCCCACACCATAACTGCCACCTCGTTCTGACATGGGGGTGGAGACTTTTGAGACATGGTCCTGTTGGTTTGCGAATTAGACGACGGTCCCGACTTCGAAGATAGGCCGAGTCTCATACCTTCTTTCGTTTCTTTTTCCCAGTTCCCTCGCCGTTCGAGTAGAATCCGGGGTCGTCATCATCATCAGCAAAGCCCTCGCCGTAACCAACAAAGCTGTTGTCATCATAATGGCGCTTACGGCCCCGACTGGGCCGAGTGCGATCTTCTTGTGTCGCCCTTGGGGTTGAGTTCGCCTGCATTGGATATCGACCTCCTGGAATAGGAGCTGGTTTCTTGCCATTATCCCCAGGGCCTTGGTTCTTGGCCGGTTTCTCATGACCAAGTACGTCTTCCCAGAAGTCGTTGTTTGGAACCACACCCGGTTCCAAGTGCATGGCGCGGCTCTGCATGCTCTGCAAGGCAGAATCAATATCTGCAACCTTGATTTGCTTCCCAAAGACCTTCTGGTTTTGCCACTCCTCTTCGGGCCACATAGTCAGATGCCGCAAACTGCCAGGTGCTCCCGGCTCCTGTTTCATGGGCTTGTTCCGTCCCGCGAGACCCAAGCCCTTCAGCTTTCCTTCGTATGACTTTCTCAACCGATTGATCTTCTCTCCCGTGACGGGGTCAATTCGTGCTACCGACTGCGCGACCGGGCCTAGCCCATAAAGGGAAATCAGATCCAGCGACGGATCCGGTCCAGTCGCAATGGGCGCTGTCAAGCACAAAGAGCACGTGTTAATAAAACTTTGGTTCCCAGGGTAGATAATCACACAGCTGCTTCTGCGGCAACCGTGGATAAACTCGGGGAGTTCTTACAGCTTTTGCAAACATGGAAAGCCGAAGTAAAATCCTTCTGAAGAGAATCTAGACCGAGATTCTGGTTCCTTAGGCCAGAAATTGGTTCTTTATCCAAATCCATGGCGTCTCCGTCCGTCATCTGCTGGCCCTGCCCGGTGGCAAAATCGCGTATTTCAGCCTCTCCCTCGGTCGCCAAAGGTTGCTGGTCATGACCATATCGTCTGTGATCTGCAAATTGTTGCTTGTATAGCCCCTCGGTGTTCCTTGTTGGCTCCTGCGTTCCTGGGCTGAAAGATTTGTGATCGGCGTCCTCCATCGACGCAGCGTTCACGCTACTGGCGGGAGTAGGGAATGAGTTCGTTGTACTCAAAGTTGGCTGCTGAGAGACCTGTGTTGACATCGGCGTAGACGAGGGAGGTGAAGATGTGTTGGGTTGGTGGGTTGTCGCCTGGTTCGGTGAAGTATGGGAGGATGTGAAGTTTGAGACATGATTTTGGTCGCTGACCGACATCAACGGAGGCGATGTCGGAGTCTGAGGGATGTGATCCGAGGAGATGAAAAGCTGTCGGTTCTCTTTGAGAAGTACGGCAGCGGGAGACGAGGGTGAAGGAGGACCTGCTGGAAAGGCTGAAAGATTGCGATCAGACATGAGAATCCCGCAGAAGGCGTAGTTCCAGAGGGTTCCCGTTTGAAAGAAAACTTGCTTTCACAAGTGAGAGTCTGAACTGCAAAGTTCGACGAGAGCGCTGGCCGTGGGAGAGGGGATCCCGGTCGACAATCGACGGTCGCTCAGACGGGCGAGCAGGTCGTTCCACGGCCAACCTAGATCATATACATTCCAGGAATAATGAGTAAAACCTCAAGCGTGTTCGAGATTGACGTGGCTGATGGAATGGGCGAAGGAGGGGGGCGAATGGTCAAGATGCTGTCGAAGATGGCGCTCGAATGGAGGGAAAACGGGCAGGGCACGTGACGCGGGACTCGGTCTCAGCTCGGCGCATGCAAGAAGGAAGTTGCGGGTCAATATCTAGTCGGTCATGGCCTTTCATCATACGGGAACAAATTAGATGCTCATCATCTTTTTTATTCTCTTAATTGACATTTGAAAATAGTCATTCGGCGACCCCAGAGAGTCAATCGCTGTCTACAATTACCAATTACGTCGATATCATACAAGCCATACTGCCTCATCCCTCCAATGCTCATTCTCAAGACAGAAGTCAGTTTCCCTTCAGGCTATGAAACGCTGGAAAAGTCATCCTTGGGACACATCTGTGAACTCCGAATTGAGAGTATATGGCGATGCAAGAAGACTGCCTAGATAAAATATTTCTTCCAGTCGCCAGTCGCCATGCGCTAATAATCTGTTGGTTGAAGCTCATCAAGACATCAGTCTCACTGGCGGAGACCAATCTTTTACATGTCATTCATGACTGGTAGAAGGCATGAGACTCGCGCACCAGCTGAGCAGAGACGTCCGGAATGTTCTGTTCCAGTGATGCCATCAGTTCAATCTGCTCCTGCTGACTGAGCGTGCGCTCACGCCAAGACTCGGATGGGAAAGGTGTGGCGAAGTACTGAGAGTACTGGTCTGAGATAGAAGTCGTCCATTGCATTGGGTCGACCGCGGCGTCGATATAAGCCAGATGACCAGCTGTGGTCGAGGCAAGGGAGAAGTGAGGATCCCATCCTTGGACACCAGGAATTCCTGAGGGCATGGGGTTGTAAGGAGTAGTGGGATCAATGAGAATATCAGAGAATAGGTCATTAGGTATTCCGAAGTCGTGAGAGGTGAATTGAGACCCGATCTCCGGCGCCGCAGGCGGTGGTTGAATGCCATATGTTGGCACTGTAGGGGCAATTGGTGTCGACTTGACTGGGTCCGGTGCATAGACTGGAGGAGTGGGTTCTTGAACCGGTTGCGGGAACGGAACGGTAGGGTCAGCAGAATGACCCCGTGAAAGGGTACCGACTGAAGGGCTTTCATCAGTTAAAGGCATTCCATTGAATCTATAGCCTTGTGAGTAGTAGGAAGCAGTCGTGGTGCTGGAGGGGCTGGACATTGCCGGAGGAGTCATGACATCTTGAGAAGAAGTCGGAGTCGGGTGATTGGATGGCGAATGTACGACGAATGATTCTTCGGTTTGATAGGCCTTTAGACAGGCCACGATGAGACGTCTGTAAAGGAGCAATGCAGACTGGACACCCGGCCATCGTTCAGCCGCGAAGACAATCACCTCAAGAGCTGTATCCAAGTAACCCTGAACCTCCTCAATAGGATGCTCCTTGCGGATTTCAGGATAAGACAGAGTCCAGAGAACAGTGTTTAAAACCATGAAGAGGGACTGAGTGAAAATCCATGTCAAGTCGACAGAGCCCGTGATTGTTTGCTCTTTATGCATGGCGATGTTGAAAACAGCCGCGTCATAGCAGATCTTTGCCGCATTGACAGACGGCTCGGGTATCTGAGGTGATGGCCGATACATGAGACAGATAATGGTATTTCGTCTACCTTCGAACCTGTAGAGAGAATGAGTCTGTCAGAAACTCAAACAGTAGGGGAGGGCTGCCTATACATACCAGTTCACATTGAGCCCACTACCATCATCGTTCCTCGGGCAGGAGTCCATCCAGTGGTCCATCTTTGCCTGCATTTGGGTGAACCACGGGTCCTGATCATCGACGGGTGTTTCACGTCGATTCAAGTAGAGCACTCGTCGACCCTCTAATTGTAACAGACGCATTTTGAGGAAGTGAACAGAGACGCATTTGGAGAGGACGGGTTTTGCACCAGGAGTGATGCCTTCGGCGGTGATATAGCGATCATCCACCAGCTCGAAAAACTTGACATCGACATTGTCGTGTGCGATGCTGTAGCAACAGGGACGTCCCAGGCTATGAGAAAGCCCAAATTCCATGGAAATTACGACCCAGAACATTCTTCGACGCATGTCAATTTCTAAAGGGTTCAAAAGTTGGCCACAAGGAGACTTGGTGATGGTGGCCTCTTCTGTTAACCCCAGGTCCTGGCATAGCTTGACCGCAGTCCCCACGACCCAGTAGGCAGCTGTGCGAGTAGGAGTCAACATGGAATATTGAGCAATTAAGACTAGACACTGCAGTGCCCTCAAATCCATTTGCTTCAGAACCGGTTCTAGGTATGGCAAGGCGGCCAAGTAGTAGCTGTCCGCTAAGCCGGCATAGTCCGGGCTAGTCTTCTGCATGCTGACGGCAAGGACCATGCGTATTTGAAAGTTATAGCAGGGATCGGTCGAGCCGTTGAGCACTTCCTCGACTTCCCTGCGGAAGCTTGGTTCGTGTAATGTTGGAAGAAGTCTTTGTGCTGGAGGCGGAGAAGGAAGTCAGTCACCACCGCCCACAGTGCTCAACGGAGACTTGTACCTTTTAATATGTAGAGATCTATCAGCCTGTAGATCACAGTCCTATCCTGAGGAAGCTCGTCCGCGGCAAGTGAGCTGATCATGGGATACACCTTGGATGTCGGTTTGGAGTCCTCTTGCGCAAATGCTGCCTTGATTTCCTGGGCCGTCAACTCGGGTACGACATCCTTGATACTTTTCGACTCGGTGTTTTGCTTGGCGATCTCCATGACCAGGCGGCTCATGGCGATACCGCTCGAGGGTCCCAGGTATCGAGGCTCGTCATGCTGGTTGAAGCGGATGCGTCCAGCGCCCCGTACCATCAACTCCGCGTCGGCGGCATGCTGTATATCCTTCTCGGCCCGAGCGAGCTCATTTTCGAGGGCGCGGGCCTTTTCCCGCAGCGATACGATATACGTCCTTGGGATGGTGGTGTCACGGGTGGAGTCGTAATAGACGCACTTGGCATTGCTCCGTTCGCAGGGAGCACATCGAGGGATTCCGGGGTCGCATCTGGATTTGCGCTACGAAGGCCAGGTCAGTCAGTGGAGCCCCAAAAACGCCGCAGTCCCGAGCGGCAATTAGGTTCGGGAAACTGAAAATCGGAAATCGAAAATGGAGATTGAAATCTGGAAACTGAACACCCGGAATCCGGCATATGGGATAGAGAGAATATAGAACATTGCACCATACCTGTCGGCATCTCGTACAGGCCGTGAGGGTGTGCGCGATCCGGCCGTCGGGCGGCTCCAGTGAGCCCTCTGGTGATGGCAAACCGACGACGGGCCGGGCACTCTGACTCATGGTTGATGGAGAGAGAGAAGAACAAATCACATGCGCGTTACACCGACCAGGACACGATCAAGTCCACCAAAGCCCTCTCAGTCGACATGATCTTTCGTAGGCTTTTGAGGGAGGGGCAGAGATCCAAAGGTTGGGGAAGAAGGTGCAAGGGGGGGAAGGGAGGGGGAAAAGATCGGGTGAATAAGGTCCTATCACCACGACGTGTATTCTAGTATCGCGTACAGGAAACGAGAATGGGAATTGGGCGTGAGGGGCCCAGCCTCGGTCCAGATCTGGATCGACGGGCAAGAGTTTGGGTGCAACGGAGCGACGGCAGGTCTCCGCTGGCAGTGGAGACGCAGGCGCACCAGGACGGTCCTTATTTGTAGGGCGTCAATAAACCACGGTCGATAGCAGCTGAAGGCGACTTCGTTTCTGAGAAGCGTAGGAGACTAACCGATCCGAAGGGGGGGGGGGAAAGGAAAAGGCTAACACACCACGATCGTCTGTGCGGTTCCACGATTCAAGTCCCGGTCCAGGGACAAGTCAAGTCAGGAAGTGTGTAGTCTGTTTCTGTTTCTTTTTTTAAATCTCAGATTTTTGGGAATATTTCCAGATTCTTAGGTTCCAGAGTTGTGAACCCTAGCTTCCCAGCTTCCCCAAACGTGGGGACACTATTCTATTCTTCCCCTTCCTCTTTCTTATTTTTTATTTTTTTTGGACTAGGTGGGGTTGGACTTGTACTCACTTCAACGTCTTTTCTTAACCGGGTTAGGTGGATTGATCCAAGGGGCAAAAGTCCTACGGCGACTGCAGGGGTGGCTTCCAACGGTTCCTACGAAATAGCCTAATAGATTGCCGTGTTGATCTCCTGTGAGTAAAAAAGAATGTGGTGACGCGACCCGGTGGGGTTTTGACCAAAGGGTGGACAAAGACCCCCATGTTCCCTGAAGCTGACTTTGTGGTGGCTTGTTTCCCCCCTTTCAAAGATTAGTAGCTGGATCATGAAGAGCTGTTAGCATGCCCTCCACGGCCACCACCTTCTTGGACTCTCCGCTGCTCAAGGTCAGCCGTCCTGTCGCCGCCTGTTCGCGATGTCGTACCGCGAAGATCAAGTGCGACGGTAAGCTCCCCGCTTGTTCCGCCTGTGAGAAGGTCGGAAAGGCCAGTACCTGCTCCGGGGCGAGTGATGAGTTCGCCAAAGGGAAAGAACGCAGCTATGTAGCTTCTCTCGAGGGCTACTGTGAGAAGCTCGAAAAGAAGATCTCTCAACTCCGAGTTCGTCAAACCTCCCTCTCCGCTGAGGGGAATGGCGTCGCGCGCGAGACGTCCATCACGTCCACCGGTTCAGACGGCTCCCTCGGCCCAGCACATCGTCGAGAAGTGTCTGATATTGATGACCTTGTAGGGGACTTTGGTTTTCTATCAGTCAATGCGACCTCACGAGACTTTCACGGCATCACGTCCAAGACTACGTTTGCCAATCTGCTCTTATCAGTCGCGACGGTGGGAGATCCGCCCCAGCGCACACCCAACGCGCTGCCTGCCCGCCACGAAGCCACCCCATTACTGCAGATATATTTTGATAATGTTTTTATCCAACTACCCTTCTTCGTGGAAACAAGCTTTTGGACCTCGGTAGATGCCGTCTATCAGTCAGGCGGTCGATTCGCTAAACCCTTCGACCATTGGATGTTGCGTGTGGTGCTTGCCGTCGCCTCCGCCTCGGTCTCCTCTCAGAACAACGATAAGGCTCACAAGCGAGCTTTGGCTTTGGTCTCGGAAGCTTTGGCATTCGCCGAAGATGTCCTGCGCCCGGGGTCAATCACATGTATCCAGGCGATCTTGCTCCTTGCACAGTATGCCCTGGTAGACCCGGGCCGCTTCCGCAGCTGGCATCTCGTTGGAATGGCTGTTAGGGTCGCGGTAGATCTCGGTCTGCACCAAGATCCCCCTGCCGAGGTCCTATCTAATATGGACCGCCTCGACCTTCGCCGGCGAGTGTTCCACTGCCTCTACTCCATGGATAGGTTTGTTCTCTACTCGCTCCGGGTGGAAAAAAAAAATATAATAATTGCTAACAAAACTTAGAGGAATGAGCACCGCTTTACAAAGAACCTTCACCTTTTCTGATGCCTCCGTCAACGTTGCTATGCCATCGGCCGGCACGGGGAGCTCGCTTGATGAAAACAACCACATCTTCCTACGGAGCCCAGCACCGGCTCTCCACATCGTCAAGATACGCCAGATACTCTCCAGGGGATACCAAGATATGTACTACAGTAGCCGTGAGGTATCAACGCAATCACTGGTCTCGATATGGACATTCTGCGCCCAAAGTCAACAATGGTACAACGAATGTCCCAAGAACGCCCCCAACCACTTCTCTCTCCTTTACCGCCTCGAGCTCATTTATACCACCATCATCCTCCTCTCTCCCTCCCACAGATACCCCGTCCTTTGCGACTACAACAAAGCCCTCCTGTTCGACCGGTGCATGGACTATATCAGCCAGATTCACCAAGTGCTGGCGAATCCAAGTCTCCTCCCGTTCCTCACCTTCTTCGACATCCAGCGGGTGCATCAAGTCGGCCATAAATTCGTCGGGATCCTCTCCGACAACTTCGACATGCTATTGAGCCCCAGCGTCCCTTCTCCCCCTCCCGTCCCCGCCGGTACGCCGGATCCCCCCCAATTACACGAAGAAGACCGTCTCAATATCCGGGCCCGTGCTATCCGCTGCATTGATTACATTCGAGACCTGTTGAAAGTCTGCGCGAGGAAATGGGAACTACGGGCTCCGCTGGAGGAGTTTGAGAGACTATCGGCGCCATTGGGGAAGGTGCTGAGGGACAACCCACTGAGCTATGTGCCAAAACAAGAGGCTTACTCCCAGGCTCCTCTCTCCGGATTGCCGCTGGTCGGTAATGGCTATCCCGGTTATCATTTGGGTTGAATTTGTATTCGATGGCTTAATCAGCATCGTTCAATTTTCTGTTTTCTTTTTTTTTGGTTTGTCCGACTCTCCTTCATGTAATATTGGCATCATGGAAATTCGTACTCAGGATGTGCTAGGAGATATGCACTACACACGCAACCTGTGTCACTACTCCTGCGTGTCTTGTCATTTTAATCATCATACATAATGCAGATGAACTTTGCTTTTCATCTTGTGGTGTCTTTGAGAAACGTAGATGGTCACGCGGCTATGAAATTGATATTAGGAGCTTGGGCACATCTTCTGGCTTTTTTTTCTTTCTTTTTTCTGGTTTTTGGAAATGTAGGCGTCCATTGCATTGGTACGAAAAGCAAATGGGCTAATCAAAACAGCGAGACTAATCACGACCCACATAAGCAACTTGACATTCAGGGCTTCTGTTACCTTGAGATTTCCGGAGACATTGCGATTATAATCAGGTCGGTATCTGCTTACCGAGTAGAAATGAAATCGTACGACGAAAATGATCTCAAGGCCCTGACTCCTAAGAGCTTCATGCTTGACATACCACGTCAATGAAAAAACAGCGCAAATGTCCCAACAAAATGGAGACGTCCATTCGATATATAGAGTTGCAGCGACACGCATCAAAGAAATGATAGAGGCTCTTGGGTCTGTACCTTGGAAGGCGAAAGTGTATCATGGCAATCAGATCATCATGCAATCACGTAGTTGTGCACTTGCACTTTCGCAGCATCCAGAAGACTGATTGACGTAGTGGTCATGCAAGGCCTAAACTCTTTTCAGCATCCTCAAAAGGAACCTCTTTGGCCCAGATCATTATGCTCAAAACACTGAGCGTACAGTAAATTAAGCTACCGCCGATAATGGTAGTCGCGCAAGTGCATGGAGTTTGGAGGGCCTTGACAGTAGAATGGGTATTTGCTGACTTTGTTTGGTTGCTTGCGGATACTGTGCATTTACCTACGCTCCGTATCTCCTTTGATTCTCAGTGACAATAATTGGATGGTCAGCTCTAGTCGGTTGAATTTCGTTATTTGTGGAATAGCTAGGTGCCAACTGCTCAAGGTGATTCCAATGCCTTAGTTTGCGAGATGTCGAATGAGTGGATTGGAGCAGAGATAAGATAGCTGGTGATGATGGCAAATGCTTCCTCGTGCAAGTTATAAAGCAGGGACTCGGGGTGCCAAAGCAGTCTCTCGCCTGCGATTTCAAAAAGCCATGTTCTCTACCACTAGGTCTTGAACCCACTTCGATAATCAGCTTTCAGGGACCCATTGTGTCTTCTGGGACCTCTGGGACGATGCGTGAGTAGTAGGAAACCAAGGAATCCCAAAACACCCCATCATCGAAAAGGTCGGACAGATCATGCACAGGTAGTGTTCATTGCTCGGATTTGAAGGATTGTCTGACTTGAGATCTTCGCGAAGGACATATAGCAACTACTACAACAAAAGTAGAGATCAGCATTCAATGTTGCTAGAGTACTCAGAAGTGGGGGTTACAAGGATGACAAAGCCAAGATACCTGGTGGGAACATGGTCTCACGAGTCCGAATGAGGGCAAATCAATTCAAGGTCCGGAGCAGGAAGCCTTGAACCCCCGTCTTGGTCCGGATGTTGACATCCCGGAGATGGTGGCTGCTATCCGACAGACAGGAGCAGAGAACGCCACTTTAGTCTAGTCTAATTTATGATGGTTGGCTGGTAAAGCACGGCTCAAGCCGTCTCGTTGAGATCGCAATTCACCCATTGGGGCTGCAATTACCCATCTAGGACTGGCTGGAATCGAGGGTTGATCGCGACACTGATACTCCACCCTACAGATCACCATATACCATCGGAGCCTACCGTGCGGAACTCCAAGGAGACGCAAATATGAGTTGTGAGACAATGTAGCTGGGTCTGAGGGCTGGGGAAGCTGAGTAGACAGCAATCTTTTACACCATGATGTCGAATATCAAACCCTTTCGACCCGCCTTCACGGCTCAAAATGTAATGATTTTGGCAAGGACCCATGTCAATGTGCGCCACCGAAGGCTATGCATGGAAGATATCTTTTGAGATTCCCTGCAGGACCAAGTGAATAGCGTATTCTCTGCTTTATATGCCGTGATCACTTTCATTCAGACATGTGAAGATGGGCCCCGTGAAGCCCCATCATGACGCATCTGGAGTGACTATGGAAAAATTCATCAGGTCTTTCAAGACCACCGCCCGATCGGATAAGTCGGAGAAAGACCGGTCTTGGTCGGAAAGGGATGATCAATCGGTAGTCCAAAACATTGACTAGGAAATAGCCTTGAGGTCCTTGGCAACCACTCAGCATAGGAATTTCAGGTTGTATGCAGCCCCGTTCCAACTGAACGTTGCTGATCCTTTGGTCTGTCATTCCATGTGCTCTGGACAGTGCAGCACTCCGGCAGCAGACACAAACTATTAAATAGTGGCTCTAAGTTTATTGAAAGGTGTGGCCTCTGTGCCGTAAGTATCCGATGGCATCGTGCCGGGACCATTAGACTTTGATTTCAGCTGCCCCACGAAAGAATGTACGAAATCTGAACCATGGAAACATTGGATCGTTCCTGACCCAGAGAACGAGCTCGATCCGTAATCGCAAATCTGGGTCGTAGCAATGCGCGCATGAGTGGGTCTCATGGTGATCGGATCTAGCAGGCGTGAACATTTGGAAGCCCTCTGTTGGGCAGAGAGACCGGCTGAAGGCGGCAATGACCCAAGAGGGCGAAAGCCAATCTCAGTATTCTCTGTTGGGCGATTATTTCCACAGATCATGGATCCGATAGACGGACGGTGAGATTGGGATAGTCCGCTCGGGAATGTCGATTCCACAACGGGCTAAGTCCGGCTTCTCCCCAGGGTAATGATCGGGGGCCATGGAGCCCCCAAAAGGACACGAATGTTCCACGCATGACTAGTGCCACATTGCCACGTTGAATTGAAATGTCAAGATATTGGTCAGCGGTTGGCACTATTGACAATATTCAGGGAAAAAAATCCTGAATTCGGAAATGGAATGATTGGTGATGCGGGTGGCTAAGCTAAGCTTCCAGGTATGATGCGATCGATCTGGAGGTACCGAGTGGCTTGCCGATGCGCAAGCTAGCTCTCATGTTCCTAGACCCCTACGGTACCTAGCGGATTTTTCCGCCGTGAATCCACAGGCCTTCTCCAGGGATTCTTCGCTGCCCATCAAGCCGTGACCCCGACTAACCCCTATCCACGAGAACAAGGAAACTGGGTTGAGTAGGATCTGCACTTTGGTGGTAGATGAGCACCCTGATTTGTCTGAATGATATCAAGGGTCTAACCTGTTTGAGCAGATGATCTTCAGCACGTCAGCGCCAATATGTGGGGGTGGTCAGGGACCTGGGGTCTGTCATTGGCCGTCACCTTCCGCAATGCACTGTTTCCATTCCGCATGAAACCCTAAATGTACTTTCTCGCGGCATTTTGCCATCCAAGAGGCGCGAATTACTGTAGTATTGTAGATCGTATCCTTTGCGGAGACTAGACCGAAAGTTTCCAGGACGGGAGTCGCAAAGAAGATCACGTCGCACTCGAAATCGAAACGGGACAGAGAGTACACATCTTGAACTGCTCCTGGACGCATTGGAGAGGTTCATTAGATGATGGAGTCACTCAGGCTTATGGCTTTGGACCAATTGCCGGAAGGGCGAAGCTCGTACCAAATTTCTGGCGCGGGCAACAGATCGACGGCGCTATTGCTCGTAGCACGGAGATATTCGGTGCCCACCGGACCCATATTAGCTTGCGCTAGCCAGCCAACCGTACGATCAAAATGACGATGAACCTCAATCTCCATCTCCTTCAACCTACAGTACCTCATTCATCCTCATCCACCGGCATCCACCTCTACCCACTCTTCTGGCACACCTGTCGATCTTAATTTGGAGGCCTCTGGCATCGATGCGCGGGTTCTCCGGTGATCTCCGTATCGATCCTCCATAGGGGAATAATCCAAATAAATTTCCTGTTCGGGAGATCTCATGAGGGTATAGCGGTCTCTGTGATGATACAACGGCTCACTGAAATGTTTGTCGTGATATGCTGTTGACTGGAGCTATGGGGACAGGTTCAGGGACAGAAAGTTGGAACCATAACAGGAGAGTGTGCGGCTTCAACATGAGTGAACCCTGACGATAATCAATCCACCTCAGGGACCAAGACCCTGTTCTGAAAGTCTCTATCTGCCGTATTGGGTTTGCCATGATGGAGCAATAGGTCCCACCAGCCAAAAACGGATTCTAGTTATAGACTAAGGCTCGATGTTCCACGATAGGAGACCAGGGGCCCGCTACCACCGATGGTCTTGTACGCATTTCTCTCTGGACTCGTTGTATAAATAATGCTGTTGCTGCTCCTGCCCTAAACTTTTCTCTCCCATCATTGTCACTCTTTGGATCATCCAACTCCAGTCACTCTTTAATAATATCCTTAAACTTAATACACAATGAAGGCCTCTTTCTTCGCCCTCGTCGCTGCGGCTACTGCTGCCTTTGCCGCACCGGCTCCCGCCCCTACCGCTGCTCTGTCTGGCCTGACCGACCTGGTCAGCCTTTCCAGCATCAAGGGTCTCGCTGACGACCTCAAGCTGGGCGATGTCACCAAGGAGCTCAAGCTCGATGAGCTTCCCAAGGTCTCCAGCATCGGTGACCTCACCAAGCTCCTGAACCTGGACTCCGCTGCCACCAACGGCATGGCCTCCAAGACTCCCATCATCCAGAACGGCAAGGTCCTCCAGGATCTCGGCCCTGAGCTCCAGAACATCCTCGTCATCACCGGCCCTAACGTTGGCTCCCTGCTCATTGAGCTGAGCCCCGAAGGTTACCGCTCTCCTTTCCGGTCTTGGTCTCGGTGCCCTCGGTGCCCCCGTCGGTGGCATCGTCGCCTCCGCCTCCGGTCTTGGTGGTCTCGTCACTGGTCTCGCTCCCTACGTTAACGGCCTCGTTACTGTCGTCGGTGCTGATGTCGGTGCTCTTCTCGTTGGCCTCTCCCCCGAGGTTACTGGACTCGTCTCTGGTCTCGGTCTCCCCTCTCTCGGTGTTCCCGTCGGCACTGTCATCGCTACCGTTGGTACCTCCTTGAAGCGTGGTGAGATCGTCCAGGACATCGCCCCCTCCGTCGGCTCTACCCTCCGCGTCACCGGTGCCAACGGTGAGGAGCTCCTCGTCAAGCTGTCTCCCTCCGTCGCCGCTCTCGTCACCGGCCTCGGTCTCCCCACCGTCGGTGTTCCCCTCGGCTCCGTCCTTGTGACCGCCGGCCAGGGTGTTGACAAGCTCCTGAGCGACCTCTCCATCCCCATTACCCAGGTCCTTACCATCACCGGTGAGGACGGCCAGGACCTCCTCGTCAAGCTCTCCCCCGAGGTTGTCTCCCTTGTCTCTGGCCTTGGCCTCCCCACCGTCGGCACCCCCGTCGGTGCTGTCGTTGCCACCGTTGGCAAGAACCTGTAAATTAGACCCATGATGTCTAAGCAGGGCATTTCTCACGCAGCAATGTATAGCGTTCCGGGAGCCTTGTGAATCCCCCCCTCCACAACCAGTTTGTGTGCATATATCGGCCCATGGAAGGGTACTTTTTTCTTGTATGATCTATTTTGGAAGACTTTGGGATTTTTTTTGGTGTCTCGTCCTCCGCCCTTTTACCATCTTTTTCTTATTTGGTCTAGAACATTAAAAATATAATGTTCATGGAGGATACCTCCTTCGAGCATAAGCTCCACTTTGTGACTATAATGTATACTATTAATATGTAATTTTACGTCTACAAATCACATAATTCAGGTTCCTGAATGATCGTCATGGATCCATCCGGTTTTTGTGCCTTCGCCGGGTAGATGGTAAATCAATGAGAACTTCCTCCATGTTGAAGTGTTTTGCAACGAATTACCTACATAGTCTGTCCGTCGCTTATGCTCATTGTCCAGGTGTGCAACACGTTGAGCTTGCATATAAATCCTGTGTGCTATCCGTCATTCTCCAAATGAAAGCAGTTCTTGGAACAGAGAGATTCATCTCAAAATGATCCAGAAGGGATCCAATCGCCATTGCTGGTGAATATATGCAAATGTGGAGGAGTACCTAATGTACTACCCTCGATAAATATGGGCGGTTGTCGGTGCTTCGCTGCCCAAACTTGAAACCAGGTTTTTGCTCTTCTGTGTTTCCAAGACTGGAGTGGATTCTTTGAGGTTGTAGCCGGTCAATTTTGGGACTATGGGTTCCACGCCCAGCGGGATGTCAAGCCGAGACCTTCGACGACGTGCATCTCTTGCTTGAAGGAGGTGGCCATTTCGAGCGCTTGGTCCTTTGCTTCGATCAAAATAGCGATGACGACGTACGCAGGGGTAACAACATACCCACGAGTCTTCGTGCAATGCACTTTACATATGACTGATCCAGGTATTGGCTTGATCTGGGCGCCTTTGGTCTCCTCAGCTTGGATGGGTCATTTAATCAAGGTAGTTGAGCGATGCAGCACATTAGCTTCTGAGAGCGACAGAAAAATGGATAATGATTGAAAGCCGAAAATAAAAATCACATGGAATCTCTCAGTGGCTACGCGGAAACTCCCATTGGCAAGCTCACCAAAGATGGTGAGGCATCTATGTAGTCTTGACTGTTATGTGTGCGGCGATTGGCCTAGGCTTTTGTTTGTGTTTTAAGTTACATTATAACATCCATTAACTGCACATGTATCCAGGTATCAATTGGTCACGAATACACTGCCGAGGCTACCGTCAGGAATGAGTTAGTCTTCGAAATCATCCTAACGTAGAATACGATTGAGCGATAAAGAGAGATATCATTCCCCAGTGTAGTCTATGCTTCACCGGTCGGTTAATATTTCCCGGTCCTCTGTTTTGACAGAGGATCTCGTGTCATTCTGATGGATGGTATCCACAGGATCCACCCCCGAGGCCAAGTCCCCCGCGCCATTAGGTCGCATGTCTAAGTGCATTGATGAGGAGATCTGATCGGGAACTGTATTCCTGCTACGTAAAACGAATGAATTCGAGCAATGAAGGAGGAAGAAACGTCAGTACCGGCGACAAACTGCATGAAGACCACGTGACCGATTCCGGCGTCTTCACGCCAGCGGGCATTGCAGACCGGGCTTTTGTGAAGTTTCTATAGGGTCTAGAATCTAGATCGACTTAATTGCCATGTGCATCAAGAGTCCACGCGCGCGGATACCGAGTGGCAAGAACAACTGGGTCGATGGTCCGGGGATTAGGTGGCCCGTGGGCACGTGTGAACATGCCTGTTTTGGCACCGAGGGTGGATTCCAATTATATCCGCGCGTGACCTCAAACTTCCACGGCCACTTCCACTTCCACCTCTATTTCTAGAGTGCGTCAGCCCCAAATGAAGCGAAAACCCAACAACCCATGGTTCAAAGGCAGAACCAAAGGCTATCTACTTGCCATGACATCAAAGGTGCACGGCCCGGTGCGTTTTCTGAACATGTGATGATGTTCTCGACTTTTCGACCAGGGCGAACCGACGTGAATGGGCAACACGTTCCCCGGATCAGGCAGAGTTTGATCTGTCAGCAAGTTCCACGGTCGCAAAGAAGCTCCGCCAATCGTAAGAGAGGGATGACTGCCGTTTGCGTCTTTGAAACGTGGCAAAAGAGTCAAATCAAGTTCCCGGTAAACAACTTTGGAATCACTCTTCAACACGTCGAAGTCTATACAGTTGTGATGGGGATGCGGTTCCGGTTGGCCGCCAAAGTTCAATTAGTAAAGTGCGCGAATAATGGACGCCTTATCTCGGATCACCGATCAATCAAATCGCCTGAGAGTCACCTGAAACGGAAGGCCCCCAATGATCATGTGATCTTTATCGTGATGTTTAAAATTGAAAATCAGAGATCCTAGAAGGAAGCAGCGTGAAGACTGAGAAAACTCGCAAGCTTCCTGAGTGCCAATAGAAGCGCGCTTATACCTGCCATTCCTTGGGCAGCCGTGATCGGGATCCATTTTGCTTAGTGTTTGGCCGTACCAAGGAAAAGTCACCCATTCGCCGCCAGGTTCCTCGGAGTTAATGCTTCTCCATTCCCCACAGTATACGGTGCGCCCTCCAATGGTGCTTGAGAGATATCGAACAGATGGGTCGGCTATTATCTCGTATTCTCCGCCACCTCCTTGTACCTTTTTTTTCGCCTCACATCTCTCCCCGCATCTTTGTTCTCGAACATGCCGTTCTTCGAAATTACCTCCATATACATATACCTAGGGTCTATATACGCCTGTGTATGTATATGGGCTCTCTTCTAATCGACTGCCCTCTTTCCTTCATGCCTTAATTTGCCATACGCTTTGCCTCACGCTCTTCAAATGACCTTGTAACCTCGCCTTCATTTGCATTTCCAACTCGACTGCCGCAGAGAGAATGCTCTTATGTCGAGCTACGATATTCCCGGTAGTAACTTCGGTCTAGCCGAACGGTCTATCACCAACTTCGCCGAGCGCACTGCAGTGGCTTGCCTCATCGGCGTAGCATGGTATAATGCATTGGAATTGGTCGTTCTGTGCTTCACCACGTTCAAGCGATATGGCGGTTGTTATTTCTGGTGTCTGCTTATCTCGTCCGTGGCCATCATCCCCTTCGGCCTCGGATACCTCCTCATCATCTTCAACATTTACAACAATATGTTCCCAGTAGCAATGGAGCTCATTGCCTGGGTATGCATGGTAACGGGCCAGTCCCTCGTGCTCTGGTCGCGATTACATCTTGTCGTCCAAAACCATGTCATCCTCCGCTGGACACTCGCCATGATCATTGTCGATGCGATCATCTTCCACATCCCGGCCTCCGTCCTCGAACTAGGCTCCCACTCCAACAAATCGGCTCTCTTCACCCCGGCGTTCAATATCTTCGAGCGAATACAATTGATCGCGTTCTCATTACAAGAGGTGATTCTTTCAGGAATCTACTCCTACGAAGCAGTGCGCCTCCTCAATCTCCGCCCAAGAGGCCATTACCGCAGCACCCTGATCCAGCTGCTGATCGTTAATCTGGCCATGATTCTGATGGATGCCGCGGTGATCGGAGTCCAGTATTCTGGCCTCTTCGACATCCACGTCACACTAAAAGCATTTGTCTACAGTGTCAAACTCAAACTAGAGTACGCTGTTCTCGGCCGACTGGTGATCTTTACGGAAATGTGCGGCAGCAGTTCGCAACCCACTGATCTCTCGGATTTTGTGGATCTCTCTTTCCACCCATCTCAAAATGCGGACTGCGATAGTCAAGCGCGTATGATTGCTACGCCCGAGTCCCCCCTATCGCAGGGCCTAGACGTCGGTCCCAAGAAACCCTCCGACCTTCGAGTATCCGACACCTCGGCCGGTCCCAGCTCGAGTGATGAAGCTTTTTCATAAAGGAATGACTGTACATAATTCTCTTTGCCATTTTTATACAGCGCAGCAATACATTTTTCACCTGAACATCTAGATCTTTGCTTTGTGAAAGAGGGGGAAGCACTTCCCCTCTCCTTATCATCGGAGACCGCCGCACACTAGCGGACATGTCTTGGCTTTCGTCCACCCTAAGATACCTGGATCAAGTTGACCACAAGTTCACCTGTACACTACACAAGTAGATATTCCTCATTTCTACAATGGCCTCGCCTATTAGCCCTAGCAAGCCGGGCACGAGCCGATCGACAGCCCTGACCCCTCTCACCCCAGCACAACTCGAATCAGGCGCGTCCAAATGCCTCGCTCTCCAAGCCTCCGCCCAAGACATTCATCAAAAGCGGCCATTCGTGGCAATCCTTCTCGCACCGGACAACGAGACACAGCTCATGACATCTCTCTCCCTGTCGCATGTGCGCCACGCCGAATGTGAATTGGCGCGCAACGCATCTGACAACTACTCCTGGGACTACCTCGGCGGATGCACCATGATCTCAACCTGGGAGCCGTGTGCCATGTGTGCGGGAACAATCTACTGGGCGCACATCGGACGATTGGTATACCTCGCGTCAGAGAAGACTCTGCAAGCGTTGACTGGCCCAGGGAATACGGAAAATCTCACGCTAGACCTCCCTTGTCGGGAGATCTTCGTTGCTGGTCAGTTCCAGGTGGAGGTGGTTGGGCCTTTGGCTGAGTGGGAGGAGAAGGTGGCCGAAGATAGTAGGCGGTACTGGTCGAAGCGTGGCTCGCACATCGCACTTTGCTAGAAATATCACAGTAATCCACATCAATTATCTCCAGTCGTCAGGTGAAATTCGGTCGCTTGCAGTCAGAACAAGACCCGAGCGCTAGCGTGTCCAGTTGTGACCTTTAAACACTGGAGTCATCACAAGGGCCATTATAGCGCACCTCGCCCACATCTCCATTTCGACTTCCAGGCAACCATGGATTGATGATGGCGCATGGGCACACTGTACAGTTCTTCGCGCTCCACCAAACAATGGGCCCACTCTCGGCCCCATCGACCCCACGAGGAATTGATTGAGAGACCTGTGGGTGTTCTCCATTGCAGGATATCAACTCCACAGTGGGTAGACGCCAGGAGCCCTCCGCCACCGACTACAAGGAACCTCAACGGAAAAAGCATCCCAAGAATTTGTCCCGCGTGTCATCCACTTACCCCTTTCGGGAACAAACACCAGAGCTCTAATGGACGGGGCCACACACAGCCCCCGGAACGCCACAATCATAACCATTTCTAGGCCTCTGCTCTCATTTTTTGTGGCCCTGTTCATTATTCTACCGTCCCCGACCGTTGTGGCTACATGCACATCGATCAACGCGCATGCTGAACGCGACCAGCGCTAGAATCTAGAGTCCCTAGTCTGGGACAGGGATGCAAACCGGTCCCGCGACGACATACATCTGGTTCACGTACCTTCGTTTGACTTTGGTGGGCGACCAAGAATCGTACGATTGACGTCAAGCTGATGAGGAGGAGATCCTGGTTTCGGAGCCAACACAATTTGGAGATGGAACGGTCCTAGCCCCACTGCCAAGACTCCACTCGATCGGGCGGTTTCTGCAGATCGTGGGCCTTCATGCCTCGATCGGGTTTACCGCCAATAGAGCTGGCCTTGCACTAGTGGCGCGTACAGCACAGTCGAGACCTGGACCTGGCCAACCTAGCCTTACGATAGTTGCCAGCGGCTCACCTGCTACCTGCTACAGTACCTGCCACCAGCTACCAGCTACCAGCTACCAGCTACCCAGGTCCCAGCAACCGGGCAACCAAATAGAGGACCATAGACAGTCATGGCAAATGGCAAATGGCAAATGACAAATGGTAGACAGACAGTGACGGAGGTCACCGTTACAATTACAATTGGGGGAATAACAAGCCGTGCGAAAGCCACGAAGAAATGACGTCAGGAGGTAGTTGCGTCAAGGAGTAACTTGGGCTCACTCCTTCCTCGTTCAAGTAGGGATTGCCTCCTTTGCGTGCCCTTTATATCTGTCGTCATCCCTTCCTCGAACTCGCCTTCTCCACATACCTTCCTTCATTCTCGTGATACCCCCCCCCTTTGTTTTGACAAAAGCTGCCTCACTCCACACTAATCCTAATTTCCAACCTGTATGTTCGCTTGGATCTCGCAATCAGGGTCGCGCTAATCTGGGGCCCCAGAATACCTGACATCTACGGACTTGTTCTCTTTTTTGACACGATCGATACAAGCTCCATCATGTCTTACAAGGCCGTGAACCGTCCCACCGACACCAAGCAGAAGGAGAAGGTATGCGAAATGCGCCGGGATCCATTGGAGGCTGATCGGGTCGCAGAGGTCACTAACCAGGCTGCAGGACGTCAACCAGAAGCTCCAACTGTTTGGTATTTTCCATGGTCAGTTCTCTCCAGTCACCAAGTTAGGCTCAATTGAATCTGTCGCTAACGCCCTTGAAGCTTTCAAGAACAGCAAGCTCCCATCGGTTAGTTTCATCCGGTTTGCGGCCGGTCCTCGAAGAATTCGCTGCTAAAAACCCGTCCCATACAGAACAAACAGTGCGACGTCGCCCTGAACAGCGCTTTGAACTCCAAGTTTCTCACGTCCCCCCCTTCAGAGCTTTCTGCTGAGGGTAAGGTCCTCGTGCAAGACCTTCGCAATGTGATTGAGCAGGCCAAGAAGATGCTCCTGACCAAGAACCACGGCGAGCTTCTTCAGGACTTCATCTGGCAGGCCCAGCAGATTACTGCTGTGGATGCCAAGGCCCCCAACGTGCCTATCAACCAGGAGGATAGTAAGCAAGATGCCAACAGGACCCTGGATGGCCTCAAGACCCTTGGTACTCTCTTAATTACCAATGGCGAGTTCAGGAAGATCCGTGAGTTTGCCTTTGCAATTCCTCTCATCGTGCTTTCTAACACCCTTCAGTGAGCGATGCTACCGTCCTTATCAGGGACATTGCTGCCGATGCCTCCCAGAAGGCTGCCAACCAGGTCCGCCCGTCTGAAGAGCAGCTGGCACAGATCGACGCACCCGCCGAGGAGAACACTTGGCACGAGAAGCCCAACATCAACAAGGAGGACCTCAAGTCCAAGTTCAAGAAGAGCGACAAATCCAGCATCGGTGCTCCCTCCTTTGACGAGACTACTGCTACTGCCGACAACGAGTCGGTTACCCCCTCGGAGATGAGCCGCCGCAAGAAGTACGCCAACCAGACCAAGGAGTATCTCCAGGATAAGATCCCCAAGGAGCGTCGCGAGCAGACCATCTGGCGTCTCAAAAAGATGGTTATCGAGGTTCAGGGCCACTCTGACTATCAGCAAGCCATCGAGACCCTTTTGGACATAGCCGAGAAGTACGCTGGCCACACCAAGGAGATTACCGCGCAGAGTGGCTCTGCCGCCAAGGACGTTCGTTCCACCGATATCGTCCAGGCCGTTGAAAATGATTTGCGCACTCTCATTGAGCGCTTTGCCAACAACACCTCCCTGTCTGACTTCTTCGAGTCTCTGAACAATATCTACCACGATGCTGATCATGATCCCGAGCTTCGTGGCTGGTTCTCCAGCATTGACACCTTCATTCGAAGAGCCCTCCGCGAGCAGGGCTTCATCATGGAAGAAGAGTGCACCCGCCAATGGAACGAGCTCTACGAGAAGGGTCGCTACTTGGCTCGTGAGCGCTACCGCAGCCACACCGATAGGATTCTTGACCAGATTAAGTTCCTGGCTGATCAGTTCGAGAAGGACCCTCAAAACAAAGCTCTTGCCGACTCCGTTCAGAAGCTATTCTTGGACCTCGGCCGCGACTCTGGTGGCAAGATTGTCTTCAAGAAGCACCTGCTCACTGACGTCCGCGATATCATCTTGCCTGGTATCTTCGAGAACGTCCGCTATGTTCCGATTCCTCGTATCGAGGTTTCCGACCCCTTGGTTGACGTCGTTGTTGAGAACCTCATCATCGAAAGTGACAACTTGATGCCCAATGTCGTCGAGTTCGGCAGTGACAACTACTTCCGCTGGGGCCGCAAGAAGATTTCCAACAAGCGTGACAATAAGATCATGATTGCTGCTTCCGGTATCCAGGCTGATCTCCGCGATGTCAGCTACTACATCAACAAGAAGGAGGGCTTCCCCTCCATCACCGATACTGGTATCATGGATATCTTCCTTGGTGGTGAGGGCTTCAGCTTTAAGATTGCGGCCTCAACTGCCGACCAGAATGACAAGCAGCACTTTGTTAAGCTGGACAAGATCTCTGTGAACATCCAGAACATGAACATCAAGCTCCGCAAGTCCAAGCACAAGGCTCTCTTTGTTATGTTCAAGCCCATGCTCTTCCGTGTGGTTCGCCCCGCTCTTGAGAAGGTCATCGAGGGTCAGATCCGCAACGCCTTTGAGAAGGGCGATGCGTACGCTCACGAGATCCACACGGAGGCCACCAAGGCCCAGGAGGCCGCCCGTGAGGACCCTGAGAACGCCCCCAGCATCTTGTCCCGCTACGCCGATGCTATGCGCTCCCGCGCCCAGGCCAAGGCCAAGCAGGCCGAGGCCGTTCTCAAGCGTGACACGAAGGTGCAGACTGCCTTGACTCTGCACGACTCGATGTTCCCCGACATCAAATTGCCCGGCGGTGTCTCCAGCAAGGCTACAGAATACGTCGAGCTTGCCAACAAGGGTGAGCGCTGGGAGTCGCCCATCTTCAGTATCGGTAGCGCCAAGGAGTCAACTAACATCCCCACTCCGGGCCCTGATCACACGCAAGGCTCCTACTGCCGATGGCATTGCCAGCTCCTCGGGCGTTGCTGGAACTGCCGGTTACACCAACGGCCACACCAACGTTACTCACACTAACGGCACCAACGGCGTCAACGGCACCAATGGTTTCTCGCGCGAGGTTGACCAGGCCTTCGTCAACGACAAGACTAAGAACCTCAGCGATGGTGTTACCAACGGCGCACACGCCGTTACCACCAGCTCCACCGTTGCTTAAGATTGTTACACAAGTACAATATTTAGCTGCGATCATCCTTCGATGGCATGTGCAAATGACACTTCTACTGGGTGGATGCAAGTCCGGGTTTTCAACGAAAGCCCTAGCTCCTTCCTTTCCTTTCCTTGTGTTCTCGTGATTATTTTGGCTTATTGCTTATGATTTCCCCCTTTTGCAAATTTTTATGTATTAGTATGGCTCTTTTTTGGTCTAGTCGGTAGCTTAATACATAATGCCACCACCATCATGCGTTCAATCTCGCCTAATATTCTACCAACCAAAGTCGGTCTGTTTGGATTATGGCTACTGTGTTCCTATGGTAAGGCGTAAGGCTGTGCCACAGTGGGCTGTGGGCTTTGGCCAGCGGGCCTAGTTCCACTTGGCCTCCGTCACTGACCCGAGACACTCTGGATAGAAACACAGTTGGCACACAACAGAGCATAAGCTTCAAGAAACCCTGAATTGGACTATCGATGTTCAAATGGGAACAGAGGTCATGCACAAGTGTAAAATTCATTTCATTGTCGTCTAGATCTGATATCATAAAATGCCTTCCGCTGTATAAGACAAGAAGACCGCATTTATCCTCTTTAAAGTTTCTGAGACTTATCTTCTCGCATGCGTTTGGGTTTCCGTTAAAGATTTTTGGAAAATAATTTAGAAGGCACTTTACATCTGCTCGAAGTACTTCTCCCAGCCTAATTCCTGGAGCTTGGTTCCTTTCTTTTCCATGTTCTCGGCACGGGCTTCTTCGGCGTACTTCTCTACCTTGGCCTGGATGGCAGGGTCGAAGGCACCGATGATGCGCGCGGCCAAGAGGGCAGCGTTGATGCTGTTGTTGATTCCGACGGTTGCGACGGGGACACCTGATGTGGTCAATTAGCTGGGATGAAACTTATCATGAATAGTGCGTAGTGTGACTTACCACGAGGCATCTGCACGATGCTGTACAGGCTGTCCACGCCATCCAGGGAACTTCCCTTGACAGGGACACCGATGACAGGCAGCGCGGTGTGAGCGGCGGCCATACCGGGGAGATGAGCAGCACCACCGGCGGCGGCAATGATCACCTTGATGCCGCGTGCGGCAGCCTCGGCGGAATATTCGGCCATATAGTTCGGGGTGCGGTGGGCGGAAGTGATCTCCACGGCGGGCTTAATACCAAAGTAATTCTCCAGCAGCTTCAGTCCGGGCACCAGAGTCTTCAGGTCACTGTCGGAGCCCATAACAACGGCCACCTGAGGGGCGGGCTTGGAGGGGCCGGAGACAGCAGCCTTGGTCTTGATGTCTTTCCGCTGGGCACGCATGTCGTCTACGACGTCGATGAGAGGCTGAATCAATATCTCGGCCTCGTGCATAGTCGCGGCGGTGACAGTGACGTGGCCCATCTTGCGACCTGGCTTAGCGTCACCCTTGCTGTACAGGTGAATGCTTGCGTTGGGGATGGAAAGCGCGGCCTCGGTGGCCCTCAGGTGGGAGTCGGGAGTGGCGCCACCGATGATATTGAGCATGATTGAGGGAGTGCGGAGCTCAAGGCTCTTGGCGGGAATGGGAAGGTCGACAATGGCCCGCATGTGGCTGTCGAACTGCGACAGAGCGCAGCCCTCGATGGTCCAGTGCCCGGAGTTGTGAATGCGGCTGGCGATCTCGCACAGCATCAGACTGTCATCCTCGAGGAGGAACATCTCAACGCCAAAGGCACCCTTACCTTCGAAGGCGGAGACAGCCTTGCGGGCAAGGGCCTGGGCGGCTTGGTTGATCTTCTCGGAGACGTTCCGGGCGGGTGCGTACACTAGCTTGCATATTGAGTCCTCCTGGACGGTCTCGACGGTGGGGTATGACAGAACGCCATCCTTGGTCTTGATAGCCATGACAGCGAGCTCCTGTAGAATCGCACTGTGAGTTACAGCCTGAGCGTCTTGAAGTATAGATTCACGAACCATCTTGAAGTAGGCCCACTTCTCCGCATACAACGGACGGGCCTTGAGAGTCTCGAGAGCCTCGGGGATATCGGCCTTAGAGTTCACGCGGAAGTTTCCTAGAATGACCATTAGCATAGATTCCACAAATGCAAAGCTCAATTCCACATACCCCGCCCATCATATGCCATTGTCTTCGACTTCAACATCATTGGGTAGCCCAACTGCTCCCCAACCTCGGCCAATTCCTCGGGTGTGTTCTTGACCAACTCCCGGTGATCAGCCATCGGGATACCGTACTTGCGCAAGTGCTCTTTCTGGTTGAACTTGTTCTGGATCGTGCGGATAGCCTGCCAAGAGGGTTCCATGCGAACTTCGGAAGAGACCTCTTCGAGCGCATAGGTGTCGACATGTTCGATCTCGGCAGTCAGGACATCACAAGTCTTGGCTAATTGGCGAACGGCGTCACGTTCCTTGAAGGAACCGGTGACATGGCCGTTGTGGAAGCTAATCTGCTTGGCTGGGGAGTTTTCGGCGTCGAGAACATTGCACTGGATGTTCAATCGGTTGGCGGACTCGACAAGCATGCGGCCGAGCTGGCCACCACCGAGGATTCCGACCTTGGGCGAGTTCCACATTGTGATGAGCGAAATGGGTTGCTTATGAGAAAGAGTCATCGTGAACTGCCCCTCCGTCGAAAATTCGCGGAGAGTCACGTGGTACTATCGATAAGGCAGGTGCAAGCCAATCAAACGCCGTTTTCATCACCGCCTCAGCCGACCACTTAATCGTCGTCTCCTGCAGCTTAAAACACTTCGACGATGACGCTGGGTAAGTCCCTCATCCTGCTGGTGGCACGTTTTCGTAGCTGATCAGTCCCCTGCAGATGAAGAAGCTCTCCAGGCAGTCGCCAATGGCGGCTCCATGGACCTGTATGTGTGAATTCGCGATTACACGATGCCCTGGATTTCGCGAGACTAATGCTTTGACCCAGAGAGAAATGGAGTGGCATGGTAGGGCCTTTACTGGAGCGTCTGGAAAACGTATGTTATACCTCACGCGACTCTACCCGTGGAATTTCTGACCCCTCTTAGATCGTATACAATGTGTTTCCTATGCCCAAAGTGCCTCCAGGGTCGTACAACCACCAACTGTTCCAACAGCCATCCCAGACCTCTGAGACGACCACTGTCCCGCCCGAAAGCAGTAATAAGGAGAATACTGCTCCGGGCGATCTGCAAACTACTCCAGCGCCAACCCATTCTTTGCCACCGACCGAGAGCGTGCCTGACTCGCAGCCTGAGTCAACACAGCCGTCGAGCGACTTACTACCACCACCACTTGCCCTTCTCCTGAGCTCTATCAAGTCGGCGATTCAGTCTTTTTTCCTGAGCAAGCCGCCGCATACTATCCAGCGATTTGCGGAGCTTATTCTCCACCCGACAGCTCACTATAGGACATTACCTGCTTATCTCCGAGCTGTGGACCGTGTGGTTTCGGTGACTAGCGGCATAGACGTTTTTCCTGCTAGCATCTTGGAAAACACCACCCCCAGCGGACAGTCGAACGGACTCGCGCACCCCGCGAACAGTGCCGGGACCTACCTAACTACGGACTATGCGTCTGGTTTAGGGAGCGACGAGTCTCTGGGTGGTGCGCTACTCACCCCGATTCCGTGGCTCACCAACGCCTCGTTCGAGGGTGACGAGGTCTCCGGGTTGGAGGAGGGTACGTTACATATAACCCCCTGGTCCTCGTTTGATGAGCTTCACAGAATTGACCATGTATAGAGCAAGCTGTACCAACACAACCACAAGAGATGGAAAGCGACGATAACAATATCGCATCTGCGAAAGAAACTACGACAACCTTTACTGATGTCGAAGAGGCTGCTCATCGTACTGGTCAGCGTAATTCTACCTCGCCACCAGCAGAATCTCCAGACGAAGTCCCCCATGCTCGTGGCCCGGCACTCTTGGGCGTTCAGGATATGGGCCTGCAAGATGGAAAAGGTGTGGAGGTTAATCTTGGTGACCTAAATAACCAATCTGCTCTAGGCGAAGGTGCCTCCGATGTCTTGGTCTCGGCCTCCACCGAAGTAGTACAGGAGGCTAACGCCCCCGATGGAGATGGGGACATCGTCCTCGACGACTCTACGCCCAAGGAACAGACAGGCAAGACAGAGAATTCGACAGAAACAACCCAGGATGACTTCGGAATTACCGAGTCAACACAAGCATCAGACTCCGAGAAGAAGAACTGAAGTATGGACTAGCGAGTCCGAGATGATTTTTATTTCGTGCCATTGGCATCATGAATAACGACCTGCAACACATATGCTTGATATGCTGATCAGATTACAGTCCAATCTGGATTAATATTGTGACAATGTGAATCAAATTACAAGAGACTTAGCTGGATTTCCTTTCCCCGTTTCTTTCCAATCTGTAGAGGTCCATCTTTGCCTATTCGAAGTCATAATCCGCGTGCTTATCACAAGTCTGCAGCAATTCTGCCCGAATTACCGGTTCCTGTAACATAATGAGCATGTATTCCTATCGCACCACGAACCTTCGATCATTACTTCGTGGTATGCCCAATATCATCAACCATGATTCGCCTCCATCAGCGCATGCGTCGAAGACTATTAGATCATCCTCCAACGACCTCGACGCAGCTTCTCCAGGCACCAAAGACCATGATACTCATCTCCCACACATTCCAAACTCTCGCCATCTGCACCCTCTTCGCCCGATTCCCAGACATATTAGCAATTTATGAAGTCGCTTCTCCAAACCCTTTTTCTCACCTTTGATGAATGCGAGAGAAAGGCCCCATAGTCGTTCGGAGAGAACTCGCTGCTTCAAAAAGCTCTCTCGAAATCTCAATTTCAAAAGCGTGGGTCGTGTGTATTTCGCAGAAGATCAAGGCGCCCACGGCGTGCGGGTACGCTTGCGCGTTGAGATACTGCTAGTGTTGAGCCCCAGGAACCGCCGAAGAGGAGATGCCATTTGGAACATTGGAAATGAGTGTCGGAGGGCATCGATATTGGATACAAAACAAGGTCGGACGTAGTGTTGTTGCGCACTTCGCCAGTGAGTTAGGATTTGCCAGTGCCGCGTTAGTTGAGGAGAATCACCTTTTAGATTCTTGTGTGGAAGAACTTCGTGTTGCTTTTGCTGATTAGGTCTACTAGGTAGCCATAAAGGAGTATCACTGTTTCTTTGCGAGTTTGTACGTTCGATAGCAATGTGTTTGGTTGTGGGATTCACCTGGTTTCGGGTTTACTTGGCCATATTTTGCGTAGTAGAAGCTTGTGAATGGGTTCGACGGTGAGGGTTCCCTCGTCGAATGTGCCTGAGTGCGCATACCGGCTCATTCGAATTTGGGTCTAGACCTACAATAGAGGTGTGCTTGAGCTGGGATATCGGCCGTCAAAAAACATGCGGCCCAAGTCATGCCCGTACCACTCACCTCGAAGAGTCCCCAAATGAAAATAATCTACAGGCAACGGAATTTGTGTTGGTGAAGAAGAAAACTCGCATTTCATTCAATGCATCTATGCTGAAGAGGTATCGAAAATCTAGAATCATTTCCCAAACGCCAGAATTTTACCAAGTCAGACAAATTGGTCGAACCGAGACACATAACCTTTACGTTAAGATCAGACATAACAGCGTATGAAGTCAATAGGAAAATTGGATCAGACAGGCTCTACAGTCTGCAATGGCACATAACCCTCGTCTTCGCGAATAGTAGGTCGTTTGCCAGTAGCTGCAGACCAAAGAGCAGAAACAGCATCGCCGGCCCAGCGACGAAGAGAACGTGGCCGTTCGGTGGAGAGCACTGTAGCAGGCGTCCACCAACTGGCATTGCGAGAGTGTGACGCACCGATGTCGGGAGCAATGGCACCTGAGCCAAGCTCTTTTTCGAGGCGTTTGACGTCCATCCAAGCCGGACGGCGCCAGAGCTTAAGCAATAGACTGCTGACAACGACAGACACACTGGAAGCAGCCATGGCAGCACCTGCGGCCATTGGGGGAAGCATGAAGCCTGTGAATGGGAGGAATAGACCCATGGCGAAAGGAAGACCGATGATATTGTACAGACAGGCCCACACGAGGTTCAACTTGATGCGGTTGAACACCGAGCGAGATAGTGACAAGCTGGCGGGTACGGAAAGAAGATCCTCGGGTCGCATGAGGACAATGTCGGCTGCCTCCATGGCGACGTCTGTCCCTGATGCCAGAGCAATACCGACTAATGCGGTAGCGAGGGCGGGCGAGTCGTTGATGCCATCACCGACCATGGCAACTTTCTCTCCCCGTAGCTGGAGTTCTGAGATGATGGTGCGTTTATCGGACGGTGAAGCCGACGCGTGGACTGATGCGGCTGGGATGCCGACTGCTGATGCGATCGATAGAGCAGTGGAGAGTGTGTCGCCTGTCACCATGGAGGTCGCGATGCCCATGCGGTGCAGGGCAGCCACCGCGGCAACTGACGTGTCCTTCACGTTGTCACGAAGAGAAATAGTTCCGGCATAGCGAGAGTCGATGGCAACATGAATCCGTGTAATAC
The DNA here is from genome assembly GCF_028827695.1 of Penicillium maclennaniae. Lineage (NCBI taxonomy): Eukaryota > Fungi > Ascomycota > Eurotiomycetes > Eurotiales > Aspergillaceae > Penicillium > Penicillium maclennaniae. The sequence goes on from NW_026623220.1 coordinate 2,469,037, forward strand.
CAGAAGCAGCCGCGCTGGGCTTGGGAGCTGCAAGATCTGTCTCCTCTTGTGTTTCGGGTGATTCGGGGTCAACTGACGCAGGCATATCGATATTCTTTGAGCGGAGATATTCTGCATTTCCAAGTCGAACGTGGTAACGGATCCGTTCGGCACTGGACATTGGCTCCACGAAAGCCGAGATACCCTTGCCCACAATGGCATCAAAGTCACCAATACTGCCAGGCAACCCATCATCTCCAGGATGACCAGACTCAGCCTTAGCCTCTGACAGAATGGCCCGGCCAATCGGGTGCTCACTGCCCATTTCGGCGAGGCCGACAATAAGCCACCACAGCTTACGGCGCCAGTCATTCGCAGTCCAATGAGGCTCAATACAAACATGAGCCACGCTCATCCGGCCCGTGGTCAATGTGCCCGTCTTATCAAAGACAACGTGGTTGACCTTGGTAGCAGCTTCAAGCACGGCGCCTCCCTTGACAAGGATTCCATGCTCGGCTCCAACTCCTGTACCAACCATGACAGCAGTTGGTGTGCTAAGACCCAATGCGCAGGGGCATGCAAAGACGATGACGGAAATGCAGAGCTTCAGGCAAACCATGACCCGACCACCACTATCTTCGGATTGGAAGACCACTGGCGGGTCAGGCAGGACATGACTGAGAAACATCCAACCGAAGAAAGTAACCAGGCCGAGACCGATGATGGTTGGGACGAAATAGCCCGCGACAATATCAGCCATACGCTGAATGGGAGCTCGGCTAGTCTGAGCATCCTGAACCAATTTCACAATCTGACTCAACTGAGTGTCCTTACCAGCGCGAATGACCTTGAAGTCGATTGAGCTTGTGCCGTTGACAGTGCCAGCAATGACGTGACTTCCCTTCTTTTTGTGAATTGGAAGAGCCTCTCCGGTGATCATGCTTTCATCGACGTAGCTTTCGCCTCGAATAATCACTCCGTCCGCGGAAACTTTATCACCAGGACGAAGGATAACAATATCCCCAACCTGGATCAACTCTGTGGCAATGATCTTCTGGTTCACAGATGAATTATCGGATGCCAAAGCCGGCTTCGAAGCATCTGTGGTGCCTCCAGCAGACCAGCCATCAGCTAACTTCTCTGCGGCGATGGGATCTTCGTAAATAGTTGTCATGGATGGAGTCAATGACATGAGACGGGACAAAGCAGCAGATGTTTGCCCCTTTGCCCGATTCTCCAACCAGCGTCCGAGAGTGATGAAGGTAATGAGCATAGTGCTCGTGTCAAACACAGTACTCGGACGTTTGTGGTGCTCGTCGAATAAGGCCATGACCATAGTGAAACAGCTGTAAAAGAACGCAGCAGATGTTCCCAGCATAACGAGAACGTCCATCGTTGGGGACCGATGCTTCAGAGACTTAAAACTGGTGATATAGAATCGGCGTCCAATACCGAATTGCACAGGAACTGTTAATGTCAGACAAAGCAAATCTCCTAGGTAAAGGCCTGGAAATAATTCAAAGGCGCCAAAGTCGAGGCTGTGCAGATACATGGGCAAGATCATGTTGATGAGAAATACTGGGACCGCAAACGACACTGAAGTAGTAAATGCACGTCGCCATTCCTGTATTTCTTTTGTTTTGGATAATGACTCCAGCTGCGCATTGGTGTCATCCGAGTCTGCGACTAGAGCGTTATATCCAGCGGCTTCGATTACCTCGAACACTGATCTTATTCCAATCACAGAGGTGTCGAAGGAGACAGATAGTCGCGAATTTGACAGAGTAATGGAAGCAGATTTGATTCCTGGCTGTCTCAAAAGGTCTTCTTCGAGAGCCGAAGCGGAATTGCCGTCTCGTATCCCGTGAAGACTGAGGCTCATTTGCTGGATCTTTCTGGACAGCGGTTCCTGCGCCTCTGATGATATGATCGAAGCATCGAATCCAGCATCCTCCACTATTGTCGTAAGGTCGTTGGCTGTGATAATGGACGGATCGTGCACAACCACTGCGCGCTCAGCGAGCAGACTAATTTTGAACTGAATCACGCCCTCCACATCGGTAAAGGCATTCTGCACACTAGATGTACAGGCACCACAGGTCATACCTCCAATTGCTACGGTGGTGACCAAGTGCCCTTTTTTATCTTCCACCATATCGGCGAGCGCAGGTGCATCTTCCGGTCCTGCGGATGACGCCTGTGTTTCCAGCACTCTCGCTCCAAAGCCCCGGTCTTCAATGATATCCGCTAGTTGTTCTGGCGAGATAGTCTCCGCGTCGTGGTCGATTACCGCGCGCTCCGAAAGAAGCGAGACTTCAACGGAATTGACACCCGCAACGTCTTTCAGGCCGCTTTCCACCGCAGATGTGCACGCGCCGCAGGTCATTCCTTCGATGGCAAGAGTTGTCTTGGAAGATCGCTTTGTCGGAGCTTCAAGCTTACCAGTGCTTGTGCTTGAAGTTTGCTCCTCAGTCGACAGGACTGCGGCATCGAAGCCGCAATCTTCAATCATCTCCGCGACCTGGGCCGGCGAAAGTATGGATGGGTCATGTTGCACAGCAGCTCGGCCCATTATCAAACTGACAGACACATCTCCAGCACCGTCGACACCTTTGAAAGCGCCCTCGACCGCAGAGGTACATGCTCCGCAGGTCATCCCATCGATCTTCACGGTTGTTGTGGCCATGGCGGGCAGAGGATCGGATGACGCAATACCCGCGCCGAGAAGGTCTGCAGGCATGGCGAGAAGGGTATTGAACAGATTTGAGATGGCGGACTATTGCATAAAGGCGTGAGAAGGTGGGTAGCTCGTTTGCGATGGGCGGAGGGGATAACGTGACAAGCAAGGCGGATGCTCTCGGATCGACTGGACCGATCAGATCATTTCTCGATCAAGACCGGCGGAAGCAAGAGACCAGTTCTGATTAGAACATGAATATGATGCCACGTCGCGTGGGAGCAGGGAAGAGGGAACTAGAAAGGCAGAGGATGTGATTACGCAGAGGGAGGATCGCGCCACGCTGAGGAATGTGAAAAGTGCTGCGTCGGCGTCGGCGTCCCGCGGCATTGCTATCCAGCTCATCTAGATGAAGTCTATCTTATATGACAGGCCGTTTCCCAATCTTCCTCTTACCAGCATCCACAGTCAAAGGCCCTATAAAAGTGCTTGGAAAGCCGATGCTGAAACGACGGCGCCGTGTCAGCGAAGGGTGTGTCAAACAAGGAGAAAAAGGGTCGAGACAAAGCGCCTGTGTAACAATGAAGGACCCTGAAATGGACACCTTGGATGATATTATAAAATACGAAATACAATCGAGATGATCCATGCACATTATTGATCTAGGGGAAAATTGAAGATGACTATCTACTTCCACTCACTACGAACTACTCACTACCAGCACATGCTTCATCTTACTTCATCGATAAGGTGTTTGCACTTGATGCAAACCAGCTACTCAACATCACATCCAACTTGTTGATGCTCCAACCACCAGTGTGTCTCTACTTCTCCCTCTTTGTTGTAATTTTTCAATAATCAGCTATAATCGAACACATCGTGTGTTTCCTTGCAAGGCCCATTTTCAAAAATCAACCTTTATCTTGCCTTTCCACTGGCCGCATCTCATGGACCAAACACACACCCGGGCCCTGGAGGCTCTACAGCCTTTCGTCCACTTGGCAAACTCCAACAGTGCAACCTCGCCTCGCTTCATAGCCAATATCATCACAAATGCCACCTCCAGTCCGCACACCTACGTCTTCGCGGAGCTGCTTGAGACGCCCACTATTCAAACGCTCAGCTCGCCTGATACCCCCGCCGAGTACCAGGGTTACCTGAAGCTCCTAGAGATCTTCGCATGGGGGACATGGCAGGATTATCAAGGTGAGCTGACTTTCCGTGTACCAGAAACGGAACACAACTAATGAGCGCAGCAACACCCGACCTCCCCAAATTAAGCATTGAACAAACCCTCAAGCTCCGCCTCCTCTCTCTTCTCTCCCTCTCAGCAACAGTGAAACCCCTCACCTATCAGTCATTAATGACCGCGCTCTCCCTCTCTTCAACCGCCGAGCTTGAATCTCTCGTTACAACCGCCATCTATGCCTCCCTGATCTCCGCCCGCCTCTCCCCCGCCACAGCCCCGCCTACCGTCAACGTCACATCTGTCGCTCCTCTACGTGATGTCCGACCGCAATCTCTCCCCAGAATGGTCTCTCTTTTGACACAGTGGGAGGCTCGGTGTGGAGAGGTAGTGTCCGATCTAGAAGCGGAAATTGCACGAGTCAAGGAGAATGCGGAGAAGCGTCATGCCAAGGAGCGAGCGTATCAGATCCAACTGGAGGATGCGATGAAACAGCGACAAGAGGAGTTTGATGTGTCAAATGCGGGCGGACGTAGTACTAGATCCGGAGCATGGGGGCGTCAAGGTGGTGCGCGACTTGGAGCTGGAATGGGTAACAAGCGCGAGGCGGATGATATCGATCATGATGATGGGTATTTCGAGGCTGGGGATGGGGAATCAGGGTCGCGGATGGATATCGACGAGGGCTCCGGGTCTCGTGGCGGGAGTAGACATTCGAAGCGTGTAGTGGGCCGCAAGGCATGAGCTTCTTGATAGCTTTCAAGGCTCCCACGCCCTGATGAACTAGTTTACGATTACATTTGCCGCATGAATTGCTCTTTTAAGCAAATTCGGATATAATCCGATTTGACAGAAAGATTTGATATATGGCTGATAATGACATTCGTAGCCCTAGCGGCAACACTCATTGAGAACATAGATACAAGTGATCAAAAGGGGTATTGGCAGAAGAGAATAAAAGACAACGAAACGAGGCAGATATGAACAGAAAAAGGAGAAAATAGAGCGATTTCATCGCCCCCAAGATGCCCGTAGAGTTGCAGAGTCCCGGTAAATTTTGGCACCCCAGGGCATCGTTTCCAAAGGTTATGCTTCGCAGAAGCAGATCAAAACATTAAAAATTAGGACAAGGGACTGGTCACCTCATCGTACAGCTGCAAGGAGTGAGCAGAGCAAGTCCCATAGCACAGCGTACAATTTCGATCGAACAACCGGAACATTCTCACAGCATAGTGCCGGGGACGAGAACGAACAAAATGCTCAAAGCGGCAGCCGTCAAGAAAGAGATTCCTGCGGTGACCATGGCACGCTTGTTGAGGAGCTTGCGAACATAGGGTTCGCGAATTGGAGCCCAGTTCATGAAGGTGTACTCGCTGTAGCCGATAAAAGCCATAACAGGATCGATCTTGTACTGATACGAGACGATGAAATAAGATGCAATCGCGAACGGCAGAATGATCCAGCAGCGAATGTCTCGAGGCTTGTCGCGGAGGACAACGTAGAAGGCTCCCCAGAATCCACCGAAGAAGCTGATAAGGGCGAAGGTCAGACGAGCAACAATGCTGAGAGGAACGAGATTACCCAGTGCCTTGGCCTGCAAGAAACCGGGGAATGCATCACGCTCCATGGCTTGGAAGACGAAGTCCTTCGGGGGATCAAAAACCTCGGGGTCGTCACGACCGTCATCTTCGATCATGTTGATAGTCTGATTGACCATCGCCTCCGGCAGACCGATTTCTCGCTCGGCGCCGGGAAGTAGATAGGTGTAAAGGATTTTCTCGGCGCTAGCACGGATATCATTTCGCGCAACCGTGTGTCCGGGTGAGTTGGAGTCATCGCCGTTGCGAGTGCCGGAGCTAGGACGGGCTTGGTCGTCGGTTAAAGCGTTGCTGTATTCAGAATGAGATCCGACACTGTTTTGTGGTGAATGGTGAGACTGGGTCTCGGAGCGCAGAAACGCGGACAGGCGTTGATCGGCATCACGGTCCTTCTCGTCGGTCCGCATGCGCGAAGGCCCAGCCTCGGTCATCGGAATATCGCCCAGATTCTCCAAGTTATCCAGCATGGCGGATGATCGTTTGCTTTCGACTTGATCAATGTCGGGAGTCGCAACGAGGACAGAACGGCGAAGCTCGCGAACATAGTGTCGGCACAAAGACATATGTTGAGAGACGTCGAGCCTTGAGACCAAATGCTATTAGTTTCCTGGCTGATTATTCGAGTAATTCTAGCTTACCAGAAGTCGAGGTAGTCCACAGAGCGTCGCTGGTCGCGCATGTAAATGTAAAATGAGAAGAGATCAACGGGAGCCAATGTGCGACGGCTCAAGACCTCAAAGAGGGTCGGAAGCCTGTTACGGCTCTCTATATCGGAGTAATGATCTGGTGAAGCCATTCTTGCGGACTTTTGAGGGTGTATCGGCGGAATGTCCAGCACCGAAGAATTGAAGTCGAGGGGGGCGGCGCAAAAGGGGTAGAGAAGCGTGCAGGGTTGCGTCGGTCTGAAAGGAACACTGAACGCCCTCAACAAACAGCGATATGAAGCTAGATCAAAGAGAGTGGAAAGTACCGTGTGGGGTGCAAAAGAGGGGTGTTGTGTGAAAGGATTGAGTCGAGTCGTGGCAGGACAAGCAAGTGGCCCGAAAAGGAGGACAGCTCGGGGAAACGCGAAAGTCGGCAAAAGGAGGTATCACCGACGGGGAGGCGCAATCAATTAAATGTTAGACACGACAAGCCCATGAGGTTGAGAAGAAACGAACGACACCGGGGCTCCAGGGATGCAAGAGGAGAGTCCAGCCTTCTCGTACTTTGCAGGTTGCTGCTCTGAAACAACGCGTCAATGTTGATCCGGGCCCACCTATCAATAGACCAGCGCGTATTGCATCATACTTTTGTTTACAAAACCTTAAACTACTTCTAAATCATGGTGTATGGGGTAACCTTCATTATTTCATAGTTGATCCGACTCCCTCATGCTCCAGTAATCTATCCACAGGGTATTGTTAATCTGACAAAGCCCCCTCCCAAACGCCTTTCCATGTTAACACGTTAGCAAGAAAGCAACTTCGACACTTAATGCCCCTCGGCAAGATGCTAAGACGTGTTAGTAGTGAATCAAGTTCTTCCCCAGGGTTATGATGGCATCCACGTACCGACCACTCCGGAATATTGCGGATCTGTTGCCACATGAACTTCTCAAGTTTGTTTGCGCTCTTGGCATACGGGGTGCTTTCGTTGTTATACCGACGGCAGTTGTCAAATATCAACATTGCATCCTTGACGAAGTCCTGCGGAGTCGGATACATATCCTTCTCGTGCTTCTCCTCCATGGTAGACAGGTCCATTGGTTCCATAATCACCTCATAGTAATCAGGCACCTCGTCGCGATTCACGGGTTGGGTAAAAGGCCAAGCTGAACTGTGATTCTGCATATCATTCAACAGGTGTAGTAGTTGGTTGTAATTCGGGCCGTGGCGTGGCTGGCGAGCTAATTCGTCCATGTCGGGAGACCAACCAGATTCCTTGATCGCAGGAATTGCAAGGGGGTCAATTTTGTGAACTCCGTTCTTCCATTCCTTGGGCGGAGGGTGGATAATGTGAGATCGGCTAAAAGCACGTATCTTGGCCTGTACAGCTTCCTTTTGCTTGAGTAGCATCCGACCCATTTCGAGGTATCGAATCTTGGGCAGCATGGTACACTGCATGATGGTACCGCCTTCATAATCCTTGATGTATCCCATCCAAATAGACTTGTCGAGGGTGATCTCCTTGGTAAAACCCTGTTTCTTGAAGTATCCGATGGCATAATTATCGGCGTAGGTTAAGAAGTGCATGATAGGAGACGTGGCTTTAACATAGTCCTATTGTAGCCTTGTTAGATCGTCTTTTAAGGTACGCACGATCTGAGACGCACCTTCAGATGGGACATTAAATGAGCACCGTAGCCCTTCACTTGCTGGTCAGATGAGATAGCGCAGAACACAATTTCAGCAAATTTGCGGCTGTTAAAAGGCCGGTACGTAATGCCTCTGCGTCTCGTTGTTAGTATCTCCGGTGTGACAATGACTGATGACTGTCTCGGTGTACATACCCCACGACCTCTAGAGGATGCTTAACAATCGCAATAGATAAGTGTGAGCGATCATAAACCAGGCGTGCGATATAGTCCTTCGGCATCTTAGGGAGCTGCTTCTGAAAGATGCATTTTAAGCCGGTCAAGACAATGAAACTATCGTGTGATCCATCGTTGTTGACCACACGGAACTCTATATCACCTCGGCGCTCTTCCAGAACAGCGGGCTGTTCAGCATAGTCAGATATCGAGTTTGGAAATGAATCATGGGATTTGATGCGCAAATGTGGGGGGCGGTCGTTGGGGGTCCGCTGCAGCGGCGATGGGAGCTCACCTTCTCGGGGAAAGGTACGATGCGCAGCGCCGGCTTTTTGGGCGAATCTTCTTCCTATTCATAATTAGACACTAATTATTGTCCTCGAATATTCTCTCGGCGATCGTACCTCTTTTTCTGGGGAGTCAGTCCGCGCCTTTTTGCCCAGCTGCTGAGACTCCGGGGAAGCTGCCTCCTCCGAGGCCTTCCTCTTGGAACCTGGAGAGGGTCAGCACACATCGCCAAAGAAACAAATAAGAATTAATCCCGACACACTTTTTGGAGAAACAACAGCCATGATGGATGGGTAAAACTATCCTCCAAGCGTGAGTGTCCTTGACATGAGATGACGCTCCCCGGGGTTCGGCTCCGGATTAACTTAAATCAGAGACAATCGGCCAGATCAGCGTGTCGCATCTACAACTGATGCTACGTCTCGCACCATTCTAATCAATTCCCAATCTTCACCCATGTCTCTGAACGAAGTCTGGGAGGCATCCTCCGCATCGCCTTTTCTTCTCCCCTTGTGTCCAAGGACAGTCAATTCACCGTTGGCTTCAACTTGCTTGTGCTTGGTACGCATACCTCGCCAAGAGCTTTAGGTCTCAACTAATCATGTGTGATATAGCAATTCTCTTGACAGGCTTCTTCGGTCTGAGTAAGCTCTTTATACCCGTTTACTTCTAATTGACTCCCCTGACTTGTTCAAAATAGACCGTTCCTTCCTGAGCTTCACTTCTCTGGGTGTGCCTGCGTCTGCTTGTTTCGGGTGAGTATCAAAGGTGAAATTGCATAATCGATTGCTGACAATATGGTGCTTTACTTAGATTCGGAGCTGTGTTCATGATCTGCGCTGTCGGAGTCTATGTTTAACGTGATACCCGTTGAGCTTCTCAATCTCCCTTCCATGTACCGTAAGCAGGGAATTCACAGGGGCCTGTACTTCTAGAAGCTCCAAATCATCAAACTTTCGCAAACCAAATACCCATCATGGAGCCACTCTTCACCGGTGTCTCAAATAATGCTCATCACTTATACACCCTGCTCTCTTGCATTGGCTTTGCTTCCAGAGCCTCTGTCCAAATCACCCCCGATGGACTTCGTTTCTCGGCGGAGGAAGGCCGTGTGCTCCAAGGATTAGCCTTCCTCGACAAATCTCTCTTCACCAGCTATACTTTCAATGCCTCGACAGACATCGACCGGGATGAATCTGGTCAAAACGAGGAGGATCCCGAAGTGGCATATCCGCATTTCGTCGTCTCCCTCTCTGCTCTTCTCGAAACGTTGAAGATCTTCGGCATCAACGACCTCTCCGAGCCCGATGGCTCCCGCGACACAAACATACCGCAAACCAATCCAGCATCAAGTGCATTTAGTGCCCCAGCTTTGTTGATGGACCGGTCTTGCACATTGCACTATGCCTCCCATGGAGCTCCACTCAGCATCGCCATTGCAGAGGCGGGCGTAAAGACGACCTGTGAGCTGGTCACCTACGAACTCGAGGGCAACGAAAGCGACATTCCACTTCAGCGTGACGCCATTATCATGAAGGTCATCATGCGCTCTGCTTGGCTGCACAACGCCATCGGCGAACTCGACTCCTCGACCCCAACCATCCTCAAACTGTCCGCCTGTGCCACCCGCGAGCCGTACTTTGCTCTCTCGGGTGCCGGTGGCCCTTTCAGCGAATCTACCGTGGAATTCTCGGTTGATCGGCACAATGAACCAGGCGCTGATCCACTAGGACAGTCTCAAACACACAAGGTGTTGGCCGATGACGGGTCTTCCAGAGCCCGTGCTACTCGGACAAAGATGGCTCCAACTGTTACTGAGACATTCCTTGTCGCACCGCCGTCTGCGGTGGGCGACCGAATCAAACAAAGCTACCGATTTGCCTTGATTCGCAAAGCTGCCCGAGCAATGGCCGTCGCCAATAAGGTTAGCATTCGGGGTGATCGACAGGGTGTGCTGAGTTTACAATTTATGATCGAGCTGGATGACAGCTTACCTACTGGCAGGCCTGTTGGTGCTGGTCTTAAGGCTGTGGGTCCAGTATGTTTCGTGGACTTTCGTTTCGTGCCGCTCTTGGACGAAGAAGAGGCTGAGATGGATGTGGAAGCCGATGATGAATAGCCAAGTACATATTCTGAAATGCCTCGAATTGATTTATCCAAGGGAACTACCTGAACCTCTGTTTCTTCTATTTATATCAAATTCGTAGCCTTCTTGTCCTATGCATTCTCCGTGGTAAGGTGCTTTGTGACACCAACAAGCTCATCCAGCCACTTCTGGGCTTCTTCTCGACGCACCTGCGCTCCATCCCAATGCGTCCACACGCGCATCCGCCCAGGGCCAGAAAAGGCGCACTTTCATGCGAATGCAAAATCTGCAGTCCATTCCTTGCCCGACTGTTCTGATGAGATGGCCTTTGTCTTCCACGTCTGCATCAGCTTGCACTCACCCGTCAAAGAAATTAAACAATTGGTGACGACGTGCAGTAATGGCAGTTGAAGCCTCTGTCTCGCGAAGCTGCTCTTGCATCAATCCCTGGGGTGCATGGATATGGCGGTTGATCTCTTCATTCTCTACAAGACGCTAAAGTAAAGAGCCAACTGCCGGTCCATCGGGTCCCTCTTCCATGCTGACTCTAACCGCAGCACTTGCTATGCATGGTCCTGAGATGCCGATTAGATCAGACATTGTGGCTTTCAGTGCAGGTGGTAGGGATGGCCATGAGCATGCCGATGTGAAAACTCCAAAGGTGGCGGTTCGCGTTCTTGTCTGGCGCATGTTGAACAGCGCTATCGCTGCCTTCATCGCGATTGAGCTAAATGCGCTGTCTTTGCTGCGAAGATTGAGAAGACCCGGTAGATTCATGTCTGCTTGCAGATCAGGCAGATCAACTGCTTGTTCGTCTGGGTCGAGGTGTCCACGCGGCTTTCCGGGACTATTGTCGGGCTCGACATAATCAGTATCGAGGCCGATGAAGAATTACGATGTGCGGGCCGGAGGCCAGAGAGAAGGATGGTGCTGTTCTATTCCACTTAGACAGGTTCACATGGTAGTTTATGCTGTGTTGAGCAGACAGGGATTTGCGATGGATGAAGAGTAGCTCGGCGAAGACTTGGAACGAGGTTCTGGAAAGAGCCCTTCCCTCGCGGAGAATCTGGTTGAGATCCTGTATCCAGTTCGAGAGGGAACACTGCCTATCATACTGTGATGTGCAAGGGCCACAATGCCCAAGTCATCTGTGCTCGAGATTCGTACAATACGCACCCTTAGAAGCACGCCTTCCTCGGCACAAAGGCGGAAGTCACAAGGATCTGAAATTCCATGTTCATGAGATCTTCATTTCTCTCGACGGTCGAATTCTCCGTGAGGCAAAGGTCCAAGAATGGCCTGTCAACTTCAGTGATCGGTCTGCTCACATCATGGCGCGGGTAACAGGATTTTAACGAATGTCGAGCAATGAACTGCTGCGAATGAAAGTGAAGCGGGAAGCATGCTGATCTTAAGAAGGGTATCATCGTCTGACAACATAGTCCAGCTCTGACATTGTGCCCCATAGCCTAGATTCTCCCATCTTCAGCTGGCCTCAAACCTGTTGCGCAGTGGCCATGAGCTGCTTATGATTGGGGTTCACTGTGGAGACTGCGGATGGCGCTCGTCGATCGCCGGACCCACCGGGATCGCCTTGAGACCGGTTCGATCCCGATGCCTCCTACATATGATGATCGCATAGGCTATGCAAATCACTTCAAGCGTTGTGTCATTTGAGGATTGGTGTAAAGGAGATTGGATAGGATAATCAATTGGACCTTTACTTGATCAAACCGCTGAGCAATAACAAAGTGAACAGCAGGCAGAATATTTCTTCTTCTCTACATCTGGTCAATTACACATTAGAAAGGGGAACAGAAAAGACATCTCTGATATTCATTTTGGATCAATGCAATTAATTGCATGTTGAATACAGCGCCATAGCACCGGTAGTGACAGTAGGGACGGGTAAGAGATAAACTGCATGTTGGATGCAATCCATTAGACATATCTTCCAGCCAAAGCATACTGTTGTAACTAAACTTGTTCATCCTCCCCCACAGCCCTTGAAGGTAACACGACCGGCCTTGGAACTTAACGGCACCATTTCTGCCACAGACACCCTTGTCGAACAGCATAGCAGTGAGGACATCCATTATTTCCGCGACAATTGGCAATCGTTCCACAAAACTGGTAGCACCGAGAGACGCGCTTCTCGAGAACGGATGCATCTCTATTCAGCAAGCTGTCACCGCGTGGGCAGGCAGCCAAGTCACGTTCCACCGTCGGGTTGTGCGCTGCCTCGTTCGAGGGAGTTTCTGGCTGCAATGCCTCTTCCGCACGTTGATTCTCCTGCGCAAAGTACTGGTGGGCAGTGTCGCTTGGAGTGAAAGTTTCGGAAAGAGCAAGATTGTTGGATGGGTCTTCGTAGACGTCGATCTTGACTCGGCTGTTTTCGAGGTACATATCCATGAAGTGAGTGTCCTGCAGAGTTTCCAGAAATGCGTCGTAGCGGTCCAGCTCATCCTCATGGATGGCGGACCGGGGGAAAGAGCCATGGCGCAAGCAACAGACATGACGATGAAGAGGGCACGGAGAAGAGTTTGGGACAGCATTTGGAGTCTGTTTTGTCGTTTGTTTCTATGGTGTCATGTGATTCTTCCGTTTGTACTTGACGGCTTGGGTGAAAGGAAAGACTGAATTTTTATCGAGTCCTTTCTTTGGTGATGATAGGGAATACTTCAAGATCAAATCTAGCTAGGACCCATGGCATTTATATGGCCAATTTGCGCAAGTCCGACCATCAGGCCATCAGATACCTCTTGAGGGTCGGTCGGGCTGAATTGATCCCTGCTATCGCATTTCAACATTAAGCTCTGTTCGCAAGGTAACTCTATAGCAGAGACTAGTACTCTGCATGCTTAGTTCACCTCAATTACGTAACATTCTCCGGCCTTTCAATGCCACTTGTTATGCTGAGAAGGAAATCGCTCAAGGAATCCCCTGGTGAGATCAACTATATACGGCGAGGAACAAACATGTTGGGGTTTAAAGGTGGGTCATTTACAACGCTCTCGAGATATGTTGCTGGGCCAAGCATCGGGAGCCGGATATCAGCCCCCCCCCCCAGGACCGTTTAGATGGAAGTACATAATGCTTCACATCCAACCAGAACAGTGAAAGGCACCAGGGGGGGTCCGGACTGATTTTCTCTCAGTGTAACATCGTCCTGTGGTCTGACATACTCTTGCGCTGCCCCTCGTCTTGGCTTATTGAGCCGGGTTGAGCACAGTCGATGGGAGGCTACCGCAGGAATCCATTGGAATACTTGAAGCCCGTGCACATTATCAGACGGTCTGGACTTATTTATCTGATGCATACAGATCTAACAGGTGTGAGGGGCCACGCTTCACATCATTCATTAGCCGTTCAATGTACTCCCCGACTTTGGCCTAGAGCAACGTGAAACGGCTGTTTGCCAGCAGGTAGCCTCAACGAAATCTCAAATACAGCTGAAAAACACTTCAGCTGAGGCGAGGCTCAAACAATTTCATATCTTGTTGCTTTGGGAGTAGATCGCATAGTTGATGTAACCTTGGTGCGCCGACTAGGCTCCAGCAAATTCTCACGATTGACCTTCGTCCCGTCTCTCGCCTGCTTCCTTCTCAATGTTAAGATACGAAAGACCCATAAGACACACGCTCAAGAGCCTGTTGGGCGTCAAAAGCCCACTACCTGGCTCATAACGTCGCCCACCATCCGAGTGGCATTATGATCTTGCACCCGCCAAGCTTTGATAATCCCCTTCCTGGGGTGCTGTTCGCGCTCAACTTTTCACGATTCAATCTCACCATGATGTGACCTCGGTGCGAAATCCTGTCCTAGCATCTACGTAGCTTTGAGACGTCCCTTTCAAATTGTGAAACGAAAGGGAGCCCGAAGATTTGTTGAGATTCACCCCTTCTCTAGCTTTGGTTGCCTTCATCTTCAGATAGTGTACCAGCTCTCCTTGCTTTCTCTCATTAAAGCTGTGTTAAATACTGAGAGGTGAATGACAGATGAGATGTGGCTGGAACGTGTGAAACATACCTTAGTGGGATCGAGCGAGAGGACAGAATGATTTTATGTCCCTCGTGTTACATACGATCGAAGGTGGAAACTGATGGCTACGTAAAAATGTGACTCTTGGAATTAGGAGTCGCCCGGAAAAAGAGATCTGAGGCCACAATACATCCTGTACATAAAGATGGAAGTGAATAAATAGCTCGGCCGGTGTAAGCAAATGGTATCAATGACCTGGTTTTCCTGAACGCCCATATGCGAATGCTTCCGGATGACTGCGCCCCTAAACTGAATGCACGAAGCATGAGGGATTGGTGTCCAACACCACTGCAACAACCTGTCAGCGACGTGGAAAAGATGTTACATGACCTGAAGCCAAATTAGCACAAGTTAGCAGGATTCTGTTCAAAAACACACCTCGGCGATAGACTGCCGTTCGATGATAGACTTCTGTCTCTCATTGCGCGAGACACGGTAGTAGTAATCACTAAAGTCCCCGCATTGCATATGACGCAAAAATTCTTCATCGTGGGTAATGACAATTAACTGGAAGTTTGACTGCTGCTGACGAGTTCGAATGATATCATGCAGCGACTCCGCAAGGGAGCGGATATTGTCACGATCCAGGTTAGTAGTTGGCTCGTCAAGAGCGATGAGTCCACAATTGACGCCGAAACACTCGGCCAGAGCAAGTCGAATGATGATACTAGCCAGGACCTTCTGACCAGCACTGCAGCGGCCTCGCATGTCCATTTCGGCGCCCTGCTTAACCATACACACTCGGTAGTTGTACGATCGATTGCCCTTGGCATTCTCGTTATCGGAGCGGATCAGGATCATGTCGACGTCTGTTCCACGATAGGTCTTTTGCCAGAGTTCGCCAATAATGGAGTTGATCTCCTCCATTTTCAAACTGTGGTAGCTCATGATGGCTTTGTCAAGGGCCCCTCCGTAGCGAGCTAGGTCATCCACGGCTGCTTTGGTGGTCTCTACCTTGATGTGGGCTTCTTTGTATTTTGAGGCTGCGTCCTTATAGTCCGTATTCCAGTCTGCGAGAAGCTGCATGAGTTGATCGTCTTTTGACTTCATTTCACCCATTTTGCTGGCTTGCTTGGCAGCAATGGCGTTGTGTTCACGGGTCCAGCGTTCCGATTCCTGCTTGAAACGGCTGCGATCGACTTCGGCATTTTGCTCTTCCAGTTGTTCGACTTCCGCAAGGACTGTATTGAGTGACCGAGTAGCTTGTCTGTATTGCAGATTGTCGGAGTATTGTCGCTTTGTATTTTCACTGTCTTTCAACTGGGTGGAGATCTTGTTGATTTCTCTTGTGATCTCGCCCTGCTTGGTCTCGAGATTGCTGATTTGCTCCTCGATCTCGGACAGTTCTTGCTTGCTCCGTTCGAGCTGGCTAGGGCCTCCTCGTTCGTTGTACGAATTGATGTCTTCATTTGCAAGATCGAGTTGATGAATATTTTCTGAGAGGCGGTTGATCTCCTGCTGCGAGTGTCGTTCTCGCTCCTCGGATCGCTGGCTGATATCATCGTAGCGAGCTTGGGCTTGAAGCAATTCAGGCGTGAGACTTTCGATGTCCTGATCGGCCTTTTCAATCGCTTCACGCTGCTGAGAATTGAGTTTTTTAACTTCTTCAATACGAATAAGCAGGTCGGCCTTCTTCTCAAGTTGGAACTTGGCGTTATTGAGGCTCTCTCTCACATCGCGAAGCTGAAGCTCCAGATTGTTGATCTGAGCCCGAGTCTGATCTCTCTCATTGGTGAGCTTCGTCAAGGTTCTCTTCAGCTCTCGAGACTTTTCGCTGTTTGCCGAAATTTCATCTTGGATGTCTTGCAGAGTGCGAGTAGTGGAAACATCATTTTCCTTGGCAGAAAGGTCCTGGATTTGACTAGCGATGCTGTTGATTTCAGCGTCGTATCTGGCGATTGTGTTCACAGTCTTGGAAAGGGACTCGACTTCTCTTTTGCTTTCCGACTTCTCGCTGACGATGCGATCATGAGACTCGAGCTTTTCTAGGAGCTGGTCTCCTCGCGATTCGTGTTCTTGCTCCTCTTTTTCAAGCGCCGGGATATCCGTCTCTGAGAGGCGGACCCAGGTATCGTATGCGCCACTAGCCTCGCGGGCAGCTTCTAGGTCTTTTTCATAACCGATTAGAATCTCGTCTTCGACTTCCGCAGTAGCCTTGTTCACCAAGGCTTCCAATTTTTTAGTGAAAGCCTGGAGTTCTGTCTCATTCTTGAAGGATCGAGTGCATGTGCGGCAGACCTTATTCGTCTTTGCTGCACTAAGACACTTGGTGAGGTATTCGCCCATGCCCGCATATTGGTCGGCATCTTTACGGGCCATATCGTACTGCGCTTGGCGTTCTTTGACGATTTCAGGGTACTCAGAAGGCTCTGCATCTACTGCTTCTTGAATGTCCTTCACGCAATCATCGAGCTCCTTCTTCCGCTGCTTAAGAGTCTTCTTCGCATTAGCGAGCTTGAACTGAACTTGTTCCAACTCCCGGCTAACACAATCACGATCTCGCTCGGCATCGCTGACATGCTTGGATTCTTGATCAACGGCGCGTTGAAAGTCACGCTCCAGTGTTTGAGGTTGCCAGTCGGAGCCCAGAACTTTCGCGAGGCGGTCTCCATGAGCTCCCTTCATTGTCTGCAGGCTGCGCTCCTTGTCCTTTGCTTCTTTCTTAAGATGATCCAGACGAGCTAGATCGCCCGCTTTCTTTGTTGATTCAATCAACTCAGCATTCAGCCTGGAGTTTTCATCCTCAAGGTCATGGATCTGAGAATTGATGCTCTGGATCTCTTGATCCCAGGACGCAGTCTTGTATCTATCTTTGGCGTGTGCAAGATTGGAGGTAGTGTCTTCAATCTTGGCTTCTAGAGAAGCTTGAGCACCTTCGTCGACCTCGATTTCATTGAGTCTTGATTGGTAGCTTGCCGATTCTTTCTCATTGGCCGCAATTTGTCTCTTTGAAGCGTTCTTAGTCTCTTGAAGCGCGGATTTACGCTGTCCGATTTCATTCAAAGTCTCCTGAACCTCACGGAGCTCCTTCTGAGCCTCGCGCTTCACCCGGTCGAGCGCTTGGTTCTGCTCCCGCAAAAGACGTCGGAGTTTCTGCATGAATGCATCGACGGCCGATTGATCCATGTTATCGTCGAGTCCGCGGATGTTGTTCCCGCGGGCAACCTCATTGATCATGTTCTGTCGTCTCTGAACTTGTCGCTCAAAGTTGGCTTTATCATTTTCGTATTTTCCATATTCGGCCTGCTTCAAGCCCATACGGTGACGAGTTTGCTCGATGCGCTCTTTCAACTCCATATATGTCTCCTTTTGAGATTCTTCCTGTTGCTGGTACTCGACTTGTTTCATCTCGAATTGTTCCAGGGTAGATTCGAGCCATTCGTCCGAATCATCAAGCACAACCAGGTGCCTTTCCAGGTTGTCGATGGTCGTCTGAATGCTTTTAGCTTCAATTCTTTTGCCCTCCAAGGCGCCCAGGACCTGGGCATAGCTCTCGGAATTCTTCCAGGCTTTATCAGCCAAATCCGCGACTCGCCGCATCTCCTTCGACATCTGCTGGGTTTCCTCTCGCAATGCCTCGATCTCATCTTGCAACTTGACAGACCGCTTTTCTGCCCGGTCGGCCTTGTCCTTATCCTCTTTCGCGTGCTGTTCCATGATCTTATACTTGCCCAGATCTTCGTTCTGTTTCTTTCGAAGGGCCTTGATGTTGTCGATAGCCTTTGTATATTTCATGGCCTCGAAGATCTCGTCAAACTTCTTTTTCAGAACCGACGGCTCACTCATTGGCCAGAGACTCTCATCCTGGTGACAAAAGATAACAGAGTCTAGGACTGCTTTGGAGACGCCCAAGTATTGCGGCATGATCTGGTCTAGCTCAGCTACTCGTGAAGAGATGGATGTACGCTCGCCATTTTTGATCATCATCAAATTTCCCTCTAATGTCTTCTGCTGTCTCGTGGTCTTCTTGACTGTGAGCTGGAGACTGCGCGTGGCCACCATCTTCGCACCGGATGTGCCCAGGAAAGATAACTTCACCTGGGCAAGCACCTCCTTCTCACCACATAGCTTGGGATCGTGAATGAATGCGCCGCCTTTGCTATTCGGCGGAAGATCACCTGTCGTAGCATACTTGAGACGCTCGATAATGGTCTGGGCCAATGTTAGCTTCCGTCCGTGCCTTCCAGATGCCAGCTGCCAGCTCTCGGCGCTGAGGTCATACCGTTTTTCCAGATCCATTATGTCCGACAATAAGGGTGAGGGGTGCGTGAAACTGGATTGTCTCACTGCGCGTGTTATCGAAAGAACGAACTCTGGAAACGAAGTGACTGGGTTAGCATCCAGAGAGAATCGCATTATCTTAGGTCGGAATGGCTCGGGACAAAGTCAGTACCCTAAGATTGAAAGTTTATCGATTTTCGCTGTCAGAGAAGCTGGAGTTAGAGTCGTACCCGGCAGTGAGGAAAGTGGGCACACGTACACCTGCCCGTCCGTTAGCAATGAGCATGGAAGCGGAGAATGATCTACACTCACATCTTGTCGGTGAGCGAAAACCCGGCTTTTTGGCTTCGGTCACAACAAGCACGAGAGAATATGGCGCATCCAAAAGAATAATAGTCAAAGGACGAGCGCTCAGATCGCAGACAGCTGGTGATGCATCAACTTTCTCCACTTCGCGTCGGTGCGACGCGAAATCACGTGAGATGAGTAGCTGATTACATGAGCGGCAACTTCACAAGATCGGCGGACGTCTATGAAACCAGTTGGCCGGGTATTATTTCCTTCTCTTTCCCGAATTTCTGTTCACTGTGCGATAGGCGCCGGACGGGGTCGTCCTCTTTGAAACCACGAATCTCTGTGTGGAGTTTGGAGATGAGATTTTCCACTCCAGATCTATACATCGATTACCCTCTGTTGGAGAATGCGCCTGTTGTTCGCTGAACCCTGATACCGACTTCGCGATACGACAGACCTCCTGACCAGCATCGGACTCAGTTGAGCTCGTCTCTCTCTGTGCGCGCTTCATCAATATGGCCCAGAGCCAACAGCAGTCTGCCTACACCAGCTTGCACTTGCCAAGCCCACATCTTCGAGCCAGCTCTGGTGAAGGCAACCCCGGATACATGGTCGAGCAACAGAACATGGCGGGGTCGTCGGGGTCGTATGCCATGCAGAGACAGCTGGGAGGATACTCAGGTCAACAGAATGACCCGTGTTGGATCGAACGAGTCTTGGAGGAGATGAAGGACATGCTGGTTCTACTAAACGCTCAAGGACGGATCACTTATGCATCGCCTTCTGCGAAGCAAGTCACTGGCCGCGCGGTTAAGCAACTCGAAGGTAACCACCTGAGTCAGTACATCCATGAGGACGACCGGTCTGTCTTCTTGCGAGATATGGATGATGCCGTAGCACGCAATCAGCCTTTCCGCACCCACGTACGATTCCAGAAGACCACCAACAATTACTGCTTGGTGGAGATTTACGGACACCCCCATATTGCCAGTCATAATACAGCTCAGGGAAGACACTCCTCGACCGAGGAGCGCTGCACGGGCTTCTTCCTCATGTGTCGGCCAAACCCCACGAAGAACTCCCAGCTTCTCGACTCATTCTTGGAACACAAGATCGAGAATGCACGTTTAGTGCAGCAAATTGCCAAATTGAAGCAGGAGGAAGATGAAGAGGCAAATCTCAGTCGCTTGCCTTTTCCCAAGATCGAAGACCACAAGTCAATGATGGAGAACATAGCCACCGCGCAAATCATCTTGAGCGACCAGGAATCAAGCGAGACTGTTGCTCCGAACTCGAATTCGGACGATTCTGATAATAACTCGGGCGACTTCTTCGCCGACAATCCTCCTCCCACTGAACCAATATCGCACATTGACGGCATCGAAGTTATGACCGGTCTTTACTATGGTGATGGTGAACGATCGCAGGGCCTGAGTACCGGTTCTAGTAAGGGCCGGTTGGTCCACTGTGACATCGACATTACCACGGCCGCAGATCAAGCCCGTAATGCGCAAGAAGGTGACAGGCGCAAGAGACTCAAGGGTCAGCACACATGCAGCGACTGTGGGACCGCCGATTCTCCCGAGTGGCGAAAGGGTCCTAATGGGCCCAAGACCCTGTGTAATGCCTGTGGCTGTATGTTTCCATCCCGGAAGTGACGAGATGACGCTGACCGTCTCATAGTACGCTGGTCCAAAAAGGAGAAAAAGCGCCAGGAATCTACCTAGGTCTTGACATTTATTCTCTCATCCCAAATTGGCAGACTCTTAGCAGACGAAGACTATGGTCTTATCTTTTTCTCCCGGGCTTTTCAATTTTCGCGTCAGGATACCCTTTCAACATGCTGGACCAATTTATCTGCAATCTGTTTCAACAGGCGGAGTTTATATGAGTTCGATCACGCGCACGCTCAAGCTCGACGATCAGCATAATTGATGAATTAATGATCGACATCTTACTTTGCCGGTTTTTCCTTTTTTTTAAACGTTGCAATCTCCACTACTCCATATCTTTGAAGTATATAGGTGGTCATCTCCTTGAAACATGACTGATGATGTACCATTATTCCGCAGGATGTGATTATTGAAGTTACGTTTTCTTTTTAGGTTCAAATTCCATTCGATTAATAATGAATAGCACTCGGCTTCATACGATGAGGTATTAATTGATATTTGTTCTGTCTTCAGCGCAAGCGTTTCTTCAAACGCCGTGATATGTACTTAAAAGGTGTATTTTGATGCTTCGAAGCCGTCAAAAGGCTAAAGCTGCGTATCTGAGTGTCGCGCAGAGAGACTCAATAGTCTCCATGAGAAATAAGAGGAAGACACATGGAAAATAAAAGATGGTATCATGGAAAACAAAAGATGAAAAAGTCGAGCTTAATGGGCTCAGTTCTTGCTTGGCTTCTTCGGTGGCGGAGGGAAGTACATGGGTGATGCAGCGCTTGCCCCGATCTCCTGGGTCGTTATATGCGCGGACATTTGGGGCGCAGGTATGCCGGGGGTGTTCCGCAAGGGGAGGTCCGACGATGTACTTCCGTTATTGGCACCCAGTCGGTTGAAGCCGAGAGTGCGCGGGGTGAACATGTGTGGGGACACTGGGGATCCATCATTGACGGAAGCCGTTGCGACCACGGGTGGGGAAGCCTGGGGTACGAGGGATCATACCCCGTTGAGGCATGAAGCCTGGGGTCATGTGGCCGGGTGACATTGGGCCTGGAGTCATGGGGATCATGCTGGGAGACTTGAGGATCTCTTCCTCAAATTCCTTTTCGATCTTTTTCTCCTCTCGCTGCTCCAGGACCTCTTCGCGTTCCTCTGGAGTAATGAAGCACGAGTGAATGCTGAAACCGAGTTCGACGCAGTAGTATACGCTGCAGATAGAGTTAGTCTTCTATGTCAAACAAGACTTGGGAATATATTGCATACATCAGGATGATGGAGACAGCGAAGAGTGATTTGGCCTGCTCGCAATATGGTACGTTCGACTTGTGGGCTGCGACACTGCAGCTCTTGGAAATGTACCATGGCGGTCCTGGCTGAGGGTGCTTGGGGTCCGACATGTCACTTCCTGCTTGATACCGTGCCGACACAATCCACAGGACCATGATGGATCCATGGACTACCGCCGCGATGGGAGGGAAGAACAGGTGCATGCAGTGAATGGGGAATTTCACGATCCACAAAAACGTGCTCAGCACACCGATCACCAGGTTGTAGTTGGTCAAGCTATCCAGATATTAGCTCTCAACCTCTTGGGCGTGTAGAACTGAGCCAAGGACGACGTACAAGGATGACCACACCATCGGCGCCGTGTATGGACGGTAATTAGCAGCGGCATACAGTGCTTCATTTGGGGCACTGTTGAAACCATTGTCTGCACCATCTTGCCATAGCAAAGATTGATACAGATTGTGCGATGCGATACCCGTCAGAGTCAAGATGACGATCGTGATCGGAAGCTCTCCAGCCATCATCCAGAGCATGATCTTGCGGTGGCGATATCGCCGGGGGAAGAAGAACTGCATTTTGGGTGGTTTCGCTCAGGTTGGGTGATTAGCGCCGAGTAGGTTTCGCTCCGAAGGAAGGATTCAGAAGAGAAGCGATCTTCAACAGGCGAATCAACCAGACCGGCTGGCTGAAGCATTCAGTGCTTCGCATGTAAATATTCCAGACAAGGTCTTCACACCAAAGCCGAGTGAATCAGAAACTCCTCTCCTCCAAGTCTGGGCGCGGAGGGCGTTAGATATGAGCTCGAGACCCCGAGTCTCTCAGAGACCGCATCGCACCAGCACTGCGAGGGGCACGAATCAGCGGACGAAACCCACTGCAACGAGCCCTGGAGTGTTTCCGGAAGGTACATCTAGCCAATCTCGGTGGACGACAAAGCGCCAGAGCAAGCATTGGGCCAGGGCTGTGGCACCAATGGGACGCCCGAACTGGGGGATGAGCTGCCCGGTCGTCACACACTAGTTCAGTATCACACGGATCTGCACTCTCCGCATCACCGCAATCACAGCGATATCTTAGCATGGTCTCGGCTCGTGCATGAGCATGAATCGTAGACTGGCGAAGCGCCGTGGTGGAGGTCGACTTCCCCGTGATGTGCATGGCACCATTTGGAAAGAGAAGTGAGAGTATTTAAGGTGGTTGTAGACATAATCCAGAGGTGGCGCATGGGATGACATTGCATCTGACTCAGCAGATCATTTTAAAGAAACAGGAAGTGGTGAAATATCACTTGTTGAGACCATTCGAAGATCGAGAGGATGAGCTTCAACACTGATCTGTTGGTCTACTGTTGAAGGGCAAGTCATGTGGGGCAATGACTCCGCATCTTGCTTCTCCTTCAGACCCAACTTGGAACCTTGAAACTGTCTAGTGCTCTTACTTCTCCAGATGAGAGGGTTGCGATTGTGCCAACCATTGCGTGCGCGAAACTACCAACGTGCCATCACAGGCCCGGCCCGCAGCATGTCCCGCAAAGACTCGATCCCGCACGAACTGCGCACGGCGGCCGAACCCCGTCAAACCCAGCTATACCCAGTGCGCCTGTCACAAGTGGATCAAATCAACCCCTCAATCCGCCTGCTGCGGTTGGCCCTACCGAGTGTATGCCGAGTCCGTCACTGGCGTCTATCACTAACCCACCCTACATGAATCCATTCGCTTATGCTCGAACAGCAGGATAAGAAACACCCATTCATCTTTCAACCCGGACAATGGCTAGATGTCCATATTCCATCTATTGCTACTGCTGGTGGATTCACAATCACTTCCACGCCGGCAGACGCCCAATTACTGCCCTCCCTAGAATCTCCTGATCCACTCTTTGGCGCTGAGGCTACTGCACCATTATCCCAGGCACACCCACCTTATGTGGAGCTTGCCGTCCAGAAATCACCCGGTAACCCGCCCGCGGCATGGCTCTGGAAGCCACAGGAAGAAATCCTCGGTCAGGAACTCAATATCCGCGTCGGCGGTAGCTTTGTGTGGCCTCCTTCCGGCGTAGATATACAACAAGTCCACAACGTGGTTTTCATCGCTGGTGGCGTTGGCATCAAGTAAGCGCCCTATCTGTCTTTCCGTTTCTTTTTAAGTCGTTGGATCTCGGGTTGTACAGCCGTGTCCATCCCAAGACCAAAGTATCTGTGAAATGGAGCTAACAGGAGCTCAGTCCGCTAATCTCCATCCTTACACACCTCCACCAGACGCAGTCTGTGAGGCCGTTGAGTGTGCGTTTCCTGTATACTAGTCGTCTTCCACAGGGTCATGAGAATGCGTCGCTAGACGCGATTCTGCTCGGGTTCTTTTCCTTCCTCGACTACGCGAGATTATCCGATCACAGGCGCTGTCACGGCGCCTACAGATTTCTCTAGATCTCTTCCTCACTAATTCGTCTTCCAGTCTTGCTGCCGCTGGTCCTCTTCCTGATCTCGCAATCCATTCGCGAAGACTCAGTGAGGGTGACATTCGTGCAGCAGTGGGTGGAAATGGTGAACTCGATCCCCAAGGAACGGTGGCTTATGTATGTGGGCCTCCGCAGATGACGGACGAACTGGTGGAGTCACTCAAGGGGATTCTTGGAGAAGATGGAGACAAGAGAGTGTTTTTCGAGAAATGGTGGTAAAAACCCCAAATATTCGATACTACTACAGACGCAAAAGGCTAGATCAAAGCATGACGTACACAGCTTAGACCAAGCATGGAAGAAAATATGAGATAGTCAATGAGATAGTTATCCTACGGACGCCGACCTTTTGCAGGCAAAGGGGAAGGACAGGGAAACAGGTGATATATGTACAGAGTCGAAATGAAAATAGACGGAATCGTCGGAAGCGACAGAATGGCAAAAGGAATACATTTTCGCCCGATAAAGAAACAATGCTAAAGAAGACGATCGTCATGATGCTTCATTGGGACCTTTCACAGCACCGCCGTCGACGATCATCATGTCGTCGATCTTGGCTTCTGTCTGTCCCCACTCGAGGCGTTTGTAGGTGGTGATCCGGCCGGGACCAATGTCAAAATCAAAGAAGCGTACACGTCGGACGTAGTCGTTGTAGCCACCATAGCCACCCAGGCCGCTGCCGCCGCCGTAGCACATCCAGAGCGAGGGCTTATCATTGGCATCTGGCTCGAGCATGCAATAGTCGTTGACATGGTCACTGTGAAATTGTTAATGTTTTGGTGAGAGGCATGGTCGTGAAAAGTGGTGAACTTACTGTCCACAGCTAACAAAGAGGACGCCCTCTTCTTGCAGGGCATCTTTGAAACCAGAATTGAACCCAGGCGCGGTAGGAGCCTCGTCCCACGCGCCTTTGAAGTATTTTCCACTGCTCCGGTACTCGGGCAATGGGATGTGGATAAATGCCATATTCATATGTATGTGAGAGTATTCCTGATGTTTCCTCCGAAGGCCTTGGGCAGTGTTCTTGAACCAGCGAGTTTGACTTGGCTTGATCCAATCGTAGCCTCGGAATTGACGTTCATCGGGGGAATAGGAATGGGTGTCAAGGAGATAGAGAGTAAGAGCAGAGTGCGTGCTCTTGCCGCGGTCGAGGACTTCGACAATATAGTTTCCGACCCCGTCAATGTCTTCGGGGCCAGCTGCTGCAAGCGAGTAGGGAAGATCTTCGTATATAGACATGAGTTGTGCTCGGTTGAGGTCGCCTTCATCGTCGTGGTTGCCGAAGATGACGGCGTAGGGAATCTTGCGGTCGACGAGGAGTTGGACGCCCTTGAAGACCGCACTTTGGGCGTCAGGAGATGTCTCCCCATTCACCTGGTCACCACTCAGAATGACCAAATCGGGCTTCTCCTCATCAAGAAGCCTCTCCACGAACTCCAATGTGCGAGGATCAGCTTCACACTTCTGCCCAGGCACAGGCTCGGCCGGGATTGGGTCACGACAAACACCGAGACCCGTGCTCAGGTGCAGGTCCGCTAGTTGCATGATCTTGAACTTTCCATTTTCGTTGATTCTGGGCGTGGGCTTCTTGGTCTTGGTCGGGTTGCCTCGCCGAATGCTAATTCGAGTCTCTAGCTTTTCCGTCCAACCGTCCAGCAACAAAGGGGTATCTTTAACCTCCCAATTCATACGGGGGTCCACGGCATCCGCACCAAATAGCACATCGATGTATGTCACCGCCTTTCCAGAATCGCTCGCGTGGCGAGAGGCTGAACGCTTCAGCCAGAGACCACCCGGTCGCGGTTCCCACGCTTCGACCTCACCCTTGGGGACTATACTCAGTCGGAGGAGTGAGGCGACTGATTTTAAGGTCAACGACGACCTTGTCATCCGCAGTCAACTCCTCCTCCTTCTTTCGCTGGAATTGAACGTAGGCAGTCGAGGTCCAGCCCGAGCGCAGGTAGAGGTCCTTTTCGATGCGGTACCAAATTTCCGGGTCGAGTTTGCATGTCGAGAAGGGATTGAGGGATGAACACTTGGTGACTGTCACATCAGTGATCACATAGCCGGAGTAGTGCATGGGAAGGTGGCCATGGATGGAGTCGGGAAGGACACGAAATTGATTATCGAGGAATACGACCAAAAGGATCGCAAAAGTCACTAGTAAAGTGAGCTGAACGCCCGTTCGCACCTGCACAGGAAGCCACATTAATTTGATCCCATCAGAATTGCCAAAGAAGACGTACGAGCCGGCGAGCCATGATGTAGTATCACCCTGGCAAGGACTTTGAAGATAGTCGAGAGGCGCAATGTCGCATGATGTCACCCACAACCGATGGCTGGGTGCGATCCACGCCAAGAGAAGACCGACAGATTTAGGTCACCTCATAAAGCCATAGAGGCGTTCAAAGTAGATGAGGGAGACGAATGGATGTTTTGGGGGGAACTTCGAGGTCGCTTGGACCCGCAAGCCCCGAAGGCGGTCACTCCTCGACTCCTGAAGACTCCGCTTTGATCGACAATGGGGTACTTCTATTGGTACTTTCTATTACTGGGTAATCAGGAGGTTCCCTTCTGTGTACCCTCTAAATGTTCAAGTCTATATAATTCTCCTTCTTACGCACTCTTAGATCGGACGGCCACCTGACTGGGAGTCACCTTGCCGGAGAGAATGTCCTGGGTGGTCGACAAGATGGTGGACCAGTTCTGGAAGGTGGTGTAGGGCATACCACGGCGCTGGCAGAAGGTCACAAGGTCTGGACTAATGTTAGATACGACAATTTATCGAGCTAAGAAGGTTGGGGATTACCCTTGCCCTCCTTGGCAAACAGGAGGTTGGTCTCAGCAGCGGCCGAGAGGTCGGAAACACCATCACCTGCGTACAGAAGAACAGGGCGTTCGTTGTCATTCAAAGCAGCGTACGGTTTGATCTCGAGAGACTTGTCGTGGCCGAAATGGCTAATGGACGGGTGTGAGTATACTGATCGCAGACGGGGTTCATCCGCATATAGCAAAAGAAACCTACCTCTCATCGTGGAACTCAATCTTCCAGCCCCCTTCACTGTTGATATCCTTGCCATCCCGGCTGACCACTTGGTTGGAAACGATGTGAACATGGCTATCGATCTTGTGGCCCAGGAACTCTTCGAGCAAGGCGAGGATGACGGGGCGCATGCCTCCGGACAAAATGACGATGGGCACATTGTTCTCCTTGGCCCAGTAGTAGAACTCCTCAAAGTATGGGTCTAGCTTCATGTTCTTCTTCAGGATCTCGATACACTCGTTGAACGGGGTCTTGATGCTGTCGAGCATTTCGCGGAAAGCGTCCCTATAGATATCGCGTGTCAATGATTGATACCTCCATCAATGCGTTTCTCCCACCTACCGGAAACCCAGAGTCTCATCCAGGACCCGCGCGTTCAATGCCTTGCGGCGCTCGGCACCGAAACCGAGATTGTCGATCTGCGACGGTCAGTTTGCGCGAGGTGCGGAGGGGCTTCGGGCACGAACCATGAAGTCATTGCCTTGAAAGAATTGTTAGCACTGCGCTCTGTATGTATTTGGAGGGAAAACCGACTGTCATCAACTGTGATAGTGCCGTCAAAGTCGGTGAAGAAAATCAACTGCGGCTTGGTCTGCATGTACGGAAGAGCGACGGACCCCATTGTGGCGGATTTGAGGTAGTAATCAAAGAAATCTGAGACTTGTAGAATGCAAGTATATGGGAGGCAATATGTGAAGACGCGAAGAGAAAAAATGATGGAGGGGTCCGGTGAACCACGGAGGGGAAGCCGGGGATCAACATGTGGGTCAATCATGGCGCCGCAGTGGGTAAATGGCCCAGATGGTCGCGCCCAAGATTTTCCCGTTCTGGTCATTTTTAGCCCCGGATCTTGCCATGACTCGCCTTCTACAGTCCCTCAGGCGCGCCCTAGGGTGGACTCCGCCGAAGACTGCTCCACGAGCTCGCATTATCAACACAGATTTCTCCGTCTTTCAAGGTGCGTCCATCGAGGACCTTCGCGCTAAGCTGAGAATTGACACCATGCAGAGGGCGATCGAGCCGTGTTGCATACCAAGCAGCCTTCCCTGACGAAGCCATTGACGAAAGGCAGCAAGACAAATCTGCGTCGGGGCTACGTGGAGCATGATCGCATCATCGGAAGTCGAGTCCGCGATGCTGTTCAGGCACACAAAGGTAGGAAACAATGGCATTCCGCATGGCAGCATACTAACCTCGTTGTAGGTCCGGATCTCCGACTGAGTCTTCCCACGTTGGAAGAATATGTTGCCCTAACACCTCGACATGTGACACCGGTATGCGCTTCGTTGATGTGTAACAACACAATCACTCACTCCATTAGATTTACGCCCACGATGCCAACCTGATCGTCTCCCTCCTCGACATTCATGTCAACCCTCCCGCAGCCCAGTCTGAACCTCCGATAGAGATCCTCGAGTCTGGCACCGGCCATGGCTCTTTGACTCTACACTTGGCACGCGCCATTCACGCGGCAAACACGACTCCACCTCCTCCGCCTCGGCGATCTCAAATTCGGTTCGTCGAAGATCGACTCCAACGACCAGGAGAGAAAGAGTCAGAAGACAAGCAGTCAGCCACGAATATCGACCCTTCACAACAGGAATGGGATGAATGGCGGGCACAGCGCGGGGCTGTCATCCACTCCGTGGACGTCTCGTCAAAATTCTCCGCGCTAGCTGAGAGCAACGTACGGGGCTTCCGCCGCGGTATCTATACCGGTGATGTTGATTTCTACGTTGGTCCGGTCGAGAACTGGGTCGCAGAACAGAATCAGCAGCGAACCAAGACCGGTGTCCTGGCTTCGCTTACCGGTTCGAGATCAGTTGAGCCCTACCTGTCTCATGTCATCCTCGACATGCCGTCCGCACACCTTCGGATCCCCCATGTAGCTCCTGTCATGAAACGAGACGGTATGCTGGTCGTATTCATGCCCAGTATCACTCAGGTTGGTGACTGTGTCAAGATCATCCGGGAGAACCGACTGCCATTTTTCCAAGAACGAGTGGTCGAACTTGGCATTGGAATCAGCAGTGGCCGGCAATGGGATGTCCGTCTCGTGGCTAAGAAGTCCGGTGCTGACCCTTCTTCCTGGGGACCTTCCGAGGCTGATGAAGCTACTCCCGCTGACGCTGACGAGCCAGCTTCAGAAAGTACCGTTGATGTCCCTGCCCTGGAAGAATTGGGCAAGGAAGATGATACGGTCATGGTCTGCCGTCCCAAAGTCGGTTTACGCACGATGGGTGGGGGTTTTGTCGGAGTCTGGCGACGCATTGAGGATCCCTCTACGCGGTAATTTGCGATCCCGCCATGGTAACAATGTATCAACACTTGTACATTAGAAGCTTAGAGAAAGCCGTCGGTAATTGTATAATAGACAACAATATAGAAAGAAGAAATATACCGGCATGAAAAGCCTGCTACATCCAATCTCGCCCGGCTCACAGCTTCGCCTTGCTTGCCTCGGTTTCAGTCTTGTTCGGATCGGCCGCGTCCTTCTGCTCCGAATTCGCATTGCTCTCTCCCAAGCCAGTGATGGATTCGCCCGATACTGGAGCAGGACACTTGGCCAACAACCAATTCGAAATGTCCTTCGTAAACTTGGCCGTTGTCTCCGGCAACTCAGCATGCAAAGTGTGATAAGCACCCTCATACTCAACAAACGTAACATCTCCCTTGCCCGCAAGCCTCTTTGCCAACGCCTTCGTTGCCTCGAAATTAGTAATCTTATCCTCGACCCCATGTCCAAGCCACAAGGGCACACATCCAGCTTTCTCATAAAGCTCCACCCCAGCCTCATCCAGCCACAACCCCCGATCCAACATGCCTTTCAATCCCTGCAAAGTCCCAGTATCATGACAGAGCTCATCCGTCTCGAAATTCTTAATCACAGTCTCATTGCGTGAGATCAGGCGCGGATCGAGCGGCGAATACCGCTGCAATCGCGGCAAGATGCGGGCTGCGATTCTACCTGCTATGATTGTGATCTTCCACGGCTGGGAGGATGGATCCAGGGTGATGAGCGGAGACCAGACGAGCACGCCGGCTAAAGTGGGCTTGGTGGCGCTATGGTAGGGTGACTCCGGGTGCAAGAGGTAGGTGAGTGCTTGGCCGCCGCCCATGCTGTGGCCTACGAGAAAGAGGGGAATATTGATTTCTTGCGCGTAGGCTGCGGTGCTGGTTATGAACGAGTGCATGTCCGAGAGCACTTGAGCGGTGTCACCGGTTTTGCCGCGGTCTTTTTTGGTTTTAACCGTGCGGCCCCAGCCTCTGGTTCGGGTATGGCTGCTTAGTTTGGTGGACATGGTATAGATCGGGGAAATTGCAGAGTCCGTTCATGGGTACTCTGGATATCTGTACATACCGCTGATCGAAGGCTCTCACCTCGAAACCGGACGAGGCTAGACTTGGAAAGAGGTCGTAGTAGGCATTGCCTTTTGTTCCTTTCAGTGACCTTCCAGGGTATTTGTTTTCATTTCTCTAAAACTCACAATGATCGCTGAATCCATGGATGAAGACAATGACTGCCCGGGGAGCGCTATCAGGCTATCACAAGAGAGTAGAGTTAGTTCATTTCTTGCCCCGATAGCCCTCATGCGCCGTCCCCGAATGCCTTGGGAACTGGGAGCGGGTCGCAGTGGTATGCTGGCGCTGATCTGTAGTGACGAGCACTTTCGAGGGACAGACTGACAAACCTTCCATGTCTTAGAATAGACCTGCTGCCCATCGGGCAGGGTAAATGTCCTTTCAGTAGTCATGATGTTGATACAAGGGTGGAAAGAATACAATGCCGACGGAGATGATTTCATGTGGCATGTGATGTGGCGCCCCGAGACGCTAGTACACAAAAGTGCATATCTACTGCAATCTACTATTTCCAGATGGTAATAGCCACGCTCTATTCTCAATAAGGCACGGCAGAACAAGTACATGGATCACAAAAACTCCCTTCGCCGGGCAAAAAATCAAAAAGCAACCTCGAGTCCTTCGGCCACCTGTTCCACCTGAACACCAACCCGCCCTAAGCGTCGTGAACCCCAGATGACGTTAGAGATTAGGTGAGATGAAACCGAGAAGATGTCAGGGAACCCCAACGTGAAGACAGATGTGAGAAAAAGCAGGGAGGTAGGAAGGGGAAAGCGAGAGTGCTATACCGATTACTATTTCGACCAGTCGGCATTTCAACTGGGGAGGTTTCGACGGCATGGCAGGAGATTGAGGACAGCAAGACAGAAGAGAAAATGAAAAAAAAGACTTCATAATCACGGTGAAGAAACGACAACAAGAAAGATAAAATAGAGAAGAGACAAGGCAATAAAGACAGCGAGGTAAGAACCCACCGCTCCAAAGATTCTGAGATAACAGTAAAGAAATGGGAAGAAAAAGAAAACCAGACGAGACAAACACCCGTCTCAAAAGAGTCAAAATGCTCCTGCCCTTCAGTGTCGTTGTGGCCCAAAATCCGCTTCGACAACTTTACCCTTTTTCCCCTTGACGGTATACTCCGCGAACAATGCAACGTGATCACTAGGAAAATGGAAATTTGGGAACCCTGGCACCCGGCTGAGGTAGTCTTTGTCCACCTCACCCAACAACGCCGACACATGGAGTGTGTTGGTGGTGTACCACATATAATCGAGAATGTCCTTGAAGTCCGGCGTGTAGTTGGTAAAGCTCAGTTCCCCGATTGCGCCGTAGGTTGACTTAAGCTTGAATGGATGCTTCATACCCTGCTTTTGGTATCTACCGTAGAGGCGACCATCAAGTTCGGAATGCTCCTTGGTCAGTTGACCAGAGTTGATCAGAGTGTGAACCGGGGACCCAGGCGAAGAATTCAAGTCACCACATATAAGTAGAGGAATTTGGTCGCCGCTAGCATACTCCGCTGACCGCGCAGGCTCCACCGTCGGGGTGCTCTCAGAGCCGCTTTCTGCCTCTGAGAACCGGAATGCGGCCTTGTCTTTGCACTCGGGCCATTTGGCGTACTTCTCCGCAAGCTCCGTCAAGTCCTCCATCATGATAGCAGCTTGGATTAGCTTGACATCTTTGAATGCAGGATCCCAGTATAGATGGCAGTTTACAACGATGAAACGCGTTCCGGTCTGACGGTTCTCCAAGAAGACGACAACTGCAATGTGATCTTTCAGCCACAGACGATTGTAGATATCATCCGCACCATTGCCTTTATGTTCAGGCCGCGCCACAGCAGACTGGCTAAAGTTGATCAACTGTTTATCCAGCAAGATGTATTTGCTGCTCTTGAAGAATATGGCGCAACCGTCGATCCTGTTTGCATCGTCCAGGCGCGAAGCACGTCCACGCGGCCAATAGATGCCCTTGTAGTCGTTGTAGGCCAGTTGCTCTCGGAAGAAGTTGTTGAAGCTGCCTTTGTCAACTTCCTGAAGACAGACAACATCTGAGTTGTGAGATCGTAATTCGTTGAGGATGAGTTCACGGCGGAACTCCCAAGAAAGAACACGGGAGGCGGCGTAGCCATATTGCTGTTCGGTGGCAGAGTTATCGCAAAGAGTGTTGTAGGAGAGCACGGTTATCTTCTCGGCGGGGTTGTTAGGCGAGCTCGCGGTTTCGTCAAGGATGACCCAGTCTCGATCGGGCGGAGGAAGATGAACTAAGGAGCAAAGCGATTAGCAAAATTCAACCCACAGGTTTCTAACCCAAACATGAAAGGGAGTGATCTTACCAGGCATCTCTTCCTTCAGGTATTTGATCAATGCCTTGGTTCCATCCTTCATGATCTGAGACTTGAAAACGTCGTCAAGAGGGTTGCCTTCAATGCCCAAGGTTTCCAATCGATACAGGTAACCCATCTCGTAAGGGAGGGTGCGAATGTTGTTATCGAAAAGGTAGAGCTTCTTGAGGTGCGACAGCATGCCGATCTCCTCAGGGAGCTCAGTCAATTCATTGCCGGAAAGATCGAGGTGAGTTAACTTCCGAAGCTGGCCAATTGCCGAAGGAAGCGCTTTCAACTTGTTGTGGTTTAGGTATAGCTTCTCAAGGAAGCCATAGCTGAAAAGAGAGGTGGCCATGGCACGTAATCCCTGGCCACCAAAATCCAGCGCGTTCCAACCTTGTCGGGAAGCCTGCTTCCCCGCGGCGGTTCCATTGCGCCCATCAGCTCCCTGTTCCGACGTATCTGCTTGACTAGGCAAAATCTGAATGCCCTTGGACTGCTGCGCCATGACACGTGCATAGTAGTGAGGGGAGCTGGCTTGTCGCGACTCGGCAGCAAGTTGAAGTTGATGCTGCCAGTGCTCATTCATAGAATCATCCATGTCATCCACCGCATTCGGCGCGCCATTCTGGAGGTGGGTCGGCGTGAAATGAGGGGTAGTCGTTGAAAGAGCGCCGGTGGAGAAGTTGTGGTGTTGGGTGAGGGTGTGCGTAGCTTGTGTGTGATGGGCGTGGTGATGTTGTTGTTGTTGCTGCGCATGGTGGGGATGATGGTTTTGCGACTGGAACTTAGGGACCTGCATGCCAAACCTCTGATGGGCTTGACCGCCATTCATCATGACATGCTGTCCTTGATGGCCCTGACCATACATATTGAATGGATTGAGGGAGGCCGATTGATTAATAGGAGGCGATCTGGATGGGGAGGGAGTTTCGTGGTTGAATTTCAATCGCCCTGGAGAATTGGTCCCGCTTTGAAGGGTATGTCGTTGGTGTGAGTGTTGCTGCGATTGCGTTTGAAAGTAGAACGGCCCGGCCCCAGGCTGCTGGAACCTGTAGGTACCATCTGCCATTTAACGGGGCAGACGAGACCTTGTCTTATTGCCCTGGTGAAGAGCCGGGGGGTGGGCAAGCGGCGACAGGATGGGGGTGAAAGAGGTGAGGAGAGGAGTGACGGATTGGATGCGGTCTCTTCTCTTCTTCCACATAGGGTCCTGAGGCAGAACAACCCCTTCGAGCAAGCAGAATTGAGGGGTCGGTGGCCACTGATGATCGTGTGGGAGCGGGGTGATGGCCGTGGGTGGTGAAGCCGAGTTTGGGTCGAGCGGTACCTAAGGGCGGAGGGCGGGCGGAGGAGTCACAAGCATCGATGGTCGGTCCAATGAGCCGACTGGATCCTAAAAGTCAGAGGGAGTCCGGAGAGAAGGTCAAAATATCATGGAATGGTCCTCACGATTGTGTCTTTCAGAGGGAAGGTCGGTCGATAAGGTAGAGCGATCGAAACGACAGTCCTGGACGGTTTGCCTCGAAGGCGGGAGTTATGCTCTCACGTGATGCACCGGATGTGATTCGCCTGCGCCAAAGACTTGACAGGATCGATTTCTAGTCACTCGCGATGGTGGTTCGTACGCCAAATTGCAAGTAGACGTTGACAAGGAATTTAGATATGGCCAGGAAGACGCGATGGAGGTCTGTGAAACCAGTGGCTGGTGTTCGCCTAAGGAGAGTCGCTTAGTGGCGTTAAGCGCCGGGAACCTGATGACTGGCTTCTAGCGTTGCGCTTGCTCACTTCCTAAGGTAATAATAATAGGCCTAACCTGGTGCAATAAATAATCCAAGGTCCACTGTCTCATAGCAAGTTCTGCTTGAAGTAGGCTCGTGAGTTTCTTTTCAAGCTTTGGTCCACAGAGCAATGCAGGGCCTTGCGTTAGCCAGCGCTTTCCATTGTACCGCTGGACCAAACAGTACCTACACGATCCTTTGACTGGACAGTCACGACTTATGTGCTGAACCGAATTGAAGATCGCCAAGATGGAGACGTTTCCCAGACCATCAAATAAATGCCTTAATGAAGATCGTGGAGAGAGTTGTTTTTGTTAGGAATAGAGTTGGAGAATTGAGAACAATGTAGCTAGGCCCATTTGCATGATCT
Source organism: Penicillium maclennaniae (assembly GCF_028827695.1). NCBI lineage: Eukaryota > Fungi > Ascomycota > Eurotiomycetes > Eurotiales > Aspergillaceae > Penicillium > Penicillium maclennaniae. Next base: position 2,504,211 of record NW_026623220.1, read on the forward strand.
CCTTGCAACCTTTCTTTCCTTTCAATAAAGTGATACAAACAATTACGTTTAGTGAGGACGATGCATTTGCACCATGATCATGACAGGCAGTTCCTAGCAGTGCATGACTGAGCGTCGGTGAATGCGAACTTAAGTAATCAAAATCCGGGGGCGCACATTGTTGGCCGCTACTCCCGCTAGAGAATACTGCTGTGCTGATAGGCATCAACTGAGACAATTCTTCGAAACCCGAAGCAGCCTTCTGTGGCAAGACAGAATCCACTGACCATGTCTTTTCAGCTGTTTAACCTCCCCATTCCCACCTCCGCAATTGGTACTCGGGAACATATTTTGCGGCAAGTTCAATTTGGCACTTTTGGCCAATCCGGAGACCATGCTCGAGCACTCGGATCCCCCACCAGATTATTCGAAAGGTTTTATCCACCTGAACTATCGATTTCGCTACCCGCTGGCGATAACCCAAAATTTGGAACCAAGAACGGGTATAAGCATGACTAACACGAGCACCGCCGAAGCTCCGCTTCTTGCACGCTTCCGCCCCCTGGTTACACCACGTCAGCACGATCTTTCGTGCGGCAGTGGGTACCGGCAGAACAGGCAGGGCATTGTCGATTCCAACTTCACTCTTGAGTGAATGAGAAAAGGAGCTCGCATTATCGCTCGATGTCTGAGTAGAAATGGGAGAATCTGACAAGTCCAATGAGCTACAGCCTCAAAAGTACGTGACAGGCAACTGACTAATTGTGCTTCTCACTCTGTAGACCCACTTTCTTCAATCTGCAGGAACATGACCGGGCTCCATTGCATCGGGGTCAAAGGGACAGGCGAAAGTCAGAACGCAGGGGTACGGGAAGAGACCGGGGGCTAGGGAACCACAAGGATGCACGGGGCAGGCCGGTATCAGATAGACGAGCTATGGCGGCAGCTAAGTCTCACCTACCGCTAGCTTGGGCTCCGGGTACCTGAGATTTGGGACGGACATGGCGGGCAGGGATCTCCGGCGGCGTATTTTCTGTTGTACTCCCATATTATGTTACTATACTCTTTCAGTCCATACCCGTTGGCAAGTACCACCGAGTACCGGTGGTACTTTTGTCTCGAGGAAAGCACCATTTTCGAGTCTGCGCCCTGTCAACTCCAAAATTGATCGCTTCTGGCCACGACCACATGGTCCCGACTTTCTGCATGTGTTTACTACGCACGCGCCGGCCAGAGACCCCAGCGTAGCTTGTTACGGCATGTGTTGCTGCCCCTCCGACAGAGGGGCAATTTTGAGGTATAGAGAGACTAAAGATAAAAAAAGAATGATGCTAGCAAAGGGGGGGGAAGGAAAGAACAAGGGAGATACAAAAAGAGCCCCGTTCATAGCAAAGTTACTGAACAAGCTCCTATAGTTCGTACGGCAGCCTTTGCCTGATCCGGTGAATCCTCCAAGCATCAATCCGGGACAAGTGGCACGGGGAGTCCGTGGTACTCATCGGACTCATGATGTCAGTCGAGACCTTGACAACCACCTGCCCCAGCTGGTTAGTCTTAGAAGACTCTTTTCGTAGGCAAGAAATTGCAGACGTCGCGTGCCTTGAACGGGTTTGTGAAGACGAAAAGTTTGCCGAATCGCGGCCAGTGCTTGTCATTGGCGGGGGCGCCTCCTTTTCCCCCCATAGCCACCCATTTTCGTAGTTTACCACGAGTTGGAGGTAATTATTACCTAGAGGGTCATTACGAGAAACTAGCTTCCCTTTTACACTGTGGATACTTGTTCCAATGCCACTTCGATCCAGGGGTTGGGACTAGACCGTCCTTCTACTGGACTTTTCCTTCCATTCCCCCTCTCTATCCTCTTTTCCTTTTTTCCTGACTTGACTCGGCCCGTTTCTGAAGGAATAGGGCATCGTTCATGCATACTCCAACTGCGTGACTCAAGTTCACCCGAGCAGTGTTTTTCTTCCAAACCCTTCCAACGACTCCGTACACTAAAATTTATCTTCTGTGTCTTTTGTCTTTAATTGTATTCTGTTCCATCTCTCGGGATATCCCCTTGAGCAAAAGACCCCTCGAGCTTCCCACACGAAAAAGCATGTCGCACAGCTCATGAGCCTTTATTTGCTCGACAATGCAACCGACCGGAGAACCACATTGAAGAGTCAACGGAGACAATCGGACAATCGATGCGCTTGAATCGAAGGATATGGATATGATGTCCGCAGGAACAACCTCATTCGCGAACCCTGCGGCCTCTGGCTCGGACCTTCACTCCAATCTCAGCTCGACTTTCGCCGCGGCTTCCTCCTCGTCCTTGAGCTCCTTGACGGACTACAACACCTACCCACTCGGGCGATATGGCGACCGGACCTATCTCCGTGATCCGGAAAACACATATCCTTTACCATGCGACCTGCCCGAGATCCACCGCCAGAGCCTGCGCACCATGATGCTGCTGCGCGTCTTTGGCGGCCCGTTCTGCAACCCCCATTCGGCCGATCAACCGCCCAAGCGCGTCTTAGAGATCGCTTGCGGGTCAGGATTGTGGTCTGGCCTGTGCCACGAGCACTTTGCCCAACGTGGTCAACCGAACATTTCATTCGTTGGCATCGACGTGGTGTCCCTCGCGCCGGATTTGCGCAAGCAGGGAATGAACTGGCAATTCAAACGACATGACCTACGAAAGCCCCGTCTACCTTTCCCCGATGAATATTTTGATCTTGTTTTCATTAAAGATGCGGGCTTGTGCCCCTCCAGCCCCGCGCAACAAGCCTCGGGCTTAAGTGAACCTCTCCGAGTTCTGAAATCCGGAGGAATCCTCGAAGTGTGGGACTCCGACTGGGTATTCCGATCACTTCTCCCCAACCCAGCACCTGCTCGAATGACCTCCACGAAAGACCAAGAGGTCGCCGAATCGACCGCCACATACACATTCTCCGCCGCCACACCCTTCACTATGGCCCAAAATAAATTCCTTGTCGACTACAACTCCTGGGTCGAAAAGTCGTTCGACCGCCGCAAACTCACAGCCTTGCCATGCGCCACCATTGGTCTGTCGTTTAATTCAGAGGTTGATATCCTCGAAAACGTGGACAGTCGCCGCATTGCAATCCCACTCGGTGACCTGCGGTGGGAGCGAGAAGGAACCGGCAAGGATTCCAAGGGCCGTGCTCGCAAGGCACTGACCACAGAACAGGCCTCCCTCCGAAGGACGGCCTTGATAACGGTCATCCAGATGATCGAGGGGCTAGAACCCTTGCTTATGGAGGCCAGTGGGAAGAGTCGCGACGAGTGGGACCGCTGGTGGGCGGCAATGACCGCCGACCTTTTTCAAAAGGGCAGTCTCGCCAGTGGCGAGTGTCTCGAAGTGAGTGCCTGGTGGGGTCGAAAGAAATGAAACCATAGCCTCCATAAGTCAATTCCGGTGTTTCGGTGGGCGCAAAACAGTGATCATTGATGAGCGCTTCGTGTTGGTGATACCCCAATTTGTGATTGTTTCTAGTTATCATTATTTTCTGGTTTTCTTTCTTTCTTTTTTTTTCTTTTTTTCTTTTTTTCTTTTTGTCTTTCCAGGTTTTCTAGGATGCATATGGTCTGGGCATTTCTCGTCGGGGAGTTTCGAGGTCCATGGTAACGTGGGCTTCAAGAAGTCTCATAGCGCTGTTTCATCGTCCGGTACCGCTTCAAGTAGTATCTGGATTTTGATGATCTTGTCAGTGTCTGTTTCAAGTCAAAATTTGGATTCGAGGGGGAGATGTGAGCTCGTATGATGCTTTGATGTATTATGACAAAATGTGTGAATCGAGGACAGTTGCCTCATCAATCGGCCCCGACCGCGGGCACGAGAAAGCAATATATAAATGAATGATCGAATGACATCGACAATGATGTGCAGCGTTTTAGAGATGTGCAGCGTTTTAGACATTCGTATTGCATGGGCGCAAGAGGATTGGTACAGCCGCAAAGTCGACGAGTACAGGGGCATATAGGATTCAAATCTTACAGAGCTTCGATCTCTATTGAGTCAGAATTAGCGATCAGCCTCAGACCTCAGCGATAGTATCATTGGACTGTCTTACCTTTCTTCACAAATTCTGCCCTGGCGATCCCTTTTCGGATCTGCTCCTCGTCGCGGAGATGAGCCTGGCCAGCAAATGCGCGGTGGAGCCTGTCTCTGAAATACTGATATCCAAGGGGATAGTCTCGTCCCATCCAGAGAAGTTCTGCGGCTCCCAGTCAGCGTAAGCTCCCAAGACTATGCTGGCGCTGTCAATCTGGTGTCATTCTTACCTTTGTACACGGTAATGACCTGCCGACGTAGCTCAGGGTTGACCATCGTTAAACCATACGACAGTTGATGATGTTGGCAAATTGGAAGTATCACGGACCTGGTCAGATTCGTGGAGGGGGAACGTGTATAGCAAAGGACGTGAAACTGAAGTTGGAGAAAGCGTCGGGAGTTATCGGTGACGTACGGCCGAGCGGAGATCTCAAGCTGTTGTTCATCGGCTACAAGAACGCGGAGCAATGAAGTCAAGCAACCGTCAATCGCGTCGAACTTGAAATTCCCTGCTTCTGATTTGCAAATCAGGATTTGAAGGTTCTAGTGATTGCTTGACCGACTTTGACAAATTTGTAGTTACGCGGTGCTTCGGGACACGGCTATGAGCAGTACCTCGAAGTTTTGATAGCGATCAACGTTGACTATTTGCTTAATTAAGGAGAAGCAATGTTTTGAGATAACCGAGTATTTGAGTCAAGCACTGAATGAATACAGTAAGCACGCGAACGAATACGGCTACACGCGGGGTTCTCGCCGAAGCTTGTAAGCTTGGCCCAAGCTTCGGCATTTCAATGTCCGCGGCGGTTTCCATCAACCCATTCCTACACAGACACCCACACCATGATACCCCGGTTGACATTACAGAGGCAGCTGTGCAGCTCATCTTCCCGTCTTTGTGCGCGCCGTTTCTTTTCAACCACCCTAGCGGCACAAACTGCGCGCCCGCCGACACCGGAGACCACACCAGCACGCCCGCACGGAATCGACCCGCGATGGCTCACTATGATGAAGCGCCGACTTGGAAGGTGTATGATGTTTGGTCTCAAGCCGAACCAGATCGATGAGGCGGGGGAAATCTTACACCAATTGGCTAGGGACTGGCGAGAATTGATTGCTGGCAGCGAGGGCTTCCTGACCGATGAGAAGAGGCGGAGCTTGTATCGCCATAAAGTAGTTTGGGGGGAGATGGTATGGCGCTGATCGATCAAATCACAACATCTATTGAAAAGTTGCTGACGCCTAGAATGTGTTCTATCGATTAGGATGTCATGGTAAGCTTGAGCCACTGTCGTTTGTCTCGCTCAATGCGTAAACACATCTTATATCACGGTAAAGTGCTAATTGATTCTTCTTAGGGTATGTTTTCCTCCAAAAATAAGTAGTTTTCTTTTCTGATCCCAAGTCTGACTACCGAACAGGGCATGTCAACAACGTCACGTATGTCAGATACGCCGAGTCTGCTCGTGTGAACTGGACACGAAACATTGGAAATCATATCGATCCAGCAAATAAGAAGAAATGGCTCAATCTTGTTAACTCAACTGGGATTGGGCTCATTTTGCGAAGTATCAAAGTCGACTACAAGTTCGTAAGTGCTTGTCAAGACAGGCTTGTTGATGAACGGCTTGGCTGATGGTTGTGTTAAATTAGCCTATGAAATTCCCGGACAAGATCACTGTTTACCAAAAACTAGTGCACGATCCATCATCGACACCCGCTGGGAAATCTGCATTCCAGCTCCAGGTAATGATCCTGTCGGAAGCTCGCCAACGTCCTGCGGCTCGCTGCCACGAGGAGAATGTGCTGTACGACTATAGAAAGAACCAGAAGACCTCCGAGATGCCGGCTTTCATCTTTGATCAGTTCAAGGAAATCTGGGAACTGCAGGAGAAAGCCAAGCAAAATTGGCAAAAGCGTATTTTGGAAATCGAAAACCGGGTCCGGGCCCTGGAGACCGACAGCTGGGATCGTGTGAACGCAGTTGAAGATACTGGTTCCGCGAAGCGGTAGCACCAGCATAGAATGAATTTTTTTTGACGCATATTCATGCCCTACCAGAAAGAATTAAAACCAAATGACCTGTTTTATTGTGTCTGGTCCTTGATTTAAGCAATATGAGGTCCTTCAAGCTTCCTCTGCTTTCACTTGGCATGATTACTACGAGTGATCGAATAATGTATACCTCTTCAGAAGAGTCTGACCTATTACAGCATTTGGGAGAAGGTGTAGGCAACAAGCTGAACCACAAAGGTAGCTAGTGTGGGAGAATTGTATAGAAAAGCCACTTGTGAGCACGGAGAACCACCATGTTTCCTTATTCTACGCCAGATTCTATTCTAGAAACCAATCCACTTTGGATCCATGGATGCACCACACGATGATTCGCAAGTGCCCCATTGGATCGGCTATATGGCACGGGTTCACCCCGGAGTTGGGGCTCTACAGGCCAGCTCAGTCGCCCCGCTCCCAACCAGAGTCGCCTACTCGGCACGACGCTGGGTGGCGCTTTACCTCGGAAGGTGGGATGCTCTTATTGGGGTAATAAACTAACCTCCATAATGCCCCTCACATTCAACACATCAATACATCAATACAAGAGTGCACAACCGTCTTGATCTCCAAAGCCTAAATAAACTCCATCTAACCAGAAGGTCCCAGATCCCATAATGACTTTGGTTTCTGACTCGCCTGCTGGCGACACGAGAGTTGAGCGTCTAGCAAGATGGGCGGCGAATCTCCGGTATGCTGATATCCCACAGGATGTTGTGGAGAAAACCAAGGATTTCTTTTTGGATACGCTGGGTTGTACTATCGCTGGTCGTCACCATCCAGCTGTCGTTGCTATGTCCAAATTTGCGGTGCAAATGGGCCCTTCGAATGGGAAAAGTGAACTAGTGGATGGAGATCTGAAGTTCACAACTAGCCCAGCTTTTGCTAGTCTAGTCAATGCTGCGTCGTCTCATGTGGTGGAACAGGATGATCTTCACAATAGCAGTATTATGCATCCTGTAGGTTTCCTCGCATTGAGCTTTGACCATCAACCATTGCTTTTTCGAAATCAGGGCTTACTTACGCTAACTTACATCCAGGCGACTGTCATATTTCCTGCTGCCCTCGCAGTGGCCCAGGAAGTTCAAGCTGGTGGACAAGAGTTCATCACGGCCTGTGTTGTGGGTTACGAAGTTGGTTGCCGAGTAGGAGAATTTCTGGGCAAGAGTCACTACGAGGTACGCCTCTTACATTCTCAGCTTATATTGACCCATGCTGACCCTGGTAAAGCGTTTTCACACGACGGCAACTGGAGGTGTGATCGGAGTTGCGGCAGCAGTCGCTCACCTTTTGGAACTCGACACCGAACACACATTGTCTGCGATTGGAACAGCCGGAACGCAAGCGGCGGGACTGTGGCAATTTTTAATGGATGCGACACACTCAAAACAAGTACACACAGCGAAGGCATGTTTTGATGGAATGTTCGCCGCCTACTCTGCCCGTGACGGCCTCCTTGGCCCACGCGATATCCTCGAAGGACCCCGAGCGATGGGGATTGCGTTGGTTCCTGGAAGCACGTACCCAGAGGCGATCGATCAAAATCTAGGCAAGAGTTTCCAGGTGTCTCGATCCAGCTTCAAGTGGCACGCGTCTTGTCGTCATACTCATCCCAGTGTTGATGCGCTGTTGAGTCTCATGCGGAAGAACGGTGTTGCCTTTGAGGATATTGAGTCTGTGATTGCGCGCACTTACCAGGCTGCTATCAATGTCCTTGGTCTCAGTGGACGGGGAGAGACGGTTCACCAAAGCAAGTTTTCGATGGGCTTTGTTCTTGCGGTGGCGGCCAAGAAAGGACAGGCTATGATCACTGACTTTACCGAGGAAGATCTGACAGATTCGTCTTTGCGAGATTTCCAAGATCGTGTGATGATGGAGTTGGATCCGGTGATTGAGAGCAACTTCCCAGAAAGTTGGCAAGGAACTGTTATTGTAACCACCAAGGCTGGGCACAAGTTTACTGAGACGGTGAAATTTGCAAAGGGAGACCCCGAACTTCCATTGACAAGGTATGATTTTGTGTGACATGGGTTGCATTTTATGAAGCTGACCTCGTGTTCCAGGGGAGAAATTGAGAAAAAGACACGAGCTCTCGTTACCTATGGTGGCTTCATGGACGGCAGCAAAGTTGATCAATTGATTGAAAGGGCGTGGAACCTTGAGAATGAGAAACATCTCAATGGGTTTATTTTCTGATACATGTTCTGGGTTACATTTCCTATCGATCTGCCAGTGTATATACGTATACTGAACGCGATGATTGAACCCCTGGAAGAGGTTTCAATCATTTCCTTCTGGACGGCTTGGTGCATTGCCCATCACCTTTTCTTAGGCAGCACCTTCGTGATAATCATCACGGCAACAAGGATCGAACAGAGACGCGAGGAGCCCTCGACTGACTCGGGCATATCACCGCAGGGATCTCAGGATCGACCAGTCTAAATCGAATGGCATTGGCTCGGTGCTATGGAATGTGGCCACGCCACTACTGTATGCGTCTGAGCTGTCTACGCTTTCTTCCAATCTCGAAATCCAGACTTTTCAAAAATGTACATCGTAACCTAGGCGCAATAAGATGCTTGAATGGCGATAGCCCTCGGAGAACATCCCGATCAAGTCGGGACTGGAAGGGCCCGGAAAATGGACGAGGCAGAGATCGGCGCAACTTTAGTCTGGCCGTTTGTCGGAATCAAGGCAAAGTCCCGGTTCCCGGGACCATAGATCGGCACCTATGGGTCTGGAGCGGAGCAAGACAATGCGAAGAAGATATGAAAGTGAGTATATTGCGACTTTAATCAGTTGAAGTACATAATAATCAGAGAAGGTATATATGAGGGGGATTCGAAGGGTCAAAGGTGGGCAGACACGACCGGGACCGGTGTGCCGATCTATTACCTGAATCAACGCAGGATCTACGAGGCAAAACTCGATGCCAAGCGTTTGCTAATCGTGCCGAGAGGGGAGGGCGATTCGTCTCCCTCGTTTTCTGATTTGATTAGCCTTGTGGTGATAACTCCCGGTAACTTCCAGGCAGCAGGGGTCTACACCCACCCTATATGTCGACAAAGTTTTCATAATTGCTTAATTTTCTATATGAAGACGTGGATCGGCCGTTGTGCCACTAAGCGGAGCCTCTACCGGCCACGAGATAGCCGAGCATGTGAAGAGACTACCCATCTTGAGAAACTTGATACCCAGTTGAGGTAACGTCTTAGGGCCCTACGTGTTCCAATCTGTAGGCTCTTTGATGGCTGGATCCGCCCAATCGTGGGCCAAGGGCCTAAAAGACTCGTGTCCCCATGCATGCCCCAGGTATGCCGCAAGAATAACCCCGCAGCTGGGCGGCCCAGTGAACGGTGATCGTCGTGAGTCGGTCTCATAGTAAAGGGCCAATGAATTGAGGATAGGATTCGATCACACGCCCATTTCCTCAAGCCTAGCTCACCTGCATAGCTTATCATAGCCGGTAGAGCGCGGGATGATGCCCAGTGAGCCAAACCCCAGAGTTGCAAAATTGAACTAGGGGCCGCAATTTTGGGCAGACGCAAGAGCTTTCTTTCGGTCCCAATATGGACGTGATGGACTGTTTGCCGCATCGCTATCCGCCTTAGTGCATGACTATGGACGGATGTGGAACTTGGAACATCTTGGGACCCAAAACACAGATCTTGCTAGCCTCAAGCTACAATCGTAGGGACCATAGATGAAGACAAGAGCAGTCTCTACCACTAACTTAATGTCTAATTCAAAAGAAGGACAATAGAATAACTTAAAGGGAAACAAAAGGCAAAAAAGTGAAACTGGTAAGTTGGGTACTAGGCATACAACAGGAAGAAAGCGGCAGGTACCGCCGGCCCAGGCGTGTATGATCGACGCCTTACCGTACCTTACGACTTTTCTGTTTCTTTCTCTTCTCAACCTCATAGTTCCACCGTGACTTTTCCTTCTCTCCTTCTCGTATTACCACCTTCCTTTACTCTCCCCTCCCTCCCCTCACTCTGAATCTTTCGTTAGGGACGTCCGCGGAGGACCTTTTCTTTCCATCTCGTCCCTTTCCTCTTCCTGCCTGGTCCCAGTCCTTGGCCCTGTCCCGCCAAGCCGACTCGGACCTGGGTTTCGGGCTCCCCTCGTCCATGCCACGTTCATCTGCTGCGGCTAGGAAGAACCAGAACAATCGACACGACAATGGCCTCGTCGGTCCCGGCAAGAAAGTAACCAAACAGAAATCCAGCAGCCACCTCAACGGCTTCCCAGGCAACGACTCTGCTACCGACTCGGGCGCCGCCGCTCCCTTCGATCTCTCCGCAAGTCGTTCCAACAGTGATACCGTCATCACGTCTCCGACCATCGCGAACAAGGGTGTGGATGCGGCCAAGGCCGATGGCAATGCGCGTGGAACGGTGAATGGACATACAAAGGGTGCGGACATGGCGTGTGGTCAAGCAAACGGCGCTCTGCCGCAAAACGGTGGCGTGGCAGGCCCGGCGGCGCGCAATGGTTCTACGAAGCGCTCAGGCTCCAACGATTCGATCAACCCTCTCCAGCTCGCCTCCACCATTCTGAAGTCGTGTCCTATGTACGACACTATCGCCATTTTGATTTTTCTGTTACAACTTCCGCCAATGGTACTGACTCTGGTTCAATTTTTGTTCGCATCTTTGACCTTCATGCCTCCGAGTGGTGCCGCCGCTGGCTCTCTGTCGTCGAACTTCGATATCTTCCAGGGTCCGGCCGGCACCCCCTCTCTGGGGACAATGATCGCCATGGACGGATTCTGTCTACTATTCTGGGGCCTCTTCATGTGGACGTGGGCCCAGAATTTCGCGATAGACCTCGCTCATGTCCAGGTTGCTATCACGTTAGGTGGCGGAGGCTCCGGTAAGAATGGAGGGGTCAACGCCATGTGTGTAGGAATTGTTCTGCTTCTTCACATCATTCGCAGCAAAGGCATCCAAGACTTTGTCCTGGGCCATCTCGTTTCCGCCAAACTCATCAGTCCCGATCTCCTTGCTCAGTACTCGAACTTTTTACCCGCCGAATTCCGACGAACCGAAGCGAATGCATCTCCTAGTTGGCTGAGAAGTCTTCTCGCCGTTCATATTTTAGCACAAGCGGGCACTGCGATGGCAAGACGTTCGATGGCCAAGAATCGGGCTCCCGCGCCACCGAGGACTGGTAAGCGTGGGGATACAGAAGCTTCAGCTGGGTCTCAGGGCCAGGCCGATTCTGCCCTCGAGTCTGCTGCCAGTCTCTCGTCTTCTCTTATGGGCCCGGATGGGCAATTTCTCAAGGATAGCAAGGATCGTCTCACCTCAGCTAAGAAACGCAGGAGACAAGCCAATCAGGTCCGGAGTCGCCAACCTTTTTGGGCCGCCCTCGCTAGTACAAAAGTCACTGTGATGCGAGAATACGAGCACTCGCGAGCATTGTCAAAAGCCGGACGCGGATTTACGTTGACCGAGGAGGACTTGCAAGGCGCTTCTCTCGACGATGGACTAATTTGGATTACGGATGTGGATAGTTCTACGATCAAGTTTGCCGCGGGTGATCTCTCTGACGACTCTACGGCGCCGAGCTCTTCTGAACCTTCTCAATCAGATGGAGAGGTGGAACCGTTCTATGTTTGTGTCAACGGTGCGCTTTGGGCCACCGCTACGATCTGCAGAGTCTCCGACTCGTTGAAGGAGCCAAGCGTGGTACATTGGCGGGGCGAGATCTCCGGACTCGCACCCAATTGTGCCTATACTTGCTCCTTTGTGCGCAGTGATACCGATGAGGAATTCTGTGCTATGAGTGTCAAGACTCCGGCCACGACCGACACAGAACAAGGTGAGTTTGTTCCTTGGTTTTCGATTCGTGATGGTCATTAATCTCATTCGCCTTTTAGCTGTTTCCGCAATTTCAACTCCCCCTCAGCCGCCCTATCGCCCCTCTTCCCCACAACGACGTTGAAGAATTCCGTTATCAATGCCGAAGCCAAGCTGAATGAGAAACGCTCTCGTTTGAAGAAGACGAAGAATGACCATCGTCTTCTTATCTCAAAGATCCGGAGAGAGTTGGAGAATTTCACCACCGTCTCCAGAGCGGAACGGATGAAAACCGGCAAAAGCAGCGCTCGCTCCAGCTCGAGCGGAACATTCAGCAGACGGAGGAGGCGACAGAGGTATTGAAGGTGCAACTCGACCACATGGAGAATGTACCGGAGGAAGAGATGGAGCAATGGTCTGCGCACAAGGCCGACTTCGACCGTGAATTGGAACGCTTCAATGCGGCTAAAGAAGACCTTACTGAAGCTCGCCTTGCCGCAGCTCAGCAAATTGCCGCGTTGGAGCAAGAGTTGAATGCGGCTGTGCAGAAGCGTGAACGTCTTCAGGGCCGTCGTACCCGGGTCAACGAACAGTACGAGCGTATCATCTCGGCTAATGCCCAAGGATTGAATGAGAGAGAGCGTCGCGCCGCCGAGCAGTTTGCACGAGAGCAAGATCACGCCAAACTGGAGAGCAATTTCCACGAGCAGTTCGCGAGCATTAGCCAGTCTGTGCAGGACTTCCAGTTGCGCACTAGTGAACTTTGGCAGCAGGCATCTGCTATTGAACAGGCGATTCAACAGCAACAGCAGATGCTTCTCGAGTCTGGCCCCCTTACCCCTGAGGGTAATCTGCCAGGTACCAACCCGCTGTCCGAAGTCAGCTTACCGACCTCTGCTGCTCCAAACGGCCGTGCTCTACTGGGTCTCAGCTTTCCTCCGACGAAGCCCAGCCCGCTGCATACTTCCGAGTCCAATCCGACGAGTCCCGTGCAAGACGTCTTCATGCCTCATTTCACGACCTCTCCGGCGGGCAATGCCGATTCCTATTTCGGAACCGACTACAACCGCGATCGTTCATTCTCCAACCGCTCTGCTCGCAGCAGCCAATACGGCTCGGAATTTTTTGACTCCAACCGCCTGCCTCCCCTGCAGCTCGAGCTCTCTGAATTACTCTCCGAGAAGCATCGATCCGGATCGGACAGCTACGGGAATGGTAACGGCTTTTTGTACCAGAATGTCCGTCCGACCCTTAGTCCTTTCCAACGGGCCGCGAGTCGAGGAAGTGGAGCTGGCAGTGGATCGGGTAGCGGCAGCAGGAGTGGCAGTGGTAGCCCGAAGTCGGCGCGCGATTAAGGTGCTGAGACCATTGCTCGGTTGACCTTGGATTCCGCACGTTTGCCCATTCGTCTGAGATGCGCTTATTCTTTCCATCTGATCAGTTGGATCGCCCTCTGTCTTGCGTCTTACCCCCCTACGGGTCACTCATCGAGTTGTGTTTGATGGTCATGGAACTTCCTGGCTATTGTTATATGATTGGTGTCCTCGCGATGAGACTAGGTGCCAGAGAAGCTTGAAGTGAGATGCACCTGTTCCGTCCTATGAGAGAATAAAAAGCTTGTTTTATACATCAGATTTGGTGCCAGCTTCGCGTAGTTGTAGCGACGATCGATCGTCGATCCAAGGGTCTTCTTACTACTGTCTTAGTGCTAAGAGTCGACGCGGGGCTAACTTTAAATGGCAACTCAGCGCGATAAGAACGACCCGGAATGTTGCTCACCCTTTCCCTGCTATCCCCTCCACTGAACACTAGACATTGCATACAAGTACACATGAGCACGAAAACAAGGCGGTCCCACAATGGCTGTGCACGCTGCAAAAGGCGCCGCCAAAAATGCGACGAGGCTAAACCGGCTTGTGGCCGCTGTCAACATGCGGGGATCGCCTGTGAATACAAACTCGTCCTAAAATGGAACGGCCGCGTTCCAAGAGAGACAAAGTCCCCCGGCATCAACTTGACATCAAATTTGACAAGCGCCAGCTCTATCAGCAGCTCGTTTCCTCCCAGCCTCGCAAGTACTATGCTGGATATCGAGCGGCCGCTTACGGCTTTATCCTCTCAAACTCGACTGTTACTCCACCATTTCCTCACAGAGGTGTCCCAAAATTCCAGCCACCCTTACCTCCAACAAAATGAATGCCAGGATATTTTCTCAATGATTCATCATTCAGAATCGCTGAGATATGCAGTGATGGCCATGTCGGCCCTTCACCGCTCCACTCTGGTGAATGGATTACCTGATCAATTCATACCAGAAGCCACTGTCTTGAAGCTGATTTCGACGAGTATCAATTATCTCCGTCGGGACCTCGAGGTACCGGATTTCCCAAGCCAGCCTCTCCTCCATACTATTAAAACGCTTTGCCACTGTGAGATATTCTCCGGGCGCGCTGATTCATCGTGGCGGGTGCATGTCAATGGTGCTGGCGCTTTTCTTGCGGCAATGGCTTCACAGCAAGACCTCAAAGGCCCTCAATCGGGGTCCTCGTTATGCTCCCGATGGTTCTGGTCCATTCAAGCACTTGCTGCCGTCACGGACTTTGGGTTCATGCCGGATCACACTATAGGGTCATCCTTCCCAGATAGTAGTGATGATTACTATTTTGATATCTATACTGGCTATTCTTCAGATCTCAACATGGCTCTAATGCAAATTGGCCTTTTCGCACGCCAACGCAATGGGACCGACAATGACCCAGAGAATGACAATGAGCATCAGGACCAGGTTAAAAGACTTGAACGCGCGATTCGGAATATGATTAGCCGTGATCGCGAATCGGGCTTGAAAATTCCCAGTCATCATTCATTCGATGCCAACACTATCGATCAATTCCGCGCCTGCAATACAGCTTATCAAACTGCGAGCTTAATACATCTGTATAGACGGGTGCAAAATCTGCCTACGTTTTGCGTCGAAGTTCAAAGCTGTGTGAGAGCTATCTTGGATGCAGTCTGCGTCATTCTCCCTGTGACGACGCTGTCTCCCTGGATCCTTCTGACCACGCCGATTTATACAGCTGGGTGAGTTAGACCCGTGTGGGTTGAGTTCGATGTAATTGACATGTTTATTTCTAGATGCGAAGCTGTTGGGCCTGATAGGAAGTTGGTCAAGGATCTCCTTTTGAAACTTTATTCCAAGTTGCACATACGGAACATCATCAGAGCAATTGAAATCTTGCAACAGCGGTGGAAGATGCTGGACATCGCGAAGGATATACTGTCGGGGCCTGAGGATATGAAACCCGCAGGATTGCTGGACTTTATACCCTATTAACCCGCATTTGGCAGACGGCCAAAGACCACAGTAGATGCAACACTTGTGAGTTGATTTACGGGAAAATTCTATTATATATATACAAGTAGCAGAGTGAAGGCTGCTTTCAAGGTATTATGTACAGCACCACAAGTCACACTCGAACAGTAATGTCTTCTATGATGCACAAGTGACCTGCTACATGCCCGTCGTATGTGTAACGATTATATCTCACTTCCCATCTTCCAGAAGCGAGTATTGGCATAGGTCAAACATAAGTGTGCCGATGAATTTTCATCTACACCGGAGCAATCGAGTTCCAGACCCTCGGCATTCACCTCGATTGCGCGTACAACCGTGCCAAGCACAATAGAGTGATCATGCACATCAATCTTGTTCGGATGGAGAGTGCACTCGAAGACGAAGGGGAAGTCCACGGTCTGCAATTCTTTCGAGTCCTTGATTTTCCGTCTTAAGATGGGAAGTGGTCTCTCGGCCTCGCTAGCTTGCGTCTTCGACTCAACGTCCAGTGCCCTGAATTCAAAGTCTCCATGTCCGTTCAGAATCGAGGATAGAGTGGTGTTTCCTTTAGAAAAGTCTCTAGCGAGCGTGGCGGTGTCGGGTCCGGGTGCGAGTAAGTGAACCAGAAAGCGCCCTGAGGCTAGTAACGCATTCAAGGTCTCTGATGGTCGCCGCACATTGAATGAAATCACGGGATCTGGCGAAAGGGTTACTGCGCTAAAGGAGGAAACGGTCATGCCGCGAAATGAGGATGTATCTGCTGGACCGGTGGGGTCGGTGGCTGTGATGATGGCGACAGGGTAGGGCACGCGACGCATGAGGAGGCGGACATGTTCGGATATTGATGAGGGAGGTGATGTTGGGGGTATTTGCGTCGATGCTGCTGTCCTTTGGCTTGATTTTGGGGCATTTTCTTTCGATGAAGTGGCAGCATTGCTGTTGTGTCGCCGAGCGCATTGCGATTGTTGATAGCTCGGCGAGTTGTATCGGAGGGGCGAAGATGAGAAAGTGGCGGTAGAGAGGCTTGGATTTAGTGACTCTATAAGCACATTAGGATTACTCGACTGCATCTGATATACTCCTGTAGATCGAAAAACTCGCCTCCGAGGCCTCTTCGGACCGCAATGCGCGGGATTGACAGCTTCATCCCGCAGCTGTTCAGGCGGAGCTATCGCCCTACACTCTGTGAGATCGCTAGACTATCAGTCGGCAAATTATTTGTAGTCGAATGTCGTCAATTCATTTCGGATCCCCAGGCAAAACGACCCGATAGCGACTGCGTGTTGGAATTTCTTGAATCTGGTTCGCAGGAAGGTGTCGGGTTTGCTGACTAAGGGGCGATAATTTCTCTGCGAAGGTTGTATAGCATCAATCCACTCTCATCTGTCCTCCGCAACCTCCGCGACCCCGTTGCGCGTACCTAATGAACTGATCGGGTCCTCGTTTCCTTCGAGCACATTTTGAAATCGTCCGCATCGTCCGGCGTCAACCTATTCACAATGTCCATGCACACCTCTCTCCGCCGCGCCGCGGCCACATTACCAAACTCGACAACCACGATCCTCCCCACCGGCCGGGTGTCAGCCTCTCAAACTAATGCTACAACATTTGTCTGCTCGCAATGCCGCCATGCCACTCTTCTTCGCCGCCCTAAGCGCCCCTATACCTTCACCCAGCTCATCACCCTCTCCGACGGCAGCGCCTTCCTCCACCGTACCACCTCTCCTGCCCCGATCTACCGCTCCACGCGTGACACGCGCAACTCTCTGCTCTGGAACCCCTCCAGCAGCAAGCTGATGAACGTCGAGGATGACGAGGCTGGTCGATTGGCTGCTTTCCGTGCACGATTCGGCCGCAGCTTCGATGCGAATACCCCTGTTGCGGATACCAGCTCGAGCTCTAAGGACCCCGCGGCCAAAAAGGCCGAGGAGGAGGCTGCTAAGGCCCAGGCTCAGGCGGAGCAGGAGGAAGAGGACAACCTTTTGGATTTGATTAGCGCCTTTGGACAGGAAGAGCCCCAGCCGACTGGCAAGATTTTCGATAAGAAGAAGAAATAAGCAGCTCCATTGACTGACGATTGGCGAGCGTTGAGAGACGAAATAGAGTCGATTCTTGTTGAATGGGCTTGGAGTTGGGTCCCCTTGATTCTGTATCACTTGTCTTGTACATTATACATATGTCTTTTCTGTTTTTTAAATTTCCATGAATGGCCAACTCATTCTATATATCATCTTTTTTCACCATTGTACACCTTTAGGCTTTGCACTTTGTAACCGTGAATACTCCGTGTCTCTTTTGCTGCAATCGCAAAACATATATGCAGTGTTGCACCTTCTGAAATCATTTTGAATGTGCATTATTGAGTCTTCGTGCCCTGTCATTCTACAGCTAAC
Organism: Penicillium maclennaniae; assembly: GCF_028827695.1. NCBI lineage: Eukaryota > Fungi > Ascomycota > Eurotiomycetes > Eurotiales > Aspergillaceae > Penicillium > Penicillium maclennaniae. The sequence continues at coordinate 2,521,839 of NW_026623220.1, forward strand.
AATGTGTCCGAATCTCATCGAGATATGACTCCTTTATGGGCTCTTTTCCCCGTCTAATCGTTCTGTCTACTGAAAGACTTTTCCTCTACAAGGGATGCATCCAAAGTCGATCTCACGAGTACTTTCCCAGTGAAGCGAAGCTTATATTCAGACACGAAGGACTGTCTCACTCGCTGTACCTCCCCCCAGTTTGCAGGTTTTTGAGTGTGGATAGGCTCACAACCAACCGATCGGATCCCATCTGCCCCTATCAGAACATCACCGTAAGCGCTGCTTCCACCCTCGAAATAGTCTGTGTACATTCTGCACATGCGACCTTTGAATCAAGTGAATTGACCGAGAACGGACGTGATTAAGGAGAGCAGTGTGCAAATGACCTCGGTGAAACCGAGTTGTGTGGTGTCGAGGATCTGGAACGTTGGTGTGTGCATCAAACGAAACGATTTGGTCGGTTTTCCAATGGCTGTAATTATTAGTAGAGTTCTGCAGATGGAAAGACGGAGACATTACATTATGAAAGATCTGTGGAATGCCACTTGGTCTTCTGTAGCCTACTTCATCTATGAGAGCCTCGTTCACGCCGAGTATCTCCAAAGTACTTATACCCTGCGTGATTCGCTCCATGGATATGCGTCTCATGGGGTTCATGGCCTTGGTGGTGATCAAGAACATACATTGGGGCTGAGCGCAACGCGAACAGTGATTTCTAAAAGCTTCGGAGCTTGCCTGGATAATTATATTGAGATTCGGAATCGTCGAGACTCGCGCGAGGGCGATGGCTGCTACAAGTCCCGCGATACCAGCACCAGCCATGATCATCTGAAGAGTATCTTAATCTGCCGTCGTCGTATCGAAAGAAAGCTGCTCGGGTCTCTCATGAAACGTGCCCGAAGTCTCTATAAGAGACTGCTTCTTTGGATTCTTTGATTCTGTGTGAGAAGTTGACTAAATTAACTGAATTAGGAGCCCCAATGCGATATGCAACCCCGCGACAGCGGCTTCACGCGTGCTTACATTTGTCACAGGCACTTCACAATCAGCAAACATGTTTGACTTAGAATTACTCAGTAGGGTTCACTATAACATCACTTCCGGTATGCTTACTTCAATAGAGTATCACAAGATCTTGTTTGTGATAGAGGATGGCCCAAGGCATGGTTCTTGCCCCCTAGACCTTTGCATTCGCCTGCGTCTTTCTCTCCTCGTCCGCTCACTCCAAAGAAGGCAAATCTGCCATATATTTGCTATCAAACACCCTATGCACATATCGATCACTATAATTGAACCAACGGTTTCGACCATGAACGCACCTCGTGTCTTATTCGAGCCTATCGAAGGTGTGGAATCAATGGAACATTACCGGGTAGTCCAGAAGCTCGGCCATGGCACATATTCAACAACTTGGCTTTCCTGAGATGAGTAATCCAACATATACGTCGCAGTCAAAGTCTGTACAGCGGTTTCGAACCCCATCGAGATTGACGTGCTGTCCAAACTGTCCAAGCCCCAGCAACTACCGGACATCGACAGAACGATGATTCCTCTAATCTGAGATAGGTTCAATATTCAAGGAGCTGAGCGAATGAGCCCAATGCATTCTTATTGCCCAAGCCCTTGGAACTCCGGTGAGTGAAGTATGTAGGCGCCATGGACTGGACGCAAGGATTCTAAAACTTCTCATTTTCATTTTCCTTTGCCGACCTCCACATAGTTTTTGAGGTCCTCATTGAATCTCCTGAACCCCTCTTCGGCCTTTGCCTTCCCGAATATCATAAACACTGGAGCAAAGAGTCCGCTAATCTCCTCGGAGTGCACAAGTCTGGTCTTCTCGCCAACTGGCAGAAAATTGAAGCTATGCGCGCCGGTGAACAGCCAGGTGCTGCCAAAAGTGCCGCGCCAGGTAAACTCGGTGGGTGAATTAACCTCAACAACGGGCGTCAGTGCCATCCCATTGACATTCACGAGAAGCTTGTCACCAGGTTCTGGTGATTTCTTCTCGGCCTTCACTGGAGCGATGGACTGGAAGAAACTAGAATGGTACTTTGGGAGAGCGGCAAAATCCAGGAACTGTGTGTATATGTATCAGTGAGAAATCAACCGATTCTTCCCCAGAAAGCAAGAAAAGCGGAACTTACCGTTTGTCTGGTCGTGACGGGAGAGGCGTTGATTTCGATCTCGGTGTGGATCATTGTTGTAAAGTTAAATGGATGTAGGATTGAGTCTGCCGGTCTCTTTCATCTATTCACACAAAAGTGATCAATTTGCTCTTAGCTGCAGGCACTCTCTTTCGTGCTTTTGAACTCCGAGAATCCCTTGCACTGTGAATTTCAATCGGATTAGTTATCACTCTGCATGGCAACTCGGAGCATGGCGACTCGGGCCAGCCGTTTCCCGTTTCCCGGATGACAAACCGCGGACCTTGACTCCCTCGATCCGCAGTATTAGATCGGGCGAGTTGTCTTCCGTTTCCGGATGAGTGATCGCGCCCGGTTTTCCATTCGGACGTCTAGACCGGGCTAATAATTGGCCCGTTTCGGATGGAGAGGTTATTGCCCAGGAAAAGTATATAAACTTGAAGTACCTCAACGATTGATGCTTCATAGCAAAATTGAAAATACATGTCTGTCAAAAAAGTTCTCATTGTGGGCGCTGCGGGCGCGACAGGCTCGTCGATCGCGAATGGGCTTTTGGAGTCGACTACCAAATTCGTGTGTATCCCCTGGCGCACCCAAACCCTCCTCCTCGAGAAATCCCCTCGAAGTCGGGCAGATTCAAGGGTAGAGTATTCCAAGTGATTTGTGCTAACCAGATCTAGGATATTTATGCGCTCACTCGGCCCTCGTCCATCCAGAAACCAGAAAACCAGTCTCTGAAAGAACGTGGCGTGAACTTGGTTGCTGCCGACCTAAAGGGTCCCCATGAAGAGCTTGTGAAGATTCTCACGGGTATCGATGTGGTCATCTCCGCTGTCGGTGCTGATGCACAGCTTGACCAACTTCCGTTGGTTACGGCGGCGAAAGCAGCGGGCGTGGAACGATTCATACCCTGCGGCTTTATCACTGTTGCGCCTCCTAAGGGGGTAATGACGTTGCGTGAGCAAGTGAGTTCTTTGCAGAGTTAAGTAGCTTGAGCGAGAGATATTCTTAGGAGTGTATTAGGCTGACTCATTTCTTTAAATTATTAGAAAGAAGTGGTTTACAACCACATTCGCGAGATTGGCCTTCCGTTCACAATCATTGATGTGGGCTGGTGGTATCAGGTGTCATTCCCGAAGCTTCCTTCTGGTCGAATCGATTACGCGTCAATTATACCAGTGGACGAGATTGTTGGCGATGGCAACATGCCTAGCGCTCTCACGGATGTGCGCGATATCGGCCGTTACGTTGCGAGAATTATTGTTGATCCTCGTACCTTGAATAAAATGATTCTCGCCTACAACGAGGTCTTCTCGCAGAACGAGATCTATGACCTTTTGGAAAGTCTCGGTGGGGAGAAGCTTGAGAGAAAATATGTATGTTCAGTCCTTTTGAACCCCCTCTTCACAGAAGGGTCCCATCGTTACTTTCCTGCTAACTAGCCAATTATCAGGTCTCTGGACCAGAAGTACATGGGAGACTTGCAGCAGTGGAAAAGGCCATTGAGGGGGAGGCCTCCCCGACCATGCGTGTCATGATGCAAGTGTTGCAGTACCAGATATCGTGGGGCTTGCGTGGAGATAACACTCCTGAAAATGCTAAAAGGCTAGGGTACATGACTTCAAAGGAGTTGTACCCTGACTTCGAGTTTGTGAAATTCGGAGACTATCTCAAGGAAGTGATTGACGGGAAAGCAAGCCATCCCTATCAAAACCGGGACCTGTCAGACATTAAATAGGTTGCTCACCACTGGTGTTCACAAAGTACAACATGTACTTAGTGCCGTGGAAACCCCACGGAACACGCTCATGCGGGAAGAAGGAACACTGAAGACCAATCAACTTGGAACAGTCAGCAAGGGAAAGTTACGAACAGGATTACAACACCTTCGGTAATATTGTCTCAACAAAGCTCGATCACATTACCAACGATGATATGTCGGCGTGAACATCCCCCGCATGCCAGAAAAAGTGTTATCCTATATGTTTGCAGTGATTGTATGTCGATCCCTAAGGAACTTGTTTTTCCGGGTATGAAATAACAAACTAGAGTTTGCAATATCATCGATTAAGGTAATTGACTTTCATGTTCAATAGTTATAAGCCCAATTCGTAATATATCGGCTTTGCATACCGACTAATTAAATTAAATCGTTCTACCTATTATAGCATTAGAATAACCCCCAAAGTCCTACGCTAGCACGAATTAGTCTAGTATTTATCAAAGAAAATATCGCCGCAAGCTCTACAAATAATGGTAAATAGATTAAAAGGGTCTAGCCGAGGTCATACACTACCTCAAGATAGCTATGAAATACACCTTTATGTATACTTGATACTTACGGTAGTGGTGAAACGCATGACACAATAGATGCAGTCGCGGCCTGAGGTATCATGAAAACCGGGCGATATACAAGATTTACTACACAAGAGCGAGACAGAATAGACATCTACCCAGTTCATTGCAACTTCCACCACATTCATTGATTCATGTTGCAACACTAAAGGCAGCGCGCAGTAACTCATTCGGAACTTGCGGAGCCTGGGAGGGGGTTGTATGTGTCCTCATAGTTGGTGTTGCCCAGTCTACGTGGTCAGACAGCCATCGAGCCATCCCGATCTAATTATACAATTCCTATGGTGCATATTTGCACCATTCACAAAAGGCAGGTGATCCTTACGGTGAATCCTCTGATGGTCCAATCCTGCTCAGTGAGCAGAGAGCGGCAAGGTTTTCAGCACTGAAATGGAAAGGGAACGACAAGAAGTTGCAGAGGAAATCCGGTACCTAAGAAATATCGATAGATCCACTGATAACAGTGGCGGGTGCGAATGTCATCTCTATGAAGGCTTCTCCCAGGCAACATTCGAAACGAATCGAAAATTAAATCCATATATCAGTGTTAGAAAAAAAAGATCGCACGTCACAACTAAAAGTATAACATCCAGAAGAGGAAAAGGACGCTGGGTATAGGGAAACCATAGAATCATCACACAATCCACCTCATCCCAATTCATGCACTGTCTGAGACCTCTTTGCCTGCGACGAATCAATCTCGTGAAACATTTGAGGCTGCTGGTCCGAGGACATTTCAGATGTCTGCCAGTTCGATGTGGCTTGCGACACGGACTGGGTCTCGGGAGGCATGTAGACCGGTGACCAGGCCGGTCCATCGTCTGAGGCGGCCTTCCCTTTTCCGAATGAGGCTAGGATTTTCTTCCGGAAGATCAGCAGCAGTAGAATTACGATGGCGGCGACGCCACCAATGACGATTCCTGCAATTGCGCCGCCTGAAAGACTGCTGCTTGAGTCGGTGGTGGTGGTGGAAGTAGAGGTGGAGGTGGAGGTTGATGTTGAGGTGCTTTGTGTGCTGGTGCTTGTGGTGGTGTGATGGCTCTTTGTTGCGCCTGGAATGGGAAATCAATAGTTAGTACGCTTACGGGCTTATGAGACCTGTTTTGATACACCTACTGGCAGAGGCAGATGCGGTCTCGGTCTGCGCGGGCGCGGCGGTGGACGAGGAGTATCGAGCAGGGAGGGTGCGATAGAGACTATTGGCGGCCCAATTGATCATACACGCATATCGCAGTACAGCCTCGCTATCATCGGAGCCCTCGGTTGGGAAGATCTTATAGGAGGAGCATGAGTAGGACGTGGCACTGAAATTTATCAAGGTGAGTATCGCGGGAAAGTACAAATGAGCAACGAAACATGAAACCTACCACACTGCAGAATCACCTCCTCTAAGAATTGTAGATCCATCGCATCCCGTAGGAATGGGGGCCGAAGCAGAGGGATCGTAGCAGTCCGCGAACGTGCTACTCGTGTAGTAGGTCTGCGTCGACGCGCAAATGATAGGCTGGGCTGTATAGGTCAGTCAGGGCCTTTGAATCCTTGAACAACAAAGAAGAACGAGAACGGACGAGTAGTCTGCAAATACCAGCCCTGAAAGTCCGGGCTCGTAGTGTAGTCAGCAGCAACGAAGCTCGACGAAGTCGTCGTTGCCATAGTGGACGACATAGCGAACCGAAAACGACCGTACAGCTCAAAACTGACCACCTCGCACTCCAAAATCGACCAGGTGGAAAAGTCTTTGGAGGAAAGATAGGGATGCTGACCAAAGATAAATAAAACCGAGTAAGCTCACAGTAGTTCAGGGCCCAAGACCCGGCCAAAGGCCTGCCAAAGGCCTACCACTACACTGCCCAATATCATAGCGCAAAGGGACCCAGTGGGGGCCAACACTCAACCCCCAAGCCACTCAGCGGCGCTGTTTCAGGCCCCCTCCCCGTGAGCGCTAATGGCAATGCGATACTGGCAATGGCGGAACACGAAAGATGGTGGTTTCGTTCTCCCGGTAGCCCGTTGTCAAGCGCATAACTCGCTCTCGTGACGGCCCTATCAAGGTGGGTATTCTGCTGGCGCAATCTCCATCGGCGGCTCAGTGACACCATGAGAGTGGTGAGATTGGAAAGCCACTCCGAAACTAGCCTTAGCGCCGCAGAATCTCGTTATGGCCGGGGCTGGGGGTCTTGCGGTCAAAGCCCAGTTCTGCTGGCCTGGATGTATCTTCGTTAGGAACAGCCACAGGTTTCATGAGCGCAAATTCGTAGCCAAATTCAGTGACATGTATGTATATGTCTCTTGGATGTTGGGCCTTTTTTTGGTCTTAATGCATTAAGGATCGACTGGGACAGTTCTTGACAAGGGTTGGCGCCATGTCATGGTGAGAAGCGGGTGGATCCGACTTAATCTGAGTATCAGGGACCTTCACGTGGCAACGTCACTTCATTGTCGCTTGCGCTGAGACGATTGCTTTTCCACTTCATACTACGACTGACTGTGTATACGGTGTGTGTCCGACCGCGCTCGGGAAGTTCAGGTTTTGTATAGGTTACAGTACACGATAGTGGTATTTGGACGGGTGCTCTTAGGGCACAGAGCCTAGGCGGATAAGACAAAAGGAAAAAAAAAGTGACGGCTGGCTGAAAGTGATCATTGGGTGCAGTATTCATGTAGAATAAACAATGGGGCTAAGGGTATATCCGTCCCGGGGGTGGTACATCAAGTTCCGAGAACCATGAATAGAGCGAACTAAGCCCCGTCGTCGGTTGCGGGCACGGGGGCTACCACGGACTCTGGCGCAGCATCGCCAGTCTCACTGGATACAGGAGGCGGCACGTAGTACGGAAGACCGTCTTCCCCGGCATCGAGACGCAATAGGAAAGTCTCCCAAAGTTCGATTAACTGCAAAGATGTGTGAGTAACCATGAGATCAAGAGCCTGGGTAGGAAGGTTTGCTTACCTCCTTCTGAGCCTCGACGGCACTCTCAAGGAATGTTTCCACGCCGGACTTAAAATCTTCAACTTTCTCCTTCTCGAACCGTCCCAGTTCATTGCGCATCAATCGGCCCATGTCCTCGAACAACAAACGTGTCTGGTGCACCTTGCGCTCTGCATCGGCAACATCGGCATTGGCCTGATTCAGCCGGTCCTGCTGAGTCTTGCCTTGCCGCAGTAGCTTGTCTTGTGTATTCTTGCGCTTCTGTAGATCAGACTCGGCGGCATGCCAAGTGTGGAAAGCCTTTTGCCGCTGGCTGAATGCCTGCTTGATGCTGCCAATCAGGCGAATGTACTCGTCAATGGTGATACCCAAGGTCAGAACATCCTGCTGCGCCTGGCGCTCGTAAAGTTCCCGGATGCGCAATTGCAGCTCAGACAAACCGTCCAAAGGTGATGATAGGGCGGGAGAAAGCTCGACGGAGGCGAGTGCATGCAATGAGCCAGAGAAGTCTCCCGCGGCCTCTGCCAGACCCTTGCGCTGCATGACCACGGTGTCCATGGATTTCATGAGAGCCTTCAACTGGTTCTCCAGCGCATCGAGGTAGATTTTGCGATCATGGAACCACTGTATATAAGTTAGTAAGGCTGAAGCATTCAATTCTTGAGGTGTTCTTACGTCGTCATGCTCCACGAACTTGCCTCCTCCGCCGACAGAGATTCCGAATGAGCTCAGCATACCCTTGCTTTGACCCAAATCGGGCTCCCGATTCTCCTTGTTCTTGACATCCACATTGAAAGCATCGCTCTCGAGGAAGATCTTGAGATCGCCGTCGTGCTGGAGAATTGGGTGGCCAGCAATCTTATTCAGCATTCGCTCCAGAGCAGCTCTCCGCGACTCCACAAAATTTGTATCAAACCGACCAACAGCCTGTTTTTCAGGTGGGGGGGAGCCACAACCACTCCGGGGTTGTTGCTGTGCAATGAGTTGTAAAGCCAAAGGAAATCACGGTATCGACGACTGACAGAGAACTCGGGCACGCGGTATGCTTTGGACGTCGTCTGATCATCACAATTAATTAGCTTTTGCTCTTTCAGCTTCATTTGATATGGTAGAATTGATTACCCTTGTTCGAACTTGGTAAACAATGTGACTGCTAGTCAGATCTCCGACTTTGTGCGGGTCTCCGACACTGATTTCAAATGTCGGCTTCGCAGCCTGCTCTACACTCATGCTAGGTTGTGTCTGTCGCTTTGGTCCCTCGGCATCGGCAGGTGGCTGTACGGGCGGAGGTCCTCGGAAACTCCCACCATCTTCTTCTTCCAGAGTGACAGAATCCGCCAGGCCAGCTCCGCTAGAGGTCGGGGAAAATGTCGAGGTCGGCTGGGGACCGCGACCACCAAGCGATTCCTTCTGGGGAGGTGCCGGGGCTTCATCCGTGGGTGTCACGCTCGTCTCAGTCGTCACTTCTCCAAGCGGACCAAGGGGATCGAATGTGTCATCGACGGCTTCCAATCGAGTTGCCTGTGCGCTGATCTTGCGCGTACCCCGTGGCCCTCGTCTTCCAGGTGTACGAACCTCGGCGGTACTGACAGACAATGCGGGCTGGGCGGAAGCTGTAAGGAGACCCGCCATTAGTGAGGGGTTGAGGGAAGCGGAAATGGTGAGTAGCAAGACGCACCACTTTCATTGGTATTCGGCTTCGATGTGACGGGGCTAGAGGACTGCGAAGGCTCATCTGTACTGAATATTAGATCGCAATCCCAAGAGCTGGTATCATGACTGCCTACCGCCCCACGGGGAGTCTCCCGTGTCAAGGTCCATTGTCACCGGCCGTAAGCAGACGCGAAGCTTAGCTATATGCAGAGGTGTGTGATTGGAGAAATTGCAATAATGATCAACTCGAAGCTCAAGGGTCGGAGCACTTGATGGTGGGAAGCTGGTAGTGGAGGTGGAGGTGATCCGCAGTCCTTAGTCACTCACGGGATCTCCAACCCCCAAGGTCTGAAGTGGCTTCTTCTCTCTCGTTCTCCCAATGCTGGGACGATCGACACATCGTTACAGATCTACAAACTTAACCTACTCCATTATGATTTGAAACCTGCTTTATCACGAACGGTAGAGTCGTTTGGTACCATTAATACGTCACATCATCTCTAGGGTTCCCTCGAATTTCGCTCTTGACCAATCTACACGGTATAACGCCTTTTGGTCTTTCGTGCACATCACAGAGGGAAGTTATTTGGCCATCCGCATCACTGGAATATCTACTTAATCCAAGGAAGACCCAACTTGTGCATTTCCACGGCCAACTGGAAGATGTAATCCAGACTCTCGCACTGGGTCTTGGCCTTGGCAGGGTTGTCGCCCCAGACATAGCTGTTATCAGTGTCAGCGAATCAAAGCCTTCGAGAAAAGGAAATTCCAGATCGGAAGGTCAAAGATCAATGCTTACATTCCATGTCTCCGCACGAGCACCGCATAGGTGTCGGGGTACTTGTTCATCGCCGCCTCCAGACCTTCTGTCAGGTCCTCCTCGTACGGGGTGTTTTCAATGATCGGGATGCGCAGAGTGTCGTGGTAGTCCAAGTAGCCCTTGCCCTTGCCGCGAGGGATACCCTTGATCTGCTCGATGTGGCTTATCTCGAAGCATGCTTCCGAGCCCATTTCCCGTTCAACGAGCAGGGTGATCAGAACTGCCCACTGCGAGTGAGTGTGGATACAACAGCCAGCACCCTGCTCGAAGGCCGTGAGGAACAATGGGGTGCAGGCGGATGGTTTCAGTGCGAGGGGTTTGCGGATATAGTTGCGGTCTTCGGCGGGGTATTTCTTAGTGGGCCATTGAATGACGAAGATGTTGTCGGACTTGATGAGTTCCTTTTGGACACCGGAGGGCGCAAGGAAGATGTGATCGCCGTGGCGAATCGATGTCTGGTGCTTGTCAGCGGGCTGATGCGCTCTCTGCTGCGCTCTCTGTTACGCAGAAACTTACCCCTCCACCAGTGCCGGTAACCCAGCCCCAGTTGTAGAATTTACGACACATCTCCGGAATGAGGTTGGCCGGGTGCTCGGGATCATCCGACTGCACGAGATAGTCATTGTTGGTCGTGGCCTCGACGGCCTTATGTTCATCACCGCACATGGCTGAAGGTCAAGTGCTTGTCTGCACGTCGACTCGAAAGATTGGGGTTGAGCCAGCCAGCGAGGCAATAATCTCACAGATGTAGAACAATCGATTGGAACCTGGCCCAATACGAGATCTCGAAGCAGTCAGCTGAAATGGATCGGGGATGAAGAAACACGGTGTAACGGCGCATGGCGCAATCCAATGAATCTTGCCGGGCGGGGTGGGATTCTGCAGCTCCGCTCATTACACACGGCACTTGGGGATTACGATGAAACGGCTCGACTCCGAAGAAGCTATTGATTAGGCAATTGAAGCACGTGTGTGTGATTCTACAACACTTATCGCACAGATCTCCAGGAGAACCAATCTAGGCGCTTCAAGTAGAGAAATGTAGATAGAAAGGGATCGAAAGGTCGCGGGTACCTCGCAGGGGCTAAGCCCAATCGGGGAGCTGGCATGGAAGAGGCCACCTGGACTGTCGCCCTGCTCTTCTATATAACCACCCGGGGCTCCGCTTCTCCTCTTTTCCCTCTCGGTGTTCTTTTTCCCTTTCCCGGTTGTGCGCTTCCTCGTACGATTCATCATGCGCTTCGACGCTGCCGCCTTCACGGCTCTGGTCTCTTCGGCCTCCCTTATGGGCCTTGCCTATGCCGAGGAGCCTGAGCTTAACTCTGATGCTACCTCCATTGTGAGACCGACTTTCACGGTATGTGACTCCACCCTGCAATTGTCATGAACCTGTCTCATTGTATGATGCTTTAGCCTACTGCTCTCAAGGCTCCGTTCCTGGAGCAGTTTACCGATGACTGGGAGACCCGCTGGAAGCGCTCCAACGCGAAGAAGGATGACCCCAAGTCCGACGAGGACTGGGCATACGTTGGCGAGTGGGCCGTTGAGGAGCCCACCGTTTTCAAGGGAATCGAGGGCGACAAGGGGCTGGTCGTTAAGAACCCGGCCGCTCACCACGCCATTTCGGCCAAATTCCCCAAGAAGATTGACAACAAGGGCAAAACTCTGGTGGTCCAGTACGAGGTGAAGCCGCAGAACTCCCTGGTTTGCGGTGGAGCCTACTTGAAGCTTCTTCAGGACAACAAGAAGCTCCACCAGGAGGAGTTCTCCAATGCCTCTCCTTACGTAATTATGTTCGGTCCCGACAAGTGCGGTGCTACCAACAAGGTAATAACATCCGATCAAGCTCGCATTTGTGGTCCCCAGTGACTGACAAAACATCTAGGTTCACTTCATCTTCCGTCACAAGAACCCCAAGACCGGCGAATATGAGGAGAAGCACCTCAAGACTCCCCCCCGTGGCCCGCACCAACAAGGTCACTTCCGTCTACACTTTGATTGTCAACCCCGATCAGACTTTCGAGATCCTGATCAACGGCGAGTCCTCTAAGAAGGGTAGCCTTCTGGAGGACTTCAACCCTCCTGTCAACCCCGAGAAGGAGATTGACGACCCTAAGGACAAGAAGCCCGCCGACTGGGTCGACGAGGTCAAGATCGCTGATCCCGAGGCCACCAAGCCCGAGGATTGGGATGAGGAGGCTCCTTTCGAGATCGTTGACGAGGAGGCGGAGAAGCCCGAGGACTGGCTGGAGGATGAGCCTACCAGCATTCCTGACCCTGAGGCCGAGAAGCCTGAGGACTGGGATGATGAGGAGGATGGCGATTGGCTCGCCCCTACTGTCCCCAATCCTAAGTGTGCCGACGTCTCTGGCTGCGGCGAGTGGACTCGTCCCATGATCAAGAACCCCGAGTACAAGGGCAAGTGGACCGCCCCCATGATCGACAACCCTGCCTACAAGGGGCCTTGGGCTCCCCGCAAGATCGCGAACCCCGCCTACTTCGAGGACAAGACCCCTTCCAACTTCGAGGCTATGGGCGCTATCGGTTTCGAGATCTGGACCATGCAGAACGATATTCTGTTCGACAACATCTACATTGGTCACTCCGCTGAGGATGCTGAGAAGCTCCGCCAGGAGACCTTTGACATTAAGTTCCCCATCGAGGAGGCTCAGGAGGAGGCTGAGAAGCCCAAGGTTGAGAAGCCCGCTGAGGGCACTACCGTTACCTTCAAAGAAGATCCCGTCACCTTCGTCCGCCAGAAGATTGACTTCTTTGTCGGTCTGGCCAAGGAGGACCCCATCAACGCTGTCAAGACTGTTCCCGAGGTTGCCGGTGGTCTGGTGGCTCTTCTCCTCACCTCCATCCTGATCATTGTCGGTGCTATTGGTTCCAGCAGCTCTGCTCCCGCCCCCAAGGGCAAGCAAGCCGAGACCTCTCCCAAAGAGAAGACTGGCCAGGCTACCAGCTCTTCTGCTGACACTGGCAAGAGTGGTGCTACCAAGCGCAACACCCGTTCCTCCGCGGAGTAAAAGGCGCGAGAGAGTGAGAACGAAACTTACCCCATGAATCCAAATGAGATCACACCGTTTTTTCCCAATGATTAGCTTTCCTGTTTGTATTTTGGCTTGTGTAGGAGTATTCTAGGTAGTGATCCACCTCGGAATGAGAGCTCGGTATACTTATATCAGAGGTATCCATTGAATTTCCTAGTGCCATCTCCACTTTCAACGTTGCGGGGGAAAGTATTGTTTCCATTTTGGAAATTGCCTGATGGAGTATGTTCCAATTCCGAACCGGGTAATTACTTGAAAAGTCCAATTTAAATCAAATGGGGTTCTCCACGGAACGGCCTACTTCCTCCCCACTCGAATGAAAGCTCAGGGCAATTGAGTGTGATTGCGGGCAGCTTCGGCGATGAAACCATATCTAGGGCCCACATGATTGGTTCTCAGTGCCGAGGGAGCTTATCGGCGACCCAAAGGTCACTGTTGTCGGATTATATGGGGTAACCCGATGCAAGGCGGTCGGTTGACCTCGGGCCTGGGGTTGTGATACTTCTTATACTTCCCAATTGCCACTTCCCTCATGATCACCCTTATCCCTCCTTCCTCTCAGAGATTCTATCGTTGATCTTTTTCTCTCCTCGTACATACTTGATCATGGCCGCCCGTCGGTCTTTGGCCCGTCTCCCCGCCCTTCACTCCTTCCCCCGCACTCCTGCCGTTACGGCTCGAGCCGCCGGTGCTCGGTCTCTAACAACTGCAACTCCAAATGCTAGATTGACTGCTCAGAGAGCTACCGCTACACCTGGAGCCACCTCTGCCTCTCGCCGATTGCATGCCACTGCCAGCCAGCTTGCTCCTCCGACGACCTCGGCGGCTACAACCGCGACGGAATACCCGACAACCCACGAGAAGATCTCCAACCCTATCGACACTGCCAACTTCATTGACAATGAGTTCGTGACATCCAAGGCCACCGAATGGATCGACCTTCATGACCCTGCTACCAACAACCTGGTTACTCGTGTTCCCCAAAGCACTGATGAGGAGCTAAAGGCCGCCGTCGAGTCGGCCGAGAAGGCCTTCCCCGCTTGGCGCGCCACTAGCATTATGGCGAGACAACAAATCATGTTCAAGTTCACCAACTTGATCCGCTCAAATTGGGACCGGCTGGCTGCTTCTATCACTCTCGAGCAGGGTAAGACTTTCGCCGACGCCCGTGGCGATGTTCTTCGGGGTCTGCAGGTCGCCGAGACCGCTTGTGGTATCACCACCCAGATGACCGGAGAAGTCCTGGAGGTTGCCAAGGACATGGAGACTCGTAGCTACCGTGAGCCGCTGGGCGTTGTCGCGGCTATCTGCCCTTTCAACTTCCCAGCCATGATTCCTCTGTGGTGTATTCCTGTTGCTACTGTCACGGGTAACTGCTTGGTCATGAAGCCTTCCGAGCGTGACCCCGGTGCCGCTATGATCCTGGCTGAGTTGGCCAAGGAGGCCGGTTTCCCTCCCGGCGTTATCAACATTGTTCACGGCCAACACCGCACTGTCGACTTTATCCTGGACGAGCCCGCTATCAAGGCTATTAGCTTCGTTGGCAGCAACAAGGCCGGCGAGTATATCTACACTCGCGGCTCTGCCAATGGTAAGCGTGTGCAGGCCAACCTGGGTGCCAAGAACCACGCTGCGGTCTTGCCTGACTGCAACAAGAACCATGCTTTGAACGCTATCACTGGCGCTGCCTTTGGTGCTGCTGGACAGCGCTGCATGGCGCTGAGCACCGTTGTTATGGTAGGCGAGACTAAGGAGTGGCTGCCTGAAATTGCTGAGCGCGCTAAGGCTCTCAACTTGAACGGTGGCTTCGAGGAGGGTGCAGACCTTGGTCCTGTCATCAGCCCTAAAAGCAAGAAGCGTATCGAGGATCTCATTGCCAGTGCTGAGGCGGAAGGTGCTACAATTCTTCTGGATGGCCGTGGCCAGCACCCCGAAAAGTACCCCAACGGCAACTTCGTGGGCCCTACCATCATCACTAATGTCACCCCCGAGATGAAGTGCTACAAGGAGGAGATCTTCGGTCCCGTCCTCGTCTGTTTGAACGTTGAGACCCTCGACGATGCTATTGACCTCATCAACGCCAACGAGTATGGAAACGGTGCTGCTGTATTCACTCGCTCCGGCTCTACTGCCTCCAAGTTCCAGAAGGAGATTGAGGCTGGTCAGCTTGGCATTAACGTGCCCATTCCCGTCCCTCTACCTATGTTTTCCTTCACCGGTAACAAGAAGAGTATCGCCGGTGGTGGCGCCAACACTTTCTACGGCAAGCCGGGCTTGCAGTTCTTTACCCAGCAGAAGACCGTCACCAGCCACTGGAAGAGTGAGGATGCGACCAGCTCCAAGGCTGCCGTTGTCATGCCTACTCACTCTTAAAGTCCGATGCCGAATTTTTGGCATTACTATTTCTTCCTCCGTGTCATGATCATGTGCCTTGTATTCTTGGCTCCAAATTACTGCCTACGGGCCACTTTGCATACAATGAATATATTTGAGAGCACCTCTCCTCTTTTTTGTGTTAATAAATACTTGATTCGTATTTTTGAATTGGCGAAGAGTATTTTCCAATTCTTAGTTGCAGAATGGCCGAATCCAGTTTAATTCTGAGTACTGCAGTAAGACAACATCGAGCAAAGAAATGCACTCACTCTATCAAACTGCAAAGGTTGAAAAGCAGCAGCCGAATTATGGGTCTACCGAAGTCCATTGAATTCCAGTCTAATGCGAAGCCGGGAAGCCGGTGAAGCCGGAAAGTACTCAATGACCCTCCGAGGGCGTAGGCTTCTGCCAGACGTAAACAAGTCGTGCCAATTCGACGTGCCCATTGCCCTTGGTGACAGCAACGCGACGAGAGTGGTGGCGAAGGGTGCCATTAACCAACTCAAAGCCCCAAATCTAATCCAGAACAAGTTAGCATCCAATCCACACCCCACAAGAAACGATGGACCAGACCTGCTCAGCGGTCCAGCCGCTCTCCTCATTCACAACCCAGCTCTGCACATAGAGTCCCTCGCCCTCGCCGAACTCAGCACCCTCGTCCTCAACGAGGAATCCCTCTGAAGCCGAGCCATCTGCAAGGATCTCGCCGCGAAGGAACTTCGCCACCTTCTCATCAGCCGCCGCATCACCGACCTTAGTCTGGATCTCGACGGCTGGGCGAACCTTGCCGTCGGCACCCTTCACACCACGGATGAATCGCGAACGGCCGTGAAGCGTGCCGAAGATGTTATCAGTGTGGTCACGCTGCTGCCAGTCAAGCTGGCGCCGCTCTTGGGTTCCGTTGATACCGCCGGTGATCACTTGGTCAACATCGATATGGTAGACTTGCGGGTTGGCCTCGTCGGCGTACTCCTTCACGTGCAGGGTGACGGTGGCGTAGGGGAGAGCTTTGCGGAGGAACCAGCTCATGCCTTGCTGCGCCATATTAGTGGGGTTTTATTTTTGTTCCAGTCTTGCCATTGGTGTGGTAGGCGTTGAGCAATGCTGCCCGCATGTAAGATGTATGTGTCCCTGTACTTACTAGAGAGAGGATGGGATCGGTGGGGTCGGACAGGGTTGCGTCCTGTTACACAAGGGTTTGTGAGTCATTTTCTCAAGTGTCTTCCAGCTCGTATCCTCACTAGGTACTTACCATCTGCCACTGCCCGGTGAGGTTCTTAATTGTGGTTGTGGAGGGAGCTGCCATCTTGGAGAGCTTGGAATGCGGGGTGGTGGGGGGTAGTTTTGGGGAAGTGATATGTCAATGGAGATGCAACCGGATGAATTGGAGATTTCGTGTCGAAGTTTTGAAGAGTGTAGGCGGGACCAAAGAAGGGAATGTCAGCAGAAACTACGTCGCATGTGGTTGATTGTCTGCTTAATATACCTGCCTGGGTCCACGGTATGCGGCGGCTCGAAGCATGTGCTCATCCCGAGGCTGACACGTGCATGCTGAGTCATCTGTGAGAAGGTGTTTGCGTGCCTGCGTGCCTGTCTGCCTGAGGTATCACTATTGCCCGAGTGAGAGCTATAGCGGCATCTGATTGTTGACGGTCTCCTCCAACTCCGCAGCCATGGCCTTCAACAAAAAATATGCCGGTCTCCCTGACCTAGTGGGTTGATGTGGACAAAATACCACCGCGGAATATACTGACCGCGCATCAGGATCCCGCCCCGGATATCTACGAAACCCCTGACCTGACCGACGAGGCATCCACCATTCCCGTGAGTCCGCGATTGTCAAATCACGCCATCATAAGCCTTACTTACAGCCGCTCCAATTCAGACCACTACTGTCCGTACCGAATCCGAACATGACGATGCAGGATTCAGCTCCGACATTGACCGCGAAGGCGTCAACGCGGACCAGGCGCGTATGCACTTCATGGGTTCCGCTGTGGACGCCCGCGACGTCAATTTTTCCGACAGCATTTCCTCAAAACGCCAAGCCTACCGCAGTAAGAGCAAGAACCGGCGCCGGCGCCGTGTTCGTGAAGATGGTACCGAGGATCTCGGCGACTTTAGCGACGAGGATGAATCGGTCGAGCGGCGGCTAGCACGCTTGCGCCGAGAGGTTGAGGAACTGAAGGTTGAGATGGAGAATGAGGCATCTGCTGGAAATGACGATAGCGTCGAGAGTGGAACAAAACAAAGTGCTGCTACCGAGAAGTCGACGGAAAGTGCATTGGGCGACGGTGTTGCGGAGTTGAGCCGCGCGCTGGATAATCTGCATGCTTCTTCGAGAGGTGGACAGACTATTCCACACTCTGCTGCTGCAATGCTGTCCCAGAAATTAGGATCTGAGAACAGTTCTACGCAAATTTCACCAGGCCAGCAACCCCCGGCTGGTGGTTCGGCTGTTACTACATTGCCTCCGCCAGTTACGGCGTCATCAGCGGGAATACTTTCCCATGCCGCGGCCTTCGAGGGCCGACTGGCTCTTTATTGAAGCTTCAATGGGAATTTCAAGCTCCTCAAACCCCTTCGTTGGAGATGGCATCAGCGAGCCTGCATTGCAACCTGTGCTGCCATCCCTCGACCAGCTCACATCACGACTCTCCGCCCTTACTGGTCTTCTCGTGGGAACGAACCCTACGGCTGGTGGCCCGAGTGCTGTACCTGGCTTGACCACACCACATCTTGAAGCTCTTTCCACGAGAGTTCGCAAGCTCACCACTGATGCCGAAGCCCTCGCATCAGCGCGAAAACGCGCTGTCGACGCTGCCAAGGCTGCTCAAGCTGCGCGAATTGCTTCATCTGGCTCTGATGCCGAAGGTGCTCCTACCGCGGACGGCTCTAATCCATCTGACGAAGACCATGCATCCAAGATTCAAGCTCTCTACGCAACACTTCCCACCATCCAATCTTTGCATCCATTACTACCCAGTGTTCTAGAGCGTCTCCGTTCTCTTCGTGCCTGTCACGCAGGTGCCGCCCACGCCGCTGAGTCGCTTGATGCGCTCGAGAAACGCCAGGCTGAAATGAATTCCGAGATCGCGCAGTGGCGGGAAGGTCTCACGGCTGTGGAGGAGAAGATGCGTCAGGGCGAAGCTGCGCTCAAGTCGAATGTCGAGACTGTGGAGCCCTGGGTGCGTGATCTAGAGACTCGCATGGCACGTCTTGGTGGCCCACCGGGATCGTTGTGAGATAATTAGTTTCTGTCTATTTGAGTCCGCCTTCTTCGAGGCGCCTATCATGATACATAATACCCTGTTGCATGCGCTTTCTTTGAACGTGGTTGATTGTTGAGATTGTTTCATACATCCGACCTAGGTGGATGGGTTCACGCTCCGCTACTGAGATGTACAGTTGATTCAATAGATCTGAAAAAAAAAGAAGAGACACTCCAGTTCCGCCATGTACAGTGCAGTCTACAACCTAAAAGCTAAACTTGACCCCTTTGAGCCCTTTTCAAAATCTTAAGCTTGGGTTGCATTTTCAACTCGACCCACCATCCTCTTAGCACGACATTGCGAAGCGACTCCCGAACTTGCTCGTAGAAGTCCACTGCACGCTGGCCCCCCACCGCAGACAAAAGCTTGCGCTCAGCAGTTCCATCCGCTGGAGTTCCAGGTCTCACGATGGAAATACCAGCGAAGCCATCGACGGTGTCAGCCGTGTCCCAATGAGAATCAGGAAGCGCGGTTCGCAGTTGGATCTCATCGCTATCCTCATAATCAGGATCCGCAGATGCCTCAACAAGAATGTAATCGAATTTTTCCCAAAAGGCGCCCAAGGACTTGGTAGCTTCATCTTCGGTTTTGTCGTAGTGCCAGCCCAATGCAGCGGGTTGTTCTAAGAACCGAGTGACGCCTGTTTGGCACGCCAGATTGCCGAGATAGACGGAAGCACCATTTGCATTTCCGGCTGCCGCCTGGTCATGATAACGATGCAGTGCCTTGAGAGCATGCGCACCGGGATAGTTGGCGGCGGAGGCTGGCAGGAGCACAAGATTCGATAGGAGGAATGTTGCAAGCGTGGAAAGTACCAAGGCATAAGAAGCCATGCGAGCAACAATAGAGCGCGAGCGGTGATTCCAGAGATATCCCGCACCGAGCGAAGCTGCAGTGGTGAGAGATGGAATGACATAAATAATGAAGCGCCACTCTTTGTGGGGGATGATGCTGTACAGGGCGACGAAAGCCAGAGACGGCACGAGCAATGCGATCGCCGGCTGCCGAGTTGCGGGCTGGCGCAGAGCAACGGGAAGAGCGACGAGATATATCAATGGATTCAAAAGAAGGCGAGGCAACGCATTCACAAAGTAGAAATACCATGGATCTGTTCCCCATTCAGACGACTGGCCCGAGACAACGTTGAACAGGAAGGCTTCCAGCTCCGGCCATAGTAAACGATCCCAGAACAACGAATCAGTCATCATGGTAGCTAAAAGACCGACGAAGAGACCAAGGAGTCCTGAGTAGACAGCATCTTGGAAGAATCTGACTTGGCGAGTGATGAGCAGGAATAGCGTCTGTGTCGCAACTAGCACAGCAAGTTCCGAGCGGAATATCACGCCTGCCACGGTAAGCAGTATCAGTGACAGACGGCTTTCACCGACCCGGACCCTGCGTGGTGTGGAATCTGGGAGGAGAAACCGCATGGCTAGGGTTGTCAGCCCGAAAGCAAACATGTTGGATAGTGGCCGCGAGGCATAGTAGATGATGTGAAACTGGCTTGCTTGGAAGGCCAAATACCATGTTGCTACAATGGTCCCGAAGCTCCGCCGAACACCATGCGCGTACACGAGTAGTGCAGCTGCATTATACAGCCCTAAAATAGCTCGAGCTGTGAATGTGTTAGCTTAGTTGGCCGTTGAAGGAAAAAACAAAAGCTATCCCTACCGAGGATCTGCCGATCAATTCCCTCGCTCAAGTTAGGCAAGTATTTGGACAGTTTCGCCAGTGCTACCGCAATAGCAGTCGGTCGTGGGACTTTCGACGGGTTTGAGGGATCGGTGCCATTAGTGTAGACGCCGCCGCCAGCCATGCCGGGCGGATTGATCGCATTACTCAAGGTAATGATGGGTCGCGATAGCTTTGCAAGGATGGCAGCGCCAATCGCCGTCCGAGGCACAGCTCCCGGGAAAGCGAAGTGGTCATAATTGGTGCGGTCGACGTCAAGGACATGCACGGGGAATCCGTGGACGAGTATGTCGTGGGTGGCCTGGACGTGGAAGGACTCCTCGACTTTGGTGTACGGTGCAACAAGGAGATGAAGGAAGATCAAGAGCGGAAGAAAAAGGCCGAAAATTGCCAACACTAGGGAGAATTAGCTCTGCGCATGGAGTTTGCGTGGTGCGGACCTTACCATGTCTCATGGTGAGCGAAGTTGTTGATCCGGAGATCTGGCGCTTCCGAACCTCACTTTATCAACGTTCCTCCAACCACCTCTTGACGCGCCATGATGTTGTTCTTCGGCCTTGGGAACCTTTTCCTGGGTTGGTCTTCTGGCGAGTGCCTCTTTTGATATAAGCTAATCAATGCTCCAGTCGCCATCCTCATCATCAACTCCATCGCTATCCTGTCCGAGGATCGCTTCCTTGCTCGCAGTACGTCCTTCCGCTCCCACCCCAGTCGCATACCACCCTGTTGCGAAGCTTTCTCCGGATCTAATTCTAATGTTCTTGACTTTGACTCGTTTAGTCGGATGGGGTCGCACGTCAGCTGAGCCGGGCTTCGGCGCGACATACGACAGCACCAGCGTGAAGGCGAAGACGATTAACTTGATTGCCAGCGTACGCACAGTCATGCGGAGTAAGCTCTATCTCCCCTTTGTATTGGTCGCTGCAATATCTCTTCCTCCAATCTGCACGATATTTCTGAAAGCATGGCGTAACCTCGAGATCGATGGAAGATGTGTGGCAGCTTCGGGCACTCTAGCTAATGCGCAAATCTTCTCCAGTACCCCTTATTATCATCAACACCGTCATCATCGTTTACGAGCTTGTCCTCGGTTGATTTCCCGCACCTCCCAGTTCCTGCAGAGTCGACGTACGCGCCCAGGAGAGATGGATCGGTCCTGATTTCCGGCCCCTTGACACTGTCACTCGTGCAAAAGCAGTCTTTTAGCATTTCAGCGAGAACAAAGGCCCACATAGCCTGTCTGTTTCCCACCACAAGATATGTGGTACGAAGTACATGAGCAATAACCTATAAGAATAAGGAAGGGGTGGGACTGATAGTCTTGTCAGGACAGACTATCGGTCCGAGATAATTCACATGGCGAACCTGGTGGACTGATGCGGAGATTTTGGCCGGCTTGATTTTTACCAATTGGGCTTTTTGCAGCCGGTCTACACTTCAACTTTCGATCTCTTCCCAGTCTCTCAGCCTCATGTATATACCCGAAATGCACCTGAGTCAGAACGGTTTAGCGAAGTAGGAAGCTTGTAGGGTCTAGAGCTCCGGTATGTTGAACACACGAACACACGACTGCATGAATGATGATGTTCAGTCTGGATACTCCTATTTCGGATATCTAGAGATCATATATGCATGAAATTCTGGATCCCTCGGACCAAAGGAGATGATCCAAATGGGCCTAGTAGGCAAGTTGATAAGTGGGCAACAGACTTTTCCCCTACTAGCCGAATAACTCCGAGTGGAGGTGAGTCCCCAAGCACGAGGGTCTCGGTCATTAGTGCATCTTGGACTTGGGCGGGTCAAAAGGGGCTTTTTTCCCCATCGGGCGAATCAATGCCCTGAACTATACCTCAGTTGCCGATCAGGTTTAGTCGATCCTTGTGTTTCTCGATCTACTGCAAATTAGAATCTAGAACCAAAATCTAAAAGAACTTCTTGCCCCTGAAGAAACTGTCATTCTCAGAATTAAACACATCGCATCTTACTTCTACGTGGGCGGATTTTTGAGCTACTCAGCCGCCCAAAATGGATGAGAAACATCCTATTGTATATCCTCTCCATGGTCTGGATGATACTCTACTCTACCGTGCTCTCATCAGCCGATTAATGCGCTTCAATGACGTGCTCGACGCTGATAAGCTACACGAGGCTCTGCTAGGGCTGTTCGAAATTGGAGATTGGAGGAAGCTCGGAGGTCGGCTCAGGGTCAAGGTAAATAGATACGAAACAGCTGGTTCAAGGGGACAGTGGTGGACTGACGAATAAATTAGCAAAACGGCAAGCTCGAGATTCATGTCCCGCAGACATTCACAGAAGAGCAGCGGCCCGTGGCATTCGCCCACGATGTTTTTGATATGAGAATTGAGGAGCATCCGGTAGCTGGTCAACTTCCTACGCCAACCGATGGCCCGTCAATTCAGCCGATCTCGTCTCTCGATCTTCGCTCCTTTGTCGTACGCTGGCCAGACCACCCAACGACCATTGACGAAATGATACAGATGGATGCACCGCAACTGTCATTGCATGTTAGCTCTTTCAACAACGCAACTCTTGTCGCACTCACCTGGCCGCATACGATGATGGACGCTGTGGGTATTCAAGCATTACTGCATGCATGGTCACTGGTGCTAGCCGGTCGTGAGGATGAAGTTGCCCCGGTGTTTGGCGCACATAAAGATGTTCTTGAGACTATAGAAAGCTCCCATGAAGACAAGCAAGAAAATTTTGGGCCGGACGAACAGCGAATGACGGGGATGGGCAAGCTGAAATTCATATTCCATAATCTGTGGGATAGATTATGGAATCCTCGCTGGGAACGCCGGGCTATTTATCTTCCAAAGGATATCTTCTTCCGGCTGAAGGCTCGAGTTCAGGATGAAGCCGCCTTGAGTACGAGTAGGGAGAAGCCCTTTGTCAGCGATAACGACACACTGACGGCGTGGGTCACTCGCGCCATGGCCACTTCTATGCCCAGCCCACGCCCGGTGACCGCAGTGATCTTCTCAAATGCTCGATTCCGCCTTCCACTGCTCCTCGAATCGACAGGTGTCTACCTTCAGAACATGGTACTGGCGGGGCTCGCATTCTTCCCGGCCGAGCTTGCTAGAGGACCTCTTGGACCGATTGCACTCAGTAACCGACGTCACATTGCTGCGCAGGGCACAGTTCAGCAGACCTTGGCGATGCTGAGGACGATGCGCCAGGATATCGCCTCCGACAAGACACCAAACCTGTTTTACGGCGAGCCACACGCTAGCGTGCTGTTTGTCAACAATGTGAATAAGTTGGACCTGATCAAAGCTCCGAACTTTGGTCCCGCAGTCCTGCGCCAAGGTGATGGAGACGAGTCAAGGATTAATCCGCCAGGCACGATGTTGATATATCATAACTATACCATCAAACCGCTTGTGGGCGGGATCAATGCTGTTTGGATGCTTGGTAAAGACTATGGTGGAAACTATTGGCTCGAAGGGAATTTCTTACCGCGAACATGGGCGTTGCTGGAGGAAGAATTAAAGGCACTGGAAGACACTGTTTGAATGATACCCGCATGTGATATGGCTTTCTTGTGTATATTCTTTTTGCTTTTCTGAATCGAGCTGCTTGGTACCTGATTGTTAGAGCACTGGACCCAGTAGCTATCAATCTATGTCTTCTATTGGACTGGAGGTTACCAAATATATAAAATATGTTCAATCAAGTAACTAGATGTGCGTTGACTGGCCTATTTCCATGGCCATTCAGTAGTCTAAATAACCTAGACACTAACACAACCACCACTGGGACATCTGAACTTGCTATTTTGATTACTCCATGCATTGGATGATGAGGGTGCCGACGGTCGTAAACAACGGAGAGGCCATTTAGACGGTAGACACCACTGGAAGAATGCAATGTGTGGACAGAGGGTGAAGCAAGTGTGGAGGATGCCGTCCACAACTTCCAAGATGCAGGTAAGGGCAATCGACCCGGAGGGAGTGTTGGGTGGTACCAGAGTAGTGATATTCCGGAAATTTGTATGATTACAAAAGAGAAGAATGCACGCCACACGCAGTAGGAACAGGTTTTCAGTACTTGTCGATGGAACCACTATCATAATTCGTGCCCGGGCGGTGATCATTCGAGATACCACGATGGCCAGTCACATCGCGACAATCACCCCAACGACGAGGGGTTTTGTGGATGGTACCAAACGGGTCGTGTGGCCGGGGTACTCCTTGAGATCATCGTACAATGTGTTCCCTTTGAAAATAATACTCGACATGTTTTTCACCCTTCACTCGGACAGTGTTGGGTCCGTTCAGATTGCCTAGAATCAGGTGAGAATAACTGTAAGAGAGGTACTCCTTAACCGCATTAAGATTGCGAAGACAAGACAGGGAAACATGCAAAATAGTTCCATGTTCGCTAAGAAGGCGTCGAGAAAAACGCCACATCCCGAACCCAGCGCCAGATATTGCAAAGATCAAACGCCCTTTTGGCATGGGTCACCCATCAACGTAGCTATCATGCCAACGTAATTGTTACAAAGAGAAGAGACCCGGTAAGCTCTGGAAACAACAGGAAACAGCAAAAAGATATAGCCATAATCCACGGTCGAAGAGTCTAAGAAGACAGGTCCGTGGAGAGATAACCCTCGACATGAGGGATCCACGGGAGAATGGGAAAAGAACGACGGCGCATATCATAATAAAAAACAGAAAGATGATGATACATCCACGGAAGCTATGTTCAGAAGCAAAGCAGATTGGCGCTTGTATGTGCATGAATGTGGGGTATCTCCGTGAAATCCAAGACTCTGGGTAAATGCAAGAAAAGATAATGCTTCCTGGAATACACGGGGCAGCTAGGATTTCTTGAGGCTGAGTGACCTCCAACGTCCGGTTTTCTCGAGTTTGTTGTCCTTGGCGGCGGGTGGGCTATTTCGTGAAACTAGCTTGGGGTTCGCGAGGGAAAAAGAATCCTTCGGAGAGAGCGGAGATTGAACAGGCTCTTCGTGGTGAGGTGCTTCGGGGACTGGCGTCGGGATCGGTGGCAGATCCGATGTTGAGACGCGAGGCTCCTTGTCCTTGCCCAGTCTTGAGCTTGAGACTTCGGCTTCCACGTCTTAAGAAACTGAGTTTCCTCGGCGACCCAATCTCAGGGCCAAGTTCAGAGCCATCGCTGTTCTTTGCCATCTCGGCTTCGCTGGCTTTGACGGCCCGTCTGAAATCCTCGGCTTCGCGTCTCTCATTCATCAGTTGTCTAGCTTGTTGCAGATCGGCTTCTTTGCGACGGAGCTTATCAGCCCGCTCTCGCTCTTTTTCGGCCTTTTCTTTCTCCTTTTCTAATGCCTTGCGCTCCTTCTCCTCCTTCGCCTTTTCTTTGCGAGACTGTACGTCGCTCTTCTTCGGACTCAGAGGAGGAGGCTGTTCGTCCGGGATTGGAGGCAGTGGTGGCTGAGGTGATGAGACGGGCTGTGGAACCTCCGCCTCCGCCTCGGGCGCTTCGGGATGCGTGGACATTTGAGGGGCAGTGGGGATTCGGTGAATGCCATTTATGCGGTTCGGGTTCTCAGATGGCACTTGAGAGGCACTGTGGACGTGGGACAGACCGGATGACAAGGGGTATCCATTGGTCTTCCCGGCCTCTCCGTTCTCAACCGGCACTGTCGAATTGGCCTGATCCTCTTGGGCTTGCTCTCGGAGCACAGCTTCGAGGGTAGTCTCCTGATAGAAAAGGACGTATGCACAGGCCAGGCCAGGTCGATCGCCAAAGAAGTTGCGCACATAATTCTTGTCCACCGGTTCCACCAGCTCATCGTCAAAGAGCAGCCAGCCGCGATCTTCAGTCTTGATGATAGCGACGTAATGGCCGTGATAAGGCCCTCCACCGATGTGAACAACCACAGCGTACAATTCATAAAGTCGATCTGGGTCCTCAGCGTCGTCCGTGGTATTGAATAGCCGTAAATGATATGGGTAGACGACGCGGTGGAACAACTTCTGTAACCGCTGCAAGTCCTCCGTATACTTGAAGCGTTTTAAATGCAAAGCCAACACACGAGGCAGTCGCTTGATCTTCATTCGCTTCTCGGCTTCCTGAAGCCCTCCACAGTTATCACAATGAAACTTATTCCGCTCACAAAGCATTTCTTCGGCTGAGAACTTTCGGAGACAGGATGTCACCGACGAGTGCTGCTCAAGATCCACCGAAAGATCCAAGAAGACCTCGTCACGTTGGGAGACCTTCTCACAGGTCAAGCATTTGGTCTCGGACGTCAACGTCCCTTCAAATAATTCGTGAACCCATCTCGTGGTGTTAGGTGATTTAGAACCCGAGCTAGGGGTCATTGTGCTTAGAGAATCGACGCTTTCTGACGGCGGAAGGGCTTTTTCCGCAAAGTTCTGCTTTGTTGCCTCAGCCTCCACATTCGCCACAACCTCGTTCAGTAGTAAGTTCAAGAACTCGTGGGCATCCTGATGCATGGCCGTCCGGAACATCTCATGCTCCCGTCGCAAGACATCCAAAAATTGCTGTGGTCGGATGACACCGATTCGAGACTGACTGCCGACCAAAGATTCAAAAATGTCCTTCAACGAGGTGAAGAGGGACTCGGACATGCCATAACTCATGGCATTGTTCTTTGTTTCCAATATCGGGAGAGTTTGAAGGGCCACCTTCTTCTTGTATTCCGGCGAATCTTTATCCTCCGGTTTCTGTGGTTGGTTGGGCGTCACGCCGGCCTGGCGGGCGGATGGCGATGCCGCTGCCTGGACCTTCTGCTTGGCGGCCTGCGCCTCGGCTTCTAGGTGTGCATTGGGGTTTGGGAATCGCAGGTTCTTGGCGAGGGCGGCCTCAAGACTCTCTAGTGGCGTGCGCTGGGGGTAGTTGATCACGGCCTCGCGGAAGGGAACGGAATAGTATAGACATTGTAGGATCGAATTGCAGTAGCAAGTATTGCCGTACTGGCGCGCACGTCATGGTCAGCGGGGCTTAACTAACGAGACCACCGGAACGACTCACGTTTTCCATGCCGAAGAACTTGTCGCTACCATCGCCACGTATAGGACCCATGTCTTGCAAACGCTTCTCCAGCGGGGTTATCTGTGGCGTCTGGAGGTCTTTCTTGACCGGCAGCGTGGCGGGCGAAGGGGTGTTCGACGCCTGTGTCAGGAAAGATAGTCAGTTCCCATGATATTCACAATACTCGGGAGGGTGCACCCAGGGTGCCCCGGCGAGGAGGGATGATGCTCGTAGGGATGAAGAGCGGCTTACCCCATTGCCTCGCGAGCCGATGCCGAAGAGCCCCTTCATCGTGGGAGAGTGTCCTCGTGGGGCACAGGCTGCATGGAGGAATCACTCGAGATTGACAGTTACCGATGATAGGCAGAGGTGGACATGAGAGGGTGGGCAGTTTTTCGAATTCGCGTTCGAGTCAAGTCAAGTCGGAGAAGTCGGAAACGGCTCCAGAAACGTTGAGTCGCGGAGAGCGTCCGGGGAACGGCACGGCACTAGGCAGGAACCGCGGGGCTTGGACTCGGTGAGGGGATCGGGACAGAGGAATGAGGAGAGATATGTGGCGTCCAGCAATACGGTGTGAGGTGGAGGTGTGAAAGAGAGAGAGAGAGAGAGGGAGTGTGTGTGTGTGAGTGAAAGAGTGCTCGGGAAGAGCGACTTATCTACATCAGACCCGCCCCGTCTTATTTCGCGCGGAAACGTCCAGAAAAGGCCTCCGCATTAAGGCTTCCACCCGACCAGTCAGGGCCGTCACCAAACCATTCTCGATGAACTCCAAACCCAAAACCCGAAATGCCGCGCTCGAGCCACGTGGAGTTCTAAGGCAGGTACTGGCCCAATCGCTGATTTTCCCGTGCACAACCTTCGTGATGATGCCTTCGTGTGCGCCGGCTATATCGAAGCATAACAAGAGGGGGAACTGAGTGCCCTTGCCATTGGTGTTGCCGCTTCGGCATTTCCCCAGTGGAGGCGACCTTCTCCACGACCATGGAACAGGCATCTCTTTACGACTTCGGCGTGACGGGGTCCAGAGTTCCAATTCCCCCAACCGTTCCCCCAACCGTTTGGCGAGACGATTGGCTATATTACGTTTGGCGCTCACAGACCATGTCTCCGCCCCTCGCATGGCGTGTCAACAATGACCAATGACCAATCTCGACGTGGGGAAAGCTGGTGGCGCGTGGAGTCCTCCCCCGACTGATCGCAAGACACAGACTTTGATCTATGACCACGAGGTTTGAATCCGGGGCAAAAGATCTGGGGAGGCCAGTATCGAACCATCACAACATCAAAGCCAGGTTCTCGGCCGCGCGGCCCGGGCACCCAGATTATCGGACATCACATAGTGCGCCCGCAGTCAATATTAATAAGGCTCCTTGCGGGGCCCGGCTGCACGCGCTAACCGATGAGACACAGGACCGTGGTGTGTACCCCTATATACCCATCGCAGGGATCGCCTCATCCCTCCCATTCACACTGGGGTCTGAACGCCCGACTGGGGATGATCCGGTCCTTATTGGTGGCCCGAGGGGCCAGACGAAGGCGAAGGCGAGGGCGAAGGAGAGCTGGATACGGGCCAAGGCTGATGCAGATGCCACACTAGCCATGACCGCGACCCACGACCGGGGAGGGGGGAAATGGCTACGGCTCAGCTCCGAGTACATCACAGTGGGGTGGCATGGTCGGTTTCCTGGAAGCTCTAGACGGAGATGCTTCCAGTGAATATGGCTTAGTTGGGGGGGTGCGGTGGATGTCTTGGCCGCGCTTGGCCCGAGTTGACATTTACCCTCTTGCAGTAGGTCCTTAGCTACTTTGGAGACAACCGGATATACGCCTCCACTGATAAGTGATTCTCCATGACGTCGCTCCATTGTTTGTAGCGGTGCTCATCAATGCTGATGATTCAGCTGTGTGATTGCTTAGGCATTCTTGACCTCTCGATGTGCTTCTCTCCTGCGAACAGTGAATATTGAACTGCACTGGAAAAACGGTCCAGCGATGCCCGGCAAGCCGTTTTGTATGCCGAAAGTCTATAACACCAATATCATGACATCAATGTATACTACTTATTTAATTGCTATTCATTCAATTAGTCAAGCTTCATTAAGGTCCCCTAACCACACATCGCCAATCGTTCAATCTACATGGGAACAATACAGCAATATCGGATAAACTCCGCGGATAAACTCGCCCGAAGCAGGAAGATGGCCCGTTCCAAATTCGCTGGCCTTTTTTCGTTGCAGTCCATTCGCGTTTGCTTTTATGCCGTCCATCCATATTGCCATACGCTCAACACGACGAGCAGTTGCAGACACTATCCGCGCGCGTCCTGTGGCCTGTCTGACTCATTTGCCTGCCCAAAGCCTGCGTGCGACCTCGAATCAAATTCGTCTCCGAGCCCCCACCATCCCCCACCATCAAATCTATCCCCGCCCTCGATACTTTTCTTCAATTCCTCCTCGCTCCTGTGAAATCGATACAATGCCCAAGGATAAGGTCTCTTTCAACCTCAAAACCCCCAAGGGGACCAAGGATTGGTGCGGCTCCGACGCCCTCCTCCGTGACCGCATCTTTACCACCATCGCCGACGTCTTCAAGCGCCATGGCGGGACTGCCCTCGATACCCCCGTTTTTGAGCTGCGCGAGATCCTGGCTGGTAAGTATGGCGAGGATTCCAAGCTCATCTACGATCTGAAGGACCAGGGTGGTGAAATTTGCTCCCTACGCTACGACTTGACCGTTCCTTTTGCCCGCTGGCTCGCGATGAACCCCGACGTACGCAGCATCAAGCGTTACCACATCGCCAAGGTCTATCGCCGAGACCAGCCCGCCATCAGCAAGGGCCGCATGCGCGAGTTCTATCAGTGCGACTTCGATATCGCTGGTGCGTTCGACCCAATGGTGCCTGACGCCGAGGTGCTGCGAATCGTTAGCGAGGTCTTCGAGGAGTTGGGCTGGAACGGTCGCTACACCATCAAGCTGAACCACCGCAAGATTTTGGACGGTGTGTTCCAGGTCTGCGGTGTGCCTGAGGATAAGATTCGTCCTATCTCGAGTGCCGTCGATAAGCTGGACAAGATGCCCTGGGCGGATGTACGCAAGGAGATGGTCGACGAGAAAGGTCTGGACGGTGCCGTTGCGGACCGTATTGAGGGCTATGTCATGAACAAGGGTAGCCGCGAGCTGCTGGAGAAGCTGCTGCAGGACGAGAATCTCACTGCCAACGCCTCGGCCAAGGCCGGTCTGGATGACATGGCTTTGATGATGGAATACCTGGATGCTTTCGGCGTTCTGGACAAGATCTCCTTTGACATGTCACTGGCGCGTGGATTGGATTACTACACCGGTGTGATCTACGAGGTTGTCACCGAGGGCTCAGCACCCGCTGTGCAGGCGGGCGACGCCGAGGCCATCAAGTCCCAGAAGTCCAGCAAGAAGGATAAGAAGAACGATGATGATGACCGCTCAAATGACCCCACTCTGGGTGTTGGCAGTGTTGCTGCCGGTGGTCGCTACGATAACCTGGTGGGCATGTTTATGCCCAAGGCTCAGATTCCCTGTGTCGGTATCTCTTTCGGTGTCGACCGTATCTTCTCCATCACAAAGGCACGCCTTGAGCGTGAGCAAAAAGCCGACGCTTTCCGCAGCAGCGAGGTCGATGCCTATGTCATGGCTTTCGGTGGTAAGGGTTTCACTGGTATGCTCAAGGAGCGTATGGAGGTCGCCCAGAAGCTGTGGCAGGCCGGGATTAAGGTACACTATCACTCTTGCCTCCTCCAATGTGACATACACTAACACTTCCCAGGCTGAATTTTCCTACAAGGTGAAGCCCAAGCTGCCCCAACAGTTCAAGGCCGCCGAACAAGGCGGTGTCCCCTTCGCCGTCATCCTCGGCGAGGAGGAGCTGAAGGCCGGCAAGGTCCGTATCAAGGGAAATGGGTCTCCCCGAAGGCCACGCGGAGAAGGAAGGTGTCGAAGTCGACATTGCCCAGCTTGCCGACGAGCTCCAACAGCGCCTTGCCAACAAGCCCTCTGCTTCCGGCGCCACTTTGGCAGAGCAGTTGGGTGGTGTCAAGATTAGCGCCTGAGATGACTTGATGCAGGCGTTTTCTCGTTTCCTTTGTTCGGCTACGGTTAGCATTACATTCTTGTTTCCTTGTTCTACACAAAATACATAGACGCATCCGGTTATAAGAGCATTTGAGCCGGGAGGCTTAAAAGTCTGGGATATACTAGCGGATTCGTGAATACCCAATACCATTTCTCGACATTGATCTAATTCTCTTCTCAAGATGCCATGCCAGGTGGTTCGATGGACCTATAATATCTTACTTTTCAAAAGCAGAACGGTCTGTAAGAATATTCGTGGTTGATCCAATGCCTGGACATTTGAAGAAGAGGAAACTAAATATACACTATGGACACAAGACAACACCCATTTTAATACCCCTCAGCATTCTTCATCAAGAATGACTTGACAAACGGCAACTTGTCAATAACATTCAGACCCAGACTGCGCGCCCAGGTGATGGGGCCCTGCCCAGGGATGGTATACATCTTATGCAAAAGATCACAAGCACCGCCGATCTTCGCATTAGGGAGGTAGCGTTCCGAAGAGTATCGCTCAAGGGTAAGAAGATCACCGATATCCATGCCATGGGAAACGGCATACTCGATTGTCCGCGAAAGAGAAGCCACATCCGCCAGGCCAAGGTTCAGGCCTTGTCCAGCCAGAGGGTGGATGACGTGAGCGGCGTCGCCGACGAGTGCGACCCGAGGCGAGATATACTGTGATGCATGGCGGAAGCGCAGTGGGAAGAGGCGATAGTGCCTTGCTGCACGGCAATAGCGGAGGGTGGGGTTTGTGATGGGAGGGGAGTGTGCTGCACGCGCCAGGCAAGCTCGTCTTCGTGAGACATATGCTCGGAGTTGGAGATGCCCATCATGTATTTCAGGTCTGTCATGGATAATCGGAAAGCGGCGTTGACCATGGCCAGGAAGGCAGATTGGGAGAGCGATTTCAGGTACGCGGCGTGCTCGGGTGTCGTTGACCAGACTAGTGTGGCGTGGTTATTTGGGAGTGGAAGGAGCGCAATGGGTCCACCAAGGGCGGGCAGGAAACGCTGGTAAGCTGTGCGCAGGTTTGCTGGGAAGGGAGGTGTAGCGAGGTCTGCAAGCGAGAGAGTTGCGACGATGCCGTGACGGTTGTAGTCCCAACCCTGGGTGGTGATATCGGCGAAGGAGCGCACAGGACTGTTAATTCCGTCCGCGCCAACTAGCAATCTTGCTGCAATGCGGGATGGTTCCTTGGCCTCTGACCCCAGTCCGGTAGGCTTTACGGAGAGAATTGGCCAAGCGGAAAGGTCAGGCCCAGCAGTCTGAAGATCGGTTCCGTTCTCAATAGAGGCGACAGTGGTATTCGAGAAGAGCGTTAGACCATCGTCGCCCGAGGCGGCGATACGACGGAGAAGGGCACGCACAAGATTTGAATTCTCGGTCATGGTTGCGACTGTGCGCATATCTTCGAATGCACTTGTATCCCAGGAATGGTCAAACGATATTCGTGATCCGGTCTCGCCATCCCACACCTGCATCTCCTGGTATTCCTGTACACGACTGACATCAAGGTGCTCCCACGCGCCAATCTTGCGCAGGAAAGAAGCAGAAGACGGGGTCAAGCTGCTAACCCGATTGGAGAACTGGTCTGATGGCATGTTCCATGCCTGGGCCTTGTTGAGATCCTGGCTTTCGACCAGGGCGACCTTAAGTTTCGATGTGATAGGGGAAGCACCTGTATTGATAGTCATATGTTAGAATGAATTTTCCAAAAGCTTCATTTGAGCTCCTTGAGTGACGTACGGAGTGCAGCCAAAAGACCCAGGCCCGCCGGACCACCCCCGACGCAGACTACGTCGTAGATGTCGGGAATTTGATCAATTTTAGTGCCAAATCGTCGTCGACCACCGCCAACGCCATGGCGGCAAGATGCGCAAACGTATGGCCGCAATGCGACTCTTGTAATTGGGCGCATTATGTCTGGGAATTGGAGTGACGAGGAAAGTCGGATGGTTAAGGATGAGGGATGTCCGCTGTGCAAACACGTCAAACACGATCTACACACGATAACGGGGCAACCTCTCTATAGTACAGGAAGAGATGAACAAATGCTCTGCGTTTTCCATGGGCAAGGTGCTACTCTTAAAACGCACGATGAAAATAGATTATCATGGGCTTGGATTATCTGGAAGCGTTGTTGATAGAAGGGATCGCGCCTGCGTTGAGTAATCAACCTTGGTCCACCACTGAGGACTTCTGCAAAATTCCATCATGAACGTGTACACCTTGGATGACAGGCCCAACTTTAATTTCTTGACAGAAATGATTATTCTCTTGACTGGGGTCATGTACTCTGTTATTGAAGGTTTGATTGCCAGTCCCTTATTTCCAATGACTAAATCTGGACAACACCCAGCGGACTCTCACAATGTATGACCTGGCATCAGAGGGTCTGGAGTAGAGACCGGAGATAGAGAGGGGAGCTTCTTGATATACAGAATCAGCCTTCGCGATGCTAAATATATTTAAGACGGGATGACTTTCTGACAACGACCTCACTTGGCCCATTCTGGTTGGCAATTTACGCCCGCCATTCGCCTCCGCAACCAGGAAAACACCCACGTCAAGAACCATTTTCATCAAGAGCCAATATCGTTTACCAGGTCCAGCCACGCCATCAAAGATGTGATTACAAACGACATGTGCGAGCACTAGACTCAGAACAGCAAGATACAAAGATGCACAGGTCCTGAATCTACAAAGCAGACTTGATGCAGATGAAAGTGATGATATGATGGTTATGGAATGGTCGGCAAAAGGGAGCTAGCTAAGGAAAGTAATCATGAAAAGCTATACCAAGGTTATCATCTCACCTGAGCGGTCTACCGCACTCCCATAGCAGCTTCTTCAGCCTCGAGACCGATTTCAGAGTCACCCTCCATTTCGGCAATAAATCGCTCCCAGGTGGAAAGGACACCCTGGTAGAAATCGATGTGTGACTCTGCTAGAGAGCCGAGGGAATCACGGAACTCTACGGCCTTGATACGCTCAAAGTCTGCCACCTCTCGAACGACTTCTTCGTCAAACATTTCCGACGTCGTCCGGGCTGATTCGACTTCACGGGTTAGCTCGTCGATGCGAAGCTCGAGCTTGCGAACTCGTTCGCGCCGGGACTGCTCATGGTCGACACCACGCATGTCTTCCATCTTAGAGCGAATAAAGGAAGCGGGAGAAGAGGTGAGCGGGTTAGAGGCGTAGTAGGCAGCCGGGTTGGCAGCCAAAGAATCACGTTCGGCCACAGCCTTGTTGCGATAATCGACTAGGGCCTCGAAGTCTAGCTGCTTCTGTTCACGGGTCTTGAGGAGGGCCTTGACGGACAGGATATATGACTCCATGTCGCGCAGCGAGCCCAAATAATTTTGATCCGTGTGCTCTTTCAACTCATGAACACCGCGTGCGGTCTCCTCCACCGAGGCTGCGAAAACTTGCAAGGGCATCTCGACTGCCGGTTCAAGAGGTACAAGCTTGCGGAACTGTGTCGCCAGCTCGGTGTAGTCCGTTTCGAGATCGGACTCTCGCCGCGCGACCCGCGCCACGGTCTTTTCCACGTGCGACAAGTCCTCGTCCAGCTTATCAGATTTCTCCTTCACTTCGATAAATCGGCGATCCGCTTTGTGGACCTTTGTGAAGGCGTTGACAAATGAATCTGTCAGGTTGTCGAAGATGCCCGGCGTGGCATTGTCCGAACCGGTACTTGTTGACCCACGATTCGTATGCAGCCGCATGTGTGCATTCCAATCAGGCGACTCCAGGAAGATGGTAAGAAGCGGCGCACGGCGCAATACAGGATGAAGTGTTAGACGTTTCAAGAATCGGTGTAGCGACCACGCCCGGCGTTTCGTAAAGTCTGACCCGAAACGGTCTCCTGTGACATATTCCATCTTCTGCTTGTCTGGCAATGGCGGAACGGCGCATGCTGGGTATTTGCGATAGAGTGTCTTGTACAAGAAATCAAAATCGTGGTATCGTCGCCTTACACTAAAGTCGGATTTTTGAAATGACTTGAAATCAGTCTAGAGGTGCGAGTTAGCGATGCCCAAGTGTTGTCTCAGGGCGCGGGCGGGATGTGAGCAGGCAGCAGTAACCACTTGGGTTCTCAAAGCAAGACCGATGAAATACGAAGGCACTCACATGTGTTGTGACCAGGTATGAGATATATGCGTCCTTGGTACCGTCGCTTTCTTTCATCGGGGTGTCGACTTGGCACTCTAGCACACCGTCTCCGATGCCAGCCAGGTCTACGGCATCGGCCAGCGGACCGGCCTGGGGTTCATCGTGGGCAGAGCTCATTCTGCGCTTGCCATTGGAGTCATGCTCGTCTCTATGCGACTCCTCCGCATCCGTTCCCGATGTCGTCGGCCGGGACACATCATTGTCCGGGTCGTGTTTCCAGGAGACGCTATCGAAGTCGTCGTGTTGATCCATGGCAGGGGAGGAAGGGAAGTGTCGGCCGCAGTTGGCGGGTTGTTAGAAACTTGTCGAGCGCAGTGGATGAAGATGATTAGGAACAAGTAGAGTGGAGGGAGAGCGTGGGGCAAAGGAGATGCTGGGTAGCTGATGTCCTTCCCCAAGGCGGAGTCCCCGTAGCGGCAACGTCGTCATCGGCCGTGAGGGGTGTTGATACCGATCGCGTCTCCTTATGACGACCAGGGCATTTTAAGCTAAACTAGCCAACTATCAGTCAGGAAATTCCTACATCATTAAGATTGTAATTGAACATGCTTTGACTTCATTTGTCGTGAAGTGGTAGATTTACAAACGCCAGACAGCCGGTCCCTTTCTATTCCCAAGGCATGCTGCCCCAAATATGAACAGATTATCTCATGCAGCACTAATAATAGGCCCCAATGCAATCAAATGCCATAAAAACTCGACTAACGCTTTTCAGAAAGAAGATGGCCATCTTCTTCGCCCTCCTTCTCCGGGATGTTGGCCAGCCGATCCCGGTATGGTTCGTCGTTATCATCACTAAACATTTCCTCTTCACTTTCTCCGGCAAATGCATTGTATAATTCACCTCCACGACGCTGAGTGCGACCGCCTCCGGCCATTGGGTCCATCTCATCCTCATCCTCAATCATTTCAAACTCATAGTCATCCTGAGGGTTGGTGCGGCGGCGCTTGAGGCGTTGAAGCTGGAAGAAAACGCCCAATCCGATGAAGAACACAATTATCATGGCCAAAGAGGCATAGATCCAGACCTGGGTTCGCTTTGAAGCACCGAAGGTAGGCAGATACGATGACAGGTGCTGCTTCGAGGTATCTGACTCCGAGGTGGGGCTAGGGGTAGAAGTTGGGCTGGGAGCAGTCTGAGTTGACTCTAGCTCTTCGGCAGGGAACTTCTCATTATCTTGGGCCGGATCGGTCGGTCTGGCGTCCGACGGCTTCTCATTTACCGGTCGGTCATGGTGGTCATCGGGCTTCGTAGGAGGAGCGGTCTTTGTTGGTGCTGGCTCTACAGAGGTTGTCGCAACGTGAGCGTCCTCGTAAGGATGATCGTCGTCTTGCTCTTCAGGCAACGGGTGTAGCGGCTGCTTGGACCCATCCTTTGACTCGCCCCAAAGATTCAGTCGCCAGTCGATGAAAAATCCATCGAAATCGTTGACCTCTGTGTCTTTGACAATCACGGTCCAGTCACCGACAGGCGATTCGCCCCTAGTATAGAGTGAGTCCGCAGATCTGGAGGGAAGAGTTTGATTTACATACCAATGAGCAACAGACATGAAGGTCCAGTCCGCGTACCCGGCTCTCTCTCCGTCCAGCTTGCGAGGGACACTGAGATGGCTAACGATACCTGCCGGGCTGCGCAGCTCGACACTGAGATCGCCACGGCGAGTGTGGTTGATATTCATCGTGACCGTCACATGCTCCAGCCGATCGAAATTAGCATTCGTAATTTGCTCGGCAGTCACCGTATACTTGCTCAGCAGTCCCTGTGAGCCCTGAGGGATGTTCTTGTGCACTCGGAGCCAGGGCGAGTTGAACCAAGCCTGTGGCTTCACAAGATCCCATGTGCGCGCTTTCGAGACCAAAGCATACGTGTCGACCTTTCCGAAACCCCAGTCGTGACTAAAGAGTCTACCAGAGGGAAGCTTCTGCCAGCTACCATCGTCCTCACTGATAGGAACTGCAGTCTCGACCATCAAATATTGGACATCACGCCACGACAGCTCGGGCCGAGCGCTGAGAGCAAGTGCCACTGAGCCTGCGCCGAGTGGACCGGCCGCAGAGGTGCCACCGTGCAAATTGTAGCACTTGTCGGTACCCACATCAGTGGTGTGAATGGCATCGCCGGAACCACTGCTGTAAGCGACCACGAGCTGAGCTGAGCACGACTCCGAATAAGAAGGGTGCTTGCCCTGTCGGTCAATAGCACCGACCGTGATACTATAAATGCTGTTGGTATACCCGTCAAAGTTGCAGTTGTCACCGTGCATGGCTCCATTGCCGGCCGCAAACACAAAGATAGATCCTTTTCCACCGCGACCCTGCTGGACACCGTTGACCATCGCTCGCTTGATTAACAATCCCGGAGCATCCATGGTGGCGCCGTCATCGGGAGGTCCCCAGGAACAAGAGTAAATGTCATTCTTCTGATATTCATAATTAATGGCCTCCGCCTCATCATGATCATCGATCGGCTTGGATAGAATTCGAATACCCGAAATCTTGCTGTCGTAGGCGACTCCAACTCCACAGACGTCGTTTTTGGCGGCTGCGATCTCGCCGCAACAGCGGGTACCGTGCTTGTCATCGTACAGAAGAGGCCGCGGTGTAGGGGAGTGTTCATTGAAATCGTAGGAGCCTTCAGCGAAATAGTTGGGCTTCAAATCATTGCTGTCCATATCCAAGCCATCGTCTACCACCGCTGTTGCAACTCCGTGACCTGTAATACCTTCCAACCAGACACCTGTCACGTTCAAGTCGTGTCCGGGTTGCAGGACATTCATGAGATGCCACTGTTCTCTGAAGATCGGATCGCTTATACCGAGAACGCTCATGATTTCGCTTTGTTCCTCGAGGAGCTTCAATTCCGCCTCCCCTGCAAATCGCGGGACGACTTCCTTGGTAGGAGGTGGCATCCGCTTCTCCAATCGTTGCCTAGGGGCTTCCAACTTATGTGACCACAGGATGGCATCGGTCGGATCTTGATCTCGAGATTCGATGACCTCCCCCGACCGCTGCCGAAGCTTTCGCCTGGACTGCAGGTCGTCCAATAATGCATTGAAGTCAGAGCTCTGGTCCCGTGGCAACGAGAAGGTATGGTGGTCTGGGAGTTCTCCGATGCGGCCTTCGTGGCGGAGATTCAAGGAACGTGCGATCTCGGAGGGAGGAGTGGCGGCATCGAGATGAAGTGCAAAGAAGTCGCGCGACTCGTCAGAGCGAGGGTGTAGATTTGTGGAGGACACGGCGCCCGCAAGGCCAAGGGCGACAGCAATGCCGCCGGCGACACGCATGATCAAAGGCCGAGGTGGACAATACTCGCTCTCGAAAGAAATCAAAGGGAGCAAGAAACAGAGGCCATGAACGTCGGGCCCTTTTAGATTCAAGACAAAAGGAGAAAGGTTCAGGAGTAGTGGCAAGTGGAGAGAATGGGAATCAGGAGGATTATCCGTAATCACACGGGATTCGATAGGGCACGCAACTCGAAATGGTGAGGATGAAGATGTCTTTGACGCTTTGATCAAGGACCAGGGTTCAGTTCATGGTTCACGTCCGGGTCTAAGCCTTCACAGTTGGGGCCAGTATGTACTTTCTCAGCTTATCCGTACCGCCCCAGGAGCTTACGTACGAAGCTTGGACACTGTGGCAGGCATCACCATTTGTCTTCCTCTGCCCAGAACTAGCCTTGAAAGTAATAAGCCAGGCCTATTCTCCTGTGCCCTTTGTGTCTATCGTGCCTAATGGGGATCAATGGGTTCCTGCTGCATGATCCAACTAGCTTGCTGGTGTCCTTGTGTCCTTGCATGCGTGAGATCCGGGGTCTCTGAGCTGACCACAACTTGGGAGATTGGGATCCATCAACGCAATATATTGTTCTGCTGTAGTGTGTGATGGGTTATACCGGGATTTTCTACATGATTGTATATTAGACCGGGATGCAGCGATGGCCCCGCGCGAAGGCTGGGGTCAACCAGCCACCGGGATAAATATGGCAATTATGTATAGAGTCGCTGCGCAACGCTTTTCTCGCCTTCCATCGTTTTCTCCCTCTTTTCCATTCCTTGCCCTCGCCCTTGCCCTATCCCCCCTTCTTGATCATCTAATCCAGAAATTCTGGCGCCCCGTGCGACGCTCTTCCCTGTCACCGCCATCTTCCCCGCCCAAAGTACCTGACCTCTGGGCCTTTCAGGCGATGATGTGGTGAGCCTCTTAAGGCAGAGAAAAGTCCAAGTGCGGCCAAACTTCGGACTGAACATTGTACGTCAAATATCCTCCTCCAATGCGCTGCTAGCTTCCTGATACTCTAAAAAATGCCTTTATATTTGAGGTTGACATTGACAGGTCATTTCAACTGGGACCAACTGTGCGTCGCATTGTCGACTTTCGCTCTCGAGTTGTATCGTTCTTTTGACTTGCGCTTAGAGGAGAATGCGTAATATGGCTGCCGCTGCATTGCGTCCATCGCCCGACATGGCAAACGGCGGCTCTAACCCGCACAGTACCAATGGGTCACGAAAGGCAGTTAGTCGCAAGTACAAATCGGCTGCCCCAGACGTTGCCAGCTACGAGGATGTGAATTTTGAACCCACAAATTCGGACATGCCGAACTATAGCTCTGCTCAAGAATCTACACAAGGACATGGAAGGCAGTCCTTCTCGACAAGAGCTGGTGATCGACCAGCCGCTGACCTGAACTACACGACGCGCAAACCTGCCCTCAGTATACCGCTGGGCAACATGGAGGAATCAACGACCCCTCGGGGTCTTCCTCCTGCCGAGTATACCTCAGAACCCGATCCAGCTATGCAGAGCAGGGAGAACGCATCCCCAGCAGCCTCGATCTCCCTAGGGCAGCCGTCACCTCTAAGTCGCTCTAATACCTCACAGTCCACAGCCGAGAAACGGCGAGACTGGGCATCCGATCGCTCGCCCTTACAGAAATTGGAAGTCACTCTGAATGGAATCAGCAAGGAGGAGAAGCGCGCACGAGTCCAAGAAGCTGAAATGCGCCTCAGAGAACGCCTCGCTCGCCAAAAGGCCGAACGCGAGAAGGCCGCATCAAGAGCCGAATCAACAGCTGTTGTTCCTCCACCGAGTCAAATGCTGAAGAACCGTGTCACTTCTGAACGACCCAGAACGAGCGGACGGAAAGACATTATTTTGGAAGATGCTCCTCAAGGTGCCCCCGTGCCACGACAATCTGGAGGCGTGACCATGCGTCATACTAGAAATGTCTCTACAACCCCACAGTATCCAGCTATCCAACGCCCTGCAGGTGCTCATCATTCCCAGACGGAGGTTGCCGTCCCCGTTTCGGCAAAGTTGGCCAATGTGCCTCGAAGGTCTGTCACAGTGAGCGGTCCGAACCCTGGCCCTCCCAGTGGCTACGTGCCCCCGGTCCGCTCTGTCTCTCAGTCAGGTCCTTCAAAGCCCTTAAGGGTTGCTGCTGTAGCCGCAGAGGCCGCAGAAGCAGAGAGGGTTGAGACTCCGCCTGCACTGCGAACTGCACGAGCAGCCCAAGAGAGTGTCGAGTCTCACCAAAAGTCAAAGCGAGAGAAACAAACAGTGTCGTTTGATATGCCACCTCCCACGCCACCCCCCGTTTTTGAGTGGAAGAATGCACCAATTGCTCGTCTTGCTGCATCTGACTTTGATTTCCAACATCTTGATATCAACCGGAGCAAAGCGTGGTGGGAAGGCGGCGCCAGTAAAGACCGTCGGAAGAGCAGAGCTCTGCCTAAGAACTATCAAACACCGGCTCAGAAACTGACAGGTAAAATGACACATTGTGCCAGAATCACAGGAAACAAAACAGCTAACATGCACCAGGTGTGACTGAGCACAAGAATTTCCAGCCCAAGCTTTTCTTGAGATGTGGCCCACTGCTTCGGTATACGGGCATCAAGAAAGTGAACATCGATGGTTCCCAGGGCCCTGTGGAGAAAGAGATCTGGCGAGGTTCCATCTTGATCGTGACAAAGGATTCCCGCTCCTCATACGAAAATCCGCCTACCTTGAGGCTATTCTCTCAACCGATGGATCTCCTCCCTCCTCCCCCGGCTGAAGTTAGTGGAGCGGACCTCGCCCCTGAATACATTGATCCAACCGCGGGCCTCATGAAAGTTGGTCGCGATGGCCGACCACTATATGTCAAGCCAGTGGATCATCTCGAAGAAGAAGTGGACCTCTCAGGTGTGGAAAATGATGACGGTATCTATGAGCTATCACCCAGCATGATCGACCACACGCCCGAGAATGGCAAACAGCCGATTCCTTCGAACCGTATCAACTCTGTTGATGGAGAGACTGCGGAGTTCCATCGTGATGTCCCCGGAGTCCGTCTTTATGCCGACTCTGCGCGCGATGTGACATTCTGGCGATTCAATCTCGAGATCGAGCTCAGCCCGACACAGCAGAGAATCGCCTATCGCATCAACCAGGGACCTGCATTGGGCTTCTGGGTGCCTGCAATGGGTCAGTCTATGAACATTATGTTCCACAGCGGCAACGGCTTCAGCCCTTCAGTCGATTCGAACCGATTCTGTGGACCTGATCCTCTCTGGCGAGACATCTTAAATGAGCACCAGACTCGGCCCTTCCATGTCATGATTGGCGGGGGTGACCAAATATTCAATGACTCTGTCATTACCGATTCGACACATTTCCAGGAATGGATGAAGATTAAGAACGCTGGAGAGAGATACGGCATGCCTTTTACGGCCGAATTCCGCGCAGAACTCGAGCAATTCTACCTGGAGCGCTATGCTTCATGGTTCTCACAGGGCCTCTTTTCCCTTGCAAATTCCCAGATCCCGATGGTCAATATGTGGAATGACCATGAGATTTTTGAAGGCTTTGGCTCTTACCATGATGACTTCATGCAGAGTATGATCATTTCAGGATTGGGACGAATTGCATTTAAGTACTATCTACTGTTCCAGCACCACAGTGTGCCAGAGGAAACCGAGGCCGATGAGCCTAGCTGGCTTCTTGGTGCTCACCCTGGTCCTTACATTGAGCAACGAAGTCGAAATCTGTTCATGTCTCTTGGCAACGATGTCGTCCTCCTTGGCCTGGATTGTCGAACTGAACGAAGGGTAAGTTCTCTTTTCTATTGATATCACAGATGATGCTAACATGGCTTTACAGAGTAATGAGGTCCTTGCAGAGGAAACATGCGACCTGATCTGGGACCGCTGCCATCGGGACATTATCAAGGGACAAACTAAACATCTGATTGTTCTGTCTAGTGTGCCCATTGCCTATCCTCGTGTGGTAAGTATCAATTCCTTGTTTGTGACTGCGGCCTATGCTAATCCTAACCATAGGCGATGCTCAAGAGCTTCTTGAATAGCCGCAAGTCGCTGGGCAAGTCCGGTATGCTCGGTGGGCTCGTTAATCGATCTGGCGGCAATGTGGAGGTGTTTGATGACCACTGGGCCGGAAAGCACCTGAAATCAGAGCGAACGTGGCTGGTTGAGGACTTGCAGGACCTTGCTGCCGAGAAGTCTGTTCGAGTGACAATCCTAAGTGGGGATGCTCAATTGGCTGCCGTTGGACAATTCTATTCCAACACGAGCCTGGCCGTGTCCAAGGACCGCGACTATCGATACATGCCAAATGTCATTTCCTCTGGCATCGCCAACATGCCGGAGACAGAGCTGATTTCAGACATGCTCAATAAGCGCAACACTGTGCACCACATGGACTCGAACACAGATGAGGACATGATTCCCATCTTCACACAAGACGTTGACGGCAAGCCCCGAAACAACAAGCGTCTGCTTCCTCGACGTAACTGGTGCTCTATACGAGAATACCTGCCTGGTTCAACGCCACTTGGCACCCCCGAATCAGAGATGACGCCTAGTCCAGAACCCCGTCCTGGTAAACTCCAGCGAACCCTGTCCCTGGGACGTGGGGACAAGGGAGCTGGTGGAAAACCGCCCGGGCTGCTTCGCCGTCTGTCTACGCGGGCGGGGCCTCCAACTCAGGACTATGAGCTTTGGCAGGGATGGCGGAGCTCGCCGATCCAGCATCGATGGTCCCGTCGCTCGTCCTCATGAGAATGGAGACAGTTACTTCCCCAATGACCCGCAAGCGCCCGAGCCCGGTCGCTTCCACCGTCGGCCAACTAATCTCAGTCTAAAGGCCGTAAAGAAAGCTGCGAAACAAGGCGACGATGGCGCAGGCGCATTGGTCGATCTTGAGGGTGGCCTCGCCATTACCTTCAATATGGAGATCAGTCCACAGGACCCTTCTGGCATAACTGTGCCCTATAAGCTTCTCGTGCCCGCATTGCGCTACGAAGGCACCGAATATGATCCGCCACCTACACAGGTGGTCAAGGGCTGGCGAAAATGGCTGCCGCGCCGCAAGAAGCGGGCTGAGCAGGCTGAGCATGAAGCCGACGATGACGACGAACCCGACGATTACGAGGACCATGACACAATCAACAATACCCGCGCCAACGCTGCCACTGAGACCAATCAGTACCAGTATGAAGGATATTCGGGCAGTGAAGAGGACGACTCGGATGAAGTGGCTCAGCGGCTGCCACCCGATGCTCTCACCGATTCGTCGCCTGATGAGAAGGAATATGATGAACCGAGGCAGCAGAAGCGGAAGAAGTGGTTCGGGATGATTTGATGTACATTATGATGATTTATGCCGGTCCTTTCCCCCAGGAAAGGATTTCTTTACGACGTGTATGAGAATCTGGATTTTTTCAATTTAGATCACTTTCTGGTCTTTTCTAAATGATTGATGCAATTGAGCCTGATCTTTTCCGTCAGCAGACATAGGATAACGTCCTAGAATTCATCCCTCAATAATATTTTCGGTGGTGCGGCGTAAGCATCGTGGATCTACCACGGTCTAGGTGGTCGTTGGTATAGATTAGGGAGATCAGATATGATCTAATCAGCGGGTTCTGGCCACCGATGAGTTCGGCAACAGTGGTGTGATTGTACCGATCAGGTTTCGCCGAGTTTATATCAGCCATCGAGTCTCTCAACCTAACAAGACTCGCCCTCCTACCCAGATTCCCTCTTTCATCATACGTAGCATTATAGGAACCTAGACTGTCCCGATCGGAGCCGGAAGACACGAATCGGCATTGATGGGATCGACTTTTACCTGCAGCGGTTCTCGGCCCTGTCACGTGCCCCAGTGATTAGAAAGCGAGGGGCCTCGACGCGGGCAAATGATTAATTTGTACGGAAAGACACAGAAGGAACCTGATCTCATCCTGTCCCCACCTACGCTCTGCCCCCCCTTCTAGAAAACCGTCTCTCTCCCTCTTCTCCGGACAAACCTTCAAGCTGTTTTCCTCCACTTTTCGACGTTTTCCCTCCGCTCTCCGTTCCATCGGACTCACTGCCGCCGCGGCTTCTACTCTCCACCAACAAACTCCACCAAAGCCCTCCATCT
Source organism: Penicillium maclennaniae (assembly GCF_028827695.1). Taxonomy (NCBI): domain Eukaryota; kingdom Fungi; phylum Ascomycota; class Eurotiomycetes; order Eurotiales; family Aspergillaceae; genus Penicillium; species Penicillium maclennaniae. Next base: position 2,566,835 of record NW_026623220.1, read on the forward strand.
TTTCACAGTCGTTATCGACGCCCGCGCGCGGCAATTCTCTGACTCCCGCCAGAATGGTGCATTCTCAGGTCGTTAGTAAGTGCCAATTATCCCATTGACTACCTTTGCCGATTTGATCAAATGCTCACAAAGACCTTCTCAGTCATCGGCTCCGGCCCCGGTGCCCACACCGCCGCCATTTATCTTTCGCGCGCTGAACTCACACCCGTCCTCTACGAGGGTATGCTCGCCAACGGCACCGCCGCTGGCGGTCAGCTCACCACCACCACCGACGTCGAGAACTTCCCCGGTTTCCCGGATGGTGTCGGTGGCCAGGAGCTGATGGAGAAGATGCGCAAGCAGTCCGAGCGCTTCGGTACCGAGATTATTACCGAGACCATCTCCCGCCTCGATCTGTCCCAGCGCCCCTTTAAGATGTGGACCGAATGGAGTGACGGCCCCAACGATGCCCCCGCTCGTACTGCCGATGCCGTCATTATCGCTACTGGCGCCAACGCCCGCCGCCTGAACTTGCCCGGCGAGGAGACCTACTGGCAGAACGGTATTAGTGCCTGCGCTGTCTGCGATGGTGCCGTCCCCATCTTCCGCAACAAGCCCCTTTACGTTATTGGAGGAGGTGACTCTGCCGCTGAGGAGGCCATGTTCCTCGCCAAGTACGGTAGCAGCGTCACCGTCCTCGTCCGCAAGGACAAACTCCGTGCTTCCAAGGTTATGGCTGATCGCCTGCTCTCCCACCCCAAGTGCAATGTTCGCTTCAACACCGTCGCCACCGAGGTTATCGGCGAGACCCGTGCCAACGGCCTCATGACCCACCTCCGCATCAAGAACGTCGTCGACGACAAGGAGGAACTCGTCGAGGCCAACGGTCTCTTCTACGCTGTTGGCCACGATCCCGCCAATGGCTTGGTCAAGGATCAGCTCAAGCTCGACGAGGATGGTTACATCGTCACTCAGCCCGGTACCAGCCTCACCAGCGTCGAAGGTGTCTTCGCTTGCGGTGATGTCCAGGACAAGCGCTACCGCCAGGCTATTACCAGTGCCGGCTCCGGTTGCATTGCTGCTCTTGAGGCCGAGAAGTTCCTCGCCGAAGAGGGTGCCTCTGAGCCCAAGGTCGAGACTGCCAACGGTACTGCCAACGGTACTGCCAACGGTACTGCCAACGGTACTGCCAACGGTTCTGCCAACGGTTCTGCCGAGTACAAGTCCAACCCCGCTCTCTAAATACCCTTCTTATACCATGTTTTCCTCTCGTGAATCCGATCTCCATTACGGAGTGAATTGTTTAGTTTGCTCGTGCACATCTAGACTCGTTCGGTGTTTCAATTCCCCTGCATATCTTGTATTCATCTCATGGTTGACGGATTTCCTTTCCTTTCCTTTCCTTTCCTGGCTTTTTTTTTTATACTGGGTTCGGGCGCTAACTCATCCTCCCAATCTTACGTTTGGGATGGTCGTTGCCTATAGAAATAGAAATAGATGAAAGTCCCTTGTCACTTGATCCAATAATGTAAGCGCGAAGTAAGCCAGGTAGAGAGTGAAAATTCATTTCGTATAAAGAGGCATAATGTCATTGGGAACTAATCAAACAGGAAATGAAATCGACATCCTATTCCAAGCCGGACTGCGGCGCCTCCCACTGCTCATAGGGGTTTTGCGCGCACCACCGATCCTTGATTTCATAAGACCTCCGCTCCCATTCCGTATAAATCGCCTTGTATTGCTCCCATTGCTCTTCATTCGTGCGCCGGTTCGTATGCACTTGATCAATGTACGGCTGCTTCTCGGCTGGGTCGGCCTTGCGCCACATCTGGCCGAGGCAGCGCGAATTTCGTCACGCGCGGCTTTGGCATTGGGATTCTTGGATGATGCACGCCGTGCTTCGTCGCACTGGTCGCGGCATTTGGCCCAATAGTCCTTTTGGTACAGAGAGGAAGGGGTTGAGGCCTGCTTTTTGCGGCCGGAGAGGCGCTGAGCCAATTTCAGCGTAGATTACTGTCCACATCGCTTGGTCGTAGGTGTCTTTACGATGTTTGTCGGTGGAGTGAGGATTGCGTGCGGAGGTGGTGATATTTGTTGGGTTTGCGGCTGTAGATAGAGGGTCGGCTGCATTCCGTGCTGTGGTCATCGGGCCCGTGGGTGTTTGAGCCGCGCTGACGGAGGGCTTTTCGGGGACGAGAGGCTCAGAGATTTCGATCGGTCCGATAATGGTCTCGATCACTTCTGAGGCTGCACGAAGCCCTGAGAGATATGCACCATGAACGGTTGCTGGGTGTGTTCCGCAGGTGGCCTCTCCAGCAAAGTGGAGGTTGCCTACGTTTTGAGCCATGAGATTGTAGTCGTCGGGAAGTGCCTCTGCAGCCACATATGAATAGCTGCCGCGAGTGAACCGGTCTGACGCCCAGCGAGTAATGATGGTCTCAAGGGGGTCCGGCACAACGTCGTCCTTGAAGACGTTCCGAAGTTGCGCCGTGACTTCAGTAATGATCTCGTCGTCGGGCGTATTCTCGGCTTGATGTGCTGCGTCCCCCACCATGAGCGCGATCAAGACGGGTAGCCCGGTTGTTTTCAAGCAGTTCCAGAACAAGTAAAATCGGCCTCGATTGGTTGCATAGTCTTCCTGAGCCATACTATCAGGAGTTGTCGGTTCGCGAAGCAGACCAAACATGTCGCGCTGCACATCCCAGAATGGCTGATCAAACACAAGAACAACTTTGTTCATGACACCAAAACCTAACCTGTCAATTGCTCCCAACTTCCACTCAGGCAGAGGAGGATCAAAGTTGATAGTGCGATGTTTGAGGGTGCCAAGAGAGCCAGTGTACACAACATGGTCGGCCATGAATTTCTCTCCGTCTTCGCATTGGACGGTTGCTTTGTGCTTTCCAGATCCGTTTGCATCATACGAGATCTGGGTCACAATCTTGTTGATGCGCACATCCAGCTTAGTGGGCAAGGAATATAATCCGTATGGTAATTGCTGGTAGCCACCAATGACTGTCGAATGCTCGCCCTCGAATTCATTACCAATATCCTGGTCCCATCCAGACAAGCTGAGTTTGTTGATATTTGTGGCGTTCGCATACTCGAGGTTGGCGAAATGCCAGTTCAAGAGACGCATATCCTTGGGTGTCAAAGGAAGCATGCGCTGGTATTGTTTGACACCCTCGTCCATCACAGCCCCAAGGGTTGGAGTGCGCGTCTGACTGACGATGTCATCCAGTTCCAATGTATCGGTGGCAGAGTAGCCCGGTTTCAGCTTCCATCCCGTAGCCTGACACGCCAAAGCAGCCGGATTCTCTTCTGAAGAACCCACAAGGTCCGCTGACACATCGTTCGGTTTGATCTCTGCTGTCTTATGTCCAACTCCTCGACGTCGACGGACGCGCTTCGTAGGGACGAGTAGATCAATAGTACCTGCCGCGCGCGCATCTTCATATTGTCTTACAGTAAGGCCATCATCCGTAGTCGTTTCACGGCCGCTATCAATCAAATCGCGGTCACCTTCGGCAGTGGGCTTCACCATCGCATTGTGGCGATAGAACCCAGTCCTATCCAAAACATCATTGTACAGCTTTTCATCCATTGAATCTCGTACTTCGTCCACAGGTGAACCATCAATATCGTAAATCGTGGATAGATCACGTAACAAGTGGTAGCGAAGAGCCAATTGACCACGAACGATCTGATCAAGCGGATTGCCGTGCTCAAAGCCAACAATGATCTGAGCGCCCATTTCCGCCTTGGGAGCAAGACCCGGTGGAAGCATATTTGACTGGAGGCTATGCAGTGGGTGTGAATAGACTCTTCCGCCGATTCTTCGACGTCCCTCGAGCACAATAACGCGTGGAGCAGTATCTGCATCTCGGTAGTGGCGGAACAACCCCTCCAACTGACGTGCACAACCAAGACCTCCAACACCACCTCCCACAACAAGAACGGTAGGTCCGTCCTTGCGTCTGCCACGTCTGGGAGGCACTGGCGGAATCGGAATTTCAACGCAGCCGAAATTGATGTACCCATGGCGTACTAGCCAGTCATACGCAAAACCAGCCAGATTCATCCACCGATAGTCCTTTGCACAGCCTAAAGCCTCTTCTCTGGTGACACTGACCATCGGGTTCCGCGTCCATAGTCGCAAAATGCCGTTTCGGATGTTGAGATAGACGGTAACGTGCATGTGGCAAAGGCGGTCCTGCAACAAAGCTTGTTCGTTTTCATGCAATGCGTACGGGTCGAGTCGAGATGCATAGGCTGCTGCTACACATTGCTGCGCATAGATAGCCGGCGGCAGCTTCGCTGGGATGGATGATCGTGGTCGGCACTTGGACAAATCAACCTTCGTACTGACCAAAATGTTAACCCCCGAAGAAATTGGTGGCGTGGAAAAAACCTGAGATGGGGTCGTTGGGGGTGTTGTGGATTTGCTGAGCTTCAAGGATTTCGAAGATGTTGTTGTGGAAGATGCGACAGGGTGTTGGTATCCATCGGTATGTGACTGCCCTAAAGGGCAATTGAGAGTATGAATTCCATTCCCAATGACCGTAGGCTGGACATCATCGAGAGTCACAGGATGCTTCTCCGCCTCAAAGGAGATAGATGGCGGCGCTTCGGCAAGTCCATTCGAGATTCGCATACGTTTCGGAGGCGGTTCTGATTCTTCAAAATGAGATAGCAGAAGCCGTCCTTGGTCCTCGGCGTTTGAATTAAAATTTGCCACAGCTGGCTTTGCGTATGGATTCTGGCTGGGATGAATTCCAGCAAGAGCGTGGATTCTCATGGACGTAGTTTCATCCATGTTTGAAGATAGGTGCAAGCCAGATTCAGATTTCACAGCCTGAGGACTTGAATTTGATGGAGACATATCAGAAAACACTACTCGGGCTTTCTCACGATGCATTTATGCCCTTGATAATTCTTGTATCGGGAGACCAAGGTGAGAGATCAATTGTCAAGACTTCCCCATGTATTTAAGTCATGGCGCAATCCGCATCGCATGAAGGTCACAAACGAGGGTGTTCAAGCAGGAAGAAAGTTCCGTTAATCTGTAGAAGTATTAGAGGCCGGCGCTGTACACGCAATGGTGCTTGGTTTTAGATTTTGCATGTAGATATTGCAAGGATCACAAGATCGGGGGTCGGGACAGCTGGAACGGCACATACATTGCAATCACCCACCTCCCCGCAGACCCAACCCTTGCGATTAGGAACTCGGGCATCAATCGAGAATCAATGTGATCCGAAGCGGTGGCCGAAAGGGAGAGGAGAGAACCGTAGAAGAGTTCTGGCCGATGTGCCTTGATTCCTCGGGCCAACGCGTATTTCTCAGTCCGCCTTTGGGTTCACTACGGCATGTTCACATCTTCACCTCACCAGTGTATAGAGCAATGTCATATTTCTCGTTCTACCTATTCATCTGGCTTTCTGTACAATCCTTAGGCTTCACGTCCAACATGGCTGTGTAGTCCGTATGCCTCGTCCTCGCCAGGGTAATCATCAGAGTCGTTATCCGTGAATTCATCATGGTAGGATCTCCGGTTCTTTTTCTTCCATCGCTCGGAGCGGTCGCTGTCGCTGTCATCGCCGAGTTCAAGGTCGACATTATCGTCATCCAGGTCGTCAAACCCAATACGCTCCTCCTCATCCCGAGCTAACACGGTCGCAGCCTCATTCTCGTCATAATCTTCGGAGAATCTGCCATGAGGCCGGTGGGCCGCATGATCGGCCTGGAGGGATTCCCTGATATTGGCGCGCTCCTTGGCTTCCAGTTCTTTCGCACGAGCCAAAGTCCTAACATAGGTTGTAGTCAGCATTGGTGCATTGGAGACTTGGGAGGTGGGCGCGAGGGACAACGCACCTTTGATAAATATACCACCCGGTGCCGACTCCAATGCTGACAGTCACAAAAATACTAATAATATTCACAGCCTTGGATCCTGCGCTCATCTCTTCGCCTTTTTCAGACAAAAGGCGCAATCGGCTGCCAATGAACGCAGGGACCAATAGCTTGGGGGAGATGATCGCGGTAGCCAGCCCATACATCAAGGGCTGAACTGTAGGAAATGTGGACACGGCGCCGTTACATATGGAGTCAGGGCAATGGGCACAGGCGGATCATGCAGAGGAGTTTCAACCCGTCATATTTCAGCGTGAGGGAAAGCGCGGCGAACCGTTTGTCGTGTTGCATCAGACGCTTGACGAATCCCGATAGCACTGTTCGCGAAACATAGAATGAGGCGGTGGAGCCGAGGATAGTCGCGGTAGCATAGATCAACCATCTAGTAAGATCATAAGTCAGCGTTTCTAGCTTATCAAGATGTCTAAGGTGAGATTCTATCAGCGCACCCCTTCCACACGCCAAAGATAAAGCCCGCCACGGTTCCAAAAGTCGACCATCCTACCAGCGGCGGAAATGAGACGAAGAACACACAGAGCCATAATACAAAAGCGACTAGTGGAGAGTGTTCCCATTTTTCGGCGAGGGGGCCAATCCAGATGAACACCTTGGCCGACAAAACCAGGAACGCGATTCCCACGGCAGCGGTCAAGATCGAGGCAACATAGAACCCAATCTTCTGCCACAGGGTCATACTCTCCCATCGAGCAAGCGCCTTTCGATAAACATCTTTACCGCGGTCGAAGAGTCTGTCGCGCATGGTGGTTGCCTGACGGGCAGACCTGGCAGAGTCCCGCCTATTCGAACGACTCCAGACTGGCGACCGACCATCACTACCAGGAGATTCGGGTAACGGCTCGGGCGGCGAGGTAGACAGCGCCAATGCCCGTGCCGTGGACTCATAGTCCGCGGGCATGGTGGCTCAAGGTAAGGCTTGATCGGAACACGGAATTGATCTGGGGGAAGCTCGAGCGATCGGCGGATGCGGAGGCGGGAATTAGGGAAGGCTTCAAGGAGATAGGGTTCAAGAAGAATAGAAGCTTAGGGCGTCAGAAAGCCCTATAACTGGGGCCTAACATGAAGGGTCAAGGCGAAGCACACGCCAAGGCTTCGGAGTCGGAGGCGGCGGCGCAGGCATACTGTCTGGCCCCAAAAGGCGGATCCGTCGGAGCTTGAGACGCTTGGAGCACTTGAATGTTTTCTCTGGATCTGGTCCCACTAAGGATTCTTCTGGACCCTAAGCGCCCTATTTCGGATGAAGGGTTGGATTGCAGATAAGGACAGTCCCTAGAAATTTTCTGACCACAAAGCTCTAGGATTGTTGCCTCTCTACGGCCATCGGACACCGCGTGAAATGTCCCCCACCCCCAAATGGCTTAGAATTAGCTTTGTGACAGTGAGATATAAAATCGAAAGTTATAGAAAGTTAATCTAGGTCGGGATGATATGTCAATCATGGAAGTATATTAGATGAAGAGAGATCGGCACATTGGAGTAAATCCACGCAAGGATGATTAGTGTGGGCTGAGTGCGGAGAGTGGCCTCTCAATCTACAACCCGATGTTGATCTCCTTTCTCCGCCCCCCTCTTTGTTTTCCCCCTTTGTCTTGTGCTTCATCTAAGCAGCCCCATTTGCTTGAGGGTTTTGCGATGTAATCGCCTTGCTCTTCGTTTGTCATTAATCGCCCCCTCGGTTCGTGTCCTTTGAACCCCCTTTTATTACTCTCGCCCTCGATTCCCAGTCGACATCATCAGGGAGCATGGATTCGGGACTCTGACGCCCTTAATCCTCGAATAATTACATCGAAAACTCAGACCTGAACGCGTCCTTGTCGCCCGTACGTGAAAGGAGCCGGGAGTTTTTTCCCGCTATTTCAGCTTCGTCCTCGCGGCGTGTCCATTACCCCCACCCATCATAACAACATGGTTTCGGAAGAGCTCCTCGATAAATGCCTGGAGATTCTCCAGGACCAGGCTCTGGACGAAGAAGAACAGGTGGAGAAGGTCGAAGACTATCTGCGCGATAAGACCTCGCTCTCTGGGTCGTCGCTGGAGAACGCCGTGCTGGACATCCTCTGGCGCCATCGCAACCGCTCGCGACCCGACTCGTCTCCCCCTCCAGTTCGCCATACAGTAATCCGCAGATCATCTCCGGCACCATGGCAGATGCAGCGTGCCGCAACGCCGCTCTCTCCTCACTCAAATCTGGGGACCAGCCCTGGGAGTACCTCGTGGGTGCAGAGCTCGCGCGGGGCATTCTCCCGACCTCCGCTTTCCTCAACGGCATCTCCGTTTACCTCGCCGCGCCCATCGCCCCGACTCGCTCTTGCGCAACCAATCCCTCACTCTCCCAGTTTACATGCCTATGAATTCTCGGATCAAAGCCAAATTTCTGAATTTTACCCTGATTTTGGTAATGACAGTAATGTCGACTGGCTAGTGGGAGATGATGCGAATAGTACTACTTCCTCCACGGGTCTTAGTGTCCCTGCGTCGCTCAGCGCGACGGCGGTGGAATTTGTGCCCGACATGAGCCCTCATGATATTTTGCGCACGGTTTTAGGTGACAAGCGCTCAAATGACGAGATCGAAACGGCCCTGGAGGCCAACGGATATGATCTCGGGGCCACCATCGCATCCCTGACGCAAGAGGCTGATGCGGATGGATTTTCCCGGCAACAAGACGGTCGCGTAGTAGTCGGAAAGTCCATGGTCATGGAGCAGCGACCAGTCACGCCCTCGGGACACAGCCGCAGTCCCATTGTCTGCAAGTACTGGCTGTCTACTGGACAGTGTCTGCGCGCAGACTGTCGCTTCAGTCATGACTTGACAAGTCATCTGTGCAAGTGAGATGGTCCTTTTAACAGATAATGTTCGTCTATGCGCTAACCAAAATAGATATTGGGTGATGGGTAGTTGCCTGGCTGGCGATGGGTGTCCATTTTCACACGACCCCGAGAAGCTAATATCCAACATCAGTCTATCAGGTGGTAGTCGACCCGCCTCGCCCGCTGGATCGCCGTTCCAAATGGACAACGGCTCCGATGCTTTCCCACCTTTGCAATCGTCAGGTGGGTTGGAGGACCAATGGGCAAATCAATCTGGCGGCCGGTATCCTTCCAATCTCTCCGGCGCTAAAGCGATGCCTCCAGGACTCCACCCCAGCATGGGCAGACGGAATGGGAGCATGACCCATTTAGGACGGCCGAACTCACGCCCAACTAGTCGTCATCAGAATCGAGAGCTGAATCCCACTGCTCCATCCGTAGATGATCCAGATGCATTTCCAACTCTCGCTGCTGTGAGTGCGAAGAATGCCGGCAAGAAGCACAACGGCAAGCGAGGCAACCGCGACTTGGCCAAAGAGAACATTCCCTCCTCTCTGGCAGACGTCGTTCGAATGACACCATCCCCTACTCCAAACAAGGGGAAGTCCACCTCCAAAACTGGGAAAGACACCAAGAGTCGTGAGAATAGTGCGGCTGCCATGTCAATACCAGCTCCACAGAACATCCCTTGGCTCGAGACTGGCGTGCGGGCGAACCAGCAATACATCAAGTACCGCACGGAAGCGATCCGCCATGGCACCGTGCGAAACAAGTTTCTCCAGAGGTATGCTCCCGTCAGATTTGGTCCAGCCAAGGAAACGAAATCTTGACTTACACAAACCACTAGCGCTGCCCAAGCCTGGAACAGGAACGACGCTCGAGCTGCCAAGGCACTGTCACTCCGAGGCCAAGCAGAGAACGACGCAATGCGTCGTTGTCACCGAGAAGCTGCACGTCAGCTGTACGAAGAACGCAATCAACATCACACCCAGGCTGGCCTGGACGAAACCTCGGAAGAGCTCTACATTGACCTGCATGGCCTACACCCAGAGGAAGCGATTGAATACCTGGAAAAGATTCTCCTCAAGCATTCCCGTGAAGGTATGCGGGTGGTCTATGCAATCACTGGCACCGGCCACCACTCGAAGAACGGCAAAGACAAGATCGGCAAGGCTGTCAAGGCCTGGCTTAACGAATGGCGATACTTGTTTCGGGAATTCAGCGTTCCTGGGGAGCGCGGAGGTTATGTCGGTGGCATCCTCGGCATTGATCCAACAAGCTACGACAAGTCTATGGCCAAGAGTATAGCGGAAGACGATTCGGTGGGAATGGATGGTACACAACCAAATCTCACGTTAGGCAAGATTCAACTGCTCAAGCGCGAGGACATAGAAACACAGAGTCAATGATTTGTTGTATGCCCTTTTTGTCAGTCCCTTAGCAGATGCGCACGATACCCCATCTTTGAAGCGGAACAACTTCCAATCTCTGCTCAGTCCCATTGATCTTTAGCCAAGATTGTGCTCATCCAGCAAGTTCAATATGAAAAATCCTTCATTGGTCAATGAATTATCGTTGAATCTCTTCATTGGCCTCCCAGTAGGCAGTGTCCAGAATGAGTGCATACGGTACTCTTCGATATATACCAAGTTTGTACAATTTGGCTCAATCACTCTGGCTCCTGATGCTTCCACTCCTCCCGCAAAGCCCTAACATCTACACCACAAGCTTCCGCCTTGTCAACAATAGCCCTCGCCTTCCTAGCAACAGGCACATCAATCATCTTTCCATCCAAAGTCCAAGCCCCTCGCCCCGCTGCAGCGGCCTTCTCATCCGCAATCACGACGCGCATAGCCCACTTCGACTCCTCAATATCGGGTCCGAAGATCGCGTTCGCAACTTTCACCTGCGTCGGATGAATCAACTGCTTCCCATTGAATCCGAGTCTCCTACCATCCCGACACTCCTCTTCCAATGCGGCTGGCGGCGATCCGTCTGCTTTGTTGGATTTGTAGGATGTACAGACAAGATCGATCGTCGAAGGAAGATCGGCTGCGCGAGCGGCTGTCGCGATTGCGGAGCGCGCGAAGAGGAATTCGGATAGTGAGGGCGTGCGAGTTATGCTTAGGTCTAGGGCGAAGTCTTCGGCCGCAAAGATCAAGCCTTGGAGGAGCGGGGACGCGGAGCAAATTTGAGATAGGTTAGTTAGTGATTTGGCGGACTCGACAAGGGCGAGGAGCGAAATCGGAGGGCGTGATTCTGGTGACTGTTGTTGCGCGGCGAGGGTGTGCGTGATTACGTCTGTAACAAAGGTAAGGTCCGAGGCGGAATTGACCTTGGGAATAACGATGGTTGTCAGGTTGGGTGATTGGAGCTGTGGTTCATAATTAGCTCTTGCCCTGCGTAGCTGTGCCTCTTCCAAGCTACTCACCACTTCGGTAAGATCTCCTAGCGCCAGTCCGCTATCCACGGAATTGATCCGGACTGCGCGTTCCCGGATTCCTGCTGGTGCGGGCTGGTCAATTGCTCTGCGCACTAGGCTGCGGGCCTCCGCCTTCATGTGCGGGGTGACGCTGTCTTCCAGGTCATATGTGACGCAGTCTGCTGCTAGAGAGCGGGACTTATCAAGGAAGCGCTGGGAGGATCCGGGGACTGCATTTAAAGGGGCCTGTAAGCTTCAAGTTCGTCGAGGCAGCTCAGAATCAAAATGCGGGGAAGACGCGATAGCACCGTAGGACGACTTACCGTATAGCAGCGAGCGACGGAGGGTGTTACGGGCAGCCATTTGAAGAGTTGCCTGAATGTACCGTAAATTCGATTGTTCGCAGCGTCGCGTCGATGAAGGAGCTTCGCGTTGTCAGTGAGAGGATCCACGCAAGCCGGGAAGCAGCAGACCTCGGGAATTCCGCGCTTGGCTACAGATGGTATCAATGCTTCTGGCTATGGGAACCAGCAATGATTCTGACTTGCTACCCTTGAGATTGAGAGATATAATGTTCGTATTCTAGGTAGACATTCGCTCGGATTATCGAGTTTTATGTTCAATGTTTGAAGAGAAGCCGATGAGTAGGCTATATGTTTTGGTCTGCGGGATCGGCCCCGCATGGCTGGAAATTGCCGAAGCTTGACCGATATACTTTGGTCCTTGATTTAACTCTTGACAACTTATCGAGCCTATAAATCTGGAATTAGGATCGAAATTTGCAAAATCAAAAATTGTGATGCCATGAGAACAGACTGACGTTTGTGTATTATAGCGATACTCAGCTGAGGCAATTTTGCACAAGCCATCAGATTTGCCCTGATCTACAAAAATAGCTGGCCCGGGAAAATAGATTGAGGCACATGAAATGAATGGTCTAAATTTGATTGCATGAGGCATATATCCCACGACATTGGCTGAAGATCATTTCGATGGCCAATAGGACGCTCAAAGATCCGAGGCAAAAGAAAGCAGGGCGCATCTGTCACAGCCTTGGACAAATACGAGCGAGTCTTTCAGTCTTAGCTTTGGGCTACCAATGTAACAATCAAGTCTCATGTCAACTTGGGGAAGTGGGGATGACGCCAGAATGTCTTAAATACAGGAGGGAAACCCAAGAACTAGTATCAGACTTGCTCGGACAGTAGCTCGCACAAAGTTCAAAGAGACCCCTAGAAGACGCGGACTTCATCAGCGCATACCAAAAAAAAATATATTAGAGGTCCTCGAACTCTGAATAAAGACAGTGGTACTGCAATGATGTCTTCAATCGCTATTCCGCCAGTGGCCCGTGTGCGTGAATTAGACCTTGTCGACAAGGTCGCTGTCGTGACCGGCGCATCTCGGGGCATCGGACGTGCTATCGCCTTCAACCTAGCCTCCCGCGGATGTAATATCCTAGGAACTGCTACTGGTGACGCAGGCTTTGCTGCCATCACGGAAAGCCTCAATGAAGAGGTTACCAGTCGCGCCTTCCACGGTACATCTCGGCAGAGACCTGCGAGTCTCAAGATCACAGCGGTCGTCGCAGACATCTTCTCTACTGAATGCGCCAGTATCATTACCGAAGAGATCATCAAGAGCTTCAATAGCCGCGTGGACATTTTTGTCAACAACGCCAGTGCCACAGGAGGAGGCACGATTGGAGAAATGGATTCCAAACATATTCAGCAAAGTCTACTCGCCAATGTTCAGACGCCCGTCATGATCGTCGAGGAATTTGTTCGCCGGCGCTTCTTCCAACCCAACAGTCGTATCGTCTACATCTCATCTATTCGATCCCACGTTCCATGGAGCGAGCAGCTCATGTACTCCGCCGGAAAATCAGCAGGAGAGTCACTGTGTCGTACTTGGGCACAGGCTTTCGGTGGCAAAGACGAGAGATACTCCTTCATGGCCGGAACCACGGCCAATTCCTTATCGGTTGGCTTGACAGAGACGGATTCCGTGATGAGCTGCCCGCCTGACATTGTGAAGCAATTGCAGAATGAATTCTACCCTTCTCAGAGTATTCCCCGTTTCGGACAGCCGGATGATATTGCGGATGTCGCTGGGCTTCTTTGCAGCTCCGATGCTCGGTGGATCACGGGAAGTGTTATCAGTGCTAGTGGTGGAGGTATCAAGATTGGTTAAGGATGACGGCAGTAGGGCTGTCGAGTCCATAGAGAGTTCGATTTGGCTTGGAGTCTAGATAGGGATCCCTATATTCGCATACTACGAGATGAAGAAGTCCTCGGGTCCTCCAGATAATTGTCTAGAAGTAGCTTTGCCCAATTTTTGACCCTAGTTCCTCAGACCATATCCCAGATCTGGGTTGGGATGTTCTCATCCCCTTTGGTGAGAAATACATAACCGTCCATTATGTTTAGCATAGGTCATTCACTGATAAAAAAACCTCAACAAGGAGGAACAGGCTGTTTTTGATTTCTCACAGGAGGTGTAGCCATGTTTCCAAGAACAACAGACAAGCTGATCAAAAAGAAGATAGGGCCCAGACGTTGTCATACATAGGGCAATGGCAAGAGTGGAGACCCTTCACATTGTAACCAATGAACATGGAATCCCTCACTATTATGCCACATTGCACCGCCCTGCGCTGTCCCGTGTTGTGAACACATTGGGGATCCTCAAGCAACTGCTCCCGTGAATCAACAAGCAAGCATTCTGCTGCGGAAAGGTGCTTCTTGAAGCTTCAGAATCAGTGGCTCTCAGATCTTTACCATGGATCAAGGGCAGCAGGGAGAATTGAACTGGCGCCTCAGCGCGCACCCGATCACGCTACTTGTCTTCTTGGGAATCCGCATCGGTCCGTGACGTGTATGGCGATTGAACACTAATGAACGTTGGACTAATGTCTCTTACTTACAGGTGCCTTGCTGATGTACCTCTTTGGCGTCCTCTTCATTGACAACTTGTATGTTTCCTCGCGTCAAGCTATCTAGCTCCCGCCGCCACAGAACTCCACCCCGCTAACCTGCTTGTGCAGCATCCTTGTATTCATCCTGACCCTGCTCCTCCTCTCCGCGGACTTTTATTACCTCAAGAACATTGCTGGACGTCGACTTGTTGGCCTACGATGGTGGAATGAAGTCAACACCACCTCTGGCGACTCACACTGGGTCTTCGAGTCCGCAGACCCCAATGTTCGCGCGATCAGCGCCACTGACAAGCGGTTCTTTTGGCTGAGTATGTACGTCACACCAGCTTTGTGGGTTGGCCTGGCCGTGTTGGCCATCGTGAGGCTGGTTGGTGTTATTTGGTTGAGCTTGGTTGGTGAGTCTCCATTTCACTGGAACAAAGTTATCTTGCAGATGCTTGAGATCAACTGCTTACTGTTTTAATGTAGGCATTGCCCTTATTCTGACGATTACCAACACGGTGGCTTTCTCCCGTTGTGACAAGTTCGGCCAGGCATCGACATTCGCGAACAGCGCCCTGGGAGGTGGAATCGTGAACAATATTGCCGGTAGCCTGCTGGGCAGGCTCTTCCGGTAATTGAGGGCAAAAGTAATCTTCACTGGAATTGCACAGCAATGATACTATTGCTGTAAGATATGTATTCTTTATAGGTTAAACAAATCCCCAAATGAAAGCAAATAAACTTGCAACGAGTCTGACAAGTACGTCTGTGACATCGTAATCTGAGAAATGAGCCTGCTTCGCGCCTTGCCGTTCGCGCTCCGCAACGAGCTGTTGTTGACTCGTTTCCTTTCTCCCATTCTCTTCTCTCTTCTTCCTCCCTCCATCCCACATTTCACATCAACAAGCTTGTCTGCTCATCAACCGTAAAGAATTCGAGGCCTTGTGAGTCTCGTTCCTGTGATATCCTTATTCTCGATTGTTCCCTTGTGAGCTCTGGTCAATGGCCAGATCCTTGACTGTCTTCTCTTGCATCATCCCCATCCATAATTATTCTGGTGGCCCCCTTCAGAGTTTCTGTAATCAATACTGACAGAGGGACTCCAGAATCAAGTTTGTCACTGTCTCTGGGACAATTTCGTTCCAGCATGTCTGACATGTGGGAGCGGGCCGGTTCCACTGACTGGGACCACAAGAGCAACGATGGCCTGGAGGAAGGAGACGGCAATAGCTGGATTATTGGTATGTTTGAACCACATTGTGTTTATGATTAATATCGTCCTCGGGAGAAGCTGATCAGTAATAGATCAAGGCGATGAGAACCAAAAGCCCCAACTCGGCGATGACCATATGTGCCGCAAGTATGTTTTGTCTCCACGAACAATCTGTCTGAGTCACTGACTTGAAAAGCTGTGGCGGAAATGACCACTTTGCCCGAAACTGTCCAAATCCTGATATCGATGCTGGACATCACAACGAAGGTGACCACGGCGGCTACTCGCAAGGAGCGTGCTTCAACTGCAACGAAGAGGGGTAAACTGCATCCCATGATCCGACAGGAGATACTGGCTTACCTTTCATGAATAGGCACATGAAGGCAGACTGCCCTAACTCCCCTCAGCAATTCGGGGCCTGCTACAATTGTGGCGAAAAGGGGTAAGCTATCCAGTGAGCTATTAGCTGACATCAAATGCTGACCGTAAACGAACGAATAGTCATTCCAAGGCCGAATGTCCCAAGCCTAAGGTGTTTACCGGCACCTGCAACTTCTGCGGTACGGAGGGTCACCCAGCTGCACGCTGCCCTCTCCGAGAACCCATCGTCTGCAAGAACTGCAAGGAAGAAGGTGCGGGCCTATCAACCCTGCGCGAAAAGGTTCGGACGAAGATGTCTCAGATATTAATTGGATTTGACAGGCCACTCGGTGAAAGACTGCCACGGAAACCGCAAGTTCGATATGTCCGGCGTTGAAGACAAGTCTCCTGAAGACGCTTGGGCTATGATGAAGGAGGCCTGCGATGGCGAAATCGATGACTTTCGCAAGGTGTAGTCACTCCACTCACGCTTGCGTGACCCGCCACTGACATTTCAATAAGGCCATTCAGGTCTACTCAAAGGCGTGTCCAGCTGCGAATTATCTGGACATTGCCAAGAGGATGCGTGAGGAGAATTTCAAACTTCATCTCATTGGCCTTGTCAGTTCACTTATCCGATATGTTTCCTGAAGCAAGAAATAATTTGATTTTTTGTCCACAGGAGAACCCTGATCAGGCCGATAACATGACCCTTATTGACTTGCAGGGCCAACTGGACCGTCAGTATCTAGTCGGACTTTTCAGAAGCCAGAAAGTCTGCCGAAAGGCCCTCAAGGATCGTTGGCCCGAGAGCGAATATGAGAACATGAATCGTCTGAGTAATGCGGGACTTCCCTACGATCGCCTGGTCGCCAAGTGTCGCAACTGTGAGGGTAATTGACCCGGACTTTATGTCATCTTGTACTTGATGCTAACCGCATGTTCAGAATTCGGTCACATTGCCAAGCACTGCCCCGAGGAGGTCAAGGAGGTCTCGAAAGTCGAGATCATCTGCCTGAACTGCAACAACGTGGGCCACCGTGTTCGCGACTGCCCCCAACCGCGCACAAGCAAGCACGGTTGCCGCAATTGCGGGTAATTCACGACCCGGAGATAGATCTGAATTGGCCAATTCTAATTCGCATGCAGTGTTGAAGGTCACCAAGCCCGGGAATGCCCCGAGCCACGCTCTTTTGCTGATGTTGAATGCCGCAAATGCGGCAATAGTAAGTTTAACTTGAGTTCCTTCGCTGTCGTGGTGGGTACTAACGATAACCGAGCCGGTCATTTCGCAAAGGACTGCACCCAGGACGGTGGTGGCGCTGCTCGCACTTGCCGCAACTGTGGGTATGTATACTCCACGGGAGACACACCTGAGGATGTGTCCAAAAATAACGCGCTGTAGATCTGAGAATCACCTTGCCCGTGAATGCGACCAGCCGCGCAACCCTGAGACAATTCAGTGCCACAATTGTGACGGGAGTGAGTGTCAGACTTGGAGATTGATATTCCAGTCTCCATGCCGGATCTTTCGACTGATGAATTGACCGTTATTTTCCACAGTGGGCCACCCCGCCCGTGAATGCCCCATGCCCAAAAATTGGTCCAAGGTCAAGTGTAACCGCTGCAATGAAAGTAAGTCTTCCATTCAATGTTGTTCCTTGGAAAAGGACTAACAGTATATTAGTGGGCCATACCGTGCGACGATGCCCTCAGCCTGAAGGCTCCGGCGAGAACGAACAAGGTGGCCATGGACAGGATAGTCAGTCCCATTACAATACTTGGGACTCCTCCAACGAGGTCACCGAACAATTCGGGCAGCTAAATGTCAGCAATGCCAACGATACCGAGCCCTCGTGGTGAAAGCCTCGAGAAGCCCAGTGGGAGGGCTTTGATCTGGGTAGCGAAGAAGATCATGTTGACTCCATTTGCAGTAAACACCAAGCGAGACGGGTCCTAATGCTGCGTGTACACATGATGCTCCACAGCGAGATTTAGAACCGAAGAGAGTCTTGCGAGGGTTACTTATGGCGCTGGTGAGGTTTTCTCGTGACCGGATTGGCCACCTTCTGGGCGGATGGAAGCGCAGCTCAATGTCTTTTGACTGCCCTCATCGATAGGTATCGCATACACAGACAAACATTTTTATTATTTTTGAGAAATTCTATTAATATTGAAAATCTCTCGAAGCTGTATACTGACTGGAAGACGTAGTGATTGGATTCCAGTAAATAGATCATAGTCGCCTGGCCCATGTCAGCAACTCTCGTTACAATAATTCCGAGTCGGATAGCCAATCCGAACCCAAGAACACTACTACCTGTGCAGCTCTCCAGCAAGGACAGAAGATCTGCCATTCTTGAACGACAGGGCTTGAAACTGCCCACGATCCCAAGCACACCATTTCCATCCTCAGATATCAATGACCTGTCGGTCCAGAACAGATATCGAACTCAAAGGTCTTCCACTGACTGTACCCCTCAACCCACCTTATCTAGATCGTTCTTTCAATCAGATAAACGATGAACCAATAAAAGCACCCGAAATGAAGCGGGACCTATGATTCAGTTGCATTGCAACATGACCAGAACCAATCAATGTCGTCATTGTAGCACACCGAGCCAACATGACAGCACACCGCATTTCCACCAGAGACATACTGACTTGACTTTCCGACCCGGCATCCCTAGCACTCGGCCTCAAGGGTTCGGCTCTGCCGATCGATCCAGCAAAATGCCGCACCACTGGAAAACCTGTTCCGGCAGCATAAGCGGGCTAGCATTAGCGCGGTTATTCCGCGTCCCTTGGCAAGCGCGATGAGATCATACTCGTCAGCGATAAGCAATGCGAGGAAGTCTTTGAGGTAGAGAACGGTGTACTTGTACAGCGGAACAGAGGAGCATACCGGAATGCAACATGGGCTGAGCACTTGATCGGGGCGATTGTTCCGAGTCCCGCACCGGCCTTTTTCCTGTTCCTCCCCGACGGTATGATTTGGATCTATTGTTTAAACGCCCGGGTAGAGTCATGACCACTTGCAGATGGTCTGAAGGGGGGGGTCTGATTGGATGCTACTGTAAGCTTTCTTTCTTTTCCGAGATCTCCGTGGTGCCTGGGGTTGTGGTATTACGGTGCCAGAACAAAGCTGGAGTATATTGTGAGTCCGTTTTCGAATCCGGAGGCTCATGAGTGGCTAAATTATCCACTATGTTCTGGATGAAATGTGATCTCAGCTCTGTGTGCAATAAGAGATCGAAACCTCGGCTCGGGATTTGTGGGCTATGGATGCAACCTCGATATTAGTGAATCAGGTGATGGCCCGTGAGAGGGCTCTACTGGATGCTTAGGCGTGTCTACCAAGGGACATGAATGAGGCGAGGTGCACAGAATTCCAGTCCATCGTAGTTGCAGGTTTCAGCGGAAAGGGAACTCGCTGCACAAAGAATCTTCGAGATGCAGTAGATGCACCAGTGAGTGAAAATCACTTAAGCTTTACTGGAAGGTTGTGGCGTACACATGATTCGTGCAGGGACCAGCCAAATCTATGGATCATACCTCGAGAGTATATCGGTGAGGCCGAATGTGATAGAAAGCACACAGAGAGTATCCTGGGGAGATGCCCGATGTTCTTGACAAGAAGCAAGGAGCTGAGATCATGTAAATGCATTCCCCACTGAGCATGCAAAATGGGTTCGCCCCATCGGGCAGGCATTGGCGCGGCAATGCACTGGAAGAGGCGAGGTGCGTGAATTTAGGGTTTCAATCTAAAATGATCAAATCGAGTTATTTTTCTCGTTCAACAGGTTAAAAAGCCTAAATACAATAAAAAAGATGCCAATAATGTGCAATTATGTCCATTACGTAGATACCTAAAAGAGGAGGCTCGAAACGGGGTGCCGAAAAGGGTAAGCCGAGCCCCGCCCTCGATCGGGCCACTTTGAAGAATTGAAGACCCCGAGATTCGGCCCCGACCGAGCTGGAGTTTCCTGGGGTTTGTACCGGAGTTCATGGTTCGATTTGAAGATTCGATATCGAGACATTCCTCATTCTTCAATTCGGGCGCCAGTCTCCCCGCTAGAAAATACATTGGAACAATAGCAAAATTATATTAAGTTAGGGCCAAGATTGCATTCAACGTTCCCGTCTTCAATGGTGTCATTATCTGTGGCCGTCGCGATCGGTTGTTCATCTTCCATTTCAGGCTATTCCACGTTCTTATAGTTGCTTCTCCGGGCCCTCAGGAACTGGGGAAGTGGCTCCAGTGCCCTTGAGAAGGAAAGCACTCTCTTTGAGCATTGACCATTCTATCCTTAGTACCCTTCTAAGCTAGGAGTCGATGAGTAAATAGGCGGCAGTCCAGGATAGAACCTGAAATTTCGGGATCAGCTCTCCAGACACCGAATCAAGCTTCCTTGTACTTTGTAAGATCTCAGGGCTAAGGTCAGTGCGTCAACACGAAGCCGACGCCGTGGTTTGTTGAAGTATCCCGAAGCCGGGCTGATCCTTGTCGACACGGCCCTTGACACGGCACCGCGGCAATATTCTGGTTTAGTTCATGAACTAGATCGATAGATTAATCGAAACCTCTGTGACATAGAGTATGTATGACAATGCGGCGTAAGGGGTCGCGTCCAGTAAATCCTAGGGACCTGAGACCACTCCACAGGAGAATCCGGGGAGGGGCCCATCGGACCAAACGTACCGTCAACCACGCGAACCACGAGGAAGAGAACCGGCATCATCGATGTGATCATCCACTTTGATCTCGAACTGAAAGCAGCGACTGGTGACTTGCGCGAGTTCAGTCCCGTAATCGTACCCTTGACGGGCCCGTGATACCGGAATCTTACCGATGAAGTGGCCATCCTTGGGCCATTGTTGACCGGTACAACCCGATGCCGAAAAGGGCTGGCGACAACGAGCCCGAACCGTGATTTGATGATATCGCAGTTTGACCCTCTCTACTCCCCGGTCTGTGGAGATGACCTGTTCTCCTGATCCGGCGTTGACTCAATGCGACCCTGCTGCTCCTTCTGGGATGTCGATCGAGTCCACTTTTATTTTTTTTACTATGTCTCTCATGGCGCTGGATCTTAGGTCACCTCGCCAGGGTTCTTAAGCCCCAGCTGCTTCCCCAGACCTAAAGGTTCCTTTTTCGTTCACACTCCATTGCATTCCTTCTTCGTCCACAGGCTTGGACTGCTGGACATTGACTTGACACGATTCGGGAATTGTCTGTTACATTGACTGTACCCAGCCGGTTCTTTGTATTCTTGCTCCTACCCAGTTCATATATTTTCTATCTCCCACGATGAAGCCATATTTCGGACTGAGGGGCACGTCCCTCAACATCATGATCAGTATCATTGCTGGTCTTGATTTCTTGTATGCTCCATTCCTTCGAGCCCATTGCTCCATTCGCTAACAATGTACGATAGGCTTTTTGGTTATGACCAAGGTGTGATGGGTGGTCTGTTGACGTTGAACTCGTTTGTTAGAACCTTCCCGGAAATCGATACTACCAAGGCCGGTGAGATGAGCCTATCGGCCGCTCAGAAGAGCAATCGCTCGACCGTGCAAGGTATCACAACGGCATCATACAACTTGGGTTGTTTCTTCGGTGCTATCTTTTGTATCTGGATCGGAAATTACCTGGGTCGCCGCAAGACCATCTTCGCCGGATCCGCTATCATGGTCATCGGCGCTACGCTGCAGTCTTGCGCCTACTCGCTTCCGCATCTGATCGTCGGCCGTATTGTGACCGGTATTGGTAACGGCTTGAACACTTCGACTGTCCGTATGTATTCTATCCTTGTCTATCATGTGATGTTATGGTCACTGATGTTGAATGTCCAGCTACCTGGCAATCTGAGTGCAGCAAGTCCCACCATCGGGGCCAGCTCGTTATGGTCGAGGGCTCCTTGATTGCTGCTGGCATTACCATCAGCTACTGGATGGATCTTGGATTCTCTTTCCTCGACCCTAGTTCCGTGGCCTGGCGCTTCCCTATCGCTTTCCAGAACCTGTTTGCGTTAATCATCTTATTCTGCGTGATGCCTCTTCCAGAATCGCCCCGGTGGCTGACTCTGAAGGGCCGCGAAGACGAGGCTATCGTGGTTCTGGGAGCCATTTTGGATTTGCCTGAGGACGACCCGTATGTTCACTCCGAGTTCGCCGCGATCAAGGATGCTGTACTTGCCGATCAGAGTGTCGGCTTCCGCGATCTGATCACCATGGATGAAAACCGCCACTTCCATCGTGTCGTTCTCGCCTACGTCAACCAGATGTTCCAACAAATCTCTGGTATCAACCTGATCACTTACTACGCCGCTACAATCTACGAAAAGTCGATCGGCATGAGTGGTCTGATGTCCCGTATTCTGGCTGCCTGCAACGGCACCGAATATTTTTTGGCGTCATTGATCCCCGTTTTTATCATCGAGAAGGTTGGCCGTCGGACGCTGATGTTAGTGGGCGCTGCTGGCATGTCGATCTCTATGATGGTTCTGGCTATTGCCACTAGCTTTGTAGGCAACTCCCAGGCCGGTATCGCGGCTGCTGTGTTCCTTTTCGTCTTCAATACCTTCTTTGCTTGGGGTTGGCTGGGTATGACCTGGCTGTATCCCGCTGAGATTGTAAGTCTCTCCTCGCCATGATCAGTGTTCATGTGGCTAACCTTTCCTAGGTTCCGCTCCGTATCCGTGCGCCTGCCAATGCCATGGCTACTTCCAGCAACTGGATCTTCAACTTCATGGTTGTCATGATTACCCCTGTGGCTTTTGATACCATCGGATACCAGACCTACATCATTTTTGCGGTCATGTAAGTCTCCCTTCCAGTGATAACTACCTCAAGACACTAACAGATTGTCAGTAACGCCTTCATCTTCCCTGTCGTCTACTTTTTCCATCCCGAGACCTCCTACCGCTCCCTCGAGGAAATGGACACCATCTTTAACAAAACCACCAGTGTCTTCAACGTTGTCTCTGTCGCCCGCAATGAGCCCCACCGCTATGGCAAGAATGGAGAGCTCCTCATCAACTACGAAGACACCGAGCAGCACCTGCGCCGTGCCAGCCACGTCTCCGAGAAGCGCAAGAGCGGCTTCACTGCTGGTTTCGAGCTGGAGAGCGGCAAGGGAACTCACGTTGCGCATCCCCACGGCAGCATGTCGGATAGCAGCAGCTAGACTCACATGAGCGTATTCACTCTATGCCCACCAACCCACACATGTCACGAATGACTTTATGTCTGTTATGCTTTCATCTTTGACTTCCGCGTCGCTGGTTCTGGGTAATCGTGCTTCTGTCCTGGGGACAGACCGTGGAGATCATGGATTTTCTTATAATTGAGCAGCTGGCTGTTTTTGATTGGTCGTTCGTATTCTTGCTTCTTATACCCATGTACATGACCGCTCCTTCTCCACAGACGATCCCAAATGGTAGGCTTCAGACACCTACAAGAATAACAGTTGAGATCGTGTATACGAAATACATGACGAAGGAAAGTCGGACTTTTTCAGCATGACACATACTTGTAAACCCACAAAGAGAAATCTCATTACGATGATTAGGAATTTCTTCCTCTCACTCAGTAGCGTCGTACTCATCCACCGTTCTTTCAAACATCTTTCGCAGATCCTCATCGTACCTCGCCTTGTCCTCCAGCTTATCTTCCAGAAACTGATAACTATCAAACCCCCAATACGGCATAGTGATCAGCCAAAAAGAGTCCTCATCAATGTGACTCTTAGCGAAACGCGGCTGAATATGCCTATAGAACATATCAAATATAGCGCCTGGACTGTTCCAAGCGTAAGAGCACCACAAAGTTCCTCTCTCCAGCCCCTGTTTCATGATTGGGTATAATGGAAAAGGCGGCTGCATCTCCGGACCGAGAGCTTTCTCTTCTTCCTCAAAGATAGCCATAAACTCTCCATGTAGAGGGATATAATGATCATCTTCAATAAGCTGCAACGGTTGATTGGATAGCCAGCTTGGCGGATGAATCATCTCCACTGGCCGTGTGTATGCCCACTCCAGATCAATAATGCACGTAACATTCCAGTCTTTGTCAACGAAGATATTACTCTGATGCAGATCCGTAAGACTGAGAAAGTAAGGTCCACACAGTAGATCCCGACGAAAGAAACACGGCCAAACACTTCGCATCATGGTCAATCCGCATGCTTGGTAGAAGGCGTCTTGGAAATTATTGACTGCGTTTGGCTGATGACGGAAACGGCTTTCGTGAATGGAGAATAGGTCGTTGACATACGTTTCCGTGCTTGTGTGAGTGCCCTCTCATGGAATATTGATTGGAATGTTTTGATTTTCTAGGTAGTGGATGTCAAGGGTGAGGGGTCTGTTGCTTAGGGTAAGGTAGCCTTTGCTGTTCTATGGTGAAGGACCCAATTTTTGAGAGAGGTATGTGGGAAAGTATGAGGAGAGTGCGAGAGAGGTCCCGAGAAAGATTCTGTCGTACTTTTGAGACCTGGCGCTTTTCGGGCCATGTGTTGGAGAGCATTTCGCCTTGGGATGAGTCGATGTATTCAATCAATAGGTAACCTGAGCCTAGCACTGATGCTTCTATATATGTCCTTGGGATATAACGGGTTGCGAGTGGATATCCAAGCCACTTTGAGATGGTCCGGCGAAGAGACCAGATCATGCGTGTCATTAATGGGCGAAACTTCAAGGCAGTGAACTGAAAGCATCAGTATCAGATATGTGGCGGATTGCGGAGCTGTAGAAGCATACCGCCTGGCCCGTGGACATCCCGAATCCATATAACTCCGGAATGGGTACTGTGGGACAATTCTCTTGAAGCCACACGTATGTTCCGGCCTCACACCGGATCTTCTCATCTACACTCCCCGGATATTTGTCTTCTCCAAGTTTATAAGGCAAGGGAAGCCGTAGCATTACTTTTCTTCCACAATGCCGCGCCGTAGCATCCATGTCGATGCTAATACATACATTGAAACTCCCATGGATCCATTCTCGCGGCTCAGTGACGCGGCATACATCGGAGGAAACCCCGAGGTGATGAGCGACGATATTCTGAAGCAGCAGATGATGAGACTGAATGTGCCTGAAGAATTGAGAACGACGATCCCAGTAGCTCCATTCATGGAGTACATTGTAGTCTTTTTCTTTCGCGACGGAGTAGGTGATTTCTTCGCGGAGCAAACGGCGAGGTACCAGCCCATTTGCAAGGGATGCCCCTTCGAGAGATTTCGTTAAATCTGACATGTTGAAGCTGTGCAGAGGGCAAAGATAAGAAGATGCTAGATAAGCGTCAATGTACAATAATCCTCACTTGGTTGCAAGGATCATGCATGTGCCCTAGTCCGTATGTAACTCGGGTAAATGATTCTCCTGTACATCATGCCATAGACTGACAGCACGGTAACATCTCCTGTACCTGGTTTTCTCAATACGGCTCATCCTTTGAACTATAATTATGGATGCATCAAGCTACTTTCCAAGAGTGTGGGTTTTAAGGTTATTTGCCAAGCGGCTTAACCCTAGTCTCGGTGGGAGCAGCCCCAGGAAAAGTAAATCGTTAGCGATTTTTCTGTTACCTATCATTCGAGAATATATTTCACTTCTGCCCTTTCATTCACATCCTGACTAATAAAACTCTGGAAATGCCTCTCTGCTCGCTTCTAACAGCAATCCTGATCTTGCTCACATCATAAGTTGTTTCGCTTCAGCCCCTTTCTATCTTTTAGCGGCGGCGAATTGCCGGCCCAACAGAACCTTACAAGACACTTTGATAGGAGGCTCTGCATGGCCGTAGGCAGTGATTTGCGTTGCGCTTGGTCACAAAGCCTGTCAAATGGTCGTAATGAGAAAAATGTTCTCGTGCTAGGCTCCTTTCCATCTCAGGCCGGAGACTGTACAGCTAAAAGGCTGTATGTATTATCTGAGCCGGAGCTGCATCCCCGGAAAAGATGCTTGGGTGACCACAAGATACTCGATGGGGCAAAGGATAGCCTAAATGATGTGATGGCAACACGGGCCGCTCCCAGTGATACAAGCCTCCCACGGCCGTAACCGCCGCCAATAAAATTATGCGACACTGCGGTCGAAGCGTGAGATTGCTCTAATACCAGATCAACACTGCTGAATGAGAACCAACACCCCCTGTCGTTGAGGTACACCCAAATTGACTAGCAAAATCAAAATTCCTGCGCCCCTTTCCCTGGAGGTTGAACCCTTTCACTTTTCTCCCTCTACTCAGGCCTATTTAAAGGGTCTGAATGTCGCATTTTGCCCCGACTTTTGTTCGTAAGCCTGATCAACACAGCTACTTATTAAACCCACGCTTTCCCATTCCAGGAAGATGATATTCAAAATGCACCCTCTCAGCATCAGCGCCTTGATGATTGGTACCTATTATGTCTCAAGAGCAGATGCAATAGTGAACGATCCCGCTTCTATCTCTATCTTGAAAAGATGTGGTATTCCACACTGAGTAACATAACCCGAACATCGTCGCTTCGGCTATCAGGAAGTGCGTTAAATTTTTCACTTGCCATGTCACCATTCCCGTGCGAGCAGTAAACGTACATCAAAGCTGTGTGCACTGCAAATGGCACTAGCCCAATCGACTTTCTAGCTGAGCAAGAAGGTCTTTGCACCGGTGGGCACTGGGAAGCAACGCGCGGCTGCGACGCCTGCTATTATGCTCACGGCTACCGTGGCTCACCCTCAATGTCCGCTGCAGCATATGAGCACTCTACCGCATCCTATATGTCTTCTTTGAGTGCTGCAGAATGCCAAGTCACTCCGCCATATCAACCTTTTTCGAATCTACTCCCGTCTCCCAACTACACGTCGGTGGAGGATAGCCCATCTATCACGCCAGCTTCGGATCGCTTTCCAAATTATACTGCTGTCAGCAAATGTTTCACTGCCACACACAGCATGACGCCAGGCAAGATAACGGGTAGTGCGACAGCACGCTTAACTAGTTGGACTAATCCCAGTGGAATGAAATATACGCCAACTAGTACGCCAGACAATACGAGGTCTACATTCGCTTCTTCTACGTCTACGTCTACACCTTCAAATTCTGCTTCCGCTGCTGGTACAATTATTACCAATGGGGCTAGGACTGAGGCTGTAATGGCCAGAAGTGGATGGTGTCTTATTGCAGTTATGCTAGGAGTTACCATATTTCAAATCATGCCCCTCTGGGAATGACTTCGAGTCTAGTAAGACTAAAGAAACAAAGTGTCTAGCCCTATTTTACGGTCATATCGTGATTCTAGCTTCGTAATTCCATAGACGGCGGCACACTCGAAATTGTCACAACAGAAAAGGTAGGCCATCTAGCAAATGCTTTCATATAGCCCTAGATGCTTTGTCATCACATCTTCCGGGCAAGATGGCCGAGTTGGTCCAAGGCGTCAGGTTAAGGTCCACCTTAACACCAAACATTGGTTTCCTGATCTCGTTTACGGGGCGTGGGTTCGAATCCCACTCTTGTCATAACTTTTTGTGTTTTTGCTTTCCTCTGTACGTGCCTTGTCGTGGAAGTTCTGTTTTTGCAATTATTAAGTTCCTGTCTGGTTGAATTTACTATAGGGCTCGTAATGAAAATTCTGCAACAACCTGTGAAATGGTACTAATCTGAAGCCAGTGTACATGCATGAAATGTAACCTACCTTCAAAGAACATTTTAGGTCATGCGCTATGAATGGAAGTAGAAATACTTGATTCATTTGTATTTCCTCTTGTCCAGGTGGTCCTTGCCATTTCTTAGACTCCAAAGGCTAAGGTAATAAGAAAAGCTACAAAGCCAATATTCGTTGAAGTCGCGAACCCTTTTGTAGATTGGCCGCTTGCCGCTTGCGGAACCTCCGACAATCAGACTGCTGCCTACACATGGAATAAAGTCAAAATCCGAGTATTGATACGGTGGGTCACTTGCTTGGCGCGGACACGAGCCTCTAGGAATTTCATGCTGCAAAGCCTGTTGAAGATTGGAAGTAGAAAAGAATGAAATTATCACTCCAGAGACCAGAACAGAATACTTATATGCCCATAGTCTTTCCAAGCTTTTCGAAATAAATATCCTGGCCTGGCCTTAGCCTAAAGCTTAACGGCGAGCTTGAATAAATATCATCTCTCTAAGTCAACATTCGTTAAAGCAGCAATCTTTAGTCTTTCGCGGTGCTTCTTCAATGTGATAATCTAATCTTCAATAATATGTAGGTCGTCAAAAAGTTTTTTGTGTATCAAATTCCATGCACTAAGGGGTACTCATCTGCCAAAAAAAAAAACCTAATGTCGATGTTCTTGAATTAGTGCCTTAGGCACAAAGTCACCAAATCAGCCAATAAGTGGGCTTGTATCACGTGAATCAATTTTACCGAGACCGGCGGTTCAAAGCCCTGGGTCCTGAAGAATCGGTCAAGTAAGAGCAGGTAATGGAGTTATAGCGCATTAATTTACACCTGGCCCTATTTGGGGCTATTTAAACAACGCAGAACCCTCATAGATTCGCAACATCTAACTTCGGGAAAAAGCTGTGGGAAAGAAATATGAAAGATAGCATTTACAATCACAGATACAAATGATTTCCAAAATCTTACAGTTGATCTGGTGAGTAACAAGCGGCGAGGTTGCCAAACTCAAGTGGCGTCTCTACAGGCGAGAGGAAAAGATCCAATATTGTGACAGCGAAGATCACTGTAAGAAATGGAATGGCCTGATCAAAGTTTGAAAAATTCCCCAGCACCTAGAAAGAGTGACCGAGGCCCAAAACAAAATCGAATTCTAAAGAACTAGGAAGGCAAGTCAGAGGATTAAAGTTATCCTCGGTGAGAGCTGTTTACCTGTTGGGGAGGCTTTCCCGTCCAACGCCAGCGCCGAGAGTCGGAAGGTTTTTCCCGCGACTCAACCTCAACGGCTCAACGTCTTTATTATGTTTTCTCTTTCATTCTATCTGAGAGCGACTCACTCCAAGTTCGTGTCTCTGTGAAGATAGTACAAGAAGGAGACGTGTGCGCGGAAAGTGCCAAGACCCCCCCCTAATCGGACTATCAGATCTGAAAACGGGCCTTCTCCGCTCCTTTTTTTTCTCCGCTCGGCGAACTTCGTCACGATACCGCGATTTTTAGCGGAGTCTTCCGGGGATCTGTCTCTGTCTGTCTTTGCTGTTAGAGGTAGGCTTACACGATGCGTCTTTTGGTTTTTTTCTCCCGCTTTTTTGCTTCCTCTTGGCTCCCCGAGTCCGGTTTCAGACCTCGGTTAAGGTTGATGAATCCTATCTTCTGGGGACCCGCTAGGCCTTAAATGAGGATGACCGCCCACTGACAGTCACACAGCGGAATTAATCACATACCGGCACGTTTTGACTCTACTCATGCTTGGGGACTGAAAAGATTAGTCGATTGAGTATTTCCATCGGCTGTTGTTCGTGCGAGAAGATCTCAAAGAAAAAAAAAGAGAAAAGAGAGGGCAAATTCAACGACGACGTCAACGCACACTCCAGAGTCCATCATGAGCGTGAACAAGGGGCCAGCATCTGAAGATGTCCGGGAACAACCACAGGGTGCCTCGAGCCCGCGAGAGCTGGACGACATCAACTCCGAGGAGTTCAGTCAAGAAAACATCGAGCGTATCTACAGGTGAGTCACGGCCTCCAAAAAGCGACATTCCATATAGCTAAACGCATAATACAGTAAATTGGACTGGCGCATCATTTCTGCCTTCTGGATTATCTACTTTATGACGTCCGCCGTCAAATCAAACATTGGTCTGGCGCAGACGATGAACAAAGATTCCGGTCATGATCTCGCAAGTGTGTTGCACTTGAATGCTCACCAGATTTCCACTGCTCTTGCACTCTTCTATGTCTGCTATGTGGTGTTCGATCTGCCTTCCAACCTGGTGATGACCCGACTCAGTCCTCACATCTGGATGAGTCGGATTGTGATCAGCGTTGGGCTGATTGGCACCTGCATGACAGCGATGAAGGCCGCCTGGAGTCTCTAGTGTGTTCATACTTTTCACCCTATTCTGGGGATATCCCAAGACTAACTCAAACATAGTCTGCTTCGTCTACTGCTCGGTATTGTCGAGGCCGGCTTGTGGCCCGGCATGGCCTTCTACCTCACTCTATTCTATCCGCCATCTCGCATTGGGAAACGCATTGGTCAGTATTTCACCGCTGGACAAGTGTCAGCTGCCGTCGTAGGCCTTGTTTCCGCCGGCTTCCAGAAGATGGATGGTGTGCGGGGTTATGTTGGATTCCAGTGGATGTTCCTGGTTTGGGGTGTCTCCACCATCGCTCTGGGCTTTGTACAGCTCTGGTGGCTGCCAGACCGCCCTGTGCCCCCGGGCGAGGCTATTCCCGAGCGTCACTGGCTTCTGCGCTGGCTGCCAACAAGCAGACCTGCCCTAACCGGCCGAGATGCAGTGGTCCATTATCACGACATGAAGCGCGTGTACCACAAGTCGAAGTGGAACATGCGAGACCTGTTGAATGTTTTCCTGGATTGGAGACTGTGGCCGCTGCTCATTATGTACTTTGGTGTCGTGGGTGTGGGTGTGGGTGTGCAGCTCTATGCCAACGTGATTATCGCTGCTATTGATCCGTCGCTGAACGGCGTTGACCTGAGCTTGCTGACTGCACCTATCTGGATTGTGAGCTCATTGATTTTTTGAGTGTCGTTTTCTCTGCTAACATGTCGATAGATGGATCTTATCGCCATTCTACTCGTCACTCCGCTTTCGGATCGTTTCCATCGCCACCGCGCTCTCTTCTTCTCCGTTCCTGTCTTGATCCAGATCCTTGGCCTGTTGTTGACTAGCTACGCGGGTACTGACGAGGACCCCTGGCCTCGCTACGGTGGACTTCTGATCGTTGGCTTCGGCCTTGGACCGACCGTGCCTATCACCATGACGTGGACCGCGGAGATCTTCCAGCCACGACACGGTGAAGTCGGCGTTGCAGCTGCATCGGCTGTTGTCTCCGGATGGGGCAACACCGGCGTGATCCTGACAACCTATGCGTTGTACTCGGGATGGAAGAGTGACTATGAAGCTCCCGGTCGGCAAAAGTATCGCAAGAGTAATCTGGTCATGATTGGCATTCTGATTGCGAGTATTCTGGCTGCTGTTAGCATGGAGCTTCTCCTTCGCTACGTAGACAAGTGGTATGATGATCCCGTGGAGGATGATGAAGGCAACACCGTCGACTACGCACGTCGTCGTGAAGTGAAACAGCGTGGTCTGACCGGGATCGGAGCTAGTTTAATGGGTTGGGCGAGACGAGGCAAGGCTAACCTCGAGTAAGATTTAATTTGGCGGTCATGGTTGTAAACAGATTTTGGCAATAGTGATATGGATATTACGATAATTTATTAGATTCTTGGTTCGAAGAATACCCCGAATACACCAATGACCTCGCTCGGCGCTCAGGCCACAAGCATCTCAACCCCAGAAGATATTAATTCTTTGCCAACAGGCTGTCCCTCTCAATTGGGACATTATCAGGGTCATCGTTGGCTTCTTGGATCGCCTGCTGAATAGGGCCTCATCGAGAGGGATGATCTTGGTCCGACGAATCAGCTTATAGCCTCCGTATGCTAGAAGCACCAGCGGGATATCCCTACATTTCGCATTAGTCTTTTGACACCCCGGAGCGCTCCAGGTTGGGGAATGACTTACAAATATGATGAAACGAAAGTGGCTACATCCCAGTGGCCGTCTGTGAAAACCGCGAAACCTCCAGTGAGTAGAATGACGATGCAAGAGATCAAGGCGAACCAGCTAGTATCTGGTTGAAGTCAGTATCAAAACGATCGAGATAAGTAAGGGTCTTCGGGTCTCCACTCACTAGTTATAGGATTATGCCACGGCAGTTGATCAGGTGAAATGCCTTGCTTCTTCAGAGCTTGCAACAGGCGAATGTGGTTCAGCGCTATGGCAATCCAGGAAACCAAAGTACCCGCAGCGGTCAAGTCCACAAACCACCAGAAGACATTCATGGCGCTGTTGTAACGCACATGTAGGACAAGAGCGAGAAGAGAATCTGCAGTAGAACACACATGTATGGGATACCCCACTTAGTAGTACGAAGAAAGATTTTGGGAGCATGACCTTTGACGGCCAGACCATAGAGCGTTCTCGTACCTGCGAGAATACCCTGATGGAAGCAGACCAAGCAGAAGTCAAACAGACAGCGTTCACGATTGACGGAATGACCTTGATACCGGCATCGCTGGCGGCGAGAACAAAAGGACTCGTGGCTGCAGTACCGGAGTCATCTCCGAGACGGGGGTCAGCACTCGACACCAACATCCCGACGATGAGGACGGCTGCAAGATAGAAAATGGACACTCGAGCAAACACCCGCTTGCAAGCCTTGGGGATATTCTGACGTGGGTTCTTGGTCTCAGCAGCGGCCATGGCCAAAGATTCCACGCCGGTGAATGAGTAGACTGCATTGGTCATGACAGCCCAGAAACCCAAGAAGCGGCCCCAAGAGCCCGTCGCAATGTACTCAACAAAAGGACCGGGGTCTTTCCAGAAGTGGAATCCTCGTCGTGGTACACCCGGCACTCCACCAAGGTCAATGACCAGGCCCAGAATGACCACAAACTCGACCAGGAGAATCTTCAAGATGGCGAGTATGAATTCAATTTCGCCATAGATTCGGACCAAGGAGATGGCTACCACCACGGAGACGACGATCAGGATCGTCACCCACACGGCGGCGCTGATATCCGTCCAATACTGAATCAAAACCACACTGGCGGAGATCTCACTTGGCACACTGAGGAAGCATCCATAGACGACATTCAACCGATTGCAAATGACAGCGCAGGGTTCACAAGAAGCTCTGCATGGCGCACAAAAGAACCCGTCACCGGCATTAAGGCGGCGACTTCACCCAGCGCAAATTGAATAGCGCAAACCACCACGCCCACAAAGGCATAACCCAACAGAGCTCCCAGCGGACCACCGGTAGCAATAGAAGTACCCAGACCCAAGAAAAGACCCGTGCCCTGTATTCGTTAATAGCCGGGAGAAAGTATGCATCGACCTCCACCTACAATTGCACCCGCGATAGCAATCATTTGCACATGTCGCTGCGACAAGCCACGGACCAGGCCTAACCGTTCATGCTCGGAAACTATCTGTCCATTGTCGGAAGCCAGTCTGAAAGTTGGCGGTGACCGCGGGGACAGTGGATCTTCAACATCGTGGACGATGTACTGACTCCTCGCCTTGGTCATGTTGGTGTTTGCCATGACCGTGCAGTTGGAGAGAAAATGCAAACTGGGCCTTTTTCCAAAGAAGAAATCCTTTCAGCGCTAGAAGATGAAGTGTCCAAGGCCTATCACACCATCGGACTGGTTGATGAGACAAGGCTATTCCTTCTTATCTGGGAACCGAGGCCAAAGTGGAGATTAGCTTATTCCTGAACGAGAGCGTGCTGAACATGGGGAGTTTTTGGGGGGGGGGGCTTGGGATTTATCTTTCCAGCTTCCTTTTTGGCCCATAAGAGAATAACTGATTGAAAGGTTGATGTAGTAGCTGCAGTTTCGCTTTCCATTAGACGTACAATTCGCAAAATAGTTGAACTGTAGAAAGAAAAAGGTAATATTGCATTCTATGGTTACTAGTGCAGACCCACTCGGCGGACTCCGAGGAACACCTGCCGGGGAAAGCTAGAGACAGAAAGGAGATGGTGAACATTCATGTTTGTAGATGTTCAGTCAACGAGTCAAAAATAAGTCAAAAGTGTATCGATTTCAAAGCGAGCCTAGGATTGAATATCTTGCATGATCCCTTTGCGCCCAGAAAGGAATGAAGTTCACTTGAAGCATGCCCTGGTAGGCCTCTAGGCAGGAATCTATACAAAGGGTCTAGCTCGTCGCTTGTTCCTACCAAATTATTCGAAGCCGAGATCACGTTAAATCAGACACGCGTCCGATAAGCTAGTGTGCATTTTTGGCAGTGCTTCTATCTATACGCGTGAGTATAATGTCATAAATGGACGAAATTGTATAATCGTGACTATTCAAGACGGATAGAAACCTGAGATTTCGACTAGAATGGTATACGAGCCACCGCTGGCACTGTCAAAAAAAAACCCTTGAAGCTTTCTCCTAATATCGCGATCAATCGAATTGTGCATTTGTTCTCTATAATCTTCATCTCTTTCCTGTCTACCATAACCCGGGCGTTCTCAGATCACTGAACGGAACGAAAACACTACCATGTCAAATCTGCTATCGCCTGTCTTCTGCCAGAACACTCGTGAGATTAGTGAGATCCTCAGTCGTGCTAAAGAACTCAATACTATGAGGCTTTAGAATCGGGTTACTTGGCGATCTAACAAATCGAGGCCAGCTTTCATCACCGCCTGCTAGTGGTGGCAGCATTGAGGACCGCACCAGCTGCAAGGCCCGAGATAAATCTTGGATCTGATAAAAGAAGCTAGTTTTTGGATATGTTAAATTGCATATCAGGACTGGAACCTTGTTGAACATTGTCAATTACCGAAAAGAAGGTCTAGGCCGAATCCCAAATGCAAGGTCGATATACTGTGCCTTTCGTTGCTCGGACCAACCTTCCCCGGAATGGTATGCAGTACCCCCTAACTCCGTAGAGATCAGATTTATCCTGGATAATGTCCTGGGCAAGGCGATCAATGTACAATTTCGAAACAGTCATAAAAGGCTCATTGTCGGTACGCACGACCATCTCGGGCACTTCATTAAGCCAAGCTGGGGGAATCCACCCTATTCGTGTTCGCCGCCGATATAGGGAGCCGGTCTCAGAACCACATTTAGACCCTCTTCCTTAGCTGTCCCGAAGTGTTTTACGAGATGATGACTCGATGCTACAAGTCTTAGGCTGGACCGAGCAAGCCACAGACGCTGCCCACTCTAACTACTAGAGATTTTCCAATTTGAATTTGTAGCTTGATCGTTGTATTATCTCTAGTTCAGATAGCCCATCGACCTTTTGATCAAAAGTCAGTCAGAATAGCACCTGTTGATCTTGTCATCTAAGCAACAACAGCTCGATTTTCCTAGCGATTCAAGCCAACCCTCAAAGATATGATGTTACAGTATGAAGCTCATGTTGCTACCCCATTAAGTCGTGAGAAATCTGACCTGATGTGGCCTCCTTCAAGCAAGCCGCGTGGGATGGTAGGTCGATAGGTCGAAGGAAAGACGCTGTGCTGTTAATTTCAGTGAAATTGAGGAAATAAATTAGGAAGTCAATGGAGGCGCCGTCAATTTCACCGAGTCACTGCTGATCTTTCGATATTCTACGCATGAGGGATTGCGCAGCAGTTGAAACCAGGGACCTTTCCTAGACAGAAAAAAGGAAAAGCTGAGCCTTTCAATCGCGTATGAGTTCGCTGAGCTAACCCTCAGATTACCAGTCACTCTGTGGTCAAAGTGACAGATAATCTGTTTTCATCAGATCACATTTAGTTCAATGTCAGGCCCGCACTACCAAGATAGGCAGGCTGAACAGTACTAAACCGGGGAACTCGGAGATTCGGCAATACCCCTCTCGTCACAGGCATTTGAGCGGTGATATACTGCATCTTCAAATATGAATGATTCACCCTACAAAATCACCTCTCATCTCATCTCATCACTTCTCACCATGTCCCCTCCAACCCCCCAAATCACCATCATCGAACTGACCCCATATGAACTGTCCACGAAACAACTCAACTCCTCGCACCTCCAGAAATCCCTCGAAGCTCTCCACCACGACGGCATCGTCGTCCTCGCCAACGCCATTAACCCAACTCACCTGGACAAGCTCAACGCCCGTATGGTCCCCGAGGCCACGCGCCTCTACGCCCGCAGCGAAACACATCGAAACTTCGGCAACGACACAGGAAATATCCAACAAGAACCCGTCTGCGAGGCAGAATACATCTTCGAAGATGTAATCGCCAACCCATTCGCAACATCCGTGATAGAATGCATGCTGGGTCCGGACCCTGCTCTACGTTTCTATAGTGCGAATACGGCGTTCAAGGCGACAGGACGGCAGCCGGTGCATATTGATATTGATTTCGAGATGCCCAAGGTGCCGTTTGCCTTTTGCGTGAATGTCAATCTTGTCGAGACGAGTGAGGAGAATGGAGCGACCGAGGTGTGGTTGGGGACTCATCTTGAAACTGACCGGGACGTGGTTGATCGGGAGTCGGAGCATGGCGGAGTCAAAGAGGACTTGCTTGAACAGAGGAGGAGGACTTGTCCGGGCATTCAGCCTGGACTGCCCAAGGGGCGTTGGTTATTCGGGATCTCAGATTGTGGCATGCTGGGATGCCGAATAGGACGGATGAACCGAGGGTGATGCTTGTTTCCATTCAGTTTGCAAACTGGTATAGATCCAACCAAAAGTTGAGATTGCCACGCAGTATGCAAGGCAAGATTCATTGGGCCCGTGTGGTTCCTTGTGTTGAGTGGGTGGATGATGGGTTCGATTACTTGCAGGGAGCTCATGATCATGACTTTGCACCACTGCCATAAATTTATACTTCCCCATCTTTACATAGTTACGGATGGAATTACATAGGATTCATGGTTGCGACAGTGGGTGGGTGTGGTTGAAAACAGTTTTTCACCATTGTAGTGGTGTTCTCAAACGATGGTTGATGTTCCATCCATGTAATGATTCTATGCTATTGTACGTGTCACATAACCCGAGGGTTGGTTGTTGATTGGGTTCAGAAGAAACAAAACAAGAGAATCGGCGAGTGCAACGAGGGAGGGGGGGTAAGATGAACGCAGAGGCAGGCCCTGGCGCCTAGGAAAAAAGAAGATAGGATGAGGTTCAGAAGAAGGCGACGGCAGAGATGGAAAAAAAGGCACGGGTCAAAGAGAAAATCTATGAAGGCTCCCTCACGCAGTCAGGCCGCTCTCGTGGTCCAAACTCCCAGTTGATGCCGAGAGGGTATCGGAGCGCTAAGACCAAATGATTATGAATGTCCATTTAGAGGCCACCACACATAGTCTCGACGATGATACCAGTGATCTGGTAGGGATCAGCGTTCGAAGCGGGGCGGCGATCTTCGAAGTAACCCTTGCCGTCCTTAGCGACCTGGCGGGGGATACGGATGGAGCCACCACGGTCGGCGACACCATATGAGAACTTCTCGATGTTGCCGGTCTCGTGGCGACCGGTGAGACGCTCCTCGTTGCCCTCACCGTAGACGGCAATGTGCTCAACGTGGCGAGCCTCGAGCTTCTTCATGGCGGCCTCGATAGCCTTCATACCACCCTCAGCACGAGTAGCGGCAGTGGAGACGTTGGAGTGAAGACCGGCACCGTTCCACTCACCCTTGATGGGCTTGGGGTCGAAGGAGATGCGAACACCGAACTCCTCGGCGACACGGTGGAGGATGAAGCGGGACATCCAGAGGTGGTCACCCACTACAGTCCGGGTCAGATTTTCTCAAAGGTACATATCGGTCAGACGACACGGAAAACTTACTGTCAATACCGGGGCAGGGGCCGACCTGGTACTCCCACTGGGAGGGCATGACCTCAGCGTTGATACCGGAGATGGTGATGCCGGCGTACAAGCAGGCACGGTAGTGAGCCTCGACGATGTCACGGCAGTAGACCTTGCCGGTACCGACACCGCAGTAGTAGGGACCCTGGGAGCCGGGGAAACCACCACGGGGCCAGCCGTAGGGCCAGCCATCGGTGCCGAGGAGAGTGTACTCCTGCTCAAGACCGAACCAGAACTCCTCCTTGGCGTGGGTCTCCATCAGGCGGGCAGCCTCATGACGGTAGTTGAACTTGTTGGGGCTGCCATCGGAGTCCCAGGTCTCGCAAAGGACGAGGATGTTGTCACCCTGACGGAAAGGATCGGGGAAGATGGCACAGGGGCGGAGGTAGACATCGGAGTTGTCGCCGGGGGCCTGGCCGGTGGAGGAACCGTCGAAGTTCCACTCGGGGAGCTCGTCAACGGACTTGACAGGCTTAGACAGAGTCTATCGTAGGCGCATTAGCACAAAGATCATGACTGCCCCTCTATTGCTCACGTGACGCGGATGGGTGCAGTCGCGTGTTTAAAAATCCCCCTGCACAGGGCTTATCGAGAAGATAAGCCCCAATTCCATCCCACCAGAGTGTGGCGGTGGAATGCGCAGGATAGGCGAGTATGCGGGTGTGAGCTTACCTTGGTCTTGGAGCGAGTACCGCCGACGGCATCAATCCAGATGTACTCAGCCTGGACGTGACCACGCTGGTCCAGGGACATGTACTTCATGAGCTATCAACCCCATGCAAGTCAGTATGTTTCCTCTCTGGCTCAACGGCCATTGTGGAAATCCAAAGTGTCAAGAATCAAACGCACATTCTCCGTGTTGGAGATGACAGTTGAATCAGCAGCCTGGAGAGCTTGTTAGTGAGTGAGTCACTCGGGAAGAGTTTAACGGGGTGGGACGTACCATAATGAATGATTATGGGTGTATGTGTGTAGAGATGGGTTTTTGAGCTTGCAAGCAAGCAAGGAAGGTTATTAAAAGACAAAGAAGAACTGAATCCCGAAGGATAAGCAAAACACGAACGGATGGATGAAAAATCCAAAGAGAGGAAGAATGGAGTTTTTAGAAGGTGGGGGGGAAGGCAAGGAAGATAAAGATTTAAATTTAGTCACGCAGCGCGAAAAGTGCTATTTGGGCAAAAAAAACGAAAATCAGAAAATGACATGAAAGGGGAAGGCGTGGATCCGCAATGTGCCTAATCAGGCTAGTCGTTTTGGTATTACGGTATCTTTCCCCCCCCTCCCCACACAAACGCACACACATAAAAGTGCCTCATACTCTGGACATTCTCAAGCCCAAAAACGAGGTCGTTGGGGAAACAGAAAATCTCTCACTGGCGCATGACTTAACTCATTCCATGTGGACGTCTAAAATTTTCCTTCTCTTTGGGTTTCTTTTCTATATGGTTTTGTGCCAAATGGTGGGGATCCAGATCACGTCCCGGTCGTGCGGATATGGTATCCCCATCTGCCGAGTTTCCACGCCACCCTCAACTCTCCGTGTCATCATCGTCGCATCATACAGCCCGGTCGCCGCCGACATTGTTTGTAGAGTTAGCGATGATCAACCGCCGACATGGTCCTAGTCATTATTTTACTTTTCTTCCGAATTGCAATCTGTCCGTCTTCTGTGAAATTCGCGGGTGTCAAGACCCTGGATCTACCTCCGCATCCAGCACTTCTACGCCGTAATATCAATACGTGTAGACCGCCACCCAAGCCATCTTATGCCCACTCTCGCTTTTGAGAGGTGGTTTTGTTTCTCTTGTGATAACCAGATAAACCAGGTCCAATCAGCTATCGGGCCTTGTAATAGCCTCAATTAGTATGATCAATCGCTTCGCTCTCGTTGGGCCGATAACGCTATAGATGGGCTGCTATGGCCTTCATTTCATTCAAATCATGCGCTATCAATTCGTCGAAAGGCGCACCTGCCTCCCAGATCTGGAGGTCCTATCTGCCAGTGCCACCCCACTCATCATCCAGGTCCTTTGATCCAGAGCGGCAAAAGTCCGGGGGAGCGTTCTGACCCGATGTCAAGAACGTCTGGTCCGTCTGGTCCGAGGCAGGCAAATTGACCCCTGCATGGGCATGGCGATAAACCCAATGCTACCAAAGTCACCGATTGCTAACACGTAGAAATCTTGTTAGCAATCGACACTGGGATCTTCCGGTCAAGACGCATATCAGCTGCAAGGTTTAAAGTATAGACCGTGATTCTAGACTATAGAAAAAAGCAACATTCTAACCCCTCGAAAATTGTCGAGGCTCTCGCGTCTATCATAATTGTTGACATCCCCCTTAAGAGCTACATACTAGGTCGACTTAGACCACATGGACTGTGCGACGTGATCGAGAATTTCCTCCGCAATTCCAGTTCCCAAACTCCGTTATCAGTGCACTCGTGCGGCACTCTCGCCCGCGTGGCCAGTCCGGCGCACAGATACGACAGACCCTGTCTTGTCTTATCGGTATATTCCACTGTATCTAGTGTCTTCACTTATCTGAGCAAGCAGCGCGCGGCTCGAGGCTCGGAGACTCACCTGTACAGTGTACCTGCATTTCACTTTCGACATACAATGGAGCTTGAAAATCACGACACCGGTACCCCATACGTGACGGATACGGCGATCCGCAACCCCATTTCAAAATGGAGGGACCCAGCCACTCCGGGCCTCACAGCGATCAGGCTCAGTCGCCGGTGCAAGTGGAGCGTGGCAAAACGTTCTCGAAACTCGCGCCGACTCGCCAATCATACTCAGGTTGAGCCCACAAAACCGCCCCGACGTCGGCCGTGGGTTGCCATTCAGTACCGGGTGTGACGATTTCTTTCTCGGTTTACTTCCTTACTCGGCTAAGTAAAATAACCCGCATTGGGCAATTTTGGGACTCTGTCGGGTGAGAGCCGGAAAAGGCTGGGGGCAAAAATATTCGAGACAGGGATTCTCCAGAAACAAAAGGGCAAAGATGCAAAGTGGCGACTCAGATCTTCCCCCGTATTTTCTTCGGACAAATCGAAGAGCAGCAAAAAATCGGGGGTTTTAGGAACCGATAACCTAGTGGCTGAGGGGCTGAGACTTACGATCTTGTCAGCCCTGTCTACGAAACCTAAGAATAAAGCTTGCCAAGGGAAATAACTCCAGACTAGAAGTGAATTCTTTGGTTAAATTGAATCGAACAGGTAGAGGCGCAGTTCTCCTATCTAGTTTCTATTTCCATCGCGGATCGCGGATAATAATAGCCTAGTGAAACATCGAGGCGGTGTCTACGTTTCGGCCACCACCGAGTTGAGAATTCGGCGGTCACACAGAGCTGACGTTCCATGTGTTAAGTTTCTTCCTCAAGAAAAATAAAGTGTAAAATCAAAAATTAAAAAAAAGACTGACACAGGAACCGAACAGGAACAAACCAGGAGAGGGTGAATTGTAATTCCAGGCCCTAGCATCGATCGACGGTACCTGTATTGGCTTATCGGCTCCTTGTCATTGGCTTGACACACTGCGCTGACTGTGGCCCGATTGACTAAGGCCTCGGTGCGTCGCCCGTGCTATACTTCACAGTAGACCTTCAACAAGTTACTTTGGTTATGATGCCCGAGTAGGCAACTATGAACGTGACTGATTCGACTGGCTTGCTTGGCTCCAAAATAAATCGACACTTATTGATCCCCCAAAAAGCGTCACCAAAGTGTGGGCAAAAGGAGCAAGCTCCGCGGCAGGTTTTCACTGATAACCAGCTATGTCATGGCGTCATCTGGAAATTATCGTTAAAGCCTCAACTGGTGGAGTCGTCTCGGCGACTGGCCCTAAAAGCGCCCCCCTAGTCCAAAGTACGCTGCATGATGTTTCGACTTAGTCCCGCCTCGAGTGTTCCAGAGACTGGCTGGCCATGTGAATGCCTCTCACGTTCCTTTTTGGCGCGCTTTGGGCGCGTACAGTGGATATTGAGCGATTTGTACCTCATATCCACCAGGTTTTTGATGTACTGGTGTATCTGGTGAGGGACTATCCTGCAAGAGGACGACTTGACGACGCAGGACCAGTGAAGCCCTCCACCACCAAACGCCTGGCTTTAACTGATTCTCTCCTGACCTGGCGATGATGCGCCGCAATGTCCTCGCGGGGAGCGTGGCAATCATGTGACGAAACCTGGCCCTGACGTAGTTGTTCATCGACTGTGTTTCGCATTGGTGAGTATTTATTTACAAGTCAGAACAATGAACTGTAATGGCAGACAAAAGGCCGGACCCTGGAAACTATCGCGGTGGCCCAAGATAAGGTCACAAGATGTATGCTTGGCCAGGGCATGTTTCTAGAATAATTGTGTCTCGTATTGCTCGAAAAATCTCGGTCTTGTAATGCATCAGCTGCAAGCAGTATTACGAGGAATCTTGAGATAATGCAACTGCGACAGGGCCGTCAGATGTGCATGCGCAGTAAAAACTCAATGATTGGCCACTCGCAAATTTTTCAAATAGACCGACCAAGGATCTAGCTGCTTCGTCTATTGCGTGTATTGGACACGCTATGGCAGTGGTGCAAAACACAGACTCTGCAACGAGGCTGCAATCGGAGGGCAGTCGGTCATTGAACCAACCCTCGACTATCGAGGTGAACTCTGGCCTTGATGTTACAGCGCATCTGTGTGCTGCGGATCAGGGGTAATGCCCGAGACCCAGGTCTAGACACACTCTGGCTATTCGGAATCTCCGGCCTTACATCTCGCGCATCACGCCTCACCCGCTGCCGGCCCGCTGCCGCAGCCAGCGCAGGACCCACTCGACTAAGATGCCCAGGTCTTGCGAGATCTCCAGAACTCTGGCGATCTTTTTGTGGATCTCCTGCAGCGATTCCTCCGGGCTTTCCGTCCCTTGCATCTCGGCATCGCCACCGTCCTGATGATTGTCGGCGCCGAGTCCAGAGGAGTCCACTACCGAAATACGTCCATTGAGGCCGACTTCGATGCAAATTGCAAGTTGTACGGGCTCAAGCACACAGCCTCCGGCGCTCTGACCAGGATCTGTGATCAATAGTATGAGGGCTGGGGCCTGCCCGAGTTGTGTTCGCAGTGTCACGT
The DNA here is from genome assembly GCF_028827695.1 of Penicillium maclennaniae. Taxonomy (NCBI): domain Eukaryota; kingdom Fungi; phylum Ascomycota; class Eurotiomycetes; order Eurotiales; family Aspergillaceae; genus Penicillium; species Penicillium maclennaniae. The sequence continues at coordinate 2,609,106 of NW_026623220.1, forward strand.
CCACCTTGACGTCGTCATTGAAAATATGACTTGGACTCCTACTAGAGTTCCTGAATGACCAGGCCGTGGATGTGGCTTCGCTTTGATTCGAGGAGCCATCACCGAACAGATTGTTCAACATTTCCTCGTTTGGATCATCATTGGTCCATATGATGGTGCCCTCTTTGCCAGTAACGAACACTGGTTCTTGAACGGCAGTAACTTGGGGTTTTGATGTGGTTTTCGTTTCTGAAAGCCGGGTTTGATCTTTGGCAGAAGGATGGAAGACTTTTCTGATCAAACTCGCAAGTAAAGCATATTGACGAAACATCTAGAAACATTAGTGTTCAGGTACTCGACTGCCGAGAGAAATACATACTGGAAGAATATCAGCAAGCTGACGAGGATGTGAAATGGGTAGTTCGCGAATTGTACGACCTGCAACAGACTCAAATGCTTGGAATGTATAGCTGTGTTGCTTCGTACACGGTTCACCGGTCGAATCAAATGCCTGCACTGACATCCGGCGCTTTTTGCGAGAGAAATGTGGTGAAGTGTCCGTTGATTGCGGCGTCCCATTCGATACCAACAAGCCGTCGTATGTGACCATTTTAAAGTCTTGCGGTAGCTGCATTCCAAGGTGTCTATAGATCTCGGATGCTGCAGGAATTGGCATGTCGAGAGCCGGCTCTAACCTCGCGACGAATCGACGGTTAGGAAGAGTGGACTCAAGCATGCTAGAGTCCAGGACCATGGGGTCAGGATGATCACCATGCGACAAGCGCATGGTTTGGGGAGGATCGAGCCAGTTCACAGATCCTGTAGTGTGAGGTGAAACTTCTTCGGCGGTCTTCTCGCCAGTCGTCAAAACTTCACTGCCGACCCATTCCTTCGAGATGCGGAGAGACGGGTACCCTTCCTCACATTCAAGCAGGATAGCCCACGTCCTCTCCTGATCATGCATTTCTTCGTCCGCTTGGTCTTGCGTTTGATCAATTGCCAATGCGTCGAGGTTCTTCCTCTTCTTTGTATCAAGAATTTTAGCTTGTTCGACCCAGTACTCTAAACCAAGTCCGATGCGCGAGCCCTTGTGCATGCTCGGACGACCTATTGTTCCTGTGCAAAGATGTTCATAGTCCCCACTGTACTTTCCGTGCTTCGCCTCTTCTACCCAGATCCGCTTGAGATTCTCCTGAAGACCCTCCAAAGCTTCAAAACAATTCACCTCCTGGCTCAATTTATCAAGTTTTGCTAACCATTGCAAATTCTCGTAGAAGCCTTGGAGTGACTTCCACCTCCCGGTCTCGCCATCTTGCGGAGACTGGACAAGATTGCGTTTGAGAACAGTGGTGGCTTCCTCTCGTAGCTCGCCTTCTTCGTGTTCCGGTGTGGCGTAACGCAAGCGGACATCCTTCACGATATCAGCCTCATTCGGGTAGAAGTCAATCTCCAGGTCGACAAAGTTTCCAGCGATATTGAGATTGTCGAATGTCCAGATAGATTCGAAACCTTCAATTTTACCCAGTCGCTCAATACCCTCACGAGATATACCTCGACCGGCCACGGCAGCACGAAGACTTTGAACCACTTCCTCAATTCGGTGTCTCATTTCCTCGTCACTATCTCTCGCGACGCCTAGCTTGATGCCTTGCATTCCTAGGGTTTGGATATCATTTTCGCTCATTCCGGAGCCAACAAGACCGTCGTGGACAGCAGGTGAGGGACTGATACCTGCATAACCACTAAGCGCGAGTAGCGCTGATGGGGAGCTGAAATTGACCGGATCATCGACCGCGCTTGAAACGGCAAGAGGAGTGGAATAATGATGAGAGGCGCTCAGCTGGTGAGAATGGCCAGGTCCCGCGCCTGTTGGAGTTCTTGTCGAAGGGGACTTATGAGCCATGGAGCGGGAGAGAGCCGCGGAGGACGGGTGCGGAGAGGAAAGGTGGGTTGGCGTGGCGCCTGGTTTGGCCGATGGAGTTGCCATAATGATAGAAGTCTGCTGGCCAAATTCAGGTAAGGTATGAGGTTGTAATCGCAGTCTGTTAACGGTTTTCAGGACACAGGGTAGAAGTCGCAGTTGTGCTTTGTCAATGCGCAATCCGATCACGATGTGCAAGTGGTGCCTTCGATGGGAGGCAGGGAGGAAGATTTCGGTCGATGGCCCATTAGACGCTGAATATCATAATACAGCCCCTTCCCTCAACTTGGCCAGGACCAACACCGCAATTGACAGACGCAAAGCTCGCGACTGATGTCCTTCAATAACAAAAGCCATGAAAGCGGATGAGGGCCCAGAGCTTTCACCGCCTATCGGACCGCCCGCTTCAGGACATCCAAATGACGATTGGATCTTCGTATTGCTGCATACTTTCAGATCTCGACCGCATCAGCTCTTGGGATGTTCGCTTCAAGAGTAATTGGCCGGCAGGCCATGCGCCTACCTATGTGGAATCAGGTGCGCTCTGTATCTACATTGGAGGGGAACCCTCACATTGTACGGCTCTTCCCCGGATTCAGTCAGCGCTTGTTTATATACTGATCCAATCGCAGTTTGTGTTCCCCAATGCTGGCCCAGGCGACTCTCATATCCTCTCGCTCCTACCATCCGAACCTGTCAATGCAGATCTTGCCATAGGAGTAACTTCTAAACTGCCACCTACCCCAGATTCAGTCAGAGAGAACCCCAAGTTCCTCACCATCCTCCAGGAAGTCTGTTCGAAGCACGCGCACGAGGACCCCGATGCCCAGTCTCAAGCACAGGTCATGGCCTCAACTTCCGGGGCGAACCTATACACAGGGGTGTGCTGTTGACTGGCCAGCGTGCGAAGAGACGGCGCGCTGAGGTAGGCGACTCAGCCGGCGGTGCCAGTGGCCAGGGTGGTGCGGGATCCGCTGGTCGTGGTGGCTGGATTCATATTTCAGACAATAGGCGGCCACCTGAGTATGGAAGGATTGCTTGGTGAGACTGCCACTGGTAGGAAAGTGTACGTTTGAGTGCTAACAACGTCCCAGGCCAGAGGACATTTTTGGAAGTCTTGAAGTCGATGGCCACGGTCAATTCGTTGGTGAAAATGGGAACTATCAGTCCAGTGGTAATAGACAATTGATTTTTCTTGTTTTTCTTCGCGTGAAACTGACTTTCCACAGGTACTTACAGACTCGTGACTCGGGAGGGAATGTAAGTTACCTTCGATGATGAAGCACTTGATAGTGGACTATACTGATTTTCGAAACAGCTTGGGACTGAGTCCCTTCCTCAAAGAAAAGCTTGTGCAAAGGTTGCGAGAACTTGAGAAACAGTAAAGCTCGTCGTGTATACCAATATGAAGCCAGGACATCTTGTAAACTATTCCAGATCAAAAAGAAACGATGGCTTGGACCCCTTGTGTAGAATTTGCCTCTGAAACAAGAATCATCGCTTCGTATCGTTCATTCATCTTCATTTTCTGAAAAAGTTCGTGATTCGCTGTGAGCCATCTGTTGGCTTGACCTCGCTGGTTTTTTTCCTCGGCACGTTTTGAGTGGCACTTCGCATCTTCGATTTTTGCGGCGAAGGAGACCTCGAGGTTTGTTGGGACTTTGCTTTCTTGCTTTCTCCCATGTGGCTCGGCGTATCTGGAGTATGCTCTCTCTTGACGCCTTGAGTAGTGGATTCTTTCTCTTCGCCATTGGTCACGGGTTCCTCCTGGGAAGCAGGCTCCTTCAGAGAAACATCGTCTTTCTTTTTCGCATTGGCGAAAAAGTTTGCAATATTGTTCTTGTTTTCTTTGCTGTTGACAGGCACGATGAAGTCAGGAGAATTATTTCCGACTTTACCGACCTCCTTCGAGACCGGATAGCACTCCAGCTCCCCATCGTACGGCTTCAAAATAGATTGTAGATCATCTGACCATGTCGTTCTATTTGGATCAAGCCATTTGCTTATTGCTTCAGTGCCAGGATCTAAAATGACGGGCATCCGGTCATGTAAAAAGTTCAAGTAGGAATTGGAGGATGTCGTGATGACGGTGTAGGTGTAGAGCTTGTCCTCGGAGCCTGAATGGTCAGTCAGCTTCAACTTCATAGAGTTATGTGAGCTCACCCACCCTCGTATGATACACAGTCCCACAGCCCAGCAAAACACATCAAATCACCGTCTTTGCGCCGCACGAAGTGCGGAATCCTCTCCTTGCCTCCCGGGCCTTTCTTCAGCCATTCGTAGAAACCCTGGCAGACCACAATACATCGCTTGCGACGTTTCATAGTTGTCCACATGCCACGATCTTCAATGAGGGAATCATCGCGACAATTAATCGTACGCATCATGGAGCCGTAGTCCGGCTGACGCTTGGTCCAGAAAGGAATGAGGCCCCATTTCATACTTTGAATCTTGAATCTGGGGTTGGTCTTATTCACTACCTGCTCCATCGTCTTGTCATTCTCGTCATTGGATTCAATGCGTTCTGAACCTTGCTCCACGTCCGCAGCTTCTCCAGGGCCGGAATGGTGCTTCTCAGGAACATCTGCACGGTAAACGGCTCCGAAGTTACCGGGGGCAAAGTTGTAGGTCTCCCGTACTTCATCATCGTCAGGCGCTTCATCCACTTGCATCCCTCTCTCCTGCAGACGCTGTCGAATATACGCCAAGCGCTGTTGCCCAGGTCAGTATATACCTCAGTGAGGTCAAGAATATGACTTACCACGCCTAAAGCATAACGTCCACACATGTCGAATGGACTGGCAGCTCTTATGAAACTCTGGTGAATCTCATGCTCAAAGTGCAAATAAGATGTGTTCTATGGCAACCTGATGACGGGCAACGTCATATGGCGGAGAGAAGCTTGGGCCAAGAGAAAATCAGCCGCGGGAGTTCCGTCTTAACTCTCAAACTTATCTTCCGCAACCATTGAACCCCTAGAACCCTGGGGGAATTTTGAAGCCTCGTATCAGTGTCGACTGAGACAATCCATAGCGAAATGTTCCGCACAGCATCGCGGCGCATCAGCTCCGCCCCGAGACTCCTACCAGCACAACGCCAACCCACTATCCGGTCAATATGCAACCAGAACACTCGGCCAGGATCACAACCAAGATATAAAAATGTCAAATCGCTGGCAAACTCCTCCTTCCCTCGTTCCCGCTATCTCACCTACGCGCAGCGCTTACGCATGAACTACCGCGAAGCGTCCAAGGGCATTTTCCGTAAGAACCCTGTCATGCTACCACTAGCCATTATATCCGTGATCGGTGGCCTGTGCCTATTCACCTACATCTCCTACGTGGAACTTACCCAAGTCGCACCACAATACCACAATTTCCCACAACCAGTCGCCGAATCGCTTCGTTCCGCGGTCTACTACACCGAGATCGACCTGAACCCGATCAAGGCGCTGAATTCTTATAAGGAGGCTCTGCGGAGAGCACTTGATCTGGGTATGCACCCCTTCTCAGACGAGGTCATGGGTATCAAGCTGCAAGTGGCTCTGATGTTGGAGAAAGCGGGCTTGGTCAAGGCATCTGTCGAGGTGTTGGAGCGGACGAGGACCGAGACGATGAAGTGGATTGAGGAAGGACGGGCGGCGGAGACTCCTGCCGGCAAGGAGGATGCGAAGTTGTCTGCATCGGCGAAGGCTACTCCGGACAATGTCCAGATCAAAGATGGGGCCATCCAGGAAGCAGAGGAGGAATTAAAGAAGATGCAGGCATTCGAGGCCCGTCAGCGCGATAAAGCACTCAAGAAGGTCGTCGGCATGGAGATGAAGCTGGCGGAACTGTACTCCAGTGATCATATCCAGGAGGACAAGAAGGCCGAGGCTGCGCAGGTCGCTGCCGTTGAGCTGTGTTTGAAGGAAATGCACCGTCGTCAGAAGCTTGGTCTTCCTGTTGGTGGAGGCTCTGGTGACGCAAACAGTGACGCCTGGTTGAACATGACTGAGATCGCTACGGCGCTGGCAGAGCTTGCATCCACCTACACGGCCAAAGATCGACACGAGCTTGCCATGCCATTGTATCTGCGCGCACTGGAATTGCTTCGAGTGGCGGAGGGTGACTCGCCGTCTTGCAAGCAAGTGACCCTTTTGAATGATGTCGCCAGCGCTATGGCTGGCCAGGTGCAGCTACCTGCTTCCCGTCGCGCCGAAAAGCAGGCCATTTCTCGGGAGCAGACTATCGAGGCTGCGCGTCAATGGGCTCAGAAGTCTCTTGATGTTGCGGCACGCATTCAACCCCCGGTACGTGATGAAGAGTGCGATATTACCTGTGTCGTGGCCACATACAATCTAGGCGAGCTTGCAGAGCTGCAGAACAAGCCCGATGTGGCTAAGCAACGGTATATCGAGGCCAAGTCGCTGGCCAGTGGATTGGGATATGAAGATGGAGTTGCCATGGCAGATGCAGCTTTGAAGAGATTCAGCAAGAAATAGGCAAGCAACCTGTGGAGGCATGTAAGCTGTGCGCTTGATGTATATTATGACCTTGTAAAAGACAACTCCTAGACTTGAAACGAAGTTGTGTCTTTATTCGATATTTCTGTAACCAAGAGACTTGTGACTGTTCTCAACTGACAGCTCTCAAGATGTAAATAAGCAGACATAAGTACTACCCAAAACAGAAAGCTTACTGCCTTAACAAAGACATAAACCACTACCCAAAATACACAGAGGGTACAGATCATATTAGGAACCTGAGAGCTGGGAACTCATTCATATTGAGCAAAAGCTGCCTTGAATTATCCATCTTGGGAAGTTCTCTCTTTTTGACCCTCTTCAAATACGAAGAAGTAAGAGATCTTGGCGGAGCACCCTAAGCCTGGATATAAGGAGTGAGAATTTACCACGCTCAAATTGTATATCCAGGCATTGCAGGGGCAAAAGTAGCACCTGAGAGAGATCCATGATGGTACCAACCATAGTATGCCGCATGACGCCGCTTGAATGAAGAGGATGACAATATATGTTGTTGCTGGTTAATTACGAGCATATTTCTTACTGCAAACGATGTGAATAAATTTGATCATGTCGATGAGCTTGAGCCAAGTTTGAATGGTGAAAAAGTCACATCGGAGGCGCATATGAAATGGACACTTGATTTATTCCATCTCAGGCCCTTTCGCTCATGCTCACTGTTATCGAATTAGGTGGAAGCCTCACGACAATATAATTACATTCTGCGCGGCTTGATCATCAGAATATTGCCTCGAATGCACATGTAAAACTGGAAACCGTAGAACTTCCATCAATGGAAGATTGAGCAAAGCCTTGAAAGAGGTCCAGCGTTGAAGAGAAGTCTAGACCGAGCAGGTGCACGAGTATTCAAGCTGTCCAGATCATGAATATGAATATATTGCACCAGGTCTACGAAGGTCTAAGGTCTTCGATCCAGATTCACTACATTTACAGATTCACATCTACGCAAAAAAGCCGAATGAAGAAAAATAGGAAACATTTTGATGCCTCATGGTATTAGAACATCACATGCCTTCACAAGATTCCAGACATTCGATTTTAATGTTGAATCAAGTAAGCTAGGCATGTCAGAAAACCTCTAGGCCGGGCCTCATTCCCGGCAGAGAGTGCTTCATTGCTCGTGGCTCATACATTCCAAACCAATGCCCGTCTTGTTCTGGTTTTGAACTTTTTTTTGATTCCCTTGGCGATAGATCAAAAACAGGCCTTGCTCCTTCACCCGCGACATACATCGTCAACTCATCTATGCCCGCGACATGACACCCCAGGCACGGATCTTGTTGTCGGTGTAACCGGCGAACAGGGTCTGGCCATCGGCGGACCAGGCGAGTGAGATACACTCGGGGTCACGGCTCTTCTTGCCCTTCTCGACGTACTCAGGCTTGAGCTCATCAACCTTGCTCTTCTTCTCGAGGTCGAAGATGGTGATGGAGCTGCTGGTGGCAGCGCACAGCCAGTAGCGGTTGGGAGAGAAGACGAGAGCGTGGATCTCATCACCGGCGTGGAGGGAGTAGAGGTGCTTGGACTCGTTCAGGTCCCACAGCATGGTGGTACCGTCCTTGCCACCGGAAGCGCAGAGGGATCCGTCGGGGGAGATGGTGACGGTGTTGATGTAGCCAGTGTGACCGATGTGGTCGGTCTGCAGGCGGCAGGAAGCGAGCTCCCAGACCTAAATGGAGGCTCACGTGTTAGCGACAGATTCATCAACGTAAAAACGAATCCAGAAGAAAAAGGGGTTTCTGCGTCCTCCTCAATTCAACAAAAGTTGAATTGTTTTTTAACATCAGGCATTGGGTGAATGGTTGTCTCATAGCCGGTAAGGGCTCTGAAGTAGCAAATACGTTTATATGCAAACATCATTTGAAAAACAAGGATACAAGTCTGGATGACTCGTTGCGAAGGAAATCGAGAGTGATAGCGTACCTTGACGAGCTTGTCCCAGCCGGCGGAGACAATGACGGGGTTCTGGGGGTTGGGGCTGAAGCGAACGCAGGAGACCCACTCGGTGTGGCCCTTGTCGGTGATGGTGAACTTGCAGTCACCGAGGGTGTTCCACAGCTTGATGGTGCGGTCACGGGAACCGGAGACGATCTGACGGTTGTCGGCGGAGAAGGAGACGGACAGAACATCGTTGGTGTGGCCGACGAAAGTGCGGGTGGTGTTACCGGTGGACAGCTCCCAGAGACGGAGCGACTTGTCCCAGGAGGAGGACAGAGCGTAGGCACCGTCGGAGGAGATCACCTATTCGCAAGAAAAAGACCAATGGTCAGCCAGACAGTCCAATTGACCCGGTAGATCGATCCGATTCCATTGTGTCCACGTCCAATGAATCCTTTTCACACTGTTTCCGATCGAGACGGGAGGGGCATATGACATACACAGTCAGAGACGATGTGGGAGTGGCCCTCCAGGCTGCGCTTGGGGTAACCGTAAGCCTGCTCATCACGGGTGAGGTTCCAGATGATCAGGGTCTTGTCGCGGGAACCGGACAGCAGCATGTTGGGGCTAAATGTCGAATTCAAGTCAGAAGAACATTCGAGGCGAAAATTCAAGGCGAGTCTCTTACTTCTCCAGAGAAGTGGCAAGGGAGGTAACCCAGCCATTGTGGCCCTCGAGGGTGCCGCGAAGAACCAGCTGCTCAGCCATGATGGGAATGAGACGATGGAAGGGAAGGATGGGCGGAGTAGGTCGTTGACGCTGAGGAGATAAAATCGCAGAGGAAGGATACGCTGCGTGCCCGCCCAAGCCCTAACCCGGTTGGCCAGCGCCTTGTGTGGTTCCGCCGTGCCCTAAACTAAGCGAAGATCACGTGCTTGACATCGGGTTTTGGGTTCTCATGCGATTCGATTGGATTGCGATTGTTGATTCGCTATGGACACTGGTTCGTTGATTCCTGGCTCTAGGTTGATCCTGCCAAGTCTGACCTTGTTACACATGGAATAGAACCAGCGCTGTCCCCGATGCATGATCACATGACCGAACAATCTACTGCATAGCCCAAAGGGGAACATAACGTGCATTGACGATAGAACTTGCTGATATAGCTATGCGAGGTTATCGATCTAGTGACTAATCACCCATTTCTGTACAAGAATCATGAAAGGTCTATGGACGAAATTATGTATTCAGTCCTTTCGCGTAGGATGTAGTATCGGGAGCACTAAGAAAGATGCATGCCCTTACTGGATTGATCCATTTACTCACCTGCACAACAAATATGTGTAAATACATGCTTAGCTATATAAAAAAAAATAACACTGTGCTGACATGATTGTGACTATCAAAAGCCCAATATAAAGGCCCTCATTCTCGAAGTATCCCCGGTGAAGTAATGAGGGAAAACAAGCACCAAATAAGTCTAGCTGTATACTTCGACTTCACGATCATCGCAACACAAGTGTATTCAACCATGCCGTACAACCAAATTTAAAAATCTTCGTATATAGTACAAGCCAAATCACCCCCTATGGTTCTAACCTTGAACATCTACGAATTAAACACCTGAACATTAGGCATCCGTCCCAGTCCGCCTCCAGTCTTCTTGTTCTTCGCCGACTCAAACCCAGTCGCGCTCTTGTCCCGAACGTGCTCCCTCAACAATTCCAAAACTGCCGAGCCATTCCATCGCTCCGGAACAGGTCTGTACGCAGCTTTGAACGCGCCAACCGTCTGCGCCCACTCGCCGCTCTTGGCGCCAGTCTGTTTCCACGTTTCGGTCAGAGTGTCCTCGGCCGGCGCAGAGGAGTCTTCGGTAGGTGGGTCCTGGGTTGCCCAGTAGTAGATATCCCAATCGTTCTCATCGAGGAAGCTATCATATTCCTTGAGCTGGGCGTGGGACATGTCGCGCAGATACACGTCTGCGAAGGTTGACAGGAGAAGGTCGGATTCGAGAATACCACGCTTGCGGCTCTGGTCTATCGTGGCTTTGTTAGTTCGCTCTATGGTAGTTCGGGTTTGTTGGGAAACGAACATAGTAAACGGGCACGCATGGTCGTCACGTCTTCGTTGACCCGCTTCAACGGCTCGACCTTGAAAGTGATACCCTCCATCTCACCAACGCCGAGCTCCGGCTTCTGCGCACCAGTCTCCTGGCGTCCACCCGTGAAATGCTCGATCCTGCCCGGGTAGGGATCCGCAGGGCGGTAGTTAGGATCGACGGAGCTGAGCATCTCAGGAGGAGGAGGATTCTTGCCAACATTGGGGAAGTCCTTAGTCATGGTGGATGTGGTGTTCGGCACGGACTGATTTGGCTGCTTCTTGGTCTGGATCTCACGGTGAGCCTGGAGATCCGCAGCGGCGCGGTCGCTGATATCGTTGAAGCGCAGAGCCGAAGAGCCGAATGAGCGGTTCAATGCTGAGACTGGGGTGTAGCTTGAAGCTGAGGGCCGCACGAGGCGGGTGATGAGTCGCGAGGTAGTCATTTTGTTGTTCCTTAAGCTGTCCTGGAAGGAATCGGGACTTGGGAGAGTGGAAAGTTGAGAGGTACTTAGCTGCGCGAGCTTGATGTCATCTGGAGTAATGGCCCAAAAATGTACGTTACCCGGCGTCTCGGGGTTTGCAATGTTTGCGGGTCGGTGGCCCACTGAGCCTCGGAAGATTACACAGCCGCTTTCGGACTGCTTGATAGGATATTGGGCATCTGCCTCGTAGTCTATATGCTCCTTTTAATGAATGAATTCTTTGAAGAAATGCAGGTTTGAGGAACGATCAGTTCTCATAGAGCGGAACAGCTAAAGACCGGGCCATTCGTCGGCAGAATCATGTGTGGCAACGCCAAATGTTAATTAATGCCCAGCATGTGCAGAGCCTATATTTTGTATCATTGAGGTCATGACTGTTGTAACAGAATGCCATAAGACATGAGAGAGTACACAAACAGGGATCCCTCGAACGCGCTGCGTAAATTCAGAAATGAAACAGAGAATAAGCGACTCCAAAATGCAACCGCCCTTCGCACGATCTAGATAAGGTGCTTAGATCGGAAATAAGCCCTCAGGTAGACAACCTGCCACGCGCCTGAGACCCATCAGCATGCCCATGGTGCCGAAGGCGAACCACTTGACACGCTCGTTGGTGCTTTCGTTGGTATCGCGTAGTCGCTGCTCACGGGCACGTAGGTATTCCATCTCCGTGACAATGTCTTGAACCATCTCTTCGATACGGCGAAGGTCAGTCTCGACGGGCTTGAGCTTCTCCTGGACTTGAATGCTGGACCAGTCGCGGGCGTCGGCGCCAATCTCGACGTCGAGCTCGACTTCACGGAAGCTGTTGGCATTGGCGCCTATATTTATCCTTCATGAGCGTTCATTCGTGCAGGCAGGCAAGCGCTAAGCCTCCTTTAGCAGGTAGGTGGTAACTTACCACGACCGACAAGCTGGTTGTCCATACACACATCGAAGGCGGTGTCCGCGGTAGAGGTGAACGCCTGGCGCACCTCACCAGCAATATCTTTAGGACGACCGTGGTCATTGCCCATGGCATCCTTGATCTGTAGAGCGAAAAAGCGTTAGTCGTCGCGTGTTCGGCGGAGAAGGAGCTAACAGCATAGTAATCCGATGATAACGGTTGGAACACCAAGTCCCCGGGGACAGTATTTCACGTACGTGCATGTTGACCTGCTGGCCATCACCCTTGTTGCCGCTCACGATGGCAGTGACCACGACAAGCTGGTCGCGAGACACGAAATTGCGGACGCATCGCTCGTTCTTGCCGCTGCTGGCGGGCAAGTCGAACTTCAGGGCGGAGACAAGTTGAATGCCAAGGAGAAGGAGGGCGAGGATTGACCTCATTGTAAAGGGAGAGGAACCCATGGCTTGCAATTGGATTGGTAAACAGGTGAGCTGTTGACGCTGTTGATGCCACCTGGAAAGGGGAGTCGGGATCAACGGGATCAACGATGTTCCGGGCCAGGTAAATTCTATAGAACAGCAGTCAATATCAGCTTATTTGCATCTTTCCGAACAAGGTCTCCAGGGTAGATGATGCTATTTAAGAACTGTAGACCAAAGTGTCGCGTTCTGTCCTCGTCGCGATGAGTGCCTAAAAATTGCCCTCATCTCGAGTCTGGCACCGCACGCACAACCAGCACAAAAAGTATGTTCCATCTCATTACGAAGACTACGAACGATACAAAAAATAGAAGACCAAGGTTGATGAGAAGAAAATGGTTCTGAGCGTCGAGGCTTTTAGATACAGGCATAGGTATTTCAAACATGGTATCTCGCAAAATTCAACAGGAAACCAAGACAATCCCGTCTCGGCCTAAAAGAAGAGAAAGAAAAGAAAATGTTCCGTATGAGTCGTTCAGTGCCGGAGAGTATCACAATCACAAAGGAAGAAAAATGGGCGAAGAAAGGGATTCACATGAAGACAATGAAATGAAGAATGGGACATGGCCTCTATACAATATGTCGATAAATAAAGGAATGGTAAAATGATGCATCCGAGTGAATGATCAAAGCGATGGACATGATATGTATGGATCGTTAGATGAATTTCAAATGCTCAATGCATGAGATCGATGCTCGGGGCTCAGGCCTCAATCTTCCGGCGGCGTGTGAAGAATCGCGCGAAAGAACCCTCCTTCGTCTTAGGGTTCATGTTGGGGTGGAGGCTCAGGAGGGCCTGTGTTGCGCAGGAAGTCTGCTAAGGCGCCAGTCTCCGTTTGCTTGTTGGAGGTAGATGGCATGGTGCCAGGGTTACGCTCCATGCCGACCTTGGCGGTGTAGTTGTTTTGAGAGTGGCCGTTGTTTTGCGAGCGCAGTGAGCTCAAGGACATCTTGTTTGAAGGCCCCTTATCTGCGTTTCCACGGAGGAAGCGAGCCTTCAGGTCTGATGCGCTGCTTGCGAAGCCATTCGAGCCCGATTGATGGGACTGAGTGCTGACGTTCAAAGGCTGAGGAGTGGGTTGCGAGAAGTCGGGTGGAGGTTCGCTCCGCAAGAAATCAAGTAAACTCTCCTCTTGGCGAGGAGGTGGCTTGGCGTTGATAAGCTCTTCTAGCAGCTCGTCGTCCTCTTCATCATCAGAATCAGGGATCGCGTAAGGGTCCCGAACTCGATTCTGCTTGCGAACAGGACGTGGATCATCATCTGGAATAGCGCTGCTTGCAGACCGTGTAGCTTGGACCTGGCTGGGGCCGCGCTTGGACGAGTCCAGCGGCTCAGTACGCAAATCCGGAGACACCAATGACTTTTGAGGTGTTGCTTTATCCCGGGTATTGGCGACGGAGCTGCCCTTTTGCTGAGCAGAGTCGAACTGTAAGTCATCCGAGTCGATGGTGTTGCGAAATGGTGCGACTGTCCTCGGAATGCGATGGGCTCCTGGCTGCTGCGGTCCTTCACGAATAAAGTCGATGAGCTCAGACGTTGGGGATCGCTTGGACTCAGTAGGGCCAGTCTTGGGTCGTGATCCACTTGGCTCCTTAGGTCGAGACCCATCAGAACGACTTGTGCTCTTCGTGCTGCTTGACAAGGTCGAGCCGGGGCGAGAAGTCTTAGCTCCTGAGAAGTTGGTGCCTTGTTGGTAGATCACGCTCGGAGGGGGGCTGGGACTAAACGTGCTTCCGATTGGGCTGGCAGGGCCTGTCGATTTAATAAACTCCGCAAAGTCCCGAGTTGAGTTGGGTGAAGGGCGAGCATCCCGGGCCTGTCCAACTACGGATGGCTTGGGAGAAGGTGCTGCGCGGGGAGAGATGGGGGAGATCGGAGGCGCCATGGTCTTAGGGGAGTCGAGGTTCGACCTGACACGTCCAAGAGACGTCAACTCTCCAGTCGCCTTCGAGGAAACAGAGGCTCGAGCCTTGTGTGGCTGCGGCTGTGGCGGTTCATCGCCTGGTGGAGCGGTGTTCTTGATGAAATCAGCCAAGGCGTGGGTGTCTTGAGTATCTGACCGAGGAATCGGCCGAGGCGAGTCAGGGAAAGACATCTCCCTCACACTCCGCGGGGTCAGCGTGAAATGGATAGTCTCGTCGCTGTTGATTAATTTGTCCAGGTCTGCAGAGGTGTCGTTCTCCACAGAATCGCCGCTGCCAGATGCACGGCTTGTCTCGGACGAGCTGCGCAGACGGAGTGAAGACGAGTCACCAGGTTGGCGACCCATGATGCCCTTCAGTTTGGTGGACACTCCTGATGCAGTCGAGCCCGCGGTAATTGGTCGCTTTTCCTTAGAGCTGCTGAAGCTATCGGATCGACGTGGCTTAGGTTGAGCCGATGGGACGGACGTAGATGGACGTGGAGTCATTCGCTGAACAGCTGCTCGCTCAGATCCTGTAGGGCTGCGGGAGCTGGCTGCGACGATCAACGGAGTAGGCCTGGTTTTGCGGGATCTCGATGAATACTCGCTACCTCCGGAGGTTGACGAAGGGCGAGGGTTTTCGGGAGATAATGAGCGATCGTTGGTCGTCTCAGGCACGACATCTTCGATTGAGGGCTCGGTCGCAGGGATAGAAGACATGACCGACTTATTTTGATCGCCGTCAATAGCATCTTGATTGTCGTTAGGGATTTCGATAGCCTCGACGGTGGCTGCGGACGGTGATGGTGCGATGTCCATCCCTTGCGTTGCTGGCGGCGACTCCACGGCGGATTTTTTCTCAACATAGCTAGTCTCTGCATCGATCACCGTTGCATTAGGCTGTGCGGGATCCCTACTGAGACTGTCGTCGCGGTCGTTCAATCGTCGACGCTGGCCGGGGTTTTTCGCACATTCCTGTCCCCTCGATCACCTCTAATTCCTTGCCCGATCGCTCAATCGAGGCTGAGATCGACGCTCGCGAGCTGTTGACTTGATTGATCACCTCGTCGGGACTGACCGACCGCAAGGATGCGACCAATTCGTTGACTGGAGGAGCTGATTCCTCTTCCTCTTCGTGCAAGATCGACATCCTGGCCTTATCGGCAGACTCATCCACCAACACCGGCTCTTCGCTCGGTGTGGTAACAGCGAGCCCGGGGGCGGATTCTGCAGCATCCACGAACTCGGCTGACTCGTCATCTTCATACATCGTGTCGAGCATCCTCGCCTTTTCGCTGGAAGTGGGGGATGGCTGCTCGTCCTCTGCAGGTTCTTGTACCTCGCGTACGCTGCCTGCCGCATTTGGCACTGACCTGGAGCGAGCATGGTGGAGCGGCTTCGGATTCTCAATAACCGAAGCACTGACTGGAGACTGGTTTCTCGACCCGGGAGATCTGGGCGCGAGCGAAGGTGAAGGGAAAACCATCAAACTCCGCGGTCGCACCTTGTGGGCTACCACAGCCTCCATGGTCTGCACCTCACCCTCCAGGTCATGCAAGTAACCCGGCACTTCGATCTCCTGCACGTCGTAGTCGCCCATCGGCAAAGGCACATCTGCCGGATCTACCGGCGCAGGGACCTCTTCAGGAAGAGGTTCCTTGGGAGTCACAGGCTCCTCAATCGTCACAATACTGCTCTTGCGGCTGTTGGCCAAGGAGTAGGTGCGACGACGGAAGGACTCACGAGACCCTGCGCGAGACAAAGACCGAGAGACAGTATTGCCGCGTCTGCGCTTTCTCCATGTGCGCCACAATCGGCCAAGGGTCGCATTCAAGGCCAATTTCTCCATATCGAGGTCTTCCACTATTAACTGGTCGATTGTCTTGTGCTCTTCTTCCATGTCGGTTCCGGCACTCGCGTCGTCGTTGAGCTTTGCTGACAGTCGGGAGCGCGCCGTCTCTCCCGCAATGATCAGGGCCTGCTCACCAATATGCTCGATGATCGAGGTCAAAAAAATGGCGGCTGCGGGAGTGATATTATCGACATGGCTGGAGAAGCGGCGAGGCGCACCATCGCTCTCGCGGAGGCCCTCCTGAGCAATGAATTCGTCCTCATCTTCCTCTTCCATATCGCCCAGACGAGTATAGACCATACACCGCAGGCGTGTCAATTTCCAAGAGCGCACCAAGTCGAAGTCACCGCCCGGTTGCTGGCCGCCGCGAAACTCGGTCTGCTCATCCTCGGCTCCACCCATGTATTCACTCAACTCCTCATCAGCAGTAGCTACCACTTCACCCGCGAGTCGCGGCTTCAGTACGTCGGCCAGGCATGGCCGGATCGCCGTCAACTGCGTAGATTTCGAGGCCGCAAGAATGTTAAACAACAGGTTATCGAGGAAATTGTTCAAAAGCGAGAGGGCGGCGGGAGTAACCAGCGCATTGACGCCCGAGCCGGGTTCCTCGTCATCGGCGACAAAATCGGCGGCGTTGAACTCCTGGTCAGACGTGATAATCTCGGAAGCGGACGCCGATGAAATATAAACCGGCGGTGGTCGCACGGGAGGGGGGAGACATGAGGTTGACTCGGGGGGAGTTGCGAGTCGCTGGAGATGCTGCTGGTGCGAGAACGGGACTTGGGTCCATCCAGGAAATCGGATCCTTTGTAAGATTGCATGATGGGGTTAGGACCCGGTCCGAGGATCTGTATACTAGCGGTTCTTTCTCTTTTTTTTCTCCCTCCCGCGCGGGACACTTCCACAGGGACTGGGATGAAATCAAATCACTAGAATCAAATCATCCTGTACTACCGTCAGCTTGACGGTCTCCCATTGCCAAATTTCTCGTGCTGACGTGAAACTTTGGGGGGCCTTTGGGGGCGAGTTGCACAGCATGCAGGGCACGTCACTCTAGTCCATCTCATGGGGGCTTTCAACATACCCGTCAAGAACAGTGCAAGAGGTAACAAGAACGACAACCGAAACGAGCGAAAACAAAGGCCAAAGGAAAGAATACGGAGGATTAGGCAGAGACCGAGAGTTTAAAGGAGTAAATGAGCTTTCGCGATAGAGTGGAGCAGTGAGCATTCGGGGGTTAACTACCGAAGAATTAATTATGGAGAAAACGATTCTGCCCTGAATGTCTGCGATAAAGTAATCGGCGTTACACGTTTTGCTATACACATTCGCCTTGCAGCGGGTGGCTGCCCCTGCACGAGGGATGCGTTTGCCAAACCCCTTTGCTACGGTACCGTACGATCTGTATGATCCGAGTACCTGAGCCCAAGTTGAGCCATCCATGGTCGGGAGACATCAGGCTGGATCGCAGGCGCCTATCGCATTGAAGAGTCAGGGGGGGGGGGAAAGACCCAAGACAGAAACTGAATTTAACGATCGACGGGCCCCAACTCGCACTAATGAAATCTCCACTGATAGACTTGGCCCAATAGCCACGGCGGCGGTGGGCTTAGTCTTTGGAGCTACACCACGTTCGTGCGCATTATTGGAATCTTCCCGCTTCAGCACGCTGCTCAGCACCGGCCTGTACCTGCAGCACCCCTGTCGTGGACGAAGTGGGTGTTTCGCCTCTCTTCCATCGTGGTTCCATGCCTTCCACTCCCCCTCCACACTCTTCCCTCCACCTCTTTTCTCTGGGCTTGTTTTCGATAGTCTTGAGCCCTGGCTCCACTTTCGGCCTGGCTCCATCCAGTCACACGGCCGTGTTCCAATAACACGTTCCTCAGCCAAGCCTGTTCCATGGGTCCAGGGGACGCCCACGAGGTCCCGAAAAAGGCATCTCCGATCGGGCGTCTTTTAGTTTTTAACTCTTATAGGGTTGCCCCTCCAATATGATCGGGGTCGTATATTACCATCCTCTCCGGGTCTACATTTTGAGTCTGTGTTCCTCTTGCCTCCAGGAGATAGGTACATAACTGGCCTCGCTGTTAGGTCTGTCAGACCGGACATGGTACCTTTTATTGATCTGGATCCCATGGAACGTGGTTCTCCAGAGGCGCAAACAAGTCCACAAAATGTGTAAAATCAAAGCTCTCCTCAGAGATAACAGTAGAATCAAACACATTCACTTTGATTCCCCCGCGAGTGGGTCACACAGTCACGGTCATAACAGTCAAGTCAATCCTTCCCCCTGAACCCCGGTGTATATCGCAACCTAAATATCGTAATAATGGGGAGGGCAGTTCCTGATTCATGCACCTGTGAGGGCCATTATCTGCTCCATCAGTTGATCCACGATCGGCAACAGGCGGGCCTGAGAGCCCGGATTTCCCAAGGGACTCCGCAACCCCAAGCCGTGGAGAGATGCTCGACGCGAACGATGAGGTGGGCAGCCACCTGGCCAGTTGCCTGCAGGCAGCATACAACCCACCGTCATGCCGACTCTTGTACAGTATAAGATACATCAGATCGCATCACAACGCATACATTGTCTATTGCTCCCCGGCCGCTCTCCGATTGGCCTCTCCTATCACCTCCCTGCACTCCAGCGCTTTCGCCTCTCGTCAGCTCATAGGCCGTGATATTCAGCAGCCGTCCGTGCAACCCGTGGCCTGGGCAGTTCAACCCCGAAGGGATACGGTCACGATCGCCACGACGAGCCCGGTTTCTGAAGTTCCCACTGGTCCACTCCCGTTACTCTGTCAGAATTCTTTCGCGTCTATCAGGGATCCACTATGTGGCCGAGACGCAAAGAATCAGTCTTGCTACAGGGAGATAGGCAAGACTGGAACAAGCATGGGGGACGTGTCCAAGGAGATCAAGGTGGCGCTGTCACCGTGTCAGTGTCCCAAGGTTCACGACTCATCCATGATCGACCGCACGCAGCGAGCTATTACACGGTGCATACTTAGTATGGACTACTGCACGTAGACTTGATACATTCCTTCTTCACCGCAAGGCTGGCTTGTGTGTATCTGTGCTCTGGTGCCATTGAGATCGACACTGCACAATGGCATTATTCGTCCTCGCTCTCATTCGAATCCGACATATCATTTCTGCCCAGCATCAAACATGAAGTCGCACAGACAAGGACGCCATTGAAACGCCAAGGGGCGCCAGTGCGTGAGCAATGTATCACTTCAGTTGATCCTGTGTGCTCAACTCCTAGGTACAGTACTTCCAGAAGGATTCTCCGCGATTGGCGTGTCCGTCACTGTAGTACTGTAGGTACAATACGTTCCACTCCATTCCCCAAGCGCGGACCCACACTTGGGAAATGTCTCGAGGTGCAAGTGCTCCGTACTTATCCACCCCGCCCTGACCACAATCGATAAGACGTCAAGCCCCCCCTTTTTTCCCCCTAAAAAGCGAACTGGTTACTTGGAGAGAAACCTATCGTCTCCGTTCACCGCCACCCCAAAACACCAGAAGTACTGTAAGAAGACCAGACCCGCTCCGGTCCATCCCTACTGTGTAGGGAAGGAACCTAGTCGTAGAAATTCTCCGACTCAACGTCCCACTAGCGTGCCGCGCCTCTTATCTACCTCGATGACATGCGCATGTCAAAAGGCAATGGAGGCCATAGGCGAGGACTAGTGATACGTTCGGGGCCTCGGGTGCGAGCGGAGGGGCGCGGGAGTAGATCTGAAACGCTCGGGGGAATCGGGTCAGGATGGGATTGGGTGGGTTCTGATTTTAGGTAACTTGTGAACGACGTAGAGGGTGAGGCTAGACTGGAGAGGAACCAAGAAGCGAGATGGAATGCTTTGGCACGGAGTTCGCCGTTGTCTCGGTGCTTGGCTTGAAGACTTACGAAAGAAGATTGCGTGTTGTGTATGGACCAAGACAAGTTTCGGTGGTATAAGGGTTTGAGTGCCCCGATGTGGTCGAGACCATGGCGATGGCTGAGCTGTGGCGTCCTGGATATGTTGCAGAGACCGGAGTGGACGCGTGGGTGAATCAGGCGCGTCTCCGATTGAGTTTACGTGGGATTCAGTCAATCTAGATATTTACGCTGGACATCTACAGCGACAAGGTCCGTTTTGAACATTCAATCATTGTAATATCAAAGAGGGTGTTGTGCCTAGATGGGACCGGTCCCAAGGGCGGCCATCAAACGAAAGAAATCCGAGAGCTTTCGAACTATTCAATCCTTCCAGTAGTTCCATTTTTCCCTTTCGCCTGAGCCGGGCGAAGCCGAAAAAAGACTCATATCATAATCGTAACGTCGTAGCGTTGTTTTGTCGCAGATGCTAGGAAATCAAAAGATCTATTACACTGCAGGTAGATCCTTAGTGCCGAGAGCGTGGGCGATACCACCGGCGAAGAAGCTCAGCTCGTCTGGACGAACTTCCACACGACCCTTGGCCAGTCTGTCAAGAAGGAAGCGCTCAATCTTGTCCAGCAGAGCATGATGATGGCTCAACGCTGGGATCGAGGTAGCGATGGTACCTTCTTCGGGGATCAGGCCCTTTTCTGCTTCGCGGAGCGCGACCAACTCGTTGAGCTCATCCGCAGCGAGGAGGTTGCGGAAAACCCCGATGACATGATCCAGGATTTGATCAAGATACATGCAAGATGGGTCGTCCGGATGCATGGACTCAGCTTCGTGGCCATGTCGAATGTTGTCAACCTGGGTACGGAGATAGTGCTTGTAGTTATTGTCTGCAATGCCATGGATACAATTCATCTCAGCGACAAAGATCTCTCGGTCCTCGTTGACAGCCTCCCTGGGGAAATCCTCTGGCTGGTGCGAGGCCGTTCGAATGAATTCTTTGTGGTCACTCTCTGACTCCTCGTCCGACTCTTCATGCATTTGGGAGTCGGATGGAGAAGATTGAGAGCTTTGCATCATGTGGAGAAGGAACTGCTCATGACATGTCATCTGGCTCTCGGACATTTCCTCATCATCCGAGAATTCAGGGGAGTCTATGTAACAGACTTGATCATCAAAACGAACCATGGAATCAAATCCAATGAAAGAGTCGTCAAAGAGATCAGTGTGATCTTCACGCGATTCAGGCACATCCTGAGAAGTGTTCTCCCAGATAGAGAAGTCAGACATGTCGTCTTCGTCGTCTTCTCCTTCTTCGAGTGCGTCAAAGTCGTCTTCCATTTCATCTGATCCGTATCCAGACTCAGATTCGCTGTCATCCTGCAGAACTGTGCAGGAGTTCTTCAAGTTTGACTTCAAAAATGGCTGCAAGGATGGCTCCTCGTGCTTGACAACATTGGTCAAGACGCCGGACTGCAATGGAGCGGTATTGTTTGAGGAAATGGAGACTTCGTCCGATCCATAACAGCTGTCTCGGGAGAAAGACACTTCAAGGTGTTCCAAGGTTGAGGTGAGAGAATCCCATGATTCTCTGTTGATATTGGTAGTGGTGGCCATTTTGGCAATTGTGTTCCCTCGTTCTGACGAGAGAATGACTGTAGGTTGAAAATAGTGTTGCACCGAATTTTCCCGTAGGAAAGGGTCCGATATCGATTCGTATAGGATGAGGTGGAGAGTTCAAAAGTAGGTCAAAAGCACACAGTTGTGGCATGGAAAGCCTCCAAGGCAAGGGAAGAGATCCATGGTGAAGGCACACGAGAAACGTGTGATCCCCTAAGGACACTTGACGGGAGCAGCCCCAGCAAGAATAGAGAGAGAGTTCATAGTGTTCATAAGTTTTGTGATCGTGCTTTCGATATAATGCTTTCTTGTGCTGCTAGTGGGGGCCGGATCACGCGGATATCGGGTAGGTGACTGAGAAACCTCAGAGGTACTCCTTAGTAGGGATTGGATGGGAGGAAGATGTTGAAGTTGGGTGAGATGGCAAGGGTGAGAAGAGGCGCGGGTATTCTCGCGACGCGATGCAAACGGAGCAGGAATGCTGAAGCGGCAAGGGTCGCAAAGGAAAGGCGATCGCAGATCGGATTGCGAGGAGGGCGTAAGAGTTGGACACGGATTTACAGATGAGGAGTAGTCAAGATGGAGACCGAGGATGAATCCACGTCGCGCGGGGTGAACAGAGGGGTTGTTGAGTCACTGTCGAGTTCGGTCCGAAAGGGCGACTCTGGCGGAACTGAAGGAGGACGAGGAAGCCAGGTGCTCTAATGTGTGCTATGAATAGGTGACATAGACAAATAGCAAAGACGAAGCTGAGCAGACACAGGGCCTAAAGAAAAGGCAGTGGACAATTTCCAAGGTTGATTCCAGTTCTTTCGCCTCACGGGGTCGCCTCCGTCATTTCTGACTCAGCTGGTGCCTCGATTTTGAGGCGGAGCCGGGTCCGCTCACTTTAGTGTGTGCCGGTGCTGATGCCCTAAGTTGATCACTCCGAGCCCAATGGCAATGAATAGAATGCAGATAGGCCTTAATAGGTGGCCACAACTTGTCTTTTTGTACGGATCCAGAGATGCGTCAACGCTCTACGTTGGACAGGGGCCAAAAGAGGTCTGGAATGGCCCCTAGGAAACTGCCAGACACGAAACGTGGAACGCCCGGCGAAATACAGTGTTTACGCTCATCGCCTTGACTTCTTGGACTTGCAAACCAGCGCTCCTTTCTACGTCCTACGGCAAAGACACATACTACTCACCGGGCTCAAATCGACTGCATTTATTCTTGAATGCGGTACGCCAGGGCTCTCCAGCTCAGTTTGCAACTTTAACTCAAAAGGTCATCGCACCGACCGGTCTTACTGAATCCGAGAGGCAGCTTTCATGAGCTCGACTTCAGACTTGCATCAAAATACTCCATACTCACCCGAAGCTAACAAAGCATTCCGGGGTCCCTTCACGCGACTCTGACGTACGCTTTGTCACTCTTCCACTTCGCATGAAACATAAGGCTTCAGGACTTTCGACGCATTGAGCTGTGCCTGATCATGTGCCAGTGACTATCTAAGAATATATTCGCCTCACTGGACCCTGACCGCGACGCGTGGACAATGACAGGGCATCAGGTTACAACCTTCTCTGAACACATACTCCGCTTTATTCTGGAGCAGGTCTCCAGTCAATTGTCTGCTGTCTCCAGTCTCGAGTCTTCAACAGCCGCATTTGGCAAACGGTACCGTTGCTGTGCCAAAGATAGCAGGCGGGAAGCCCCAAAGACTGCCCTAGTACGGGCGAGACCCTCCAAGGCATCCTTCCAGGCATGGTTCGATATCATTTCCACTACTGCATTCGAAGATGGCGTGGAAGGTCAACGGGCCTGAAGTTAGGTGCCTTAGGATAATTATAGAACAAGGTCAATTTGGTGAAGCCAACAGGGTGCACTGAGCAGGTCGGAGCTTTCTATCTGGCGCTATCTGGCGCTATACTAAGCAAAGCAGGTACGAGCGTCAATCTGGCCTTCTCGAATTCCAAAAGACTGGTCTGTGCATTGCTGGAGGGGGCGTGGCATTCCACCCAGCCTCTACATTCCCATCCACATTCCAGTCTTATCTGCGGCACAACACTGGTCAAACAAAATATCGGTTCTGGCCGTATGGCTTTGACATCTGATAGGGTCGAATGGACAGG
Source organism: Penicillium maclennaniae (assembly GCF_028827695.1). Lineage (NCBI taxonomy): Eukaryota > Fungi > Ascomycota > Eurotiomycetes > Eurotiales > Aspergillaceae > Penicillium > Penicillium maclennaniae. The sequence continues at coordinate 2,632,726 of NW_026623220.1, forward strand.
GCGGGCACTAGAGGAAGGCGCAGATCCTACCATTACCCGAATTAACCTTGTTTGGGCGATTGATGATCGAATCCCCGCTGTCATGACGCATACATCGGCAGCAGATGACCGGCATCTCCGCCAGTGAGAGCGTCTGTCCTGGCAGCTCCACCGGTTTTCAGCGGCTCGGGCTCGGCGAGCTTTCCGATCCACGCATAGTACCTTCTAATGCCATCACTGGATCACCAATCGGGCGGAGGAGGGCATTGATTTGGCATACCGTGCCTCTCCACACCCGCCACTTCGGCCAATTCAGCACCCCCGCTGCTTTAGGCCTGGCGAAAGAGGGTTGCATTCCCGAGGGTGGCTATCTGCATCAAAGCTTCTAATGAGTGTGGAGACCCTTCAACGTCTTCCTTAGCCCTCGAGAGAGATCAGGGCCCTACGATTGGCTTAGCCGGTCCAGCGGAGACCTGAATCATTCCTCAAGATTCCGGCGGAGCAAGCTGTGAGCCAACCGGATCATTCACACAGCATTCCTGATCCATCTTGAGGAGGCATTGGAATGTATGCAGAAAAGATGAGGCTGGAGCTGCCATCGGACATTCAAATAGTCGACGCGATCTGTTTGTTTGCTTTGCTATCTTTGCATACTCTGCAGTGTTTTCTCTCTTTGACAAACCGTCAAACACAGATCCTTTGACTTTGCATCTCTTGCATACACTGCATACACTGCATACTCGTCGCATACCCGCATCCTCGCATACTTGGCATCTCCGAGATCTGTAGGATCTTGCGATTCTCTGGTTCCCCAATCACATCACTTCGTCTCTGTTGGCCGCAAACGGAAAACAAAGCAAAATGTTCGCCCAACCATACAACCACTCGTTCGATGACTTGTTCAACCAGTACGTCAATGTGGAGAGCTCCGATGGCAACAAAGACTACGAAGAGCTCTTCCCGCTTGACTCGTTATTGAGTGACTGTGGCGACCACTCCCCGACCGGCTCCACTATCAAGCGTGAATCACCGCAACCTTGGACTAAAGACTGGTCCCTGCAGGACGGCCCGGGACTTGAGCAGTTCGCTTTTCAAGACACCGTCCACCCCTCTGCCATTTCTGACCTCGGCCTGAACAACTTCGAGGTTTCTTCTCGCCCAGCCACAAACGTTGTTTCTTCTCCCTCCACTCCTCCCGCTACTCCCCGTCGCAAGGTTATCTCCAAAAGTGCTCTTATCACTCCCAAGTCTATTCGCCATCGCGATCCCAATGAGCGACGTGCGCTCCTGCGCAAGCAAAGTTTCTCCCCCAGTTTGATGCGCTCTTCTATCCATAAAGGAAGGATGGCATACCCTGAGGCCTGGGCCCAAAGGGTCCAGAGCTTCAACCTTTCCGGCTCCGATCGCCTCCCCTTGTCTCCCCCGCCTTCCGACGTTATCGCCCAGCATGAGACCATGCATACCGATAGCCTCACCCACACCGGAGAACCCGCAGAGATGTCTCACTATGATGCGCACCTCTTCCATCAGTCCCCTGCTGTCTCCATGCCCTCTCCTTCCGTTGGTGCGCTTGCGCGCCATCAGCAGCATTACATGAGCCATCCCGGCTCCTCGGTTTTGACCAACTCCAGCCCTCCCTCCGCCGATGACATCTTTTCTTCCTCTCACTCTTCAGATCCCCAGTCCATCTCCTCATGGCAGTCCGATGCCTTTAATTCCACCCTCTCCTTCACTCCCGATCTCCAGGGTTCTGAGACCCATTGGTGGTCCCCCATGCCCAACAAGGTTGCGCAACAACCATCTGCATATCACTCCGCCCCTCCGCAGCGCATGCAAAGCGTTGGCAGCCACAACGATATGATGCAAGGCGGGCTTATGATCCAGATGGATCCCCCATTCGATATGTCCACCGAATCCTCGTTCTCATCATCAAACATGATGCCCTCAAATGGACAAAAGTTCATGACTCCTTACACCGCTCCTCAAGTCCAAAATATTTCCCGCTCTCCATCTCTCTCCCCCAAGGCCAGCTCACCCAAGAGCCTCAAAGGCCATCGCCGCACCCACAGCAGAAAGCTGTCGGGTCAGAGCATGAACGCTCCCAAGTCGGCCAAGTCCTCTACTAGCCCCCGCGGCTCCAACAAGTCCGTTAGCGTCTCCTTCGTGAACTTCACTGCCCATGACAGCCATAAGATCCTCGGCGGTGTCGCGCCCTCCGGCAGCTCCAAGACAAAAGCCCGTCGGGAGCAAGAAGCCAAGGACCGACGCCGCAAGCTGAGCGAGGCAGCTCTTAAGGCTGTGCGCAAGGCTGGTGGCGACGTTGACGCCCTGGAAGCCATCTTTTGTTAAGTCTTTCAATCTCTTATATTTGATTCGTCTGTTCATTGAGCCGGTGTTTGGGTTTTATCACATTGGGAATATCTACTGGTCGTCCTTTGGTGTTTGGTTGTTTTTTTTACCTTTCAAGCTTTGATCTCAGGGTTATGCCTCACAAAAATTTACTGTATTTTTAATGTCTAGACATATACACCAATGTCTAAAATCATCAACTCATCTCCACCCCTTTCCTCGTGGAACTGTATAGCTAACTACAGCATTATCCTACACGATATTCACTTCCGATATTCTGATATCTGACTTTGGGAGCCTTGAAGATCTGATACCTGTTCGCATTTGATCTTCACCCTCACCTCTCGCTTGTGTTTGTGCCTGCTCTTCTTCAAACTGTCGATCAGCTAAGTGACCACGACTTTCACGACATACTAACCAGCCACCAATTTCGAGTCTTTCACTGCTGTCCTCACCTCGGGCATAGTTTAACACTTGGATTTCGGGAACATTCACTTCCATCTGTCTAAGACACTAGCTTCGCTATGAAGTAAACATTGCCACGCATTTTCCTCTTAAAAGCTCGTGATCTGCAGCTTCACGAATCCACCTTCTCTCATCTCACTCACTTCAACAGTCAGACACCCACAAATACTCTTGACGAGACTATTCTTTCTTCAGCAATCATTATCCTCTCCCTTATCAAACCGACTCTGCGACTCTCGTCTCTCGAAACTGACGAGTTCAAAGGCTCCCTCGCCTGAGCTTTCGAAACGCCCTGGTGCTTTGCTTTCTTCGGGCGAGAATATCTCTCTCAAAACGGGATAAATTGCAATCGCCGCACTTCACCGGTGCGTACAGAAGATTTGATGTCAACTCCCACGGCTGTTTTGTTATCCCATTAGGCCCAAATTACCCAGACTTACCCCATTTCCAAGGCAAAGATCCCCTGCAAACTATGGATTCTTGAGATTCTCCCATACACGCGGTTCACAGGGGATGCGCCGATACCAGCTTTGAGGCTTTCTCGATTCTTCCATCCACATTCGCAGCCTGCTGCACCGAACACTTCTTGTCCTCTTCAAGCCTTTTTTTCTTCTTTCTTCTTTCTCCACATCAATTATCAAACTTGAGTTTTATGGATGACCATTAAACTCGCACCTTTTTCTAAATTGCTGGATTGCTCTTTCAGAAGAGGTAAGTGAGAACCACACGCAAAGCAAACTGCTGTTTCAGCGTTTCAAAAATATTATATTGCCTCTGTCATTTCTATCACAATTTTCTTCATTCCCTGTCACTATTACCTCAATTCTTACCTTATTATCCTCGCCCGCCGTCGCTGTTCTCAGGGTGTTCCGAAACCACAAGATTTCACAATTCGGCTTGTACGCAGCAATCCAAATTTGCCATTGTGGAACGTATTCTGCCCCCAGTTTGTCGCAGTGATCTTGTCTTGACTTGATCACTCAAGTTCTTTTGCGCCTCTCCAATCTTCTCGCATTCCAGACGTTTTTCAATGCTATACTGCATATATTTTCTGCCTTTCTCATCACACATCTTATGACTTGTCTACTCCCATCATCGTATTCTCCTACCATCTCTCACGTATTGAATTCAACACTGCACCTTTGGCTTCACTAATAGCTACTGACGATTCTTTAGTTTACCTGCAACGCCCGCTCCCCAAAGATTTACACCCAAACACGCTCTTCATCCAACCCTCGTCACCTTTTATCCTTGATTCCGCCCAACAAAATCTCCTTTCCTCTAACCTCCATTTTCCAGATCCTGGCATCGAGCCTTCGTGGCCCAAAGTAACGCAGAACCCGATCCTCGTCACCTTATCTCCTCTACTCCCTCATTCCTGGATCCCTACTTCCTTCAATCCTCGACCCATCACTTCGACCCTCGTCACATTATCCTATAATCTGCTTCGAAAATAAAGAAAGATGTCTGGCAATCGCAACGCCCGCAATTTCCCTTTGCATGGTGGCCGTTCTGGCAATCAGGGAAGTGTTGACCGTGGCAGCAGCCGTGGTTCTTCTGCTGGCCCTTCTTACCGTGGCAGTGATCAATCCGGTCGTGGACAAAGCGATTACAGGGGTGGCAGCCGTGGCCCTTCTTCCAATCTCCCTCACGGTGGGTCTAATCAACGCGGGCGTGGAGGCGGACGTGGTCGAGGTGGTTTTGGTGGCGGTGGAGGTCGCCCAGAACCAGATGAAGACCCTAAGTAAGTTTGTTAAAATCATTCTATCATGAAGTATCTCTAATATGGTCTGATATAGCGTGATGTTCAACTCTTCCGCTACTGCTAATCCGGAAATTGAAGCCTTCGAAGACAAATGTATCACCAAGAATAAAGGCAGACGAGCTGAAAAAGGAGAACTCGCTCTTCGGCCTGGATACGGTGTTAAAGGGGCAAGTGTTGTCATGCGCGCCAACCTCTTCCAAGCCAGATTCCACGGAGCAGACTGGTTTCATTACACAGTGAGGGTCAGACCAGATCCGCAGAATACCCGCCTCAATCGGGAGATTTTCAGGGAACTCATGGGCAACGAGACAATCAAAAAGGCCCACGCCGCCACTGATGGCGCCCAGGTTATCGTTGCCATGAAAAATCTGCTACCGGGCAGTCCCTATGAAGTCACCATTGACGGTAACCTGAACGCATCCAAAAGGTTCTCGGTGGAACTGAGACTGACCGAGAAAGTCAACCCATCGGAGCTGGTCAGCACCCTCAACAACATCGATGTACGGACACAACCACCGAATGGAACATCATTCCTTCAAATCATGAACATTCTCATGAGCGCTCATCCATTCAGAGACACAGGCGTGACGACCATTAGAAGCTCCAATGGCAACAAAGTTTTCTGGACCGACGGGAGAAAACAGGCCGCTGATCTTCAGGGCGGGATCGAGTGCATTCGGGGCTTTAATTCTAGCGCGAGAATTTGTGACAATCACATCTTTATCAACTTGGGCGTCAATCACAGCTCATTCTTCCATCAAGGCCCATTGCACAACATTCTCACCCTCTTCAACGCGATGAACCCCGATCAACCCCCGGACTATGTTCTTTTCAATCGATACATCAATCGACTTCGCGTGGACGTCACTCATCTTGAAAAACGCATGGAATGCGGGGTCTTGGTTCACAAGCAGAGAAGCATCTGGGGACTTGCTTGGCCTCAGAAGGATGGAAGAACACATGGAACTCACCCGAAAACGAGAGCAAAACTCGTCCCAGACCCCAATCCTCCCCGTTTCCTAAACGAGAACATAGGAGCCACTGCAGACGAGGTTTCTTTCTTCAGATACGACAAGGACGCTAATGGCAAATCTCTTTCTACTGGAAAATACATCACTGTCACTCAACACTTCAAGGAGGGTATGTACATTACACTTTTTGGTTTCTATTCAATTAAACGTGGCTAACACTAGTGTGCAGAATACAACTTGAAGCTGAAGTACCACGACTGGCCTGTGGTGAATGTTGGCAGTTTCGTTCACCCGATTTACCTTCCTATTGATGTCTGCACTGTTCCAGCGGGACAACGCTTCATGGGTGAGCTGGCAGCCATTCAACGCAAGAATATCATTAACTTCAGCTGCCGAAAGCCGCCCAATAACTTCAAGTCTATCATGCAGGACGGTCGAAGGATTATGGGAATGGACAATCCATTGAAGAGTATCGACACTGAGTTCAGACCTGAAATGATCACTGTGAACGCACGCATTCTTCCGCCGCCGATCCTGAAGTATGGAAAATCCAAGACGCTGATGCCGAAGGATGGATCTTGGAACCTAAGGGGCCAGCAATTTTGCAGACCTGCCGAAATCAAGAATTGCATGGGCGTCGTCTATACCAGGGGCTCACCTAGTTCCATCGACATGGATTTAGTCAAGAAAGCATTTGACAGTCTAGCTGCAGAGGGAAAAAATTTGGGCATGAGGTGGTCTGCTTGGAACCGAGGTATCCACACAAGACAGATAGGAAGGACACCCGCGGAGTGGATTAATCAGCTCGAGCTCATGTTCGATCATATTCGCAACAATCCGGTCGACCTGGTGGTCATCGCGCTTCCTGCAGGCGAAGAACGCTTCTTCGACCACCTCAAATGGTGGAGTGAGACCAAGGCGAAAGTCATGACCCATTGTTGTCTCTACAGCAAGTTCGTCACCCATGGCAGACCGGAAAATTCGCAGTACAATGCCAACAATGTGATGAAAATCAACTTAAAAATGGGCGGTGACAATCAGACGCTCAAAAATGCGCCTCGCTTGATAGAAGGAGGTACAACCATGGTTGTTGGTCTTGACGTTACTCACCCGTCTCCGACGGACCCCGAAGGATTCCCTAGCATGGCATGTATTGTCGCTAGCACGGACAAGTCGATGGGGCAATGGCCTGGTGAGGTAACGGTGCAGGAGGCCCGCAAAGAGGAAATTGGGTGTCTCAAGGCGATGATGCTGGGTCGTCTGCAACATTGGAAGGCTAGTAACAAGGCTCTTCCCAACAATATTCTGGTCTATCGTGATGGTGTCAGTGACGGCCAATTTAATATGGTCCTGAAAGACGAGTTGCCCCAGATTCAGGAGGCCGTGACTTCTCTGTACGGGGGCAACGGTGCGAATATCACCATCGTCGTGGCAGGAAAACGACACAACGTGCGCTTCTACCCGACTCAGTTCCAATTTGCTGACCAGAGATATGGCCCCAAGAGCGGCTTGGTCGTTGACCGCGGCGTCACTCGCCCAAAGTATTGGGACTTCTACATGCAGGCACAGGCGCCGCTTCAGGGCTCAGCCCGCCCGGCACACTACATCGTAATCCACGATGAGATTTTCAGATCGAGCAAGTCTGACTCGAACCCAGCTGACGCACTCCAGCAACTCACTCATGAGATCTGCTACATGATGGGTCGTTGTACCCGCTCTGTCGGCTACGCCACCCCTGCTTTCCTCGCTGACAAGTACTGCGACCGGGCCCGGCGATACATGCGAGCATTCTATTACTACACCTTAATCAAAGAGGGCAAAGATAAGAAGCCGGACAACCACAGAGCGATCAGAAATTCGGATGCAAGTAACGCGATGGCTTACATCTGAAGACCAGATCCAATTCCGTTGCAGTTTCCCTCCACCGATCGCTTGCTTTTACACTGGAAATCCGGCTCTGCTCCCAACTAGCAGGAAAGGTCCCTTTCGCTAACCAAATTCAAGGACAGAAATAACCCAAAAATCGACGAAAATGGAAGCTTTCACAAAAACATTTGCCGCATTCTTCTTATTCGTTGAGTTGCACTGTTATGCCAGGTTTAAACCCACCCCACGTGGAAATGCATATTTTGCACGTCAATTGCACTGTTACAACCTACAACAAAAGCCTGAAAAACACCAAAAACAATGTTTGTTGAAAACAGTGAATGCAACTTCAAAAAACAAAAATTGATTCATCTTGTTATTTGTTCAGGGAAGAAAAAGGGTTAACATAGGTAGATAAAAATCTTCAAAATTCCAAAAACGGCCTTCGGGCTGCGTGAAAAAATCTCTTGTTCTCTCCATTGTAGATTGGGAGAAGAGCCTGCAAACTATAAGCTTCTGGAAGTGGGACATAAAGAACAATGTTATAGAAAATCGATAAGGGGAATCATCAGGAATACACCAGGTCTAGGTTCCCGGGAGATGAGATATAAACTAAATAATATACAGAAGATGGTCATGACTAGCCATGATAGGACCAAGGTAATTGAATAGCGCCCATCCAGACAGTGCTGCAGGCAGGTTGACGGCATATCCCCGCCAGCTCAAATAACTGCGGAACTGCCCAAGCGGGCATCTGAGTTCGAGATATGATGGCTAAACAAGCCTGATCCCTGATTGAAAGATTAAAAGATACCAATCAGCCCCTTATAAGGGAATCGGCCCAGTATAAGGTCAAGGTCAAAGGTCAGATACATGCTTGAGGTGGGATTCGGCCAATCACAGCGCGTCAATTTGCGATGTTGATAAGGAGGTTTTATCGCCGCGCTATTCACCGACGGGATGTCGGGGTCCAGGACTCAGGTTGCCAGCCATCGCCGGGATTCACAGCCTTATCCCATGGGTTCTCGGGTTTCTTGGACTTGGTCTCAGCAGGAGCCGGGGTGGGAGTAGGTTCAGGCTGTGACGGTGGCGTTGGCGTTGGCGTTGGCTCTGCGGGTGCCGGAGCTTTCTGTGTTGGGGCATCACTGGGGGTGGGACTTGCGGTAGTCTGACTATATTGCGGTGTAGGCTGTTTGTATTCTGCCTTGGGTTTGTCCAGAAAGGAGGGTTTGCTGGCCCAACGTTCGTCGGCGAGTCGGGCGAGATTCTTCATTTTGGCCTGGCGTATGAGGTCTTGTCGCTGTTCCTCGAGTGTTGGCGGGTGTTCGCGAAGGTATCGGAGCCATTGGTGCCATTGCGCTTTTCATCCAATTTGTAGTTAGCATAATACCCTATGTATTAAAGATGCAGTCTGCGGTGGCAAGGCCAAAGCCTGGCGCAGATCCTCTAGAATAACACTCACGTGTAACCTTAACTTCATCATAGTGTGTTCTGGGGTCAAATTTCACGATTCGTCGCATTCGGTTGGTATTTACTGCATCCTTGAACACCCAAAAGGTGTTTCCGGCGAGGTCCTCGCCTGGTACTTGATTAGCAAGGCTGGGGAATTCCAAAGCGCATAGGGCGCAGATTCCAATGAGACGACTAACCGACAATATACATTTTGCGCCATGGAAAGCGAAGGCTCTTCCACTTGAACCAAAGACTGTTCACCATTTTTGCGGGGAGGGCGTTGAGGATATTGGAGAGGCGTGGAGAAAAAGTTGCGGGAAGAGAAGATCAGGAACGTCATCGGAGCCGAGATCAACAGTCCCGAGCATTCCATTCCTTTCCTCTCTCACTCCCTCTCCTCAAGGGATTTACAGAAACTCCTTTCAAAGTTCCACTCTTTCCGACTTGTTACTTACGTCGTGCTTTCTCGGCTCTGATACCCAACCCCCCTTCCCCACCCTTGGGGCCGATCAGGCACCGGATAAAAAGGGATACCCTCTGACCGAAAATCAACAATTCAACTTCCCTCATATACATTGGACCGATCGGACCGCCGGGACAGGATTTCCATGATCATACACCGACCATGGCTTCGGTTACCTCTCTTGACAAAGACCTGCGCAATATGCGCCTATCCCGCTATACCCCGCAGGCAGCCGCGGAGGTGCGCGATTGGATTGAGGAGATGCTGCGCGAGAAATTACCATCCAGCGACCTACTGGAGGGCTTGAAGGATGGAACGGCTCTCTGCAAGTAAGACTTGATCGCGATGAAGTGGCGTCAATGGAGTTGGAACCCGGACTGACCCCTTGTCTTAGGCTGGTCAACATGGCCGTGTCACCCGGTGTGAGGTATAAGCAATCTTCGATGCCTTTTGTACAGATGGAGAATATCTCGCATTTTCTGCGCGCATGTCAAATGCCACCTCTTAGCCTCCCTCCGCACGACGTCTTCCTGACCGTGGATCTCTACGAAGCGAAAGACCCCGCGCAAGTCCTCCAGTGTCTCGCTGCATTTAGCAGACGGGCGAATGCCCTCCAGCCGAGCAAATTCCCCCGAGCAGTTGGTCCCCAGAGCAAGCGGAACATAGTCAGCCCAAATGTGACAGGCTCATCAAGCCCAGGGTTGTACAATCGATCAGCTCGTGCGTCCAGCAATGTTAGCGACACTGAGAGAAGTGGATCTATGAGCTCTTGGAGTAAGAAGGCAGACGAATCTTCGACTGCACCAGCCTGGAACATTCATCAATACGGATATATGGGTGGAGCTAGCCAGGGTAACCAAGGAATTGCATTTGGCGCTCGCCGACAAATAACCTCATCGTCTCCCACTGTCCCCAGCCTCGCCGATAAAGAGAAGCGCAGACGCGAGGAGGAAGACCGGATTCGCCAGCAAGAAGCTGGAAGGGAGGAAGCTGCACTTGCACACCAACGAGAGATTGAAGAGCAGGAGGCTCAAGCTAAAGCCGAGGAAGAGCGACGATGGGAGGAAGCAACGGCCCGTGAGAGGGAGAAGGAGCGTCGTGAGATGGAAGAGGAGAAAAGGCGTTGGGACGCGGAGAAGCGTCAATGGGAAGCCGAGGAGCAGCGCCGAGCTGCTGAGGAGAAGGAAGCCGAGGAGCGCTTTGAACGGGAGCGTCAAGATCGGAAAAAAGCTAGCGATGCTCGTCTCAACGGCCAATTCCTCAGCCAATATCAGGCGGGTCAGGTTGCTGCCGCTGCTTCTCCCGAGCCAGTCGGAGAGACAGCAGAGAGCCGCCGCATTAAAGAACTTGAGCGTGAACTCGAGCTTGCCAAGCAACGTGAGCGTCAATACGAAACTGAAAGGCAGGGAATTCAAGACCAGAAGAGCGGAGATGCTGTAGCCCGCAACTCTAGCCACCCCAATCGCCCTGTGCCTGTTCCTCCAAAGCCCAGCTACGACCTCTCTTCTCTTGAACAAGAGCGCCGCATGCTCGCCGGAGAATGGATCAAGAATCAGGATATGCCAGCCGCACAGGAAGTATCCGAGCAAGCTGAACAAGCATCACCTCCTCCTCGCCGTCCGCTCCCGGAGCCCGTCAGGTCATCTCAGCCCACGCCACCAGCCAGAGATCTTCCCCTGCCTCCGCGTCCCCTTCCCGACCCAGTATCCTACTCTGCCAACACGGATTCTAATCGTGTGGACCGCTACCTCTCCTCGAACCCTGCTCCCACAGCTCCAGCCCCTGCCACCCATCGCGTTCAAGACTACTCTACCACCTCCGAAGTCGACGCCGAGAACAGCCGACGTCTCGCCTCTCAGCAAAAGACTAAAGCCGGTGGCTGGGCATCAAAGTCCCTTCTGGAACGTGAGATGGAGCGGGAGCGCGAGCGCCAGCGTGAATGGGAAGAAAATCAGAAGCAAACCCAAGCCGCCGCGGAACGCGGCTTGACCGATTCCGCCTCTGGCACAGGCCCAGGCCAGTCCTGGGATGTTCACCAGTATGGCTACCTGGGCGGTGATAACCAAAACCGCGGTGGCCATGGCTTGGGCGTTGGAGGCGCCAGACGCCAGATCATTGGGCCTCGACCTCCGCCTTAGGAGCGTGGTCTTGATATTGTATCAACTGTTTGAGCCAGGAAGCCTTTGTGTTGGTTTTCATCTTTTATACTGACTCTTGATACGTGGACATTCTGAAGCATTTTTTTTTGATTCTTGTTTCTTTGCGTCGGCGCGGTGGATTGTTTTTTAGTGCGATGATTCCCGCCCATCTGCATTTTTTTTCTATTCCAATTGACTTGAATCGAGGCTACTCATGCCATGAGTAAGGTCCTAGATAGCGAATTGACAGATATTTCATCACATCTTTAAATCCAGGGTAGCACAGCTAGCCGTAAACGTAAACAAAGCATCGCTGTGCTCACGTTGAAGAACTTCAAAGGTTTTATCGAATACCCCAAGTGTGAATACGAGAGCATAGGAAGGCAGATACTCGCTTTGAGTAAGAATCATAAAAATCATTGATATCGTCAATATCGTTAACAAAGGCCAACCGTCAACCCGGCTTCTGCTGGGTACCCCTTGAACGCTAGCATCTCAACCAAGAACATCAATCTGTCCCCACTCTCCACCAACCAGCACCACTCAAGCGACTCCTTATTCCGGCTAGCAATGCTACGTCGCATATCATCCTGAACCCGGCTAGCCCTCTGCGAAATCCCACGCTCAACGGCGTCTTTGAACTCAGGCGTCATTGTCAATAAATCGCCATTAGCCAGTAGAATAACGAGAGCTTCGAGAGTAATAGACACCTTGGCGTTATCAACTGCACTAGAGGTCGTCGCTGCGAATGGAAGGAAACAGGTTTCCAGCTTGACTTGGTCGAGCCATTCTCCGTCCATGCTTGGGGCGCCACTCTGGCGCAGGAATTCTAGTAAACTTTGACAGAGGGTGGTTTGTTGGTCGTCTGGGAGTTCGGGGAGGATGTAGGGGCTGACGAAGGTTTGGAAGATTGGGAGGGGAAGGGGACGAATGTTTTCGACGAAGAGGTAGTAGAGCTCCGAGACGGGCATGAAATCGTCTTCAAGTCGTTCCGAGACTTTCGATAGGAGACCGAGGAGTTTCTTGCGTAGTCCGAGGGATTTAAGCCCGCCCATGGTAGAGACGCCACCGCTGTGCTGGGTTAAGGTGGTTGAGTCTGAAGAATCTTGAACTGGCACGGTGGTGGTAGCGTCTGCTGCAGTTCTGGTGCCTCGTCGTGTACGCTTCGACCGTCGGGACTTGGAGCCTTCTGGGGGAGATGAAGCGCGAGAATTGGATTTGCTTAGGTCTGTGGTTTCGGTGCCTTCCTCGTCGGAATCATCTTGAGAAAAGTAATCGCCATATTTGCCCTCGTCAATGTTGACCTCGCTTTTTTGCTTTTTCGCCGTTTCTGGTGCCGATTTGGATTTGGAACTTTTCAATTCTCTTGAAAATACTTGACGGAACTCATTGACCGAGGTAGTGCTACCATCTGCAAAGATGGCCCTTACAATTCGGCGATTTTTTCCAGGTGTTCCCGAGTCAATATACCGGAAGAACATGCTTTCACGGAATATGTCTAAGTCATCATTCTTGATCGACCGAGATCCATTTCGTGTCATTCTCTCCTGTGTTGTTTCTTTTTGTTCTTCCTGACTTGTCTTCTCCTGCAGGTGTTCATACTCTTGCTCGCGCTGGTTCCAGTCATCCAGAAGTATATCACACATGAATCGGAGCCAAATCTGCCAATGCTCCCACCGCTCGGGATGAAGTACCGAACAGTTAAATGTCCATCCAACAGCATGCCAAAAGTCTTCGGCGCGCGACCAAAGCGAGGACTCGTTTGCCACGTCCAATCTTTGCCAAAGGGTCTTATCATGGGACCCATCATTGGAGCTGGAAGAGGTGTCGTCTGCATGACGCAGTCTTCCTGATCGCGATAATCGAGTATTTTTAAAGCTGAAAGCCAGATCAAGCCTAGCATCTTTCGGGGTAAGCAAAGTACTGATAAGCCGCAAGAGCCGCAGCGCGACCTGCGGAGCCTCTTGCTGTTCTGGTTTCTTGGCACGGTTTGTAGTCGACGGGTGAACGAGGAAGGTACAGGCTAGCGCAAGATGCTGAGGTAGTGGAGCTATCACTGTCTTCGAGGCGTAGGTCCCAGAGGCGAGTGTGTTGAATAGGAGCGTCAATGCTTGGGTATCTGTAGTCGGATTAGCGGGGGCTCGGGAATTGCGCTGGGATACGTACACAGTTGTTCCTCGAAGAAGATTCCGCTATGTTGGGCGATCTCGAATGGTAGCTCTACAGGCGTGCGATACGCCATACCCTCCGGAGGACCCATGGCCTCTGGATGTTGGTCCGACATCTCGTCTCGTCGCGCGTCTTTTTGTCGCGCTTATCGATAATTGCTTAGTCACGTCTTGTTTGGTGGCTTGATGTGGAAGATCAATACATCAAAGTAACGGCATCTGGAGCACGAGGCAAGTGTGGAAGATAGGATTTGAGGGGCTTGTTTGGAGCGTAATCCATTTAGAGTGACTCAGGAGTTGTTAACACAGAAGTCTCTTTTTTGATCGTTGGGATTCAGAAGCAGAATTTGTGACAGTAACATTTGTGATTTCTCGCAAACATGATCCCAGTAGTGACACCAAATTATTTCAAGTTTCCAGAATGTATGTCCATGATATTGGGAGTGTACGTAAGCCAAATAAAGTGATAGGAGCCAAACAAGTCTATCGTGAAGTGCTTCTGAGCACGCGAATCACTCATGTACAGCCTCATTAAGCTATGATGCAATGCCCCCGCATAAGCTAAGCCAACCCATTGACTTGCTAAGCATCAGATCTCGGACCTTTGGAAGCCCTGCAGAGTCAGGCTACGGATGTTACTTCAGCTTTACGCGATCTACAATTTGGAAATGAAAGCCTAGAGTGGGGCCACAGGCCAGGCCATACAGGTAAACCGAGAGATTATGCAGAATAAAATATGCATAGCTTTAAAAGTGTGAGATCTAGACAAGGACAGAGAGTTTGAACACCGGTCTCTGTCGCTCGTAGGTCGAGGGTGGGTTCGTCATATTTGCCAAAAGGGAAAGGAAATTTGCGACAGCCAACGACGGATCAAAACTCCGTGGATCAACGCAATGCAAAAACCTCGGTAAGAGGAAGCGGGCGAACAAGGAGAGGCAAAGGACAAGGAGCGAGCTCGAAGGCCAAAAAAAAGACGCCAATGTAGCAAAAGGAAAAAGAGAAGTCACGAAGAATACCTATGATTCCTCTGGTATGTCGGAGAATAGGCCTATTCGCAACCGATGCGACTGGAAATTGGGTTAGCAAAAGTCAATGGGCTGCGTCAGATGCAAGAGACACCTACAAAGGGCAGTTTGGGAATGACCACTGCCAGAGTGGCAAGGAAGTTGATGATGAAGTAGGTCACATCGTAGTGGGTATAGTGAGTGCTGAGGAGGAAGAGCCCGATGGGCACGCTGAGGAGGAATTTTTTTGGCCGGGGTATACTGGTCGCCGTTATCGATCTGCTCCCACATGTTGAGGTTGTCGTAGGCACCGGCATTGAACTCGAAAGGGATGCCCCGCACCCAATGAAACATGAGGAAGGAGCCGAACATGTAGCTGATGTTGGTGAGGGTCCACGAGGTCTCCTGTGAGACGCCGGGAATGATGTCGTAGAAGATCTTGAGGGCCGCGATGCAGACAAAGTGAATGGTCCAGGCACCTGTAAATGCGACACACTTGTAGTTAGTATAGATGTTCCATGTTGTTTGAGGTCGTTTCCCGTCCACGGTGTCCGGACCGGATCGGTCGGGGAAGTTCCTGGGATTGGGGGCACCAGTCTAACTCACCCTTGGCATTGACCCAATTCGCATTGAGGTTGGGCAGAGCAGCCTGGTCGCTTGTGTGCTCGATAGATTCGGCGGGTTCCTGGTAGATGAGACTGCTCGAGCGACGCCGGCGGCCCTGCTTCTGGGTGTTTGGGGATAACCGCTGTGGCCCGTCCATCTCGTGAGGGAAGGAGATGGTTCTGGGGACCAGCAGGGAGGATTTGGAGGTGTTGGTCGCCAGCTTGACTGGAGAGGGGGAGGCGTGGAGGTGGTGGAAAAGGAGCGTGGGGATGAAGGTGGCACACGGCCCAGATCTCGGAACTGGAGAAAGGTCGGGCGGATCGGAGTCACGGGGGCAGGGTCGAAATTGCCGCGATCAAGTCTGAGATGCTTTGAAACAAGCAATTCCAATTCTTCTGGAAGGAAATGAACAAGGGAGTTTGGTGGGAAAAAAAAAAGAGGACGGGGAACGAGGAAGTCCTAGGCACGTGCAACGGGGCAGCTCCAGCACGGACAGTCCAAGTCTGGAGACTATTGCACACTTCACGGGACAGATCTAGATTTGGCTAGCCGAGTAGGTGGCGAGAAGGCGAAAGGACGAGACGGTCAAATCTTGGGGGCAATTCATGTCTTATCTGCATGACTCCATTTCTGAAGCGTGGCCTAACCGACACGAGTCGTCCCGGACATAGCCTAGACCGAAGACCTTTGTGCCCCTAACTTCAGATGCATGAGAACCTGCAGTGAGCTAGTTACCTACTTAGGTATACCTTCCTAATCTTAGGGACTGGTTCGTGGTCTCGAACCGATTCAGTCCATCATAACAGACAGTACACATTCACGCGAGGGTCGTGTGCTTGTAATCTTCGATGCCTTAGATCTTGTTCCACGCTACAAGGGTACTTCAACTTCATGAATACTTTTTTTTGGGCTCTATTTGAGCCAATGATGCTCCTTCAATGTGGTATCTTTGGCATGAACTCTCCCAGATGGCGACTGCTCTGCGCAAGTGGTCCGTAACGTCAACCGTAAAATTTAAACCTCTGGTTTGAAGTCGCGGAACACCGACGCCAATTTCATACACGCCCGCGCCCACCATGGCAGACAATTCGGGAGACGAGGCTGATTCTCGGACAGCATCAGTTGGTCTCCAGCGCTCGCGGGAAAACAAATTATCTGCACGAAACTCCCAAGATGGCGATTCCCGACCCACGAAGAAACAACGACGGAGCCGATCCCGCGGCCAAGATGTGACTGATTTTCCCCCGCGGCGCTTCCTTCAGCGAGACCCCTTTAGAGGTTGATCCGGACGATACATCTAGCTCCGGTTCTAGCTCAGACGCTGGGCACAACTCGGATGGATCAGAAGCGCCCGAACCCACTGCTGCCAACCCTCATGCAGGAAGCACTGCGCCTGCGATCAGTTGGAACCAAGGAAAGAAAGCGGCTGTTCGCACAACGCTTGGAAAGAGGAAGGCCCCCCCGTCCAACGGGACGAGTAATCAATTCAACGCTGTGAATGATACATACTGGCGCACTCGCAGTGCCTCTATCTCCTCTGGAGTCAGCGACACACAGGAACCCACAGCGGACAAGGACAAGGCCAACGCAAGCAGTGAATTGGAGGAAGGCGAGGTTGACTCCAAGAGCGAGTCGGATGGCTCGATTTCGTCAAACTCCGAAGCCGATGACTCCATATTGCTGAACCTTGGCGCGAAGAACGCAAATGATGCGACTCCGGCAGAGACTCTGCTCGCAGATGGTGTACAACCAAATGGAGTCACAAATGGTGAGACCAATGGTTCAGCAAAGAGAATGGATACCTCCGGCCCGGCAGAGTCCAAGGAAGAAGCCTTCCAGCGCTTCTCGCGCAAGTATCCCACCGCGCCCACTGCTTTGGTGGATTTGAGCCGGGAAGACTTTGAGGAGCAGGCAAAATACGTGCACTGGGCTCTTGACATCAATGAAATCGATCTCCAGCTTCCTATTGTGTGCATTGAGTGTCAAGGATCAGGTCATCTGGCCGAGGTGTGCCCGACAAAAGAGGTATATTTCCGCCCCACAGGTTATTTCTAAGGAAATGCTGACCTACTAGTGTGTACACTGTGGTGTGTGGAATAAACATACGAGTTCCTCCTGCTCTACATGGCAAAGGTGCCCCCGATGTCGGGAAAGAGGCCACGGAGAAGACCAGTGCTCCTCTCCCCTCAAAGGTTCTACCACAGAAGTCCCCTGTGACCTCTGCGGCTCGCAAAACCACGTCGAAGTTGATTGTAGTGCCGCGTGGAAATCCACGCTCCAAGAGCCTACTGCGACAGGTGTCACAGTCTCCCTCTCATGTGCTCGTTGCATTAGCTCAAGCCATTTGATCGGCGATTGTCCGTCTAACCGCAACCCTCTCCCTAACTCCTCCTTCACCCTCAGCGGCGTTGACCCCAGCACCATCACAAACCTCAACACAGGGCCCTCAACGAAGCCTGTCTCTGCGAAACCACCTCCGCCCACCAGGGCGCCACGCAGTAAAAATCGCCGAGGTCCGAAGATACGAGATCCGTCCTCAGAGAGTGACAATGGTGCTTTCCCCCCGCGTGGTGGCCGCCGCCCTCCCCCTCCGCCTCCATCGCGCGGCAGAGGTCGTGGCAATATTTCGTTCGGCAGCAGCAGCACGTTTGTCCCTAGCCAGCCTCGGGGAAAGCCACCGTCGCGTCCTTTCAATGGAAACCGCGGTCCTCCGCCTCCAAGAGGAGGGGGAAGTGGTGGTAGCAGCTTCCGAGGCCGTGGACGGGGTGGCAAGTCGCGTAGAGGCAAATAATCATGGAGATTGATATCGATCTTCGTGGTTGGGGGTAATGAGAACATCACGAACCTAATGCATATGTACATTGATCCTATACTGTCTTGTAAATATCTGTATTTTCTATTCTCTAGAATATTGCATTGTACTGGAATTGCTACCGTGAAGCCGGCTCATGATGTGACTTTTCATATAGGAGAATGTGCAGTCCAACAAGCTGAATTGCCCAGAGATTCATCACATGATTACTATGACTCCCGGGTACCGACGAATCCCTTTTCAAGGATATCAACCAACTCATCTAGCTGGTTGATGCAAAGATCGGTGTGGGCATGCTCTTGGAGATGCCTGTTACGTTCATTGAGAAGCAAGACTGTTGCTGCGCCGGCCATATGGCCGGATGTCATATCATCAATGCTATCCCCAACCTATCAAACACATGAGTCAACGTCATTTATCTCCTCATATGAGAGAAAGGAAATGTCCCACCATGATTAAATTTTCTGCGCGATTCGTCAACCCCCATTCCCGCGCAATATGCAAGATACCCGCCGGATCGGGCTTCGGAATGACATTCGGCGTATCCCGCGTGATGATGGGCAAGAATACATGGCTTGGCATGTGGTTCTGAATGAGATATTGCACGGGTGCACTGCTGATGGGTGAGATTACTGAAGAGTATCGAATCAAGGGATATTGCGTACTCGAAATTTCGTGTACAGAGACCGCGGCGCAGACTGCGCGACTTCAGGTAGTCCATAAGTCGGGTCAACCCGGGCTGTGGCTGCTGGTCTAGCATGGCCTTTTGCTCCACGGCTTGCACTTTGGCAACAGCGGCAGCTCTGTCCTCCGCTGTTGGGAGATCGCGGATATGGTGGAGGATGTCAATTGAGCGGTCAATGCCGAGTGCCTCTCTGACATTTGTTAGGTTGGGATAGGAGATAGTATTTTATGTATTGATGGAGTTATTACCTCATTTCTGAGAACATGTGGTGTTGCGGTAAGCTGAATGATGTTAGTGGAGGAGTGGAAACGTATAATTTGAAGCTGAACGAGTTTCCCGGGTTGGAGTCACGTATACCGGTACTGCCCATATTGACGTGATTTTATGTCCTCGGTGCAGAAAAGAGTGATACAGAATATGAGAACTGATAGCATGAAGATTTTATGATAATAATGATAAAACCTCCTTGAGGATGGTAGCTTACCACAGGGTCCCATCTACGTCGAAGACGATGCCCTTCAACACTGGCGCATCCGACGCCCGCGTCGGATCGAGAGGCGCGAATCGTCGCGGACGGAGATGCTTGCATTCTGCAACAGACATGATAGATGAGCGGGTGATGTGTGCAGCAAGACGAGTCATGAGTGAGAGTGAGAGAAAAGAGGTGCGGAGGGGGAGTCGGGAACTTGGAGATAGACGATAGAGCCCCACTTGGGGAGTATAGTTGAGTCGTCGATCTGAAGAGTAATTCTATAACGACTGCACCTTCCATTTGCACCTTCCAACTTCCCAAGTTGACCTTTCTTTTCTAGTTTCACCATGACTCGATTCCTCCCATTTCTTTTTCCCTCATACACATTCATTGATTCACTGCACCACTCAATACAGTTCCAAACCATTCCAATGCCACCAATATCCTCCCGACGAAGCTCTCACTCCCACGCCAACCTTCCTATAGGTCTTTGCACAAGTCTCGCCCTCATCACAGCCCTGATATACTTACAACTCCTCTACACCCTCTCCCGGATCCTCCAACCATTCTCCAATTCAAGCCAGGAGTTTCCACCTCTACGACGCGCTATCGAAAAGGCAGAGAAACTTACCGTGAACATCATCCTCGGCATCGTTCCTACATCATTATACCGCTCGCCGCCAGCCTCAAGCGGACTCCACATACATGAGGACTCGGCCCACCGTGCCCCATCTGTTCCACGATATGTCTACGATCCCACATCACTTTCCCAAGCCAGAAATGCCCTGCCAGCCCTATCACGATGCTACCCGGCGAACTCCATCGAGCGAACCGGTATAGTTCACCATGACTCCCACCTCCCTGTGCTCGTGACGCCAGACCGCTACGTCAAAGACTCCCCGGTCCATGACACAGTCAAAAAATACACCACCAGCAAACAACGCATCTCTGTCGTCGAAATTCACCAGTCTCAACAAGTCACCCAGACTCATCAGCAGACAGAACCAGCTTCAATCACTGTGCCTGTCATCCCAGTCCCACGCGAAAAATCACCTGTGGCATCGTTTGATGGCGCGCGCGAGGCGAGTGTGCATTCGTGCCCGACAGAGACGGATCATTCAAGTAACTTGTTGATGCTGCGAATGAGCAAGCGGGCAAAGTCGAGGTCTACAGAGAGTTATCCTGGCAAGTTCCCTGTCAGTGATGGATTGGAGTACAGTAATCTTGCGACGGCTGCATTGAACTTTCGGGAGAGAGGAACTACTTCTGTGCGACCTTTCTCGGATTATTAGCTGGTTGGAGTGATGGTTAAGAGTATGATGTTCCGGGTTCATGTCGTGTATTGCGTTTTTATTCTTTCTGGAGTTCCCGTGTTCAAATCCTACGCTGGGTGGTGTTTGGTATTGGGTGTATACTTACAGTCTATGTCTCACTCTTTGATCGGAAGGGAAAGGGCCAAGGACACTCTGTATTTTCTCTGAGTGTTCACAATGGACTTTCCTTACAAGCTTGACTTGACATGTGCTAGCGAATGGAGTCTACTAAGCTCGGGGTGGTGCTTCTGGTCGCCTGGAGACTAAACTCGCAGATTTAAAGCGAGATAGACTAACCGGCCAAGATATCGAACAGTTACCAGCACAATGTATTGAGTTGGAGAGGGAAAAGCAGTGTTTTTCTAGTCGGCACTACAAATAACTCGGAAGCTTTGGAGAGAAAGCCTTTGGGAGGAGCGAATATTGTCACTACAGTGCACTATCTACATTTAGCCATCGGTATCATATCGAGCATGCAAAAAAAAAAGATGCAACCAGGATTGAGTAGATAATTCACACATAACAGCCACTCCCACCCGAATGCCTATTAACACTGAAAGCACAAGATGTGAGCCCCCTTGTGCGAAGTAAAGATCTTTCTTGAATAGAAAAGAAGAAAAACTAGATCATTTTTGCGCTCATTGCTCATAGATGGGAGGGATAATAGAAGATAGATGATAGACATCCGGTGTAATGCATAATCATCACTGTCGTAAAAGGGCGCGGACGCCACACACTTCGTCAAGACACAAGAAAATGCAGGGAAAACGAAAACAAAAAAGGAAGAACGAATCGAAACGCTAGACACAAGTACAACCCGTGGGTTTGGGGTATCACAATGCGGTAGGACTTATTATTCGTCATCATAGTCGATCTGCATCGGACTGCCTCTGTAGCGGGTTCGTTTGATGTTGCTGGGGCTATAAGCACCGCTGGAGGTGAGGGGGCGTGGGCCCGTGGGCTTGCGCGTTGGAGGGGAGCGGATGGCAGAGCTCTTGATTGGGATATTAGCTTGAGAAACGGGCACGGTTGATGATGGAGTACGTACCCGTGAAACGACCCGGTCGTTGTAAGGCGGCTCTTCTTCCTCGGGGACCTTTGGGGGTCGCCCGGGGATCAATGGGCCCTCGTCTTTAACCTTGGGAGGCCGGGGTGGGCCAGCTTGGCGGGAGCTGGTCTCTGAGTAGCCTGCATCGGAGATGGGAGACAGGCGGCTATTACCGCTGAAGCGTTGCTGATTGGGGTTGATGGCAGGCAGGCTAGGGTTTGAGCCCC
The DNA here is from genome assembly GCF_028827695.1 of Penicillium maclennaniae. NCBI lineage: Eukaryota > Fungi > Ascomycota > Eurotiomycetes > Eurotiales > Aspergillaceae > Penicillium > Penicillium maclennaniae. Next base: position 2,654,509 of record NW_026623220.1, read on the forward strand.
AGTGGTCTGAGGAAGGCGACTCTGGGCCCATGTAGTTCTGCGCCTGCGATTCCAGGTGGTTCTGAAAGCGCCCAGTGGGACCTTGGCGAGGCTGAGGGTGCTGTAGGTCGAGACTGCGTCGGTTTGCCTCGAACTTGGGCTTCTCCGACACTTGAGAAGGAACCAATGGGGACGGCGGCCGGTTCTCTTGATCATCCTCGCCGAGAGTGTATGTGGACCGAATACGATCATCGCCCTGAGGGTCGTAGTAGTCACCCTGGTAGACGTCCTGGGCGACATCCGATCCAGAGCGCGAGACTTCGGAGTGTGGACGCTCCTTGCGAGCAGGCTGGATGCTGTTGCGGATGTTGTCACCCATGGAAGATGCGGTAGTCTTGGACCAGCGGGAGATCTTAGGGAAGATAGAAGAGCTGCTCGATTTGTGCTTGCGAGCCTTCTCAGTTTTGTCAGAAGCTTTCGGTGTGGTATCGGTGCTTCGTGCTCCCGAGGCAACCGGCTTGCGAGGAGGAGTGGCAAGAGGCAGGGACCCAGAGCGCTCGTGGCGAAGAGGCTCTTGCATGGGCAGGTGTGCTGTCACATAAGGATCATCCTCGTCGATCTCGAGATCGTGCTCGTCATCTTCATCCTCCTCGGGCACAGTGCTGACGCGCGGATCCGTGTTGGGCGGCTGGGGGCTTGACCGGTAAGGAGAGTGGCCACCCAAAGGCGCACCGCGATGGTCATCGGTGTTGATGCCAGTAGGATCAGTGCTTGCACGGCGAGTGCCGGGACGAAGGCTTGGAATGTCCTGCCCTTCACGCAGGGCCTCAACCTCTTCAAGTAACTGCTCCAGCATGCTCTCGATCTTGGTAAGATCATTGCCGGACTTCAAGCTCAGACCCTTGAGTGCACGCTTGAAAATATTCTTGCGCTTGGCCTGTTGTTCCTCATCCTCTGCGTTCAGCTGATGGGCACGAGAGTAGCTGCTAGGCAATGGTCGGGGGCCGCCGAGAGCCTTCAAAGTCCGGTCATGTTCTTTTTCGGTAGTATCAAGGAGCATTTCGTCCTGTTGGGCAATGAACTTCTTCATGGCTTCGAAGGAAGTCCGCATCTCAGCTGCACTTCGGACTAAAGTGACCAAGAGTTCAGTATCTCTGGCATTTCGCTGAGCGTCACGCACAGTCAGATGATCCATCAGAGCGACGATGTCCTTGGACTGGATACTTTCGATGCCTCGTCCAGTGGCACTGTCGTAGAGCGGAGACCCAATGCCATGAGAGTAGCCGCTGAGATCCCGGCGGTGTCCAGAGGTGAACGGATCATCGGCGTCGGGGCTATCAAAAACACCTACACCAGCAGCATCCGCACCAGCTAGACCACGGCTACCTTGCTTGGGAGTACCGATACTTGGGGACATGGGGTTAGCAGCAGACACATACCCTTCATCCTTGGCCCCGGGAGGGATACCGAAAAGCTGCTGAGTCTGCTGATCGGGATAGTAGTCATCGCCACCAAAGATGTTCCTGGCAGTTTCGTGGTACTCGGCGTCAAGACCACGCTGTCCATTGTGAGGCATTTCCTTTGTGCCACCAGACTGGTCATAATACAGCATCTCGGCAGGCGGTGATCTCGGGTCATAACCCCAGTGATCCTGGTTTCCTTGAACACCACCAATCGGGCCCTGGATGATGGACGGGTTGGTGTTGATTTCCGACTCCGACTCCTGGCTGCGAGCATCGTCGTCGACGTGAGGGCTATGAAGCCCACGAGCGGCGCCAGCGATCATACCCGCTTCCTCCAGATCGTCAACAGATTGTGTGATACTCTGCGGGGAGATGTTACCCCCATGCGACGAGGAAGGAGGTCTCATCGTGGCTGGAAGCATCTTGAACTTGCTTCAAGGGACTTCCGCGCTTTTCGGGGCTGCGAGTGACGGCTCGCTCGGCGATTTCGATTTGGGACCGGTTGCTCGAAGTCTGGGACTCAAGAACAGATGGATCCATCAACGAGGCCACTGCCGATTCAATGCCCACAGGATGAACAATTTGGGGGTTGGCGGCCACCCCACCACCAGTGACATGCTGACCCTCCTTGATCCGGTCCATAAAGTCAACATCACTGTCATCACCATCGCCCGAAATCTTGGACTCTTTGTCGTGACCATAGAGGTTTTCTTCGGCCGAAACACGGCGTGATTGTTCATAACCGAGGTCTGGACCCCCCTCTCCTAGGAAAGCTTCGTCCTGACTGCTAGGGCTGGGTCCATTGCGGGTAGACCGTGCAAGATTAGTGCTGGGTGCTGAGGACAGGGAGTCAATTGAGAGACGAGGTTCCGGTTCTCGCTTGCCTTCAGGGTGGTGGTATTCAGTTTCATAGTGATCACTTTGTGTCTCGGTATGTCCGCTTGCAACGCTCTGTATAGGGCTCAGGGTCCGGCCGTACTGTTCGACGTCCGAGGCTTGATGCGCCGGCTGAGTTGCGTCAAGCAGGTTGGCCGCAGCAGCAGCGGCAATGGCCCAGTCTCCAGAGCCTGCCCCTGGGGACTGGCTCTTGCCACGCAGGTCACGATCTGAGGTGCTGTGCATGGAGAGGTTGTGATGCGATTGATTTCCATGACGCATGCCCAGCTCGTATCGCGAGTCCAAGGGGGTTCGAGTCGGGGTACGAGCGGTGGGAGAGACGAGCTGTTTCGGCGACCCGCGGGAGACTTCTCCATGGAAGGCCTGGTTGCGAGGGGTAGGACTCTCCGTGCGCTCAGAAAGTAACGAGGTTCTGGTCATCTCCGAGTCCATCGCACTGTGCATGGGCATGAGCGGTATATTGTGTTTCTTGAACGCGAGCTCCGTTTCATTGTTTTTGAAGCTGTCAACACTCTTACGGGAGCCACTCGCTCTGCGTTCGTGGCGTTCGATCTTGTCCAGGCTGGAATTGGAGTCATGGTGCTTGAGTGCTGCTTGGGTCAGCGCCGAGCCTACTCGGCCGGCAGCTTGCGCATCACGAAGACCTTTGCTCTTCTGTCTGCGAATTTTGTCTTGCTCGCTGAGCTCAGGTCGACCCCATTTGACCCAGGCGGCGTCGGAAGTTTCACTGCTTTTGCTTGACTTGCGCTCCTTGGACCGTGGTCCTGGCTCACCAGAAAGAATGATACCTTCTTCTTTGCTGTCTTTGTTCAAGACAACCATGGGCTTCATGACATCCGGGGCACTCGCGTGCTTGGAAAGACGACGGCCCAGTTCATCTCGAGAGCTGGCGGACGAGTAAGAGGTGGTCATGTCCCGTTCGAATTTCGACGTGTTGGACATGACTTTTTGGTCCTTCTTGAGCTCCTTCAATTCCGGCAGAATCAGTCGTCGGATGGCATCTTCTACCGTTTCCAATAACTTGGGATTGTTGATAGAAGATTTGGAGGCGCCAGAACGGATAGAATACTGATCACCAGACTTGCGATTTGAAGAGACTGCTGAGCTCAAGAGACTCGATTCCGGGCTGGTGATGTACTCTTCAGCCTTTTCATGGCGCCGTCGTCGAGATGACTTCGGCTCAGCTTCGAGATAATCTTTGCCGACGCTTTTGGTGTGGCTTTTGCTTTTGTGTCTATTGCCATGGGTCTCCTTGGGTGACTCGTTGAGTTTCTCTGCCACACGATGAGCGATGCGCTCGGTACTCAAACTGCGACTTCGTTGGCGGGTGGGAGCCTTCAAATGACCTTTTTGTTTCTCTTCGCGGGGCGAACCACGCTCGAGACTTTGGCTTCGCTTTCGGCGAGGACCGGCCGACGATAGCGCATCGATCATGCTGTCGGCTGGCATGGACGAAATGTCCGATGGTGGAGGCATGTATCTTGTGTCGCGCGAGACTGTTGACAGCTCGCTGCCTTGGCCGCGATTCATCAACTCTATTTCGACGGGTAGGCGCCGTGATGACTGCGGACTCTCTTCAGCTGAGTTGTCGTCACTTGCGCTCTGATCCTCCAGCACAGACTCGGTCAGTTGTTTATGTTTGGATGGCGAGCCCAGGGAGATACGTCGGGTGTAAGCCGGCTTGCGACTACTGCCGGACTCGGTGATTTGGATCAGGTCGCGGTCCTTCCTCCTGGCACCGGAGGGTGTCACTCGGACTCGCACACTAGGTCTTGATACCACGCCGCCAGGGCCTTTCCCGCCCTCGAAGTACTCGATGAGAAGCGAAGTCTGGGAATCGCGATGTGATCGCGCTGCCTTTTCGTCGCGATCCCGATGGTGCCGGGTGGCGACAGTGATAGGGCTGCCGTCGTCCGGGATCGAGTACGACGTTTTGTCTGTGCGGCGAGAAAGGTCAGTGGCCAGATCTGTGGGTGTTGCGCTGTCGCCTGGGCTATCGATGATGGATTCTGTGGGGGCAGGAAGGAGTGGTCTGCGAGTATCGAGACCCATGGTGGAGACAGGCTGCCTGGCTCAATCCGACAATCGCATACTCCTGTAATCGAGAACGATTGGCTTTGCCGGAGACGAGGGGAAAAGTGGTGACTGTGCTCCGTGCTATCGGGGTTTGACACTAGGATAGTGGGGGAGGAAGGAGGAGAAGCTGGGAAAGATCGATGGGAGAGAGGATTGGAGGAATGGAGGAACGGAGGAATGGAGGAATGGGAGGCAACTCAAAATGGAGTTGAAGATGATATTAGGAGGATTCAGCGTACCAGCGCAGAGACCTTAACGGTGGAGGGGAGAAAGCAACGGTGAAGAACAGTGAGCTGGTTGCTACGGGCGAGCCTCCGCAGATCCCCCCCGATTGGAGAAAAGTGGATGGGGATGAGGTTGAAGGGGGGAAAGGAAGAGAAGAGAAGTCTATGCGAGGGATGAAAAGGCAGTGGTATTAAACCCAGAACCCAGGAACCCCCGTAATCCAAAATAAAAGAAGATGGCTGGAATCTTTTTAAAGGTGAACATCAACAAACGGGAACCGTGGGTTTGCCCTGCGGATCCCGGATCGTCTTTTTGGTTTCCCCGGTTCTGGTTTGGAGGAGGCTGGTCATCTAATCCTTCACACCTCTTCTCTTCCACTCCCATGTTCTCTCTTCTTCCCCATCACCTGTGAATACCATGAATACCTAATGCCCCCCCTCGTCACACAGGGACACGGACCAGCTGCGGCCCTCCGTGGATCCAGGAATCAGTGCATCAGTGCATCAGTGCATCAGTGCATCAGTGCATCAGTGCATCCGTTGGCCGAGGCGCAGAACCGGTTCAACTTGACTGGTCGCCCAGACGACCCGACGACCCTGCTCAGGAGCCCGAGTGATTGGCCCCAGCAGCTGCCAACTCATCATCTTCATCACATTTTCCAGTTCTACAGTCACATCGAAGGATCACTCACGTTTGATCGGGGACTCAGATTTTCGATTCATCGATGCACGCCATGGGCCAGGGCCTGCTGCATGTCATGGAAGATTTCTGTCCGGCCTGCGCCTACAGATGCTCAGCTAGAGCTCATTTCTCGCGCCCGTCAATGGTAGACAAATACGCTCGCACTAAGCTTGCCTTCAAGGAGGTCTTTGTTCTTCCCATCCTCCGATTCTAACTTCGGCAGGGCACGCGTGGTCTCTAGTGGATTGGACTGAACCTCAATATATAGAACCTGAAGGTTACAATGTATATCGCCGAGTGCTGGAACCGGGACTTTCGTGGCTCATCGATGCAAACTGCACTAGTTAGCGAAGCTTCAAATTTGACAGGTGTCAATCGACTGAGCCCAATCAGCCGTAATGACCCTGCGCGAAAAGGCCCAAGCCACATCCATTAACGGTAGACAGCATGGCGGGCAACGGACAGGTAGAGCCGCATTTTCATTGTCATTGTCATTGTCATCCTCATGCGAAGGCTGCCTTGCCAGGGCTCGTTTCATGAAGCTCCACGTGGAAACCTTTTCTTTCCCACATGGCACAAACTTTGGAGCATTCCCAGCGCATTCCGCAATCTGCAATAGGGAAAAGCTCAGTACATCGCTTCCGATTCATGCAATGCGGCCAGCCGATACTCTCCCACCCCTCCCCCCACCACCGGGCCCAGACCCGTGATCTGAAGCATTTGTGGGTAAATTACACAGAGGACCCCCATCTAGAAACAAATCATTGAAATTGAAATAGATATATCTACACTAGTAAACTCCATGCCGATAATGAAGATGCAGACGACCGGTTACAGTATTTTTTGTGCCACATTCCGTTCATACACTAATCATCGTGCTTGCGCTTGAACTTCAGTCCCTTGCCGTTCCTGGGCTGACTGCCGTATGTCCGCCGTCCCTGCTGCTCCTGCTTCTTGTCACGGCTCAAGCTGGCACCCAGCTGGATGTCGATTCGCGGCGGGGCGGAGAATCCGAAGCCCTTGGCCACCTTGACAAGGTCCAGCTTGTTGACGTCGAACACGGAGCGGAGAGAGTGGGAGGCATAAGCCTGCAGGTATGATCGGTATCCATCCTTCGCGGACTAGAACTGGATATTAGCAGGGTATTCAGGTGGTGTGGTGTGGGGAGAGACTGACCTTGTTCAGATAGTAATTTTGTCCGATGAGCTTCTCCAGCTGAGACTGGACGTTCACAATCTTCGAGTTGGGGAACTCGAACTCAACCACGGGGACACGGGCCTCCTTGAGGTGCTTCAAGAAGCCGACCTCTGAAGGCTGCAGGAACATCAAACTGCGGCCCTTGCCGTTGGAACCACGGGCGGTACGACCGACGCGGTGAATGTAGTCACGGGGGTCATCCGGGGGATCGAACTGGATAATCCAGTCGACGGCCGGGATATCGAGGCCACGGGCAGCAACGTCGGTACAAATCAGGGTACCCTGGCTGGCATTACAGAACTCGAAGAAGGTGTTGGTGCGCTTTTGCTGCTTTTGCTTGCCGTGCAATTCCAAAACGGGGAGGTCGATATAGTTAAGGAGCTCTGCGTGGTACTTGACGCAGTTACAGCTGGAAAAGAAGACAATAATCTTCTTCTTCAGGTTGCGCTTGAGGAAAGAGAACAAAAGCAAGAAACGCTTGTCGGCCTCACAGACAACGTAACCTTGCTCCAGACCCTCGACTGTGCTGTGCTCCTTGCTGTGGTCGACATTGATGTAGAGCGGGCCAGGGCGCAGGAAATGCGGGCCAAATCCTCAACCTTGGTGGTTTGTGTAGCAGAGAAAAGCATAGTCTGACGCTCCTCCTTGGGTAGAATCTTCACGATCTGGCGCATCTCGTCTTCGAAACCGACTTCAAGAATACGGTCGGCCTCGTCGATGATCAGAGTCTTCAAGTTCTTGAAGACGAAGCCCTGGGTATTCTGGAGATGATCAAGCAGACGACCGGGAGTGGCGATCAACAGATTGACGCCCTTGGCCAGCTTGTCGGCCTCGGCGCGGCGGTTGGCACCTCCAATAACAATACCGTAAGTTTGGGAGTGGTGGGCCATGAGTTCGCGGGCAACACCGAAAATCTGCAGCGCCAATTCACGGGTCGGAGAGACAACGAGCACACCAGTACCGTTTCTCGGCTTGAAACGCAGTGCGCTCAGCATCTCAATGGCAGGAATCAAGAAGGACAAAGTCTTGCCGGAACCGGTCTTCGCAGCACCCAAGACGTCACGTCCAGCAAGTAGTGCGGGAATGGTACGCTGCTGAATTTCGGTCATGGTCTCAAAGCCCATATCTTGAATACCCTTCATAGTCTTCTCGGAGAGGTTCAACTCGGAGAACTTTTGCTTCTCACCCTCCATCTGGGGAAGGCGAACATCGCCCACGACTGGCAGATCTGAAGCATCCTCCACCTTAGCATCAATAGCATCCCCGACTTCCTCGTTATCATCCTCCTCGCTGTCCTCGTTCTCCTCTTCGACCTCGTTGGCGCTCTCCTCGTCGTCACTGGGCGAATGGCTCACTTTGCGCTTCTTCGTCGACTTGTCCGATGCGGGCTTGGAGGGCGCAGCGGCCTTTTTCGAGGCCACCTCGGGGCTAGCCTGGGCCTTCACAGGCTTGGGGGCTTCTTCATTATCGGCGGACTTGGAACCGTGCTTTCTCTTGCGCTTCTTCGTGATGTCCTTCGCGGTGTCCACAGGGCCGGCCATCTTGCCAGATAAGCGCACTAAAGTCTGTGCGGAGCAGACAAGAATTCAAAAAGAGTTCCGAAAAAACGGATTGATTAGTCTGGGTGGACTGGTATGTTTTGATCTTCGAGGAGACTATCGCGGAAAACCATTCTGCTACTTTTTTTTTCTAGTCGGTAAGATTAGGCAGAATCTCCGCATCACGTGTTGATAGGACATCTTGGTGCCTTGCTATTTGGGCATCAACCTTGGATGGATTGGGCCTAATTGAGACTCCCCATGGAGCATTTCCAGCATCATACGGCCGGACGCGTTCATGAAGCATCAACCATCGTGCCGCCAACTTCGTTTGAGATAAATTGTACCGCCCCACTTCTCCGTGAACCGACGGCGCCAAGGAATATACTACTTTGAGATGAGGATAAAAGCCGTGTACAAGTCCAGGTGCAGAAATGCCTGAGCCTATACGAATACGCTAGGCAGATGCGCCTGACGCCGCGCCCTTGGCCAGCTCCAGAAGCGGGTATCTAATTCACTACGCGATAGCGTCGGACGGCGCAGTTGTAGCGTGTCTCACGCCAAGCGCTCGGCTCAAGCAATGGCTCTTGGCTGTCACCCGGTAGGTGGCTGTGTTTCCTACGAGAGCGACTTGTCAGATTAGTGTTACAACAATTGCTGCCACGAGAGCCTAGTTGTGACATGTAGTCAGCCCGATCGCAATCCACCTGGGCGACAGACCACCCCCCCTCAGATGATTTGTCCTTGGAAGATGCATGAAATACGCGGCTATAATCACCCACAACGAATATTGTAAAGCGACTACAAAGACGAGTGGAGGACAAAAGTTTCATGACAAGTAGAGCCAAAGCGAATCAGAAGGGACGTTGAGGGGGGGGAATAGGGTAATCGACGGGCCATGAGGAGCACACAATTGGCGCCCTTTGAAACCCGGATCCAAAAATAGTGGGCGACTAGGAGGCCCGTGAGTATCGACCCATGGCTCAGAGGAGCGGCGACAGCCCCGTGAGGCGCGCATTAGCATTAGCATCAGCTTCAGCTTTGCAGGTCGCACATGTTCTTCGAGGAATGACGTGCTGTAGAGTTGGAACTGGACGGCTTACAACCATGAGATATGCCGATCTTCAAGTGCTGGATTACTACATTCCCCGCTGATCAGGAGGTTGCTCGGGTCAAAGTCATCGGACCTGGTCAGCATGCCCATTGTTCTAGAGCACACGTGGAGACTTCCAAGGTGAGCGCTTAGCGCCCGAAGTCTGGCACCGAACATGTGTACTGTAGATGATGTCTACGTTTGCAGAATGATGGGAGGGGAGGCAAAGGGTACCCGCGTTCCCGGGGCTGTGCAGGCGCCGAAGCCCCAATACTCTGATTGCGACCGCTCGTAGATCACCCAGGGTTGATTATCGAATTAATTTGAATCGTGAATCTGATTTGGCTGATCTTGGGACAGGCTGGTCTCAATGGTGGTTTTATCACCCGGCTTGTACCCACGCAGACTTAAACAGAGGTTTTGATTGTTCAGACATGTAGATTTGTTACGATGGAATGCATGAGTCGAAGTCTGTTTTTTGTGTACCCCCTTGCTCCATTCAGGGGGTCCAAGGAATTGGCCTCATCAGTGCCATCAGGCAGACGAGATTCGTACCTGAGGCCAAGTCCTCTGCTGTAGGTAGAGGACCCATGCAAAGACCCCCGGGAACGGTACAAAGGGCTCTGAGGGTAACGATATGCAGCAGAGATCCACCAAGGGCAAGAAAGACACCAACCATCTGCAGATGATTTGACGCGCTCCACAGTTCCCCTTGGGTTTAGATGACCTAAGATGGTCTGTACACAGTCCATTGAGGACCCGCTAGAATCCGCCCACGATCCATCAACCGCTTTCGGGCCCCAGAACCACTCTCGAGGCCGCGCGTGCATCGTACTCTAATTCTATGGACCAGCTCCCTTCAAGTAAACAAACCCCCGAGGGTTAGATAGACAGGCACCTAGGAAAACCAGGGCAAATAATGGGCAAGGAATGAAGAACGACAATAATGAGCACACCTCCAATTGTGCACCGGTGCCTGAATATAGAATTCCCCTCTTCAGGCTTAGTAGACCTGGAAAGGGGACCAAGGGACCCGTGGTCAGGGAAACGGGCTGGAAACGCTCGTAATGTTCAACTATTGGGCCTGGGCATCCCCGCTAGGGTCCCTGGACGGCCAGATTACCATACAGATACAATACCAATCCACATTCCACCTGGACCCGCCCGTCCCTGAGACAAGAGAGGCAAAACGCTACAATTCTCCCCCCATCTTTGAACCCCTTCTTCTCTGTACAACCCTGCTCAAGGGATCTTTTTTCACAATCTTCTCAATCTTGTACTTCGGTACTCCTTGGCCCATACTGTGTGTGTTGCCGTTTCGCTCGCTCTTCCCAACTACGATCTCTCTCCTTTCCCCCCCAACTCGTTCATCTTTCACGACTTCTATTCGCCTTTGCCTGAACCTTCACTTTCGCTTCTTACGCCCTAGCTTCTACTCTGGTAGCAATTTGCTTCGTCGCCATTCGGATTCTCGTCCACCTACTCTCCTTTCACTCAACAGCTACTATATCAAACCCCTTGTTCAACTCGGGGACCCGATGAAGCTGTAAAGGGCCGTCAATAAACCGACCCATTCATCGCATTCTCGATATTGCTCGCCTTCGAAAGGTAGCATCTATTGTCACATCTCGCGCGACCTGTGGAATTCGAATAGTTCCACTCTATTCACCAACTCGGCCTCTAGGACTCTTCCGCATCCGGCGGTTGCTAACGTGGTATTCGGGAGTACCGCTCTAACAATCGCCGTCATACTCTTTCCCTCCATCATCTATCCGCTTGACTAGAGATTTTCCTCTCCAACCGACCTGATTCGCATATCGCCAGAATGAGGTCGTTAGCGCTGCTTACCTTCTTCGTCGCCTTTTTGGCGCCGATGGTGTCGGCAATAAAGCTCCTGGAGTCCAATGCGCTGAACGTGTGTATGGAGTCTAGTAATTTCACGGCCACCTACTTTAACGTCGTTTTCTACCCTAATAACAACACCCTCACAATTGGTTTCGATGGTGTATCTTACATTTCCGGCAAGGTCATCGCAGACATGACCCTAACTGCTTACGGCTATCAAGCCTACTCGAGCACACTCGACCCGTGCGATATCTCCGGCATGGGCATGTGCCCCATGGCACCCGGTCCCATCGATCTGGGCCCCGTTTCGCTTCCTCTCCCCTCGGACACGGCCGCTAATATTCCTGGTATCGCCTATACGGTTCCCGATCTCGATGCGACTGTCAAGATTGTGATCAAGAAGAAGGATACGCTCGAGACGATTGCATGTGTGGAAGCCAATCTTTCTAACAATAAGACCGTCTACCAACTGGGTGTCGCGTGGACAACCGCTATCATTTCCGGTCTTGGTCTCGCAGCATCCGCTATTACCTCTGGTCTGGGCCACTCTAACACTGCTGCTCACGTTGCGGCGAACGCGCTCTCCCTGTTCGGTTTCATGCAGTCTCAGGCCATGATTGGTATGACTTCAGTTCATATGCCTCCAATTGTGGAGTCGTGGACCCAGAATTTCCAGTGGAGTATGGGCATCATTCACATTGGATTTTTGCAGACCATCTGTACCTGGTATCAGCGTGCGACTGGAGGTACGCCTTCAACCGTTCTCTCTCAGCTCGGCGATACCTCTGTGGAGGTGTTGCGCCGCCGCAAGCGTGACCTCGTTGATCCCGCGATCAACATGATGAAGCGCGCGCTTGACTCGCGAGCACTGAGCTTCATTACGAAGCGATCCAACTCCAGCCAGAAGCTCTTGATCGTACGCGGTATTGATCGTGTTGGTTTCCGCGCTAATATTGAGGAGACTAACATCTTTTTGACCGGTCTCATCTTCTTCGTGGTCTTTGTCTGTGTCGTCATCATCATTGTCGCCTCTTTCAAGGGAATTTGCGAGTTGCTAGCCAAGCACGGCAAGATGAAGAGTGACAAATTCCAGGACTTCCGTCACGGCTGGAAAGTTGTCACCCGCGGAATTCTATTCCGCTTAACTTTGATCGGGTTCCCTCAGATGTGTGTACTCTGCCTCTGGGAGTTCACCCAGCGAGACTCAGCAGCCGAAGTTGTTTTGGCTGTAGTTATGCTTCTATCCTTGCTCATTGCATTGGGTTGGGCTGCCCAAAAGGTCATTCGCCTCGCTAAGCGCTCGACAACTATGCACAAAAACCCGGCCTATATCCTGTACTCCGATCCCTCGGCTCTCAACAAGTGGGGCTTCCTCTATGTGCAGTACCGGGCCACCGCATACTACTTCGTTGTTCCCTACCTGGGCTACATTCTCGTCAAGTCTATGTTCATCGGTCTCAGCCAGCCTGCTCCGGTTGTCCAGACTGTCGCCCTGGTCATCTTGGAGGCAGCCATGCTGATTGCCGCCTGCGTTCTGCGTCCATGGATGGACAAGAAGACCAACATTTACAACATCTCCATTGCCTCTGTCAACTTCCTCAACGCTATCTTCCTCCTGGTCTTCTCAGACATCTTCAACCCTCCCGGCATGATGATCGGTGTCATGGGTGTCGTCTTCTTCGTGTATAACGCAGCCTTCGCTCTCGTCCTGCTCGTTCTGGTCCTGATTGCGTCCGTATATGCCGTTGTGTCGAAGGACCCCGATACCCGTTACCAGCCCATGCGTGATGATCGTGGCTCGTTCATCAAATCCCAGACTCAGCTCACCACCGAGTTGGATGCTTTGGGCGCAACTGCCCGCGGCGACGTCAAGGCCGGACATTACCAATCGAACCCCTTCGACGACGACTCTGCCTCCATTTCGAGCGGCAACGGTGCCAGCTTTGGCCACCACAACAACAACTTGAACGTTACCAACAATGCCCATGGCCAGCCGCCTCACTCTCCTGTGGATCCATCGGTACCACTCTTCCCCAGCAATGGATCTCCCCAACGGGGTTCTCCGCCTGGATACGACCAGTTCGGCCGGTCAGCGTCACCCCGGCCGGGCAACTATGGCGATGCGCCGGTCGGCGTGTCAGCCATGGCCCCCACATTCAGAGCTCAAAACAATGCCAGTCCATGGCAACGGGGAGCCGGCTACGACCACTAGGTGCAGCCCAATAATTCTTGAATCATTTTCCTGAATTTTCTGAGATGAAGATATATGATTTTTAGCGGGCAGCGATGGTCTATGATCCCTTTCCATCCGCCATCCTTTTGGGTCCGGTATCTTATTGTTTTGGTTGTTGAATCTTGTGTCCCCTTACGTCGACTTTTCCTCCCTCTTCTCTTCGTACGCCTCCGGACGTCTTTACCCTCCTACGGGAGTGTCTTCACCCTATGTTTTCCCTACAACCTCTCTTGGCTTTCTCCTTCTGTCTCAAAACTTTCCTTCCCCTGGTAGGAGATTTACTCGCGGTCGACGTGTACCTTTTTTTTCATTTTCCCTCTACAACCTGGCGTTTCTGATGCATTTGGATTACGGAGATCGGCCTGGGTTTTTCGTGGGGCTTTGGAATACACAGCTTCCTTTTCTTTGCTCCAATGTGTCTTACATGGGTTCGCGCGTTTCTTTGCACGCTAATAGTACGCGCAAAGTAGTCCTAGTGTTTAAATGAGACCTTTTTCTGCCCTTTCATTCTAGATGGGTTTTGGAATAACAATAGATGCTTGGATGTGAATTGATCCAAATGTTTGATTTGTCAAAGACCATGAGTTCTCGGCTAAAGCTTTCTCTTGCGAGTTTTGCAGAGTCGAGAAAGTCCAGGTCTGCGATACGGGAACCTGTTTATGAATGTTTCTTGTGGAAAAAAGGAAAAACGCTATTGTACACCTTTTTAACGCCGCGAGAGAGGCTCTTTTGCCCCATTACAAGACAGTTCTTCGTTCGAAGACGTCAGAGCATCAGAGGAGTCAACATGAGCATGAGTAGGATGAGAGGTTCATCCAATATGAGAAGACGTTGAAACAGGGGACCGTGAAAATAAAGTTGAGAGCATAAGATCGGACCCACTGGAAGATCACCATCGGTCTCCCCGACCAGGAGGCGGGGGATACCCCTCTGAGCCACGGGGCCCGGTGGGGATGGGCGAATTCGAAGCACCGCCATGAGCAGGCATCGGAGGAGGGAAAGCCCCTCCCATACCGGGGGGAGGGATCGGGAAGTTCGCAGGGAACCCACCGGGGGGCGGGGGCAGACCGCCGGGCATGTTGGGAGGGGGGAGGGAAGCCTCCTGTGGGAGGAGTGCCGGTGGCGCCAGCGCCTGGGAAGGGAGGCGGGAATGGGAGACCACCAGGAGCTGGTTGATAGAATAGGAAATTGTCAGCAGGCTGTTGGCCGTGGTTTTCTGGTCTGTATGGTAAACTGCGGGTTGACTTACGAGGCAGCATTCCTGGGGCGCCTGGAGCTCCAGGAGGTGGGAGGCCTGCAAGGCCGAAAGGAGGTGGCGGACCTTGGCCAGGAAGACCTTTCATTTTGTGGTTAGATTTTTGGTACTTTGATCTAAGGCTGTGAACAGGGACGTACCAGGGAAGCCGAAAGGAGGAGGGAATGCACCAGGGACCATGGCGGGATTTGGCAAAGGCTGGCCCTCAGCGGCGTAGGAAGAAGTGATGGAATCGATGACTGATTGAGCCTTCTCTTGGCCGATCTCTGATAAGCAATGTTAGTTTTTGTTCGATTGAACATCCGGATACACCGAATGCCGAACTCACGCTGGTAGTACTCCACCACGTTGCGGAGGTGGTTGCGGCCTGAGTTATGCGCCTTGCGCACGCTCATCGAGTCGTGTGTGAGGTAGACATCACAGTAGTCGCCTAATAATCGAGCGAAATATCAGCACTTGGCCTTCACATTGCGGAAATGGTAGATGTGTGAGGGTCTATTGTCTCGCCGGGTTCGGGACGAGATCGATCTGATGGAAGATCGCATGGGGGTGGAAGTCAAACTAGCTGCACCTACAGAAGAGTGCAAAGATAGTCAGCTTAACAGTTCAGTCACACGGGAACCAGGGATACATATATTTCGGCATTTTGTCGGCTTGTTCTGCAAGCACTTGGCTGCAGTCGCGCGCGAGACAAAAATTCCCGTTGGGAATGGGAATGGCTCGACCTGGGTCTGAGCTAATTTCGAGGAGCGGAAAGCTTCTTTGGATACCGCGAGCTCGTACAAGGTTGTTGCGATAGGTGGCGAGGCGAACAGTGCAGAGGACAGTGCTAGATAGAGGGCCGCGAAACGTTGAGCAGCTTTGATGGCGAGGAGCATTTGGCGGTGACTCCTGGCAAAATCGAGGCTTATCAGGCTCGGCCTCGATTCGGCACCATCCGAGGTGCCTGATCCTTTTCTTTGGACAATCCAAATGGCACAGTTCCTGATATTGGCTTGTGTATATTATAGTGGTACCCTGCATAGTATATATGGCTTGTAGCTCAAGTCTTGTAGCGTACAATTTCCAAAAATGGCAGGTGTCCAGCCTCTCAGACAGATGCATATCGCAAAGAAGCGGGCCCGGCAAAATCCAGCGAACCATTCAAGATGCTAAGCAATTCGATGAGCAAGACATCCCCAGCTATCAGGTATCGAGGCTTAATCTTTGAGAAGAAGATGTACCCGTCTGTAATGTCCACGTGATCCCTCGAAGTGGTCGAGGAGATCGATCCACTGCGGGAGCTGACACTCGGCCCGTTCAGCCTCATGTTAGCCGCAACAATCACGGATCATTTGTTGACTGGAAAGAGTACGAGAAGAAGATTGACAGCTTGACGGGAAATTCAAACTCGTATAAAGTACCTCAGATTGAAGAAACCAGTATTCAAGTCCTGATGACAACCCTCTGCGAAAGAATGAGCTTGCTTCTAATTATACACGTATTCTTTGAGCCAATCGCTCCTCACTTTACCGGACCACTGAAATTAAAAGCAGCAGGAGCTGCTCCTCTCGTCACAGTCCTAGAAACAATACTACCATCGTCTCCTTCTAATTCCAAAGAATTGCACTGATCCATCAAAAAGGAGCTCAAAGCCTGTGAACTCCAAATACAAGACGAGAAGAAGATGATTACGCACACGATTCTAGACTGCGGACATCCTAAGTGCGACTTGCTCATGTCAGCGGTGAAACAGCATTCTGAATTCATGATCACTAAGGCTAATGGGTATGAGAATATTGTCCTTTTGTAGTCTGACGGAGTTTGAAACTTGTATGTAATGGAATCTAAATAGGGAAACCCGCTATGAAATATGCTGCGTGGGATAGGCATGCAGGCAAAAAATGACAGAAAAAAATTACTCAAAGGCCATGGAGAGCATCATGGTCCTCAGTCTCAAGGCAAGGCGCTTCAAAGAATCACTGAGAATGGCCATGTTGATGTGAGTATTTCCCTTCTGAGGACATAGACTTCAAGTCAATGCCAATTGAACTGACGGAAAATAATGAAATTGAAGCTTTTGGGTTCTTGAATAAGTACATGAGACAACGCAAACATAGAACATAATACAACACCTGACTGCCTCAGCTCAGGTCAAACGGCCTGGGCAGGAGTAGCTGCGACTATCTGGGTGTATATTCATGGCTGCATAGTTTACTTTTGATTCAGCTATTGTCAATGGGCGTATCCAGCACTCAGTACTGTAGCACCTCAACTCAGTCCTACCTTCTAGACAAGACAAGTAGTCTACCAGAATTAAATCAAGACCCTCCAAAGGACACCAGACTGAATTCCAAGTATCCATAACACCAAACCCCGACACAGAATCGGGCAAGTTGGAAATCCAAAGGCTTAGCCCCCCTCCCCCCCTCCCCTTTCCGCGGAAAAAGAGAGTAATCCAATCACGAGTCTTAGAATTTCACGCAAAGCACAGAACGGGGACAAAGCACACTAAATGTTCTACACGTAAAGTCTCAAAACACACACCCAAATTGCGCAATCGATTTCGCAACTACATTCGCAGATGACAACTGCATCACACCGCGCATGGAAGGTACCAAGTACCTTGCGTCATCGAAACACCTTTCCCCGGCAGCACCGGTCATCGGTAACCGGTCTCCCGGGCTCCCCGGTGGTCTCGACCAGCCCTGGACGATAATCATGTGTCATCATGCTTCACCATTAGATAATAATGTGGGAGACAACAATTGCCCGGTTCCTGCTGTCTCCACCTGGATGCATGAGGGTTTAAAGGGAGAAATGGGGATTCTCATAGCCGGTACGCCGAGGTGTGTGCGACGTGGGGGGATAGATGTGCCGTTTGCGTTTATGGATTCGTTTAATCCCGCAACGAGAACGAAGGATTGAGTTAGGGGATACGAGAACGGGGGATTGGTTAGAAGCTCTTGACTAATTGAGAAGTAGGGGTAGGGTCCATCCAACCTATTATACAAGCAAACATGAACAGCATAATCTATCAGGTGATGCGGAAGTAATTCCTGGGCAAGAAGATCCCGAGGCACGTTGAATCCTACCTTTGAATTAAATGCGGAGAAACATACGCTCGGGCAGTATCACGGGGTCTGATCAGGCACTAGACAGCGCACAGTGTGATCTGGTAGCATGGCGGGATATCTCAGCCACCAGAGCAGAAGCAAGGGCAGACGCAGAACGTATTTCTGTTGGGAGTCTGGGGAAATCTGAAACTTCTGAAAATCTGGGGAAATTGTCCTCGCACAGACTACAGTACAAGCTGTGGTTGGCCATCGGCGCCGTGGTCGGATCGCTTGACCAGTCAGCGCAGCTGATCCGGAAAATTTGCACGATTGCCGTTTTGGCTTAGTCTCGTCATGCCCTGCCTTGTTGGGCCTGCTCTTAGTCTTTTCTTCTGAGTCTGGGGAAAAAAAAGAAAAAAGGAAAAAACTATGATTTTAGATTCCAGGGCTGAGACCAGGGGTTTGCCGGGACAGACGAAGAGTCCGTATTCGTACTACCGACGACCGTATCATCGCATTGACAACGGAGCCTGAACAATAGGCGTTTCGGCATGCTACCGGAAACAGTTTCAAGCTTCTGCCTCTGGGAGTGCGTGAATTGTTTTAGGTGATCGCCCCAGGGACCGCGCGAACCGACACTAGGAGTCGCCCTAGCCCGGATCGACGGGGACACAGGGGGAAGAATTTTCCCGCAATGATCCATCGCAGTGGAGTCATCGCACTGCGATCGGCTAGTCCTTGAAATGTGCACGATCTGTACAGAGTGACTATTGTATGGAATGCATCTGTATTATTACCTTTGGGGTTAATTGCTACCTTGGTGTCGCGAATGTGGTATCGGGGGTTGCAGTGCCGGTGTCTACCTTGATGGCGTGAGCTGCTCACGCGTCAAGCTGAATAGCGCTTTACCAGGGGATGGTTGACTCATGAGGAATTTCTACGGTATAGAGCCCAAAATAGCAAGACGGTCCTCGAATGATGCAATACATCGTGAACCAGTCCTGGTCACACGGGGATCTCCCGTGGGAAGGCGGATGGCGACAGAGAGGGCTCAGCCGAGCCACGAGGTGTCAAGGAGAATGGATGCGGTGAACGCGTACCCATTTGTGCGCTGGTGCTACCGGTCTAGACATCCCATTGTGGACCATGAGGTTTTTTCTAGGAGTTTCCTGGGGGTAATGGAAACCGTCCATTCCAGTTTTCAGACGCCGAGGGCGGTCATTGGCGCCCACTGCAGTTTCTGTTACGTGGGAAGCCGGTTTATTGGGTTATGAAAAGGGAGGACCCAGTCAGATGACTGCGGTCAGCGACGGCTCTGGTAAAGCGGCGACGGTTGAATGAGTGGATTCAGTGGGGTGTTCTAACTATGTAGGCCAATGGCACTCCGAGATGTAGTCACAGGGCTGTTGCTGGAGCACCCAGGAGCACCCACGCTTAGTGCCACTCTCCAAAAAGGGAATCCCCTCCTTGCCGTTTTATCCCCTATGACGCCCCAAGTTACAGAATAGGAGAGAGACCAAAAAAAAAAAAGAGAAAAATTCCCCACAGTGGTCCAACGACCCACTCTTCTATGCACCGTGTGACCCGTGGATGTCGTGCCTGGCCACGGTGACAAGGTGAAAATTGCGAGAAATGACTCCATAGTCCCATCCGACTATATAACACGGTCCCCGCTGTAATTGTTTGGGTCATATCTGCAATTTGCAAAATCTTCTACGCCTCACACCTCACATTGCACATGGACTTATCCTCATTATAGCTTGCCTTGCAGCTACTATACACATCTACATCATGCCTGCTTCAAATTATCGCGTTGTTGAGCCTCACCCCTCCGTGCCTCACACCACCCGCCCGGCGGTGTACACAGGTCGCGGAGGCCAGGGCAATGTCATCAGCCTGAAGAACACCAAGACCACCGACTCTCGCACGGCCACCGGCCCTGCGTCGCTCACTCGTCTCGACTCACGCGCGCCGTCGACTTTCACCTCCGGCCGTGGCGGTGCCGGCAACGTCCACAACTCCAGCGAGCGCGCCATCTTTAGCTTCGACGAAGAACTCGAGCGCGATCTTCGCCGTGCCGCCCCAGTCTACCACGTCGGCCGCGGTGGCGCCGGCAATATGATGTACCGCGACGATTCCAGCTCCAGCTTGAGCCGCAAGTACTCAGCCGCCAGTACCGCCACCAACAGCAGCACCGGTTCCGTTGCTGATCGTGCTCGCGACATGGCCCGCCGGGGTCTCGAGAAGGGTTGGGGCAAGATCAAGGGTGCCGCTTAAGTGCATCACCATTACGATAATCACGACATTTACGAACCACCACCCCAAAAAAGTTCTTGCTTTCACTCATCTCTTGCACCATTCACAAATTTCGCTACCTTGTTTAATCGCGGGCTCGTCACAGACAAAAGGGACGATGTCGTCTTGAGACGCAGTCTTTTTTTTCCTTTCTATTTCGTCGCCCGATACCCCTGTCCTCGCGACTATGCATCGACTTCAACTTCGATACCCCTGCGTTGGGGACCATTTCTTGTGAAAACTCTACAATCATCATGGGTTGGCGTTTTACCTGCGCATCACGCCAGGTTTTGGAATCCGAGTGACTTTGATCCTCTTCCTTATGGGACTAAGCATTCCAATCGCGTCCTATAGATACTGAATGTTCAGCATCTTGCATCGTTTTTCGGTGTCCCATGTTCTCTTCTTTATTTTCCTCACTACCCACAATTCCCTTTTGTATCTAGTCCCTAGTCTTTCAGATTCCCCCTCCGCGCCATGGCTACTACTTTCTAGCTTCGGGCTTAATGAAAAACATGCCGTCGGCTGTCTTCAATGATTCAAACCAAGAAAATTTTTCACTCTTTTTTTTTTTTCTATTTTTTTTTCTTTCGTAGATCTCACTGTGGACCTTAGGGTGGACGTTCTCAGTCGGTGGGCCCCGATGGCGACATCGAAACTGGAAATCGGGCCGGCCTTTTGTGCCACCAAACTTGGCAGGCCGACTGTAAGCGCGTGGGCCACTTGGCCACTCGGCCACTCGATCTTTCTAGATTTTACTGTTTGGTGCCTGAAACTGGATTTGTACTACGAGGTAGGATTCGGTTCAAGATTTGCAAAAGGTGTTAACCAGAATTATTCACCTCGGTAGATCATTGGTGGATCCCCTTTACAACGTATAGTAGAACCCCGGCAACCCTTTGATTTCCAACCGACCCTGTCTGGCTTTTCGATTAGCGGCGTGCATATATACAGTGAGAAGCCCGGTAACTATCAGAATCACACCATTGCATTTGGCCGATGTCCCATTAGGATTTTGTTTTTCTAGCTCGGTTCCTGGGTGTGGATCATGACTCACAAAATTGAC
Source organism: Penicillium maclennaniae (assembly GCF_028827695.1). NCBI lineage: Eukaryota > Fungi > Ascomycota > Eurotiomycetes > Eurotiales > Aspergillaceae > Penicillium > Penicillium maclennaniae. Next base: position 2,675,387 of record NW_026623220.1, read on the forward strand.
GCAATGATGCCGGGCAAATACTTCGGTGTATCCTGAGATCGGAACATCGACGCTCCGATGATACCGCCCATGCCGCCTGAGGTGATTAGACTGGCGCTGCAAAAGGCTCGTTTCCATTGTCCTCGAATGTTGTTCGCCTGCCATGATAGGACGGCGGGGATTGTGGAATTGCAGCCGGCACAGACAAGGAAGACGCCGAAGTATTGTACCCCCGGTGAGGCAGCCCAATCTAGTAGACACAGACCGAGGACTGCTTGGAGGGCGTTATAGACGATGATTGGACTGCGAATCCGCCACCTGTCCCCCAACCAGCCTTCAGTATACATTATGGTTGCTGCGAAGAAGTATGGCGGTGTGGTTAAAGCCTGCGATGGCCCGGCGTTAAAGCCCATCTTACTGGATAAAATGATCGGCAAGAAATAGGCCATGGAGTAGGCGACGACGGTGCTACACCTGTTATTCATATTAGCGTCTTGATACTTTCCCCAGAGATGTAGGCCAACCTACAGGAAAATCATTGCGAAACCCCAAACTTTCCACTCCAGCGCTGGCGTGAGGAATGCAGACCATGTAAAAGGTTCTTCTCTAGCACCCTGGCGATCTTGGTTGATTTTGTGAATCACAAAGTCGATTTCTTGCCGCGACAGGAAATGTCGTGCTTTGCGTGCTTCTTGTGGAAAGTCTACGAGAAGTATATATCCGGTGACAGCGATGACACAGGTGAGAAGACAATGATGAAATTCCATCACCAGGCTTGTATTCCAGCCACTCCGTCCATATGTGAGATGCCATAGGCGAGAATGCCTGTGAAGCATGAGCCGACTATACTTATCAAGTAGAAGGAGGAGTAGCGTTTGTGGACATCGTCTGATCAGTTGCGCAAGTTAGTACGTGGGTATGGAGTAATGACCGATCGATATACATCGAGTATACCGCAGCGAAAGCAGATAAATTGCACCTGGGAAGAGACCCGCTTCAAAGGTTCCTAGAATGACGCGCAATCCCAGCATCACCTTCCAGTCGTGGACGGATCCAAAACACTGACCTGATGTAAGTTTAACACAAGTGGAAGATGCTCCAAGGTCTCACCATCATCACAACACCCCATAGAAATGTGATGCCTCCAAGGAAAGCTTTAGGGCCCAGCTTGCGGACGATGATCGAGCTCGGTAGCTGAAACAGAACATAGGGGACGAAGAAAATCAGGACAATCAGTGACTACAACGTCAATAGTCTGTTAGAATGAGTGACCACGGATAACGAACATAGCGTGACCCAATCCCTAGAAGATCCTTCTGCATGCTGGAATTTGTCAGTTCACTTCTATACCTCTTCGCACTTCACGTACCCTGCAATCGACGCATTCCCTAAATTAGTCCGGTCAACCAAACTGATTCCAAATAGCAGTCCCAGCCCAGTGAACAGCCGCCTGTCAATCTTGTGCACAATCTTCCGCTGTTCGCTTTGCGTGAAGCCAAAGTCCACAGTCGTTGAGCCCGCCGAGCGATCGGCCATCTCAACCCGCTCCAAGCCTCCTTTGGCCTCCAGTTGCTCCATTCTGAATCACTCCGATTAACTGCAAAGATACCTAACTCCACCCTGGGACTCGACTTTATAAAACCTGGGGTTAGGATGCGGGGGTGGCAGGTCTACTTCGGCATATCCGGTACAAGCACCGAGATGATGCCGAAGTTGTCACAATGCAGCGCATTGACGCTATTGTTAGTAGACCCACAATCTTCCTGTGCTACTTAAGCTGCATGACTTGACGCCTCCAGCTCTCCTGTGAAGAAAAACCTGATTTCCTCTCTACAATGTCTGATTTCGATAACGCGTAAGCGCGGCTTCCTGGGCACAGTTGAGCCATGCACCTTCAAAACTGCGGCCGGTGGGATAGCCTGGGATGCAGAAGGGTATGCATTTCTAGAGAGCGACTGTCCAGAGACTGTGGATCCAAAGCTGTGGCAACGGGGTCAGCTCACCTACCAGCATGGCTTGTTCACCAAGTGCGTGGCTTCGACCTCTCAAACATGACACTTGTGGAGGGAACCAAGGGCGTCATCGTCATTGACCCCTTGGTTTCCAACGAGTGCGCTGCTGCTGCCATGTCCCTGTACAGGAAGTACCGCGGCGATCGACCACTCACCGGGCTGATCTACTCCCACTCCCACATCGACCACTTTGGCGGTGCCACCGGTGTCCTACCCTCGGGCCAGGAAGCTACCATTCCCATAGTCGCTCCAGAAGGGTTCATGGAAGAAGCCACCAGCGAAAACATCCATGTTGGACCTGCGATGTGCCGCCGCGCTAGGTACATGTATGGCGCAACTCTACCAAAGAGCGCAGAGGGTCAGGTTGGCTGCGGAATGGGACTAGCAACATCGCAAGGCACCACCTCTCTGATTCCCCCCCAACGTCTCAGTCTCGACCACCGGCGAGGAAATGAACATCGATGGAGCCCGCATCGTTTTCCAAATAGTTCCTGGGGCAGAGGCGCCTTCTGAATTCAACCTCTATTTCCCGGATACGCAGGCCCTGTATATCGCCGAGTGCGGTACGCATAATATGCACAATATAATTACTCTGCGCGGTGCACTTGTTCGCGATGCTAAAGCCTGGTCGCGATATCTGGACGAGAGTATCGCTCTTTTCGGCGACAAATCTGCTGTCCTGTTCGCCGGACACCACTGGCCAACTTGGGGTCAGGAGGAAATCAATCGCATGATCTCCGAACAGCGAGATATGGTACTCCTTCATGCATGACCAGACAGTCCGTCTAATGAAAAAAGGTCTGACAGGTGTTGAGATTGCCGGGATTCTCAAACTACCTCCGACTCTCGATAATGCCTGGCAATTTACAGGGCTACTACGGCTCTCTGAATCACAACGTCAAAGGCATCTACCAACGATACATGACTTGGTTCGACAGCAACCCCGTCAATCTCTGGAAACCTCCCCCCGTGGAAGAAGGTATCCGATATGTTTCTTGTATGGGTGGCACTGACCAGACAGTGAGCTTGGCGGAGGATTTTAGTTCCAAGGGTGATTTACGCTTCGCTGCTACACTGCTAGGGCATGTCATTGCTGCGGGCCCTAAACACGTCGAAGCACGCAAGCTACTTGCTTCCGTCTTTACGAAGCTTGGATATGGTTGTTTGAATGGGACTTGGAGGAACTTTTACCTTACTGGAGCTCAGGATTTGCAGAAAACGTACTCTGAGAATCCACCGTCCGCCGTAGTCACACCGTCATTGAGTCCACTCCTCACCCTGGTACAGTGGTTCTCTGGGCTCTCTGTTCAGATTGATGGGCCGCAGGCTGCCAAAGAATCGTTGTTGATTGATATCGAGGTCACAGACGAAAAGGAGACGTGGAGGCTCATTCTGAGCAACGGGGCTTTGTCTTATAGATTGTTATCTGACAAGGCCGGCGCGTTGGAGAAGGTCGTATTGCAATTGAAGCTTACCAAGGCTGAGCTACGGCAGCTTATTCAGGGTGAGATTGACGCTGAGTCTCGGACAGTTGCAGGAGATCCAAAGTTGTTCCAAACACTATTGCAGTTCTTCCCATGGGGAGCTCAGGCGGGGGTATAATCATTTGTGAAATAGCTAGATAACTAGGGAGGTAGGTAGGAAGTCATATACCTTGCACGATTGAATGAGGAAGGTCAAGTGAAATAGTGGAGCTCATTCTGTAAATATCAAGCATCCAAAAATCCAAGCTGAAATTCATTGAAAATCCAATCCAAGTCATCGTTTCCAGCCTCTACCATTCTATCAAGCATCTCTTAATCCAGTTCATCACCACAACCCTTGACAAGCACCATCCTCGGACTAAGCTCACTAGGAAAGGGAAACAATGCTTCCAAAAGATCCAATTATAATTGATCAGGCTCATTTCCCCCCGCAGGCTGCCAATCCTGACCATCCTCAATATCATCCGGACCCCCCAGCCTCAACACTACACAGTCTCTCCACAATATCCAATAAAACCCCAGAGGGAGGCCATTTCAACTTCATATACCGTAAAGCATCAATGAGGATAGGTAATTCCTCCCCACACAGTTGATCCTTCCCGTGACAAGCTGCGTTGTGTCGAATCTTTGGAGCACAGCCGACCATCAAGGACCAGTTGTTGATTGGCATGAGGAAGTTGATTTCATCGCGGTATATGATCTCTTGATAGAGACGGGCTATGCAAGAAGAAGCGACTAGGGATGCGGTCGAGCCCGAGGTGAACAGGTGTAGCCGAACAGGCGGAAGAAGACTATGACGCAGACGAAGTAGTTTATGTGGACCTCGTAGATATCACGCCGGAAAGGGTTGCGGATTTGATCGGTGAAGAGATGTAAGTTGAGTGGGAGGTTGTGGGTCCAGTTCTGGAGGGATTGGAGGAGTGATAATGCCTGTATGTTGTTAGATAATGGAGCTGCTTCTGGGGTAGAGAGCAGTACCTCTTCTTGAGACGCCTCGCCCTTTCGGCCGTGACAGTCGACTAGGCGGCCAAGGATTACGTTGAGATTTCTATATTCGATGCAAAGCTCTGCTTGAAGATCTGGGATTTCGAAATCTTCGAGCTTGAGCGGTCGAATTTTGAAATCGAAATCTCCAAAAAGAGAAGGCCGGCCGAAACAGGCGGTTACGAGCTTGTCTTCGGTCTGTAGTTTGAATCAGTCTTAAACAATCTCTATCAGACGCATGGCGAAGAAAGCTCACAAAGAGAAACCACATTATTCGACGTGCGTTTCCCGGGGTTGGAAGTTGGACGTAGGTCTCCTCGCGATGAAACCCCATTTGTTGGGCTAAACGAGATGCCATTCCGATCCATTGCCACGAACAATCCAGGCTGACCACTTTTGGAGGGGTGATGTTCCTGAATGCAAGGATACATAGTGCCTTGAGAACGTTTCGCTGATCTGGCTCGTAGTTTGCGTATAAGAGGGCTTTCACTTTGTTGTAGTACGGCTCGCTCTCTTCGATAGGCGAATGGATGCCCGAGTAGCGGAGCATAGAGCCTAAAAGACAGATAGCCTGAGTCGGGATTAATGAAGGATGATCTGTTGAGAAGTCGGCTCGATCAATGATAGCAGCGCGGTGGTAATGCTGTTTGAAATAAGAGTCTCTGTATGCTTCGATCTGCGACTTTGGCGGTAGTGAAGTGGCTTCGACAGCTTGTAAAAGCTCCTTTGAGAAGCTGTCACGCATCAAGTACACAGACTCGGGTATAACATGTGTTTGAAAAGTGCAAGAGGGTGGACATGAATGACTCTGTGGCAACAAACGCCTGTGCTTCTGCAGATGGTTTAGTGGCTTGACAATTAACTTGCGAGTCCTGCATCGACGACATCGGCGAGTGTAATGCTCTGACGTTATCAGATATACCCAAAGTAGACCCTGTTTCGTGCGAAAGGGGCGATTCAATGTGCGTTGTTGGAGAAATATAGTTCCTGGTTGTGTAAGGCCTGCGACCACGACGTCTAGAAATTATCAGTGTCTGGCGATATTGGTATTGGGGCCGTCAGTAACTAACCGACAAACTTGGCTACATCTTCTGCAGTTGCTGCAGACTCCATCTATTTGATCCTCGAGATCACATCATATCTACAGTTCTTCATTTAGTTCTAGGTCACTCACAGTGGCGTGGAAAGATGATACTTTTCGCACATGGCAAATTAAGCAGACAACTCTTGCCCGTTCAGGCAGTCTCTGCCTCCCGAACATGATAGAATTGAGGACGAGATCAGAGATATTCCGAACAGTGATACAATCACCTATAGGGGATGCTTGATGTCGATCCAATCAGTGCTTAGGGCCGTGGATTCGCGCTGGACCACACAATCCACACATAGCACCCAAAATGAACTTTTGAACTGACTGTGGACCTGACAGATACGAGAACAATGCCAATCCCATGCAAGATGAATCCTTCAGGTGAATTGGCTTCGGCGCCCCTGGGGTCTCTGGCCGATGGCGGGTCTCTGTTCTCGGCTCCTCAGTTGAATCCCCGCACTTCAGCCAAGGCCCCATTGAAGAAAGCTGCATGAATGGCTTACGAAATGGCGTGATCACCGCTCCAGGCGCGTAACATACATAAAGAGGAGTGTAAACCCTTCAATCCAAGCTAGCACAAGTATAGTCATAGAGTTGGCAGTACTAGGAATATAGTTTATGTATCGAGATAGACTACTAGGTTAACACCCGAACTAGCGTAACTTAATTTAGACAGTTCCACATTTCTCGATTCTGATCATGGAGTTGGGCTTTCCGCTCTTAGTGCCCTCGGCCTCGATCTTCGACACAACATCCATTCCGGAGACAACACGGCCGAAGACAACGTGCTTTCCATCCAGGTGGGGGGGTGGCGACAGTCTATAGCAAAGGTTAGAAGTCACAATTTCAAGAAAGGACACCATGCAAAACACCACAAATTATCTCCGTAAAAAATGGAAATGAATAGTCAGTTGGGTAGAACTCACGGTGATGAAGAATTGGGAGCCGTTGGTGTTCCTTCCGGCGTTTGCCATGGAAAGGAGACCAGGCTGGTCGTGCTTGTGGATGAAGTTCTCATCCTCGAACTTGGCACCGTAGATGGACTTACCACCAGTTCCCTGTAGCATGTGAGGAAGTGAATTAGTCAATCGATCCATTCATCATAATTATCAGCTAGAGGAGTGGGGTAGTGGGGTAGAGATGTGAGAGATTCGCTACACGTACATTGCCCTTGGTGAAATCACCACCCTGGAGCATGAACTTGGGGATCACACGGTGGAAGATGGAGCCGCGGTATCCAAAGTTGTTCTGGCCGGTGCAGAGCTCCCGGAAGTTCCTAGCAGTGCGGGGAACAGTGTCATCGAACAGCTCGAAGACAATCTGTCCGGCCGGAGCTATATTATGTTCAGGTAAGTAAAGATGTTATCCCATTTATGGATGTATATCAGTCTGGTCAAAACTTACCCGATCCAATGCTGACATCAAAGAAAACGCGAGACATAATTGCGATATATGGTGGTGGATGTTGCATGTAGTGGATAGTTGGGCTTTTCTTCCCTCGCTGGCGGTCTGGGATGGCAGAACTCGGCTCGAACGAGATTAGTCTACTCTCTCCGTCAAAAGGGGAGTTTTGGAAAGAAGCCGAGCTGGTGCAATGGAAGCAGACCGGTACGTGCCGTCAAATGCTCTCAATGATCTCACATTATTGATGATTTTATGGCACATCTATAAAGTCAGTCCTGGGCTCGGTGAACTTTTGTTGTCACCGTCTTTGTTCTGCTTTTGCATGCATATCAACTCTTAAGCTATGAACTAACATTTTGTTGACGGATGAGCTTAGGTCAGACTTGCAATTGATGAAAAGAATGCTTTGCAAACTTGAAACTATCTCAGTTGTCTGGATATGTTCTACAGTACGGCAACCCCAGTAGTATGTAATACCCACAGGACCCCATCCGTCTTTGAACAAGAAACTCCCCAAAAGTACGAAGAAAAATGTATTTCCACAGAATCAATAATATGAGCGGCAAAAATGCCAAATATGTCACATCGCAAGGCATGGACAGGATGAGGGGCAACGATGGAAAGGGGTATCAAAAGTCGCAGACACACGACTCGGTCGGACAAAGAGGATCGAAGTGATCGCTTGGCACTTCGTTGCTACTGTGTGCCACAATAGTAGTGCGTGGCAATGAACTCGGTCTGAGAATGGGGCGTTTTCCCATTGGGGGTAGAAAGTCAGAGGTTGGATGTTGAGGCGTTGGACATTTCACGGTTGGATTTTGTGGTGGACCTTGTCTCTAAGCAAATCGCTTGAAGATCACTTCAGGGTCCTCATGCCATTCGTCCGCGCTAACCCACATCTGCAAAGTATCAGTTAGCTTGCGATTAGTTGCCAGGGTCTTTGAAAGTCGATACATACCTTTCTGAACGTGCTGAGACCAGCGAGAATGCTACCACCAATCCAGGTGGTGTACTTGCGCTCCGCAGGCGCAGAAATACGAATCTTCATGTCCTCAACGGCCAGTCGTTTGATCTCGCGCATCAATCGATCGGGGAAGTTCTTGCAAAGTGTTGATCCACCAGAAAGCACAATATTGAGGTATAGTGATTTGCGGAGGTCGAGATCTGTACGAGTGATGGCATCCTGCACGATCTGATGTACACCAGGGTACTCGAGGCCAATGAGTTCAGGGTCGAACAGAATCTCGGGGGCGCGGTAGCGTTCTTGGCCGATCTGTGTGGGGAAGGAACATTAACACGGGGTTATTTGAGTGACATCAGATTACGACTTACCTTGATCTTGTGTCCATCGGGCAGAACGTAGTCGACTGCCTTGGAGTCCGACTTATGGTAGCTGTTCATCCACTCCTTCTCCTCGCGCTTGGGGTCCAGCGACACGTAGCAGACCTTCTCCTTGATCATGCGAACCACCTCCTTCTCAGCGCTGGTGTGCAGCACATGACCGGCCTTCCTCAATAGTAATTGCATCTGTTCGGTAACATCCCGACCAGCAACATCAATCCTCCGGATACTGTTGGGAATGGCGAAACCTTCAAAGACGGGCACGGCATGGGAGACACCATCTCCCGAGTCGAGAACCACACCGGTAGTGCGTCCAGACGCGTAAAGAGACAAAACCGCTTGAATGGACATGTACAGAGCCGGCACATTGAATGCCTCAAACATCAACTGGGCGGCAATGTCGCGGTTGGCGCGAGGGTTCAGCGGGGGTTCAGTGAGCAGCACGGGGTGCTCTTCGGGCAGGGTCTTTAATTCGTTCTCGTAGACATAGTGCCAGATCGACTCCATATCCTCCCAATTTGTGACGATACCATGCTCAAGGGGATACCGAATCTTCAGCAGTCCGCGGAGCTCCTGTGCGCGCGAGCCGATGAACGAGTCTCCCTCCAGACCACCAGCCATGACCCGTGGATGCTTGGGACGACCAACAAACGAGGGGAAATAGCATGACGGAATTTCCTCTCCTGCAAAACCAGCTCGAATTGTACCACTGCCATTGTCAATGACAATTGGCACGTTGTGAAGGGTAGCTTCAGCCATTGCGGGGATGCGTGTGAGATCGAGGAGGTCGGGGGAATTGGAGAGGCGAATATTTGGGACGGCCCCACGGCCTAGGATCGACGGCTCGGGGTATCAGGGGCGCGATCGGGGAGTTGACAGCAGATATCTGCGCAGTGGGCAACGTCCGATCTCGAGTCAGGAGTGGAAGGTTTTCGCGTCGGGAGTTGTCAACAAGGAGCTTGGGCCAATGATGGAGGCTGATACCGCCCATCCACTCCATCCGTGGATTCACGACTTTTGTATAAACTTGTGTTCGGGCTACCTAATTAAGGTCGGCCCGTCGATCATTTGTTGGAATTTTTATTCAAAATTTTTTTTAGCCGTGAGTTGTTGAGACTATCTTAATTGGTTCATGGGAGCATGGAAGAGGCTATCCAAGCACTTAGCTGCAATAATTAGGAAATACATTTGATCAATGATTTTTCAAATCTAGGGCCGGTAACAATCAAAAATGATGATACAAATTTTTCGGGATAAACTTGACTTGCATCGTTGAAATCCGTATATATCGGCCAGCAGCCTTTGACGGTCTATCTCGGAACACGCTAGGTCCAGTCATGAATCATAATCGAATTACAACCCGAGAGGTGCTCAAAGGCTGATATTTATACATTTCCTCGCAATAGAAAGCCACTTCCTCGTTATACCGTTCAACACGCTGAGCCCAAATTCCCTGAAGATCCTGAATCTTCCTTCAAGTCAGAGTCAAATGAATCGCCAACGCCAAACTGCTCCATGAGAGAAAGAATTTCCCAATCACCGATTATATACAATTATTGAAAAGATAAATTCAGTCGAGCGTAGCAAGCTGGTCGGCCATAGCACGACTGATCTGCATTTCGTTCTCCTGGCTGCTTTCATGGGCCCCATTCATGCCAGGTCGCTGGTGGCGCATAGATTCAGCCTTTGCGACTGCGGAGACGAGATCCCTGGATCGGCATTAGAACAGAGCACACACATAGTCGGATATTGTATGAACTCACTCTACTAAAGTGTTCACTGCATATTTAGTCCTGTCTAGCTCGATTGCCAGCTGCTCTTGGTGGTTGTCGGCGAGATCAGTATTGGGGACAACAATGAGAGGAAGCTGAGCCCGGAGACCTTCCAGAATCGAGCCAGTACCTAGCAAATTAGGCAAGAGACTTAGAGTGACACGGATTTGAAGATAGTAGCTCACCGGCATGAGTAATCATTAGTCCCTGTTCTTGGTTTTTGGCTTCATCGGCCATTGCCAGACGGATTGACGAGTCCAGGTTCGGCTTGAAGTCGAAGCCACCAATACCAATCCCATGTAATGACTCACTGCCGTCTGGGTTGTTTGCTAGGAATTCGTCCATTATGGGCTTGCCATCCTTGCCATACTGAACCAGCAAGTGGGTGTAGTCATGTTGCTTAAGGCATGCCAAGAACGGTTCGCTGAGCACTTGTCGCACGAGTTTGAGAAATGATGCGGTCGCCCCGACCGTAACTAAGCAGACCTTCATAGTCTCCGACTAAACTGTTCCAAGTACGGAGACTGTACCCAGCGAGAAGGTGTTGGACAATAGCAACCGTATCTCATTGAGCCACGTGACTATTGGGACTAGCCCCAGTTAGGCTTAGCGTATTGCGGACTTCAAGGTGGAAAACATCGAAGGTGCGCCGTAGCCCATTCTACACTCCACGCCCGCAACAATGGCTTGCGCTGCTCGGTCGTTGACACGCTCAGCCCGAGCCTTGGGCCAAAGGGGCCCAAGGTTCCTTCCTGCGCGGTCATTTTCAACATCCCCGTTCCGATTCGTGTCCGAGGACCGGGTCGTTCCTCCGCCCCCGAAGGACCTCAAGGCTGAGGATTACCCGGCTGCGCCTGAGTACTCCCCAGACCTCCTCAGCAAGGAAGACCGATCTATGTACGATATGATGGCTCCCGAAGAGCGGGCCCAATTCGATGCCGAGAATCGCCGCCTCGTAGCCGAATTCAACGATATCGAAAAGCGCGCCGCGATGTTCGCCGAGCTCGACAAGAAAGTCAACCAGATTGACAAGGAGGAGGATCTGCGATTCGAAGATATTAGGGGCAAACAGCGTGGTTTCTGGGCCGAGGATGATCCGGATGAGTTTGCCCAAGTAGAGGACGGTGATGAGGAGATCAATGACGACGAAATCACCGCGATGGCACACGCTGAGTTGGAATTGCACCGGGAGGTCAGAGAATATGCCCGTATCGCGGCATGGGATATGCCAATGCTGAGCAGTAAGTTTCAAAACCGCCCTTTTCATGCATCGCAGTGCCTAACAGCAGTCTTCCATTTAGAGCTGGCCAAACCTTTCACCCTGCCTCCGGATACACACATTCTCCGCTTCCGCTATACCACATACATGGGCGAGCAGCACCCGGCTGAGCCCAAGGTCGTTGTGGAACTTGCCTCAAAGGATTTGGCCCCCAAGTATCTCTCCGAGGCCCAGCGCCAGACATTCCTCAAGCTGGTTGGCACCCGCTACAACCCCCAGACCGACATTGTCAAGATGTCCAGCGAGCAATTCGGCTCCCGCGCACAGAATAAGCGGTACTTGGCCGACGTTATCAACTCTTTGATCAAGGAGGCCAAGACAGGCGATGCCTTTACCGATATTCCTCTCGACCTCCGCCACCACAAGCCCAAGTCTCGCGTCCAATTCCCTGAAGCTTGGAACATGACTGAAGAGCGCCGGCAACAATTGGCCGCTCGCCGTGCCGAGCGCATCGCTGCTGAGAAGGAGCGTGCGGCGATCGTGGATGGTAGCAAGGTCATCTCCCATGCCGTTCAGGCTCTCCCCGAGTTCAACCCTGCATTGAAGGCCCAGGCTGCCGAGGAGCGTGAGCGTGTTGCTGTCAAGGTTGGAGCTCGTGGAGGTAAGAAGCCAGTTCGTCGATGAGTCGTAGACGAGCGTTGTATATGCTTTTGCATGGTCTTTCTTTGGTGTGTTGGGATAAAACTGTGGTCGACATTTGCGAGGCGCGGGCGCATATTCCAGGAGGTCTAATCGGCTTCATTTTTCTTCTCGCTGTACAATAGTCATAACATTACAATCCATTGGCGTCTCGCTGCCACTGTCATCTGCTCTGCACTGTTGTAGATTCGTGTTGATTGCATTCTCTTCTTCGCAGTTGGAACAGGATCTTTCGTCTTCGCGCGTTATCGCCAGAATCTAGACTTCAAGATTAACAGATTGGGAGGGTAGCGTTAAAAGTCATCGAATTCGCTAACTACTTCCTCAAAGAAACTTCATCAAAGAAACACGTCATTCAGGTCATGTCAAGTCGAGATCCTTCAATTCGTCCTCTCCCCGTAAATTCACCAACCACAAAAGGCACAAGGGCAGCAAGTCACCAACTTGAAAAGATGGCAAATCGACAGCCACATAGGCAGCGAGTCCCCGGAAGGGTAGTCCAAGCCGCGGAAGAAAAAACATGTGTTGGGCGAGTTGACAGTATATCAGACTTGATTTTGTTCGGCTTCATGGAGTTCCTCATGTAATTAATCAACAAGTCAGTCTCGGGAAGAACAGGTGACCGACGAGGATGCTGACGACTAATTTGTCAGGCTTGGGCGTTCCTCTTGACAGCCTCGTCAAAGAACTTGTCGAGGTTGGACAACAAGGCAGAGTCAGCGCTAGAATTCGACGAAGTGTTGGGATACTCGACAGGCTCGCCGATAGCACCGTATGTGTACTCCATGTCGCGCGGGTGAATTGCTTCGCTGTTGGACAGGAGTTCGTTGTAAATACGGCGTTGCTCGGGGTCCTTGAAGTTGAGAGAAGTATGACGGGAAACAGGGACAACAGCAGGACGGACAAGACGAGGACCAAGGTTCGTGGTGACAGCGACGTGGCGGTGCAAATCAGAGTTGACAATAATGGAAACAGGACCGCTGACAGATGTATTGGGACGATTGGTAGGGTTGACTGTGGGAGGATTACCGTTTGACGGGCTTTGAACATTGGCGTCACCGCCGAATTTATCGCGGTCATACTCGTATGGACGACGAGACTTGGTACGGAATCCAATCTTTGAGAAAGTGTGGACATCTTCTTCCACGGTAAGCTTGGGGAAGCCGGTAGTCAGGTCAAGTCTCTTGGCGGTCATATCAGCCTTGTCGAGTAAGTGCTTGCTCTGGACGGAGAATTTACTGGCATTCTGCTGAGCAGAAGCGAGAGGAACACCGAGAGAGTGACTGGGAGCATGAGGAATGACGAAAGAGTCACCAGAGCTGGCACTGGATGAAGTGGGAGTGACATTAGCGGACTCGGCGTAGTTCTTGCGTGACTGCTGAAGCTTGGTAACATTGCCACGAGATTTGCCAGGCCCGAAACCAGGACCACGGGGAGACTTAGGTGTCTTGTGGCGACTCTGGTTAGAGCGAGCCTCGTTGCTCTCTGGTGCGTTGACAGAAGGGCTCCACTCGATAGATCTCTGGGGTGACGGAGAAGAAGACTGGTGAGCATTCTCGGTGAGAGCATACTGGATCTGACCACCTTTGTTTCCATGACCAGACTGTAGACTAGCAACTGAGAACTTCTCACGGTACCATCGAGGAATATCACGAAGACCAAGCTTCTCCAGTAGCTGCGTGTCCATAGGCATCTCATGCTTATACAGGCAGCCTTCAGATAAGTGAAGTCAGCAATGTTCTGATTTGAGTACGATCTGAAAGAGTGTTATTACCTTGCTGAGAGTAGTCGCACTCGCCGTGACGGATCCAGTAGGAGCAATATTGCTTCTTGCTATGTGCCTGTGAAGCCAGTCAGTTGTCTTTCATATGTTACCAGGTCTTGATGAAGTGACTGACGTTCTTCTGACTGACCTGGAAGTTGCCCTCTTGGGCATTGGCAAATCCAGACTGAGAGGCGGACTGGGTAACATGACCGAAAGTAGAAACAGTGCCAGGAACAGGAATAGAGACAGCAGAAGCGAAAGAGCCACTCGTAGCAACCGGGGAAGGAGCATCAAATCCACGGAAGAGGACTTCCTGAATGGCAGAACGGGTATCCCCGTGCACGCTATCTTCACGAAGGATCCTGAACAGTAGGGATCTGATCTCGTGAGCCCTTTCATCTGCCGTGGCACCAGCATCAGAAGGAGCACCATCGACGATCCAGGGCTCGACCCGCGGAGTGGCAACGCCGCAGCTGGTCATCCCCTGAGTGTCACCAGGAGTAAGAGAACGAGAGACACCGCGGACAGACAAAGTGAGAGGGAGGTCATCAACCGCGATGAGCGGCGTCAGGCTCCCATCGGGACGAGAACAAAAGAATGAAGGACGATCCTGGCTGCCCATGGTGACAACAGCAGGCCGTTCGTCTTAACAAGTGATAATGATACACAAATAATAATATGTGTAGATGAATAGAGATTGTTGAAACCAGCTGAGAAGAGCAAAGGATGAGAGTTGGTGTGATGGAGAGATGGGAAAGGAAGAGAGATCGAAGTGAGAGACGTGAAGTGATCTTTTGAAGCTGGAATATCCCGGTAAAGTGAAAGCGTATGGTGTTTCGACAGTGAACATTGGTTGTAAAAGGTGACGCCCCGCTGCAGTAGACTTGGAATCTTCACTGCGATGGTACACCAACACCAACTCACCGTGTCCAAGACTCCTGGCCCAGCGAAGGCCAAGTTGTGAGCCATACGGCCATTTAAATAAGCAGCAAGACTGATTCCTGTCAGTTTCATGCCCAACAAATGGGCTGCAATTGTACATTCCGGAACTGCCATTGACGGATTCTCGAGTTGAAGATCTCGATCTAAAACTGGATTCTCCCTCAGATACGTACCATTTCCATTGATCAAGACCGAAGTATCCAGAGGTCTCAGGTACGGAGTCGTTGCCACGTCCAAACGACTACAAACAACAAGTTGAATGGCCGCGGAGCCGTCGGTTAGCTGCATCAGCCTTTCAGTCGAGATCTCAATTGACTATTCTGCACATAATCCATGTTCCTTTCTCATCTTGCATATCTTTCCCGTCACATACTCCCATCACGGCCCTGGAGAAAAGGATCCAGCCATATCTCTTTCTTTCATGCCATTGCAGTCTCGCGGTCTGCCGATCAAAGTCAAATTCGAAAGGTATTGTATGCCATAATGGCCGTTCTAGTTTGATTTGCAAATAGGCGGAGCAAGATTGGCACTCGCTGTCTATTTGAGTGCAAGGTTTGAAAAGAGCCAAGCATCATTCTGGCGCCCTCGAGGAGCATCTGAGCTAACCCATTCCCTTGCTTAGGTATATGATCCTACTGAGAGCCACAACAACACTCAAAGCCGCTTCTGCCGCGACATAACTTGCAACTGCCGAAACTCTGGGCAGAAATGGTCTCCCTTGGGTGGTGCATTATCCCGGTTCTCCAAGGATAGATTAACAGTTGATTTCCGACATTGTGATAGGATATGACCTCAAAATACCCAAGGAAAGGCCGTATTGACTTGCGATACTGAGATACAGATTGGTTGGTCCTGGGTGTTCGTTATGGCCTGTGGTCTCGTGACATCATTAGACCCTACTTCGGGCCGCTCGGGATTCAGCATAATAATACCAGCACGCCTACAACATGATCACCTCGGGCAAAAACTTCGCCATTGAATAAGCTTGAAAACACTATCGAGGGCGGGACAGGGGTTGGAAAACATGGAACGCTAAATGAGCTCGCATATCCTTTCGCGATTAGAACAGTTTGAGCTTGCGTCTTTCCCATCCCAAGGCATCGAAGGTGCCGCAATGGTCAGCCAGCTTTTGCCACTTGCTAAAGCCAATTGTCAAATATCCTACTCTTGTCAAAGACTCATCGCTGTCGGAGCCTTTTAAGATGAGAAGAACACATCATCCTTCATCGCTTTCCGTGGTCCATCCGTCGAATTTGAGAACGACGCAGACATGGTGTTCAATCACTCGAGTGAGCTGAGCCGTGTCTGCCTCTTGAACCTCAGCTGATCTAGGTCTGGAGCAGCCGCAGTCGAACTTCAGCGTTTGATCCAGAACTGGTCTCGCTTGAAAAACCTGCGGCTGACTCTCGGGACTCTTGGGATTATCAGTCAGCTTTTTGAACCCTATACATGCCGCCTCGAGGATGATGTTTGACCCTTGCAAAACACGCCCAAAGGGATTGGAAGGGTCCACAAGCACAATGTGGTGCGAGATAACCTCTGGCTGATACCTTTGCGCCTACAATGAAACTGGAGTATCATCTGTTTGGATGAGGTTGATGGCCACAGGACCATCTACGCCGGCCCAACTCCAGGTTGGAGCCCTGTATTCCGGGGCGGCTCGGAAGAGAGAACATTCGGCCCCAGCAAAGCCCAGACACAATAAGATTGCTCCAGATCCCGGCAAGGTAGTCTCCCATTGTTCCTTCATTCATGGCTCGTACGATCCTCCCTATAACAGGGAGTTTGTCAGAAGGGTCTTCAAATGTACCCAAGGCGAGGGTGTTGACGTTCTGGGTCTAAGTCTTTAGCTGCTTCTCGGACTCTTGACTTGCTTCGTCACCATATTTTCGTCACCTTGAAGTGGGCATTGCCGAAGAGTGTGCTGCAAATATCGCTGCATGTCACTTTTGTCAAAGGCGTTGTGTCTTGGCCCAAGATCTTGGTCTCCAACGAGCTTGGCCACCTCAAATTGATAACCAGAAGCACATTCTCAAACAAGCTGCCGTTTTGTAAAATGTACAATACGCGGCGCCAGTATCCTCTCCACAAAATTCCAACCATGCACAGCGAGTGGAGACCTCTCGATACTTGAATCCCAGCGGAGCTCTCGCGGTCAGAAACATTTATCTGTGTGAGGCCCCATTGCGGGTTTGAACAAAGAATCTTCCTGTCTTGGAACAGTCCATCGTGGGATTCATCCCCGGCCGAAGCTACAAGCATCAATACTGCCTGGCCGTAGATTTTCAAAATGCCAGACGGGTCTGAAAGCTCGGAAGCGGTGATATGAAGCGAGATACCAATATCCCAAGCGGCGGGCGATATCAATGACGTCAGACACAGCCTTGGAACAAGCCGTGGCATCCAAAGGAATCGAGAGACTGCTTTCTTCTGGCTCTTCTTCCTCGGAGCATTGATGGCTCAAGATGATGTAGGCACCGCTCCGCTCCTCAGAGGTGATAACCCGCGGATCCACTGTAGGGGAAATCTCGATGACCCTTTTCGGCAAAGGAACTGAACTGGATGGATAGCATGTCTCATGCCCTGTACATTCCGACATCCAATCCGAAATTCTCGTCAAGCATTTATCGTCCCGCGAGCTGACCGACACTTCCCGGAAGCATCAAGCCCATCAACAGAGGGGTCTGATAAAGTCAGTCTATGCACATGGCCATTAAACAGAATGCGACCACGAATGTCATACCTGCATAGTCATTAACAACACACATGTCTAGACAACAATCATCTGCGGACATTGTCATGCCCATGAATCCCTTTTCTGTTGCATCTCAGACGTAGGTGGCTAAAGTTTACCACCCGCTCAGATAATTTGTCACGTCGAGTTCTCCAGCGACATGAAGAATTGTTAAATTGCACAGAAGAACTTGCAGCCCTCGCAGCCTTCATCAGCTTGACGAGGAGATCATTGCAGTTGCCTAGAGTAACGCCGAAAGCCTTTGTGGTCTCCAGGTCCCAGGTGTCGCAGTCTTCGCAGAGAGGCGTGTTTTCCGGATGGATGGTAGCTTGTCTGTTCGAGAGCCAACATGATTACCTCTCATCGGCTTTTACAGCGACCGACGTGTTCGTATCAATGGACACGACGCATGCCGTTGTACTTCGCTTAACAGGCTGCACTCAATGCCGCATGACCCCTGATGGAACAAAGTCCAGCGTGGCCTGAAGCTTAACGCTCCTGTTCTTGATGTTTACAGATCAGTTACCCTTAAGTTTGAGCACTGTTGGGAAAATCTTTGATGTTCGACTTCTGAAAGTCTTTAGAATCAAAATATTTCTATAATCACTGGGGTATCGTCGTAAAGTAAATACAAAGAAAAGAAAGCTTCCCATAACCTGCATATCTGGGCACCCTTGAAAATGAAGTGAAAGAGCAGGTCTCGAAAATTGAATGCCCGTGCCATTCACACTCTATTTGCGTGCTGTCATGATATCATCGCGCCGCGATCACTATGATGTATGCAAAATGAAAATGCTCGATTCTGAACTGAGATGGATATGAAACAGCGCACCTACTGGAGAGGGAGCTGCTTCGTGACAGGGCCCGTGGAAGTCCGAACAGGAGAGGGCTTGGGCTTGGTGTTGTTCGAGACAACAATGGAAGAATCATGGCCAGTAACGTCATAATGAGCTGATTCGCCCCCGAGATGTTGCGCGGCGGGAGGAAGACCCCGTTGAGGAACCCGCGCGGATACAGAGGTACTTGTAGGAGGAGCATGTAGAGTAGATGCTGTAGCTCCCTGAGTAGACTCGGGTTGATGAACAGCACCCGCAGCCATTGCTGCCTTCAACCTCTGGCGCTGTGCATCGCTTGTGAGGATAACTCTCAGGTACTTTGTAGCCATGGCGACAAGCTTTGGGTCTTCTTTGCTCTGTGAAAGCGCCCCCAGCATGCGTTGAATTTGAATTGGCGATCGTAAATGCGGACAGGCGCGGCGCTTTCCAAAGTGTGCCAAGCCGCAAAGGGGACAGTGTTCAACACCCGCCCGCTTTAGTGGACAAAGGCCTGGATAATGAGGCTCGCCGCATGCAAGGCATTTCGGACCGGTCTGCATGTAAGACTGGGGATCCATAGCGCCATCGAAATGAGACGGCATCGCATGTGGCGGCACCTGCACGCGCTCGAAGGGACGAGCTTTCGGCCTCGGAGGCATCCCGCTATCCAGGCCCAAATCCATGGGATCTGCGCCTGCATCCTCGTCGTCCGCCGAGTCGCTTTCCGATCCACCCTCTTGGAACTCGGCATCACTGTCATCGTTACTGCGTGATTTGCCCCGCCGCTTGACAGGCGAGGACTCGGGGATCTCGTGATCTCCGGCTTCTTCCTCTCGGGTATTCTGGTAGTTGATCGTGGCTCGCTTGCGCTTACCGCGGCCCAGACCTTCCATGTTCGAAGATGCCTCTTCATTGGCATCGCGCTCACGCTCGCGAAGAATTTCTTCCCAGGCAGTGACATCGGCAGCTGTGATCTCTTCGGTCTCCTCGGCGACCTCTTCCAAGGTGCCTCGATCATTCTGCCAGACGCGTGCAAAATTAAACTTCGGCTGGTCCGTTTGGCCAGAATCATCGGTGGCACTTTGCTCTGCTTTCTCAGCTTGACTGCGGTCCAGCAATCTATCAATGGACGGCAAATCGTAGTGGATATCACCCGAATCATCATCATCAAACAGAGATGCTGCACCGTGTTGAAGTATTGACTCTAGATTCTCTTCATCCTCATCGGCCTCCATGCGATCGATAAGCACATGATCGAGCGCCAGCTTCTTCTTGCCCTTCAACATAATTTTCTCCTCCACCGAAGCACGAGTTGTCAAGTGGAAAACAAGGACAGGTTTTTGCTGGCCAATTCGATGGGCTCGCGACAAGGCTTGCATATCCTGCTTGGGGTTGAAATCAGGGTCCATGATGATGACTGTGTCGGCGGTAGCAAGATTGATTCCCACTCCGCCCGATCGAGTTGATAGTAGGAAGGCAAACATCGGAGAATTGGGCTGATTGAATTGATCGATTTGTTGCTGTTTGTCTTTAGCGGATAGCCTGCCATCTAGCCGGCCGTAGTTTAGGCCCAGGCCGTGGAGGAAGTCTTCCATCACATCAAGGTTTTCCAAAAACTGGCTGAAAATCAAAACCCGATGTCCGCGCTCCTGCAACCTTGGCAGCATCAGGTTGAGCAATCGAAGCTTCCCAGAGGCCTCCACCAAGTGCCTTTGTGCCTTGTCGGAATCACTGGTGTACTCCTCGATGGCCCGGTTGTAAATAAAAGGATGGCAGAGGCATTTCCGGAGTTGCATCAAGATGTTGTTCAAATTGTGCCGATCCTGCTTTCTAATTTGGCCGGTCTGTTTCTTGATGATGGCTCTGATCAATTGAGGATTTTTTCCAAGAATTGATTTGTACAGTTTCTTCTGCACCAGAGACATTGAGACGGGAACGATGATCTGTACCATTGGAGGCAAGAAAGGCAGAACCTCGGCTTTGGTGCGACGAAGGAAGAACGGGCGGATCATTTCATGAAGGGCCCGGATCTTCTCTGAATTAAGGGATCTGTATTCCTCTTCCAATTCTTCTGCATTTTTGTCTCGATCAAGAAACTGGAGTAGATTGAAAAGCTCCCGAATGTTATTCTGGAGAGGAGTTCCCGTGAGAAGGACTTTAAACCCAAACTTCATGCGACAGAGCTTTTCGTAGAGCTGAGATCTGTCATTTTTCAGACGTTGTCCCTCATCCACCACCAATCCTACCCATGGAACCTTGTTAAGAACCTTTGTTGTGTCATCATCGATCATGCTTTCGTATGAAGCAATTACAACATGGCAATGGAGATTTTTTCCGCCCTGTGGGAACATTTCGTAATCTCTGGCCATCTGGCGCGAATATCGAGAGCCGAAATAAGTGACGACTTGAAGGCTTGGTGCCCAGTTCTTGATCTCACGTCGCCAATTTGGAACGGTCGAATTTGGACATACTACCAAAAAAGGCCAGCATGAGTGTTTTTGAATGAGGACCGTGAGCAGACCGATGACCTGTATGGTCTTTCCAAGGCCCATGTCATCCGCCAGAATGGCATTCTGCTGCTTGACAAACATGTAGTAAAGCCAGTTCACACCGTCCAGTTGATATGCCATGAGGTCACCACCAGAGATCAAATCGGATTGGGTGTGCATCACCAGATCTTGCTCGAAGTCCTGGGTCCGAATCAGGGCCAACCTTTCATTGAGTTTGTTTTGGTCTGGAATTGAAATATCGCCTCGGACCAGCCAGTCATTGAAAGCAGTCGAGAAGTCCTTCCATCGATCTTTGTCGATTGCTTCGTTTGGATCGGGTGGCTTCTCCCATACTGTATCCTCGTAATTAAGGCCTTTGTATTTGACATAGGCCTCTTTGACCGTCTCAGGGTTAGACTTGTCTTTCTCGGCGATATCTTCCCGGTATGCCACCTCAAAGACAATGTCAACCCGCAATTTGTCCTCAGAAACTGCATCTTCTGTTGTCCAAGTTGGCTTTCGAGCGCTGTCTGACATAAAAAAGGATCGACGCGTAGTAGGATTACTAACGCAATAGACCCAGTCCCCTCGCTTCCAAGCGACCCGGAAGTAAGATTTGCGTTTCCACTTGATTAGATACTCTTTCTTAACTTCCGGGACAATCTCAGAGTGGGGAATATTCGATCCCATAGATTCGCGTTCGAGAAGACGCCAGGCAAGAATCTCCTGAATTTCACCCGGCGCATTGGAGCAGTCCTGGCATTGCCAGTGGACACTGTAATCCGGGAAGTTATCAAATTTATCGATATCTGCCATCGGCTTAAGACATTCCACGTGGAAGCCCCGATGGCAACCGGTGCATCTGAACAGGAGATTGTCGATGTTGTTCACACGAGTCATATCAACTAGGGTGACGGGGTCCACACCATCATTAGCGACACGCTGCTGCTGCTCCTCCTTGGCGGTGAGACGCTGTCGCAAAGGCTGCGACATAGGACCCAGCTCATGGCAATTCGCGCATTTGCCCAAATGTGGAGAGATGTCATGTTTTTGGTGAGAAATGCCAAGACAGCGGCGGCACTGTAGAATGAAGTGACCATCACCGATCTTTGTCACAAGGTGTTCTCGACTGTGCCGCGGGCCAAGGCAAGTTTGATGGTATGATGTGCTGCAGCCTTGGCAAAAGACTAAGGGCCCCTTTACCGAATCATCTTCGTAGTAACTGCAAGTATCGCAGCAAGCAAAGTGGCGTTGCCGGAACACGTCGTCGTGCGAGATGATTTGAAAAATCTCTCTGGCTCCAGTGTATCTTTGCTCCTTAGGGGCGTCACTTGCAAGTTCCGAAACATCGTCCTCGTGACGTTCCCGTAAATTCTGTCGGAGAGATTTTCTATCACGCGCCGATACTCGTGTAGGTTTGACCGTAGCATAATAATCGTCCGAGGACGAAGAACGGGATGATCGAAGGCTTTGTCTTGGCCTTTGCCTGAGTCCTCGCTTTCCGGCCCGTCTGGCGCCTTGTCTCAGATTTCTGGTGTGAGGCAGAGCATCGATAATCTCATCAGCGGAGCTTTCTTCTCGGGCTGTCGAGCTTGGTTCGGTTTGGAAAAACTCCGAGTATCGTCCACGAGTAGCTGAACGGCTGAGTTTGCGCCGAGTTCGATTGTCAGAGTACGTATCGTCGGATGCCGGTCCATCACCGGCATGGAAAAGTTTGTAAGAAACAGGTCTTCGGCCAATCAACATGATATCATCATCCGAGTCAGAGTCTTGGTTGTATTGGTCTAGAGCCTTGGTGCTGTTTTCTAAATTCATGAATCGATTGTAGGTCATCTGCAACAAAGGAGAGAAACATTAGCCGAATGCCATGAGGATATGAAAGCAACAAAGAAAACTCACAGTTTCACACTCTCCGCTTTGGAGACGCACAGTATAAAGAGGCCTCTCAGCGTTCGATGAGTCGATCTCTAAGATTCGGCGCGCTGCGAAATGACCTGGGAGGTACTCGTAATCATTCGGATTTGGGACAATTGGGGGGACAATCTGGAAAGTCTCGGATCCTGTAGATGTGAAAGCCTCCTGAGGGGCTTCTGGGCCTTTAGA
Source organism: Penicillium maclennaniae (assembly GCF_028827695.1). Lineage (NCBI taxonomy): Eukaryota > Fungi > Ascomycota > Eurotiomycetes > Eurotiales > Aspergillaceae > Penicillium > Penicillium maclennaniae. The sequence continues at coordinate 2,698,219 of NW_026623220.1, forward strand.
TTCTCGAGTTTTTGGAACGGCATCGTTGGCAGTGTGTAGTTCGTCCAAGGCGGAATCCGCAAGCTGGCTCGAGTCCTGCGCGGCCATGGCGTCAGAGGCCTCAGGCTCTTCAAGGCCTTCCAGAGGACCAGGAGTCATGTCGACGAAAGTCAGTTGAAGAGGCAGAACGCGCTAATAGAAACCGCGCAAACAGTCACTATGGAACGCGAAGCAGGTGAGCTTCCAGTGTGTTTTGTGAGGACAGTGAGGATAGACATAGATATTTGCGGTTCAAAAAAAATCTTGGAAGGTGATTTAAAAGCAAGGATGGCCAGTACGAATCGCAACTCAGCTTCTCAGAGATATATAAAATGACAGAGAGCACTCTGGGGTAGTGAACACCACAAGAGCGCGTTTGCCCGGGAAATGGTTGTTCCGTTCATATCTTATCGGAGATAAGGACTCGGATTTCATTTAATCCGAGTATCTTTTCCCATGTTCGCCTTGACGGGCAAACAATTACTTTCGAAAGCATCAAGATGCTTTTGAACGTTCCAAGATCAACCTTTGGCGGGCGTGTATCGCTTACAAAGTCTACTCAGTGCTCAGTACCGGCTCGATATGCCTCTTTGAACTCTGCTATTGGCCGGGGTATTCGCCGATCACAGCCTGGAGAGACTTCGTCTAGTCGATCATTTGATGAGCGTGATGGACGCCGGCGGGTGAGGAGAGATGATTATCAGTACCAATCAAAAGGCCAAAGAAGTTGGCCCGAGAAGAGCTTCGAGAAAAAGCCCGAGAAGTGGCACGAGAGAAGGCCCGAAAGGAAGCCTGTTTCCGACCTCTTTGATCGCGATGAATTTGTACGGAGCGGCAGTTTTCGAACTCCGTCGCAAGGTCGGGACCGTGGGCATTCAAAAAGCAGGAGTGAATCACGCGACTTGGATTCAGATATATCAGAGAAAGTAAAGTCGTTCTCCCGGAAGGTCAGTACTCACGGTGTATCTCGTGCTCATCGGGCTACTGCGAGTGTCCCGGAGCGAGTGAAGGAAAATGTCAAGGTCCCGGAGTCGATACCTTACACGTCACCGGCATCTGAGTTCATTTACGGCACGGGTGCCGTTGAAGCAGCATTGCGTTCCAGCCGTCGCCAACTATACAAGCTCTATCTCTATCAAGCTGCCGGAGAAGAGCTTAGCCCCACAAAGGTTATTCTTCGCAAGCTGGCTCTCTCAAGTAACATTGAAGTCAAAATGGCATTTGCCGGTCGGGACCGACTTCTTGACAAGATGAGTGCTGGCAGACCGCACAATGGCTGTGTTTTGGAGGCATCGCCTTTGCCGAAACTGCCAATTCGTGGCTTCCATCCGGTCCAGGCCATGACCGACAGCCATTTCCGCGTAGAATTGGCACCTCAAACGCGGGAGGAAGCTGCAGTTAATGGTACCGATGACCGCATCTCTATTCTTCACCCTCCAATCTCGCCGTCGGGAGAACAAAGGTATCGCTACCCGGTGTGTCTACTCCTGGATGGTGTCGTTGACCCTGGAAACCTTGGCGCTATTATACGTTCCGCTTACTATCTCGGAATTGATACGGTGGTCTTTGCTGGTCGCAACTCAGCCCCTCTTTCGCCTGTGACCATCAAGGCTTCTGCCGGCGCAGCAGAGAACATGTCTCTTCTTCAGGTCAAGAACGAGATTGATTTCATCCAACGGTCCCAAAACAACGGATGGAAGTTCTATGCGGCCGACGCTCCGGGTCCGGTGCCACCTATCTGGACCGCCTATCAGTAGGCGATGGACCAGACGGCAGCCACCCTATCACACAATCTCCCAGTGTGATCATGATGGGGAGCGAGGGGTCTGGGCTTAGCTCCCATATCAAGTCACATGCAGATGCGATCGTTAGCATTCCTGGTGCTCGACACAGCGCCCATCTAGGCGTTGAATCTGACCCAGCTCGCATCGATAGTTTGAACGTCAGCGTCGCTGCGGCTCTCTTGATGGAGACGTTTTTGCGAACCCCTCTGGGAGTCTCAGAGCCGGCTAGAAAGGGGAAGGGGCAGCGGATGTGGTGATCTGTACAATAGTCTTGGCAGTTACATATGATACCTGCTTGTATTTTATAATTGATGACAAGGTGGCTGTGCACTAGAACTGAATATCTCGACTTTTTGCCTTTTCGGACCTTAGGGACATCCGGAGTCTACTTCGACATAGAACTTTCGCATTCATCAACGACGACTGGATTGGAGACAAAGCTTGCTCTCTGCACTGACCTTTAATGTAGACGACAGACCTAGACGGAATGACTCAGCGGCAGCTCCGTAAGCGTCTGGCGCATCGATGTGCCGATTCTTGACGCCGAAGTGGAATTTATGTGGGGGAGGCATCCAAAAGGTCGGGTGCTGTGGGGAAATGACCCGCAAATTCGTCCCAAAATTGTTCTCTGAGAACCAAGCCCGAGCGAACCATCATAAGAGGGTCCACTGCGTTCCCATTTCCCCAGATCCTTCTCCAGATTCCTTCAAGTTACTCATTCCTTACTTGTCCTACGCCTCCTACGCTTCTCGTATTGATCGCGCATTACAGTAGTATCGATTTGAAGTCCCATCATGATTCCCGAGACACAGATCCCAACAAAGGCCTTTGTGGTCGAAGCGCCTAACGCCCCTTTCGTCCTTCAGGATGTTATTCTAGACGAAGTGCGGGATAACGAGGTTCTCGTTGAAATGAAATACACTGGTCTGTGTCACACGGTATGGTGCATCTCGAGATAACCCCAGCAGTACTCGGGCATTACGATATATGATGCTGACCTGGATGAATCAGGATATTGTGGTGCAACAAGGTGCCATGCCCGTTGGAGATTATCCAGCAGTCTTAGGACATGAAGGTGCAGGTATTGTGCGCCGGGTTGGCAGGGCGGTCAAAGATAAAACCCTGAAAGACGGAGACCAGGTCTTCCTGAGCTTTACCACTTGCGATAGTTGCAACCCCTGCAGAGATGGGCGCAAAGGATTCTGCAGTGATTTCACCAATATCAACTTCGCGGGTGTGCGTGGCATTTCTGCTACCGAATCGCCTATTTCGACAACAGCAGGCAAGCCTGTTCGAGGACAATTCTTCGGTCAGTCTTCGATGAGCAAATTGGCCATCGTGAACGAAGCTTCTGTTGTCAAGAGCAACTATAACTTTAGCGACTCGGACTTTGCTGCACTTTCTCCGTTAGGGTGTGGGTATCTCACAGGTGCTGGCACCGTCTTGAACGTTCTGAAGCCAAAACCCAATTCCCGCTTCGTGGTTCTTGGAATGGGCGCTGTCGGACTGGCGGCTATGATGGCTGCCCGAGCCTTAGGCGTTGAGACTGTAGTCGCTGTTGATATTGTCGACTCAAAACTCGAGCTGGCTACTTCTCTTGGAGCTACACACACGCTCAACACGAAGCGTGTTACCAATCTTGCAGAGGGTTTGAAAGAGCTGTTCCCTGAAGGTGTCGATAACATCCTTGATACTACTGGCGTTGTCCCTTTGCTTCAGGCATCTATTGCAGCTCTAGGTCATGAGGGAACTCTAGTCTTTGTGGGCGTTGCTCCGGCCACCGGTACACTTACCATTAATCCACTGGAAATCATGCTTAGCTGCAAGCGGATAATTGGAGCGATTGAGGGATGCTCGGATCCAGCTAAAGTGAGTCTCAGCCTTTCTTTGGGCGGTTAATCAGGTTTCGCGACTAACATGATCTCTCATAGCTTCTGCCTCAGCTGCTCGAATGGTACAAGCAGGGCAAGTTTCCAGTTGACAAGCTAGCTGAGGTCTACAGTGTAGACTCGCTGGATCAAGCGTTGGAGGACTTGAAAGCCGGCAAGATTATCAAGCCGATCCTTAAATGGGGAGATATTTAGATCAATACTTGATATCTAGTCACCAATAAATATTGAACCCTGAACCTTGTCCTTTTTGGATGGCACGCTGCAACATTATTGAGAAGCATAAGTCGTTTCTCCCTTAGGATATGTCTCGTCTTGAAGAGAACCCACTATTCTAATATATTACTAGCTAGTTTCTGTAATTTTTTGAAATAACCACTCATTTTTCACAAGTAGTCAAGTATTAAATTCATCCTTGGGTGTGTGCAGCGGCTAAGCTTAGCCATTGGAATCATGTGGGCAATACGGCCTTATAGTATTGAGCAAAGAACTGGAGATAGTCCAACGCCGCCCTGTACTTAACGCACATTGTTTATAACCTTGTAAGATATGACTTTCGCCCCTCCATTGCCTCCAGGGTTTTGCTTCGATAGATTCTAGCGATCTCACCAATCGCTATGTCTAGCTCATCTCGACAATCTGCTCTCACCTCTCTAATCACGATATCAAATAATTCCACTTAACATGCAGTGTGATCAAAAGCTTAGCTCATTTTAGGCTCAGGCGTGCCTTCCATCTGTCTATAATTATAAGAGTCTTCCATGTGATCGCAGACGACGAGGCGTTGCGCAAGCAAAATGCAAGCAACTCAGCGAAATCATTCATTAGCATGACTAAGCAGCTACATAACATCAATTTAATGCGGGAGTTAATGCAGCTGGCGGTTCTTGGCGCCTACCCGTTATCCGCCGAGTCGTCGTGCGCTTGTTGGCTGCTACTTCTCTTGCTTTTTTTTTTTGGCACATTTGCCTCAAATTCATTACTCATACTATGGCCTGGTGATTTTCAGCAACGCTGAAATCGAAGTTTACTCAATGTCTCCTCATAATCAGCAGGGATACAGTCAAGACGCGTCATCGCTCTCTGGGCCAGTGCGACAGCGGTCAAAACAAGCATGTCTCCCTTGCCGGCGCCGCAAGAGAAAATGCGATGGAAATTTACCATGCAATATCTGCAAAGGGTATGGATACGACTGTGAATTTGGTAATGGAGTCCAATCAACAAATCTCAAACGACCTGTGCCTTCAGATGGGTCACCCAAGCCTAGGAAAACGACCCGCTCTACTGACCCTCAAGAGCCTCCCAAGCAACACATGGAATCCTCCGTACTCCCTGGAATCCTTGATCCGTCAAAAGCTCGATACGTTGGAAGGTACTCATCCATCGCTTTCCCACTTTACGTCGGTTTGGAGGTTCAGGCGACTAAAATTCCACGTCTGCACTCGTTTGCATACCACACAGGTATTCGCAAGGAGCCGCCTTGTGCGGTGACTTTTAAGGCTGCTCAGAAGATTCCATGGAATACGATGAGAAGTCTTCTCGAAGTTTATACAGCTACAGTCCATCCTGTGTTTGGCTTCTTGGATATGGATCAAGTCTACATGCTGTGTGAGAGGCATTGGCATGGACAGCCCCAAGATATGGCCTTCGAGGCTATGATCAGTGGAGTCGTCGCAACGGCTTCATTATTCAGTGGAACCTTAGACCAGGGCAAAGAAATGTGGTTCATCTTGCATCAGAAAGAGATCCTAGAAGATAGCGTGATAAGTCGCTTCCCTTCATTGGAACAGATTGCAGCATGGACTTTGCGAACCATTTACATGCGCTGTACTGCGAGGCCACATGTAACCTGGCTGTCAAGTTGCACGGTCATGCACTTGATTGAGGCAGCTGGCTTGCATCGTGCATCTGAATACGTGATGCAGACGACTGGTAATGCGACACCGAGTACAGAGATGTTCAACATGGTCAACCGGACGGCACAAGTCGCAACGTGTCTCCATATCCTGATTTCTTTCGAATATGGAAGATCTATCATCAGCTTGAACAACCATATTCTCGATCATCTGCAGCCCAAAGATGGAGAAAAGGATCTGACTTGTCAATTGTGCAGTCTGGTGGCTGCTGTTCCCATAATGCCGCCCGGGGATCCTTTGTCAATGATGGAAGAGCTCTTCTCCTCTTTAGACACGATAACCGATCTCACTGTGGACCATGACTTCCTTGTTCTACTACGTGCGGACCTTGTCTTAGGTATATACCGTCGGCTTCGTGTCATGGAGTCGAAATTTCAACAGGGACATAATGACCGTGTGATTGCTGCAGGTACGGCAGCCCTACCAGCCGCACGGAGGTTAGCTAGCCAAAATCAGCCTTGGTGGAATGTCATCGGAACTGCATTTCAATTCGCGTGCACTCTTCTGGTGATGGACACCCCCACAAGCTGCGAACTCCTTGTGGAAACCATGGACACATTGGAAATGATCGTAGATCACCTGGACACACACCTGGCCAAAGAAGCTCTTTCGACGGCGCGTCAGCTCGTCCGGGCTTCGTTGGATAAGAAGAAGAGAGGTGTCGAAGCCCTCGAGCGCATAGCTCGAGATGCCTCACCTGACCCAGCCTTTGGCGGAACAAATGACCACCTTCAAAGTGATATTGCAGCGCTGAGTCCATCACTTGCGGCACCGCTGCCACTTGATCTGGATTCTCTGTGGGCTATGGAATTTCAACTTCCATTATGAATATAAACATTCATATATTTCTGTACAAACGGCCGTACGTAGGAGTGTTTGCTTTTGTCAAACTTAGCCTGTGCTGAGCTTTTGGTGGATGACACTCAAGTTCCCACCAGGAAACACATCACGATAAGGGTACCCAGTCCTGCAGGACTGATGGCCATCCATAGGGCTCCCCGATGCCCCTTGAGAAGATCCTTGTCATCATCATTCACGTATCGCTCCACAGTCTCTGCAAATTCAAGAGCACAGGTCCAAGACCCGATGAAATTGAGCCTTTCACCGCCAATGTTTGCAAGGGATCCTGTAACACCTTGGTCTTTCTATGGCATATTACTCAATATGAGAATATCCAATGGGAATGACATGTCCTTGTCGTTCATTAGACCTTGAAATTTTGTTCCGCCGAAGAGAAAGACCACTCACATTCCCCAAGGTGTGATCAGCATGAGCATAAAATATCAGCTCGGTATATTTGTACGATGGGCATTGAAGCCAAAGGTGCCTGACCCGCCGCGAAAGCTAACATCGCAATTACCACGATGAGACTTGCCGGGCTGCGACCAAGGAGAAGACCAGTGATTACAGCAGCACAAGCTCCGGACGCGTTATTTAGGGACAGTGATTGACATCGCAGATGAGTCCCATCGTTCCAGTTCATAGATTGGAGAGACTGTCTATAGAAACAAAGGTTCAGTTCTTAGCTTCCGGATTGAAGGTGCTCATGGCCAGTACTATATTAATTATCAGATTGCCCTGGTTGAGGTGCCTGCTTCTTTGTCGCTTCATCAGGCTGCTACTTTTGGAGTACCATTCACCACTGCGCAGATCTGTTTGCCACGGGCTCGAGGCAAGGAAAATGATTTGGTTCTTTTGCTTGGGGCTACCGAGGCGGTTGGATCTGCGGTTGTGCAGATGGCCGGCGCAACGGGATGCAAGCAGGTTTTGACAGCAGCTTGAAGTGATGATCAAAATTCCGATACTGTCCTTATCTTCAAGCAGTCATGTTGCTGTACTTGACAAGGAAATCACAGTATTGACCGATGGAAGGGGTGTGGATGTTGCCATTAACACTGTGGGCGACCTTGCGCTGATGTCAGTAGTTGTGGAGTTGTGGAGCAGTTAATTATGAAGGGGCGTTGATGTTTGGATCACTGCACCCAGAGGCGATATTGACAAAGGCGATATTGACAAGACACTGTCATTTGACGTGCAGCAGAAGGACTCTGGGGCTCAAGTAGTTAAGTTATAGGACACCATTGAGGCTAGTTATACCAAACAGGGGAAGGTAGTTATTGATATGAAATAAGTGTGTCTAGCTATCGAGATCCGTCGTAAGAATCATGAGACTTATATGGTATATATTGAATCACTCGATCCAGATGATAACGCGGGAATATAGAGAGGAATCTGAAGATCTTATGAAAACGTCAGACTGCTCTAAGAAGGGGGAGCTGATATGTTCTGGTTGAGTTCCTTGCGCTGAACCGCACCGAAGCGAAGATTGCCGACATCGAATACCTTTTTAGAATGCTGATTAGTACTTTCGTCTTCGGCATGCCTGCTTGAAGTCGATGGCTACTCACAGCATAGATTCCCTTCAGGAAAGTGTCACCCAGAATATCCATGGTCATATCGCCACGGCTCTGGATACCACCGTAGATGTATCCAGGACTGGCCTCGGCAAAGCCAAGATCCTCTTTCTGAACAACATATTGCGTATCACCGACAGCAAAGGAGACAACGGGAAGGTTATCAAGAGTAGTGTTACTGGGGTAGATCCAGCCCTGGCTGTTGTTATCATACTTAGCACCGGGAATTGCATCGTAAATAGCCTGGCAAGTATCATCATCGATGAGAGCCAAAGTAGTACCGGTATCGGCGATGGCCTTGTTCCCCGAGCGAGAGATTGATTTACCATTCACAGTCGCGGAGGTAGAGTTAAACATCCAGAAGCCCTGGCTGTTATCAATAGGGGTATAGGCGATCTCTGCACCCGCAGCCGTAACGGTGGCCTGGTCAATGAAACCGAATGTATAGAAAGACTCGCCCTTGTCGGGCTCATCAGCATCGCGCCACGAGCCAAGCTTGGCTGTGAAAAGAGACGCAGACTTAGGGATATCATCCTGCGTGATCATGTTCTCAACAGGTGTCGCCACGGCCTTGGGCTGGACAGTGTTGATGTTGCTGAATGCAAGACCCAGCAGACCGTCGCCAGCTCCACTAGCGAACTGTGCTGACATTGTGTCTGCGAGCTCGATGGCCTGGCCTTTGATGACAAGACCGCCGACGTCGACATTATCATTACCCACAATACCAGAGGCAGATGAACCGTCTCCGTAGGAGATCTTCCAGGTTGAGCCCTCCTTGAGCTTGTAGGTGCTTGACTTGGTAGGGTCAAAGACCATGTGGTTTGCGTTCGCCGACAAAGTCGACGCAGGCAGCTTGGTCGACCAGACCTTTTTATCAACCGTTAGCCATGCAATTCATCAAAGATTCAGACAAGATACTCACCCAGAGATCCGCCGAACCAGTGTCGAAATCAAGATTCAAGTTCTGAGCCGGCGATCCAATACCCACTGTCGCCAGGTACATAGCGTCGTTCTGCACATCCTGGGCCCCGACTTCGCCAACCTCGTCAGTATCGGCGAGTGTCTTCTGCAGCACCCAACGAGAATGCACCCGACCACCGACCGGCTTATCGGTGTACTGACGGCCAGTCTGGTGCATCGTGGTGCCGAAGAAGTATGGGCCAGGCTTGGTAGGGGAGAACTGATACTTGCGCATAGCGTACAGGTACGACTTGGTACCCGACTTCTTGTAGAGCGGGTTGGCCGTAATCTTGACTTTGGTAGAAGGAGCCATGGTTGTTACTTTGGTAGAAGCTTTGCGAGTGAATTTGGACTTGAGGAGTTGGAAGCAGGACATGGTTTGCAACTGCCGAACTATATAACGCTTGGGAAAATTGCCACTAGAGTAGGAATGGAATGATTGAGGTCCACCAGAATCAAGGACTCCATCGCATTTTATGAAGCTGAAGCAGGATATTGGTCACTTGCACGTCAAAATGCCGCCTTTTCGTCATTGCAGGTGACAAGCTAGTTTAGCGTGGGATTTGAGGCAGCTGGACGACGATCGGTCGCAAAAATCATGGAATTCTGGTCAATCTGCACGATTACCACACCAGGCTCTGCAGGTCTATCAGGCGAGCGCGCCACATGCAGGGGTTCCAGATAAGCACTTTGAAACGGGAAATTACTTTCTAATCTTTCTCTACCAATACACTAGGTTGGTACCGGAAATCCTCAACGCCCCTGTCCAACACCCAGCAACGCACTTGGGAACATAGAAACAGAACACACATTGAACTCCGGATCATTTCTTGCGACCTTTGCCCTTAGGTCCGGTGGAGACGCTGGCCGCGCGCGAAGTAGCATTGGAGCCGGCTTTGCTACCAGCTTTGGTGTTGTTCTTAGTCGGTTTAGCCTGAAACAGTTAGTGAGAGGGGTCTATGATTGCGAGCGCGTCCAAACCTACAGTGGCGCCATTCTTAGCCTTTTTCTTCACAGGTGCCGCGTCATCATTCTCTTCATCCTCGTCGCGGTCTCGACCACGCCCTTTGCCCTCGCCATTGGTTTTGCTCTCGCCTTCAAACTCCTTAGCAACAGTGTTCAGCAGCGTGGTGCAGCGCCGACCGATTTCCACCGGCGTGCGGCTGAGGAAGAACCAGTCGAAGCGGAAGAGTGGTGAATCCCGGACTTCGTCGCGAATCTTGTCGTAAAGACCTTCGCCCTCAACCCCGTACTTGTCCAACATCACGAGCAAAAACCGATCCTCCTCCTCGGTGTAAACCTTTTTGTTGGTCGTAGACACGGTGTAGTTGATCTTTAGCTGCTGCAAAGGCACGCGGTACATCTCCAGCTTCTTGCGCAGCATCTTCCGTTGGTGGTTCATCTTTCGCAGTTTGTCCTCGCCCTGCTCGATGACCTTCAAGTACTTGGTGTAGTCTTGAATCTCAGTGTACCGACGCCAGAAGACCTTGGCATATTCCTCAATTTCTTCAGGCTCCTTGCTGTCCACTTCGGTGGCAATGCCAACATAGTCAGTTCTTCCAAACTTGGCCGATCCGTTGATAAACTGTTGGAAATCACGGCGGTTCCAGTTAGAGAAGCCCTCCTCGGACATGCGGGCCTTCTCAGCCTGCTCTTCCTCATTCAGAGGCTGGGCATTGTCGATCTCTTGCTGCTCAAGATCCCGTTCAGCCTCACGCTCACTTAACTCTTCCTCCGGACCCTCGGGAAGCGGCGCCCTGTAGCCAATATCTCTGTGGAAACTGGCGGTCTCCCTCTCCTGCAACTCCTGCAAACCGGGAGGGTAGAATTGCCAGTCATGAACAGTAATCTGCTTCGGTGCACGAGGAACCTTGGGCTTGGTATCAGCGGTCCGGCCGCCAGTAGCCAGGGCCTGACGATAGTACTTGTCGATCGAGTAAAACTGCTCTTTGCGCTCACGCTTGGCAGGGTTGATCCAGCTGATGCCAATGTCCTTCTTGCGCTCGGTGAAATCCTGACCGTTCCACTCGTAGGCACTCTCAGAGCTGAACTTCTGTAGATCGTCGATGCCAAGCTTCTCATACTTCTTGTTCAGTTGCTGCGTTCGCTCCTCGCCCTTGCGGAGGATAGCTTCAAAGTCATCTTGGGAGATGTCGTCGCCCTTGACAGAGCTGTCGGCGGGCCCAAAGACATCGGCAGCGCCATGCTGAATCATGCCAAGGAGGTCATCTTTAGATGCAGCCTTGTTAGTTTGCTGAGCACGGCCTTGCTGAATGACCAGCTGGTCCAAACGCAACTTCTGAGCGGCGCGCTCAAGAACCTTCTCTTCGATAGCATTTTCGGTGACAAATCTGAAGACCTTGACCTGCTTGGTTTGGCCGATTCGGTGAGCACGGTCCATGGCCTGAAGATCGGCCTGGGGGTTCCAGTCACTGTCGAAGAGCACCACAATATCGGCCGTAGTCAAGTTGATACCCAGGCCACCAGCACGCGTGGTGAGAAGGAAGACGAACTTGTCGGACCCAGGCTTGTTGTAATCGTCGATTGCAGCGATACGATCCTCATGGGCCGTAGTTCCATCAATTCGGCAATACTCATATTCTCGGAAGACACAGTAATCCTCTAGAATATCCAGAACACGACTCATCTGGGAGAAGATAAGGACACGACTGCCATCCTCCTTCATGCGCTTCAAAAGCTTGTCCAGAATAGCCATCTTCCCGGCATTGTAAATGAGATGCTCATCGGTCGTATAGGGAGGCCCGGGCTCGGCGCCCTCGAAAAGGTAAGGGTGATTGCAGCATTTGCGCAGTTGCATCACGATGTTCAACAGTCGGGTCTTGGATTCCTTCTTGCCAGCCGCGCCGTTGACGGCATCGATATCCTTCTCCAGAATCTTTTGATACCATTTTCGTTGCATCTCAGACATGGGCACGTAGAGATTGAGCTCCTGCTTCGGTAGCAGACTCTTCTCAACATCACTCTTCACTCGTCGCAATAAGAATGGACGCAGTACACGATGAAGCTGTTGCACGACAGTGTCCTGATCAGAGTCCTGGCTGGAAAACCATTGATCAAAGGCCTCCGAATCTCCAAACACATCGGGGAGCAAAAAGTTAAGCAAAGCCCACAACTCATGTAAGTTGTTTTGCAATGGGGTTCCAGTGATGAGCAAGCGATTGCGGGAGTTGAACAGACGGATGATCTGCGAGAGTGAAGACTCCTCGTTCTTGATACGGTGAGCCTCGTCAATGATGATGTACTCCCAGGCGAACTTCTTTAGGTGAGACTTCTCGCGAAGAATCATCTCATAACTGGTAATGCACACATCGAAGTTGTTTTCGAGTAGCTCCTCATTGATCAAGCGTTGTCGCTCCTCCTTATCACCCTGAAGAACCAGAACGTTGATATCAGGAATCCACTTCGCGAACTCACGCTTCCAGTTATCGAGGGTGGATTTGGGCACGGCGACCAGATGAGGGCCAGGTATATCACGGACAAAGCGCAAATATCCCAGGAATGAGATTGTTTGCAAAGTCTTGCCCAAACCCATCTCATCGGCCAGAATACCAGAGATGCCATTTTCGTGGAGCGAGACAAGCCAATTCAGGCCTGCAATCTGATAATCACGGAGTTCGCCGTGCACAAAAGCAGGCGATTCACGGAAAACGGTGGTTGTCTCGCCCCCCTGTCGCTCATCTCTCAACAGCTCCGCATCCTCCTCTTGCTCGGTTCTACGGCGCCGGTCACCCCCTGCACCACCAGTACGCGAGGATCCCCTGCGGGCCTTTGCTTCGCTTTCCGAATTTTGTCGATCGATCTCAGCGATAATCTCCTTGACACGCGGATTTTGATTGGTCTCAATGAAATGACGGAATAAATCTGTAAGGCCGAGAAGATAGCGGAATCGGCGGATGGAATCGCTTTCCTGCGTGCGCAACCGAAAATCAGTTTTAATTAGATGGATAGCGTAAGGACCGTAATACATACCTTCGACTGGTCCAGGCGGTCATGCTTCTTGCTTAGAAGGCTCTTTCGCAATTGCGTAACTTCAGTACGGCGTCTGTGACTATCAGCTGTAGCGTCGCCCGCGACGCTGCTAGCCGTAGTATTTGGGTTGGTGTCAGAATCCTACTGAGCGTCAGTCTTGAAACTATGCAATGGTTGTATGCGGCTCGAGGAGGTCATTACCGTGTAGTCCGGGGTATCTGCCTATATAGAGATAACATGTTCAGCAATGTCGATTATGGGTGTGGGGAGAGTGAACCGCAGTCGAGGGAGGATGCGACATTGCGGCACAAATCGGGAGGGAACAGGTCCACGTACCATCGGCGCGTCAACAGGAATGGAGGGAATTGCATCGTCATTTGCATCCGTCATTGGCGTATCGGTCTGAGCCGGCGATTCAGCTTTGGCCGGTGCCATGATTTTGGTTCAGCGCGCAAAGCGCAGGAGTCACGTCGGTACAAGCACGTCTCCGCCCGATGATGAAAGCTTGAGTCAAGTAGACAGTTTGGTGATCTCTGGAAAGAGTATGGACAAAGAATCAATCAAATATAGAGTAGTGTGAGGAAGTGTAAGGTGTAACGAGAAGGGGAGCTGTGTGAAAGCGGAACAATCAAGCACATGGATAGAAAGAAACGCCTCCAGGCGCGAGAAGAACAGTGCAGGCGCGGCCAATGACACGCGCTGATTGGCCATACCAAGCTGACTCAGCCGGTGCCCTTCGGAAAGCGGAGTAAAGGTTGATCCGTCAAAGTGGGGGTCACGTTACCCGGCCAGTGCAAAAAGTGCAGCCGATCATCTGCAGTATCGGCTACTACGCCTCTAGTTCCCCTCCGCCCTAGTGACAACCTACCGTTACAGAGCTAGGGAGCCTTTTCTTTCATTCACAGCATCTTTCACTTGTCTTCGGGAAATTGCAAGGACTATTTCCTGTCTTATTCTTTTCTTTTGTTTGGGTATCACGTGGGACAACATCGCCGTTGACAGTGCGCTGAAGTAACATCTGACCACGCCGTAACAACACCTCCCTCCGGTTATACGAAGACCTCCTCAGGGTTCTCCCGATCCCTCCTAACACTATGGATTCCATGAGATCCTTGAACACTTCGCTGCCGAGCTCGACACCTCGCTCACAGCCGCCCGAGCAACTCCTTCAGTCTTTCAAGGCGGCTGCGCTATCTGTCACCAATCTGTACAAGAATGCTGTCTACGAGCAAGCTCAGGCCCGGCAGGCTGGCTATCAAGAGGCTGTAGAAGACTTGCTCCACTTCCTTGATCGCGAGAACCTTGGTCTCGGTGACGGAGAAGGGTGGAGGGTCCGTCAGTGGGCAACTGAGAAGTGTGATGGAACCGCCCAGGGTAGCGACGACGATGAGCGGGCCGACACCGACACCGGCAAGCTTGACCGAAGTGCGACACCGGCGGCTGGTCGTAAAGAAGCTCCGTCTTCCGAGCCCGCTGCCCGTCAGCAACCTACCTTTGCCCCCGCCTCCGCCCCCTCTGCCCCTCCCATGCCCCGGACAGACACCACCACCCCCACGCCTCTACCTCAACCTCAAGAGACTTCGCCCGCATCACCACCGACCGTTTTCACATTCACGGCCGGTCCAACATTCCCTCAATGCCAAGACCTCGAAATGGACATGCAATCATCTGACAACCCTACCCCTCCTTCTTCGCAAGACGGTGCACCAGTCAGCGTCTCCATGATGCCTCGCAACCCTCGCCATCAAAACCGCCACAACAACCTTTCGCGACCAATTCCCCGCCCGTTTCCCCGAGAGTCTCCTGCCAATATTGGGTCCAAGAGGAAATTTAATGTCCCTGACTTCTTTGACTTATCCGGGGACATGTTTGGGGAGGCAAACGAGGTCGCTTCACCTAGCACGACTCTTCCCAGACTTACGAAGTCGACGAAATGACGAATCTTCTATTCTGATTGTCACCCAGCAGTTGGGAGGGACTCGGGCTGCTTTTTTCGGGTGCATTATGGGTTGGGGGACACTTGCATATGGTTTGCTGCATGACCTCACTGGTCTCTTTTTCTCTGCTTCTTCTCTTTCATGAATTTCTTTGGTCTGTTCGTTTACCCCTTCCCATGCCTCTTTATACCTTTTTCAATACAGCATATAGAGAGAGGCTTTTGTGGTGGAAATACCCGGTTTGGCAGCTATCATCATGATTACTGCTCCTGATAGTATGAATCAATATATTACAACCACCTCAAAATATCTTTCAAGGTAGATTAGAAAGCGCTTCCTATCGTACAGTTGCCGTCCCAACAATCCTTGTGATTGTTGCATAGTTCCAGATTCCAGATGGATGTCCATGCGTCTTATCAATTGAATGCTCGGTAGACACCCATGGCAATGAGTGTTCCAGCGATGGCGGAAACTCCGAGCTGGCGCGAGCCCATCTTGTATTTTGATGTGCTTTGCATAATGCTCTTCTCTTGTTTGCGAAGGTTGGTCATGCCGCTGTGGTAGCTGTAGATACCGGCACCGATGAATGCAGCAGAGCCTGCATCATATATCAGCAAATTATGTTTTTTAAGTCAGAATTTGTCAGACTAGACCACCTACCGGTCACCCTGCAGGCCATGCAGTCGTCCCATTTGTCCTCGGCCAGTGCTAGTTTGGCATCTTTTGGCTGGAGTTCCCAGCCACGGTTATTGGATGAAGACGCCATGTCGAATGTGAATTTGCTATCCAAGCTTTCCGGGAGAATATGAAGCAAAAGAAGTTCTTCAATTACTGATTTGGTTGCAAGTTGCGGAGGGCATCGCGGAGAATCACGCGCAGCCAAGAATCAATCTAAGGCGGACATTGATGGCAGAATGACCAGCTTCATCACGAGCTATACAACTCCGACACTTCCTGTCTCAGACAACAGCCACCATGAGCGGAGAGATTGATGCCGTCTACATTTATGACGAGCTCAAGTAAGTATCTCTTGAAAACGGCAGTAAATCGTACTGACAGCTTGATCTAGTGCCCCTCTCGTCGAACATGTATACCGAGCCCGCCCGCCCTCGGCGGCCGCGATCCTACCCCTCTACCTTGCCCATGCCGCCCTCGCCCCTCCTTGCTGTACATTCCCAACGCCTCACCACCGGTGACAGTGTTTTCGATTGTTCAATCGAACCTGCTCTTCCTTGCCGTGTCTGAGGTGGACACGGAGCCGCTCTTAGCCTTGGAATTCCTGCATCGAGTAGTCGACGTATTGGAGGAGTTTGTGGGCGCGCCGCTGCTTGCGAGCAAGATTCAGGCCAACTATGAGGTGGTTGCGCAGCTGCTCCATGAGATGTGCGATGGGGGAATAGTATCCAATACGGAGCTCAATGCTTTGCAAGAGGTTGTTGAGGTGCCCGGGTGGATGGGTAAGCTTCTCAGCGGGATAAGTATGCCTGGGTAAGAGATCTTGGCAAGAACTGGACGAGGTTTTCTATTTCTGACACTTGAATCTTGACTCAGGACATCAACACCGACATCAGGACCTACAAACCCTCTGAAAAAAACACTCGCCGCTGCTAGCGCTGCCCAAGGACCCGCGATACCATGGCGACGGTCAGGAGTACGACACACATCAAATGAGCTATACGTTGACATTATTGAATCTCTCTCCGTGACTATGGCCCCATCTGGGCGATTACTCTCTGCAATGGCATCTGGAACTATTGCATTCACTGCAAAGATATCCGGTGTTCCTGACATGCTCCTATCATTATCAGCGCCCGGAGGTCAGCAATCGCTTGCTCGGAAGATCGAATTGCCGGTTTTTCACCCGTCTGTCAGACTTGCTCGCTGGCGAGAAAAGCCCGGGGAGCTTAGCTTCATACCTCCTGACGGTCGATTCATTCTGGCTGGTTATGAGGTTGATCTTCTTCCGATAGACCCTGATCTAGACGAGCCACCGAGTCACATGGAGAAGCTGTTTTTGCCTGCCATTGTAGACATTCGCAAATCACTTGGGCCATCCGGCTCAGATTTTGAGGTCAGGTTGACTTTGAATACCAACTTCCCGGGTAATTCCTCGAAGCCAACGGTCCCACGGAACGGATCAGGCTCATCAACACCATCCTTTTTAAGCGGTGGAATCAGCAACTCAAGTGGACCTGTCCTGGAAGAAGTAGTTGTCAGCGTGCCGATTTCCCAATCCGTCCGGCACATTACAGACATGCAAGCTAGTCGTGGTGATGCCCAGTACTCTCGCAGCACGGGTCTACTCGAATGGCGGGTCCCCACGACCCGTGAAGCTGGAAGCGTTTCAGGCACTGCGACTCTTCGATGTTCGGTTGCAGGCTATCCAACGGGTGATGAGGAACATGATGACAGCCTCGAGGACGACGAAGAGGCCAATGCAAACCTTCTTCAAGGCTATTACGAAACCCCTACATCTTACAGCGATCCGTCCGCAGGCACCACCAGAAAGCACCGCGACCCCTCCAAGAAGAAGAAAAAGAGGAGGAAGGACAAGGAAAAGGGATCTAAGAAATCATCTCGATCTGCCGCTCTCCTTGAAGAAACAGTCGAAGGCGAAACTGAAAGCCCCGGTGAAGGAACTTCAGACGCACTAGATAAAGCCAAAACCCCATCTCCGAACCATTCCAAACCTCAAACGCCTACTCCTCCTTCACAACCTCTACAGCCATCTCAACTTCCCACGTTCTTCACACCTTCAACCACATCTCGCCCTGGGCCGCGCAGAACCAAAGCTCAAATCAATTCTAGCCTTATGCCCAACTCTGCCTCTGTCTCCTTCTCTGTCCGAGGATGGCTTCCATCTGGTATCAAGGTGGAAAGCCTGAACATTGATCAGCGCCGGAGTCGAGGGCTAGGTGACAGTGTCAAGCCGTACAAGGGAGTAAAATATCTCTGCGTCAGTCGGCGTGGTGTCGAGCGACGCTGTTGAGAGGGAACATTTTAATCTGTATAAACTTGCCTTCTGGTGGCTCATCTCATGTATTGGTGGAAACATGATCTAGAAAACGCAATGTGGGAAGATGATTTAACGTGATACCATTGAAATCAAATCTGAGTTTATATGCTCTTGGCGGGTCATAGCCTACCCGGTGCCTACAGTCACTCTCATCCATTAGATAGTTCAAAGCCTTGACAGCTCTCCCTGTGTGTGAGCGTGGCCAAATTACTTGGGTTGGCTTTTACAGAAAGGAAAAATTGGTGATTCGAGCAGATGCATCTCGTCCCGGGTCTTCGACGTCGACGTCGTGCTTGGGTAGCTAGATCTCCTATACTTTGACCAATTCTTTGATGCTCAATGATCAAACTCCAGTGAGGCTGGTTCAATGGCCATTTGGCCCTCTGGTGAAGAACAAGGGACATCTACACTCCATACAACTCATGAGGGTGCTGGCAGTCATACCACCTGCTCCATCTGTCTGCCAAGGTTGTCCAGCTTGTCGTCAACATGGCTGTGTTTTTGATCGAGTCCTTTGACAATGTCTAGTGTCGATATAGCGTGCATTGCCAGATCAGTTGCTATCGCTTTCATTGAAGCCATTCATTTCTCATTGTCGATCTGCATCGCGCTATGTTTATTGGCATCAGTCGTGTGCATGAAATAGAGAAATGATTCAAATGTGTTCAAACCGACATTTCCAGCAGACTCAGGAGCCAAGTTGAGGTTAACATTCAACCTATCTATTGTGTTCACGAAGCTCACCAGTTCGTCGAGCCGAAAAGGATAAAGCGCTCTGTCGAGGCCTCTTCTGCCTCTCCAGACCGCAGTCCTTAGCCAGCCCATTCTTCTAACTTCTATCACCCGAGCCAAAGTGTGACAGTGCTATCATTCGTGCCAAGCTCTCCCCAGTCTGAGGCTTGTGAGCATCATGCCCCCCCACGCAGTCCGCGAGATATGCCCTCCGTCCAAGCGGCAGAAGACCAACTATATTCCCTATTCGACGTATCAGTCGATCGAAAACACGGACAGAGATTTTGATCGCCGTCCTGAGTCTGGGATAGGCGAATGAAAGTACCGCCTGATTCCTAGTATGTTCCCCAAACCGAGAGACATAGGAGCGCGTTGTTAATAAGAGAACAGAAACGAACTCGACCGAATGGGGCGCTGGCCAACATGCCTCCGACTGGGCTAGGTTGCTTAGCGAGACAAGTGAGTACAACGAGCGTCTACTCGCACATGCATTTGGAAGCTTTCAGGCTTTCTCCAGCATTTTCACCAACCGAATGTTGACTTTGACCGCATTACTCAACTAAATAGCCAGCTTGGCCTTGTCGACTATAGACGGGTCGAACGCAGTTGCATCTGAAAGAAGGCAATATGATGCTCTTAACACATCTTTAAGGTCGTTGGCTTTGCCCGCAACATCGTCGGTCTCTTGCTGGACTTGACCTGTGAACAATGGGTGATCAGACCTTGACAAACCGTCCGTGCGAGAGACAGGACTCCGATAGCACCGCTAGTGAAAAGAAAGGATCCTTCATGCTTTGTTCTACGTTGATAATATATGAATCCTCCAATGAGGGTCAGTCCGGCAATGTTGAACAAAAAATACTTTCGGAGGCTGAGCGGGGGGCTCATCGTGTACGCGCCCTGCAAGCGTCGCACAAGTCCGTTCAACTGAGCCTCTCTCGTAATAAATGGGTATTTGCATCTGTTCCTCTACTATTTCATTTTGCCCTAGGAGAATTCTTCTTACTGAAGGTGAAAGAAAAGAGTAGTCGACCGTTTCACAAATGGCGACATCGCACAGCTAGAGTAGTCCACCCATGGGCAAAGTATGTTTTCTTAAGTACGACTGGATCGAAATAATATTTTTCAAGTTTACTGGTCTTTTCTCGGCATTTCTTTTGTGCACAATATCTGGGCATGTTATATGAACTGGCCATTACCATGTGGAAGCTCAACAAAGCACAATAGTTCTCGAGATCAGCATACCGCGATAGTCTTTCTCTTTGATTCGGGGAAATCAATCCAGAGAGCGCTAACCTTTTTAGCTCACCGCATATTAATCCCAGCATCACCGTTAACGTGATGAATGTATTGCCATGAAGAAGTCATCACACAGAATAACCCGGAACGGTTCACATTTCTCTAGATCTAGCAAGATCGCCT
This sequence comes from Penicillium maclennaniae, assembly GCF_028827695.1. NCBI lineage: Eukaryota > Fungi > Ascomycota > Eurotiomycetes > Eurotiales > Aspergillaceae > Penicillium > Penicillium maclennaniae. The sequence continues at coordinate 2,718,297 of NW_026623220.1, forward strand.
TTCAGCTCTGTCCCCATTCCCGTCAGCCACGTTTCGCCTCTTTCCTCTCATATTTACCTTTATCACGCTCTTCTGTAGCCAAAGATGAGCCCCCAGCCCCAAGTTGCGCCATATGGCACCTGGAGCAGCCCGATATCAGTTGATCTGGTCTCAGGAAGTATAGTGTCATTCTCCGAGCTCCACGTCAGCGTAAGTCAACTTGGCACCACAATAAGCAGATGTAGCTGACATGGAAAGCCGAAAACGGGTGCAATCTACCTCGTGGAAGGCAGACCAGCTGAGAAAGGAAGGTGCGTCATCGTAGAACAACGGGGCACGGAATCAACCGATATCTTGCCATCAGAGTATAGTGCTCAAAGCAAAGTGCACGAATACGGTGGTGGTGCCTGTACTTTCAGCCCAGATGGAAGTCTGATCTTCACAGACGCCAACACGAGTGGTGTCTTCCGTCTCAAAGCAGCGGATGATGTTCAGCGGATTATCACCGCTTCGGAACAGTTGCGATACGCGGATTTCGACGTTCATCCTCTTCGGACAAACTTGATCCTTGCTGTTCAGGAAGATCATTCCGGAAGCAGTGTCGTGAATACTACTGCACTCATTAATTCGGACGATAAGAGTGTGACGAGTGTCTGCCAAGGAGCGGATTTCTATTCGGCACCGAGGTTCAATCATGACGGGACGAAAATCTGCTGGATCCAGTGGAATCATCCTGATATGCCGTGGACTGGAAGCGAACTTTACATTGCAGATTGGAATGCTGTAGGTCTAATGAATGCGAAGCACATTGCCGGTAAAGCTGCTGTGGAAGGTGTTGGGCAACCCAAATGGCACGAAGATGGGACATTGTTCTTCACCAGTGACCGTACTGGGTTTGCCCAACTGTATCGTTTAAATCCTTCATCTTTGGAGGTCCTGCCACTTGTTCTACCGGGATGGGAAGAAGCAGAAATTGCTTGCAAACGAGTATTTTCAGCACTTGGAAAGTGGGTATCCGACTTTGGACTGAAGGCATCACGCTAATTGTTGAACAGCAACTCATACATAATCTTGACGCCTACTCAGCTTGTAGTCACTTCCACAAAGCTCGCCACGGATACACTACTACTTGTAGATCTTCAAACTTCCAAAGCGCTGGAGTTATCGCTCGGTCTCGTGGATATTCCCCTGAACTCGATTCGTAAGATCTCAAACACCAAGTTTGTCGTGTTGGGGAGTACAGTGACATCTCCGTCAGCGCTGTACCTCGTTGACATATCGAAACCATCCGAAAAGGTGCTTCTCAAATCTTCCACCACTATCCCATTGTCACCCTCGACATACTCTATTGCCAAACTCATTACATTCCCGCGAACACAGGGAAAAGAAACAGGCGGCGTTGCCCATGCAATTTTCAACCCGCCCCATAACCCATCTTACATACCGATGCCCGAAACCAAGCCCCCAGTCATAGTCTCCATTCACGGCGGGCCAACGGGCCACGATGCGCCAGGCTTAGATCTCGGAACCCAATACTGGACGTCCCGAGGCTACGCTTATGTCCATGTCAATTATGTTGGTAGCACTGGATATGGACGCAAATACCGGGAAGCCCTCAATTATTATTGGGGTATCAAAGACATAGATGATGCCGCTTCCTGTGTTGCCTATCTTGCGGAACAGGGTCTTGTTGATCCTACCAAGGCTGGCATCGTGGGAGGCAGCGCAGGTGGGTATACCGTTCTTCAATCACTGATTAATTTTCCAACCCTGTGGGCTGGAGGAAATAGCAAGTTTGGGGTCGGAAATCTAAAGTCTATGGTGATGACGACCCACAAGTTTGAATCGCATTATCTTTTTGCTCTCCTCTTCCCAGAGAATACGCCCGAGGAAGAGAAAGAGAAGATTTATCAGGAGAGAAGTCCTGCCTTTCATGTGGAGAAAATTGAAAGTCCGTTGCTGATATTGCAGGGAGATGAGGATAAAGTGGTGCCTCTCGATCAAGCTGAAGAGATGACCCGAGTCTTGAAACAGGGCGGGAAAGATGTGAAGCTTGTTGTATTTCAAGGAGAGGGACATGGGCTCCGGATGCAGGAGAATGTGAAGACTGCCATTTTGGAGGAGGAGAAGTTGTGGCGGAGGACTTTGCTTGCGATGGAGTGAAGTTCTTAGACTGAATAGTGGTTCACTCTTCTGACACGTAACTAGTAGTCTCTTTTCTACCCTGAGTTTGCTAGCACGACTATCGTTGCGCCCACAACAAGAGCCTGAAACTGAACAATTCAATGCGAGGTACATCCAGGAAAGCCAGAGGCTCTATAAAGTGTTGACACGCCTTGCGTGATAGTAATCAAAGAGTAGTTGATCAGCAATGAAAGGAGCAGCACATGAACCTTGTATGACATGTTCGTGTAGACTACACGAGTTGACATCTAGTACCGTCCCACATAAAATGTACTTGATTTACTCCCGTAAAGTAGCCTGACTTTACGAGGCCAGACCTCTATCTGGGCCAAGTTTATCTCATGAACATCCTGAACAGGCCTACAAACTTTGATCCTCCATCTCAGCCTTTCTCCGAAAACGAACGTTTAGCTCTCGAGAAGGTGTCTTCGGATATACGGGAACAGATAGCCATGAGCCAATCTAGACCCACTTAAGGGTATTTCTTAGGCTCGGCTGATAAAATTAATACTTCCTAATCGAGAAGACAAGCAAAGATGAGCATAATATTTTACTCGAAAAGGACTTATCCACCCAAAAGAACTACCGAGTTTCCACCGAACGTCCCAAAATAAACGAGGATCGACAAAGGTTAGATCAAATTCGGCCACGCTATTTCCATATCAAGACATTAAAAGACCACTGGTCTCCGTCAGAGTTTTGAGGCGCGGCGCTGAAGCACCTGCATCACGACGTAGGCAACTACAGAAACCATGTTAGACGAGTTCATCACTGGGTTTTCTGTGACCCGCATTGACAAATAACACAATATGACAAAAAGAAGGTGAATCCATTATGTTTTAGGGTATGCGTTTAACGTGTATGAAACTTTCTGGGTAGCCAGTTTGGGAAAGTGGAGATGACATTTGTGCAAGGAAATGGGGAATGAAGGTGGGGAACGTGTCCACAATATGACAGCGTGAAGCGGGACTGCTTTAAATGGGTATACAGATGGGGGTATCAACAGTCTTCATGACGGTATGTGCACTCGGAACGTGTCGTGGAAAGTTGCTGGAGGGTCTGGCCCAAGGCTTATTTATCCTCTTCGTCTGGAGATGATAGGCCTTGGTGAGAAGGTTGCATGAAAAACCAGAGCAAGAAACACATAAGACAGAGATAGGGTAGATCATGACAACAACTCAAGGGAGAGGCTGGTACTCACTGGCAGCAACGACGGAAGCACGGCCAACGCCGGCCTTAGCACTTCCTCCACCCAGAGTCAACATGTATCGCAACCAGCCGAAGGTGACCTGGTTACCACTACGGTCAAAGTCAGGGGCCAGCGCGGTGGCAGCCTTCCACGTAGCCAGCTTGCCGGCGTAAGGCGGGTAACGGATAGACAGGATAGACTCCAACCAGCCAGGGCTGGTGGTGATAGGGCGACGGTGTACCCAGACGTCGAAGCTGGAGCGGCCACGGTAGGCGCCGTAGCCACTCTCGCCGACACCACCAAAGGGCAGAGTTGGGATGTGAAGGGCGGCATCATTACAGGCAACACCACCGGAGCGGGTGCTAGAGATAACTAGAGAATTGTCAGGTCTGCAATATAGAGGGGAAAGACTCAGAAACAGGATGCCTACTCTTCGCAACATCGGCCTTGTTGCCGAATGGGTAGAGACCCAGCGGGGTGGCCTGAACGCCGTTGGCCAGGCTGATGGCCTCATCAAGGTTCTCGACGGGCAGAATTGGAATGAAGGGACCGAAACTCTCCTGGGTGCACATGGAGTCATCAACAGAGTCCACCAGGACAACAGTAGGCTCAATGAAGAGCTCCTTCTCATCCATGGTGCCACCCATCATGATCTTGCCTTTCGTATTATCGAGCATAGACTTGAGGCGTTGGAAGTGAGTCGCATTGACGATGCGCGAGTAGTCAGGCGAAACCTTGGCGCCTTGGGGATAGAACTCCTTGTAGGCCTTCTTGAACTCCTCCACAACATCGGTCACAAGCGGCTTGTCAACGAGCAGGTAGTTCTGCGAAGTGCAGAGCTGACCAGCATTCAGGAGTTTGGCCCAGAGCATACGGCGGGCGACCAGTCTAGGGTCAGCATTTTTGGTGACAATGGCCGGGTTGATACCACCCAGCTCGAGCACGACTGGGGTCAAATGGGGCGCTGCGGCCTTGGCGATAATTCGGCCCACGTTGGCACCACCAGTGAAGAAGATCTTGTCCCATCGTTCAGCAAGCAGGGCCTGCGTCTCAGCAACACCTCCCTGAATGACGTGGTAGCACGAGGGATCGAGACTAGCCTCACAGATCTTCTGCATCACGGCAGCGCTGCGGGGAGCATTTTCAGACGGCTTGATGACGACAGTATTACCAGCGGCAATGGCGCCCACAACAGGACCCAGGGTTAACTGGAAGGGGAAGTTGAAAGCACTAGAATGAGCAGATGATCAGCTTCCAGCTCCTCTTGTCTCCAACCGACCAAGCTAGGGAGAGACGTACCCGATGACCAACACACAACCCAAGGGGTCTTTTCTGATCGTAGGGTTCATAAACTTGAAGGCCAAATCCATATCCTCCGCCTTCTCATCCTTGACCCATTTGTGGAGGTTGCGAGTGGTGAAAACGACATCGTTGAGCAGCCAACCGCTCTCGGCGACCTCGACCTCGAAGCGCGGCTTATTCAGATCCAAAGCGCAAGCTTCGGCGATCTCTTCCTCATGATCCTTGATGCTATAGAGCTGTCAGCCGGTGTCTTCGGAAGCCAATGGAGGCCACTCACGCCCAGTAGAATTTTCGAAGCTGCACGAGGCGGAACTCGACATCGCGCGTGCGGTGCTCCAGGAACGCCTTGCGCGCAGTGGAGATGCGCTCGGGGATCTCCTCGAGGGAGGTGTATTGCAGTTCAGGAACCTGGACACCCATGTTGACGGTGAATGAAGAAAATGTGAATCCTTACGTCAGAAAAAAAGGAGGGCGACTGGGAGGGGTGACATTTAAGAACTCAGAAAACCAGCGGCTTCTCCGCATCCACATGCGCCGCTCGGTCCTTTCAATCTCTCCGAGTCGTCGATCATTCCCCTCGCGATTGCATCTGGCCGTGCGAACCACCTGGGTCTAGTACGAACTACCTATTAGCCATGTGGAGTTTCATATAATTATTTGAACGTAGTTCACCATCTCGGTCGATGCAATCCCTTCAAAATTAATTCTGCAAACCGCGAGGCCCAGCGCCCGCTCGGCGCTGTTAGTCCGCCAACTTCCCACTTTAAGCACCCCTGAGCTCTGCCGCGGCTTCACAGGAGACCCACGCACACCACTGGCCGGTCCGGGCCCTCCATATCAGGGATAGCTCCGCGACGTGAAGAAAAACGTGGCAGGGGTGTTGCCTGTTACAGCCTAGATGGATCTTTACAACTCCTTGGGACTCCTATCCTTCCATGCGACAGAATTTTCCAGAAAAAGAATATACATTTTCATTCAAGCATCAGATTACTCGTACTTATGCACTGATTTTCAACATGCAATGACAAGTCAAGCCATCCTACGGGACAATCTCGACGGGAATCAACTCATAGACCAACAAATGAAAAGAAATCAAAACGCCGTGATACCAATATACAGGACACCATTCAAGGCTTGAACTGGTCCTCCGTGACACCCTTACCCATAGCGGCCGTGCTACTGACGCCACCGGAGACCATCTTCAAGAGATTGTCCACGTAGTTAGCACCGCTCCACTTCTGGTGGGTGACCACGTCCACTCCTAGCTCCATCTCGGGTTCCTGGACAAGTTCGCCGTAGGCGCGCATGCCATGCTTCGCATACGCCTTGGCGAACTGGTGAGAGATGAGCGCCGTTGTGTGCAGACCCGCCAGGGTGATGAACTGCCAGGAGTAGCCAAGTTCGCCCAGACGCTTAATGTAAGTTTCTTGTTCGTCGCGCGGCATAGCCTTCTTCCAGTTGAACGAAGGCGACAGGTTATAGGCGAGCCTAGTAAATTGTTAATTTCATGAGATCGGGATTTGACTCTTTTCTTTTTTCATCTCGGGCGCGACTTACTTCTGCTCGGGCCACACGGCGTGCACACCGTCGGCAAACTCCTTAGCCTGGTTATAGTCGGGCAGCTTGCTCTCCATCCAGATGAGATCCGCAAAAGGTGCGTATGCGATGGCGCGGTTGACGGCGCACTGAGTACCACCCCGGTAACGGTAGAAGCCCTCACGGGTACGGGGCGAATCCCAGTTCCAGAAAATGTCAACACCAGTGATGCCCTTGGCAATGGCGCGAGCTTCGCTGTTGCTCTTGCCCTTGGAGGACTTGAGGAACTGTTGGATCAAGCCATTTTTATCGGCGTGGGTACCAGCATTGATGGTATCAATAACGGCTTCGCTGAAGAGCTTGAGACCGGCCTGGGCGGTCCACTGGTCCTCAATGGCCTGCAGCTCAGCGCCATTCTTGCCAGCCTGCTCAGCGGCAACCATCAGATCGTTCAAGGGCTGGAGGCTGGGGTTGGTGGAACCGACAATGAAGGCATGGTCGCGGTGGTCAATCGTGGAAGTGATGAGGGTAGCGGCCTCCGAGTCGGTACGGGCAATGGCCAGGAGATCAGTGCCCATGATATCGGCCTGGGCACGGATGGCAACCAGACGGTTAATGTGCTCGCTGATGGGAACCAGCACCTTACCGGCCATATGACCGCACTTCTTGGTACCAGGAGCCTGGTCCTCAATGTGAATACCAGCCGCACCGCGCTCAACAAAGAGCTTGGTCAGCTTCATGACGGCGGTCAAACCACCGTGACCAGTGTCAGCATCAGCAATGATGGGACGCAGGTAGTCGACGTTGGCGACATTACCACGCTTATCCTTAGGGGTGGTCACACGCTCCTCACGCTGTTTGCGGTCATGGAAAAGCTGTGCCATGAACAGCTGGTTGACCTTGCGAGGAACAGTGTCCTAAATTTGCATTAGTATGCCATTTCGACCCAAATTGCCTGGAATGTTTCAACCTACCATGGGTAATCTGCGAGATCGGGAGAAGGCTCGTCCGTGGACGAGGCAGTTGAAGAGCTCTGCCATCCAGAGACGTAGATAGTGTCAAGGAACTTGCACATTTGTGTAATCATGGTTGGCTCGAGGCAGCCGTAGGTGAAGCTCGCTTGCTTTGTCTATCAACGCGAATGTTCCAGTTAGCACTGATTCTACTCATATTGCGCCGAGATTTCGTACCTTGAAGTTGTTCTCCACAATATTCCAGAGCTTCTTAGCCTGGACAGCGGACGGGTAGTCGATCTTCAGGTTGCCACGCTTCGCGACAATCTGTTCAGCTGTGAAAGGACGCTTGGTATATCTCCAGCGCGAGTCCTTCCACCAGTCTTTGACAGCCTGAACCTCCTCCGCGAACTGGCGGTCTTCATCTTCGAATTGACCCATGGTGACTAATAGGATAGAAATAATGTTGACGAGGTGCAAACAGTGTATATATATTCAAGTTGCGATAGTCCACGGCTCTTGTAAACCAAGACAAGGACGAGAGTATACAGACAAGGGAAAAGAGGAGGAGAGAGACAGCGAACACAAGATAAAATCAAAACCGATCACAAGCCAGCTGGAAACCCGGGGTACTTATTTACTTTGCGAATGCGTCACAGCAACCCAGTGTTCGGTAAACGCTCGGCTCACCGGGACAGATAGAATCCAATCCCAGGCAGCCTAGGCATTTTCCCGTACTGAAACCAGCTATTCGACCAATGTTCAGGCTTCGGAGGTCCGAAGGGCGGAGGCGGGTGCGATTCTTCGGGAGAGAGGATCCAGACTCTAAGATCCTCGGTCTAATGGACGATTAGGCTCGGCGCTTCGCCACGACTGCTTGCTACACACCGTTGACTCACAACTCTGTGAAGAAAATTTGTGAATCGGTAATTCATCAGTAATATCCTAGAATCTATCTCCATGTCCATGAAAACAAAATTTTAATTTTAATGATCACCTGGAAGAAACGCGAAAGCGTTGGGACGCCATGGACCCAGATGACGTCGTCGAACATGTGCGTTTCGACATGACAATACCTGCAACTTTCACGTGCGCCAACGATCACAGGCTTTAAGGACAGGACTAGGACTGTTCACGATCTGTGTAGAGCTTTCTAGCCAATGAAGCGAATGATTTCAACTTCCGCTATCGGCATTCGTCCTTTTTCAGCATTCACTTGCATCCACAGCACCACAACAATCAGCTGCTAAAATGCAGATTGCTGCCTGAGTCATCAATACAGTTGTGTAATCCCCCGGTATTTGATGCATCTCCACTGAGCATTTGAGCCGGAGTGTGAATACGCAACAGCATGAGACAGTCTAGCTACTCAGTAGCAGCTAGCAAACGGGGTCTAGAGGAGCGTAGGGTTGAGTACGTACAGCCATCTCATCGTCTATATAAAACTTCTCTCTATGCCGGACAAATGCATCGTGTCGATCAATACAAACGCCATTGACTCGATTATGTGCCTCAATACTCGAACAAATTGGAAGAGCACGAATTCATACCGGAGGAAACGACGCTTCTAGTGACCAGCCCAATACCCTTGCCCAACATTGTACACTCCACCCGACGATCAACGACCACTGAAATGACTCACGCTAACTGATTCCGTTGGACCTCGGCTCATCCAGAGCTTACCTACACTTCCTCAAGACGCTTCAACGTCCACCTAACAGCAACAAAGAGGACTTGTTGAAGCACCCGTTCAGATAGTCTGGTACTCATCATCTGACCTCCGTAGTTGGCGAAGTCAACTTCTATAACCTGATCTACACAACCAACCCCCATACGGCACCCAAACCCCAACCCTGAAGCACCAGCTCTATTTGTAACAACCAAGTTAAGCTCCCTCGCAGCGCGAGATGATAAAAGAGCAACGTGCAACTGAACGAGTCTGTATCACCAGACTGTACACCCAAGCTCCAGCCACGAGAACAGCCTCGGGAAAACCAGGGTCCGCCGCGCATGCACCCATGTAATTGTCGAACCTGGAGCACACTCGGTGCATCTCAGCTGCGGAGGGCCCGATGGCGTCGTTTGAATTTCGAGATTCCTGATCTTCTTTTTCGGACGTTACCCCGGGAGGCCCTGCGACTTGCCGATGGCTGCCGGGTTATTTTCGCATGGTGGTGCCTGGCGGTGAATTTGCCTTGATGTGGAGTTGCGGGGATATTGCGGCCTCGAACGGAGGTGGGCTAAGGTAGAGGTGGGTTTCTTTACTCCAAACTAGAGAAGGCTGGGTATATACAAAGATGGGGTGAAAACAGGTTCCGAGTCTTTCCCCAGTTCTAAATAGGCGGCGAGATATCATCCTGCGTTGGAACAGCCTCCTAATGGATTTATAACGCAGGTTTCAGTGAATATTCAAATGTTTGTCACATCTTTGTTTGAATTAAATGCAAAGCCAAGCCAAGCCAATCAATTTTCTTTGTACTCATCTCTAGATGCGACTTTTCTGTCGATTCAACGATTTACCCCAAGTTTCCACTCCACGCATGCAAATTCAGCCATGAGGTATGAAACCTTCAATCAGTAAGCATCCTGAGCCAAGACTGCCTTTTTATAAGTCTCATAAGGCGTGATAGTTCCCAAAGAGCGTCTCATGTGCGCGTTGAGAATCTCCAATCCGTAGACATAGCTAGCATTGACCCAGCCGAATCTGTGAAACCAGCATTAATATAAAACATCAGAGCGAGAGAGGCTATGCAACTTACCCTTCACGTGGCGCACCCTTGAAATTGGTTCCTTGGTTGCCGTACTCGGCATCGACCCGGTGGGGATCAATGGGCCGAGTCACATCATACTTCTCCACGACCACACCATTAAAGTCGACAAACGCCTTTGTGATCATGTACAGCCACTTGTACGCAAGTCGCTCTGCTTCTTCCTGGTATCCGTATCGCATCAAGCCTGTCCACGCGAGCATCTGCTGTGGCGCCCAGCCGTAGGGATAATCCCATTGGCGGTTCGGACGTTCCAAGCCGACTGGTCCGCGGGACTCCTCCGTACCTGAAACCAGACCACCGAAAGCCTCCAGCCGAGGCAGGGCCTTCGACACCAGTGCAGCAGCCTGGGCAGGTGTAGCGAGACCAGCCCACATGGACCAGAAAGTAGTCGCAGTCTCATAGTCCGTTTGTTCTTGCTTGACAGTATCGTAGTCGAAGTACATGCCCTTCTCCTCGTTCCAGAGATACTTGTCCATAGCCTGCTTGCGCTTGCGCGCACGGCGGTCCCAGGTAGCGGAGGACTCGAATTCAGTATCTTTCGACATGGGTGTGCGGAACTCAGCAGGGATGGAAAGCTTGTCTTTGAAGTGGATGCGGATGATGCGGGCAATGTCCACCTCGTACTTGTACAGCAAAGAGTTGAGGTCAATTGTCGCCAGGTTGCCGCACACGCGCTCAAGACGGTAACTTGTGTCATGACCGGACTCACGCACGGCACGATCGTGCAGGAAGTACTCGTCCAGCTCCTCTTCGACAACTTCGCGAGAGTTGTAAGCTTTGACAAACTGCTCGAAACTCATACCGTGCTTCTCCGCATACGGCATAAGAATGTGAGTGAAATGGCTTGGCTCAGTTTCAGGTGGCACACCCCATCCCTCAGGGCGGTATCTGGAAAGACCAGTAATGAGATCAAGACGGGGTTCACATGCCCAGACACTGTAGTACTCCTTGATAGCAGCGAGAACGGCATTTCGGAGGAACTCCTTGGAATCGGGCTCATTCTTGATGCGCTCATAGACCCGCAAGGCCATGTCGGTCAAGAACGGAGGCTGGGAGCGTGTGAGGTAGTAGCTTCGATTGGCGTTGAGGATCTTTCCGTAGTGCTTGATGCTGAAGCAGAAGTTCACAACCATGCCCTTGGCAAGGTCAACGCGGTCGCTGACGATCAGGCCGAGAGACTCCATGTAGCTATCCCATCCGTACAATTCATTGAATCGACCACCAGGTACCACGAATGGAACACCCCTGAGATCTTCTTTGCCAGTCTTTTCATCAATTACTTTCTCCATTGCTAGCGCCAGTAAGCCTGGCTTCTCACCAAGCTTCGTGACAACATAATCAGGAGTTATTTTTTCTTCGAGCATGAGCACTTCCAAACGCAATTCGGGGTGAGCCTTCGCAATCTGGGTGTAGTATTCAAATTGTTCCGGCGCACCAGGTGGGATGTAAATCCGGGACGAGGTCGTCGGTCCAATCTTTCGGATCTTTGCCCGCCACTTCGATATTTGAACCATCAATGCGTCTGGTAAGTGCCACCCAAAACGACTTTTTGATCAAACGAGAGAGTCGCGCCACTGGGTTTTCGCTGAGTCGAGCCTCGTCGAGAACGATTTCTTTGCGGCCGTAGTCTTTGGCGATTGTAAGCTCCTGTAGGAGATTGGAGAGCATGTAGGTACCGCGGATATCCACACGCCGGATGCCGGAGGAAGCGGCTGTTCCAATCGAGAGAGTCTGGAATCATCAGCATTTTTCCATACTTGATCTCAAGAACGCAGCATACCTTTGGGCCAAGATCTTCAATCGTAATCTGCATGTTTTGATCCGTATCTTCTTGCTTCAGGAGGGATTCGAGGGTTTCGTCGACCTTGATGAGGAATTTGCGGGGTTGTCCGGAGGACTCATCTGGACATCGTTATCAGCATTCACTGCGATGCGGATACGGGGGAGTTAGCTAGACGAACCGTGGCTACCACGTCTAGACGGCAAACTGATATCTTCACGGCTGTGATAGTCCTTATTGACGCTCTGTCAACGGGTAATATTAGCGATGACTCGCGGGGTAACCATAAGAGCAGGGTGGCTGCTTACCACTGAGAAAGCACGGCGCCGATCTCTGGCTCTGGACAGCGAATCTTCGTTGCCATAGTAGACATCGGGGTGGGAAAACGGATCGAGGGAGGGCACCCGCTGGCGGTTTTCCGGTGAGCTCATTGTCTCTTAGGTTTTGAAAGATCGCGATCCGTATGTCGATTGTGCGTCACGCAAGGCCTGTTCACACCGACTCCCAGGTTATCCGGGAACAACTGCAGGGCGGGATGAATATAAGTAGAGGCGGTGAATGTTCTGCAGGCGATCTCGAGTGGATCGGTGAGCAGGGGGGAAGCTTGTTGATGAGATGACACTGTCTCGGCTTCAATCAAGCGATTCTGATCGATCTATGGTGAGGATGAGAATGTGGGATGTGTAGGAAGGTGGGATGGTTGAAAGATCTTCCAAAATGACGCTATGTGGACAATGATGTCGCCGCTCCACACTGTTGCCTCCTGATAAGAAAATGATAACACAACCCGGTTTCTTTGTTGTCCGCGTTAACCACGTTAATCGCTACAGTGGGATGTTTTGCTTCTCTGGGGTGAACGTGGTCTAGAAATTAATCTGGTGGGGGAAAAAGCAAAGAGGGCTTTTTTAGGACCGAAATAGCGGTGATGACCAGCCTTGGGTTGGCATGTCGGTTTCCCCGGGGTTTCGCCCGCCGTCCGCATTACGTTCTGGAATGTAGTTGCTCGACTCTTCAATTAAACATGGAAAGACGTTTCCGCTCAATGTCTTATTTACATCGGAAAGATTGACCCATAAGTGAGTCATATCTAAAGCTTGGCCGAGATGGCACTGCCACCGTCTACCGTGATGGTGGCGCCGTTCACAAATGCGCCTGCCCGGCTGCTCAGGAACAAGCAAGCACCAGCCACGTCTTGGGGCGTTCCAATGCGGCCCAGAGGGACGCCAGCCTTGATGGCCTCACCAAATGACTTGAGGGTGGCGGCCATCATCTTACTCTTGAAGGGGCCACAGGCCAGGGTGTTGGAGCTGCCATACATATTAGACTTTGGTAGACGACCGATATGAGGCGAATATAGACACTCACGTAATGTTTCGCTTGCCCAGGTGGTTTGCCAGGGTACGGCTAAGGTGGTGTAAACCGGCCTTGCTGGAACTATACGCGAATGTCTCGAGGGAGGGCACCCGAAGGCCATCGATGCTGCCAATGTTGATGATGCGCGCAGGGTCGTTAGGAGCAGATGCCTTTTCTAGCAAAGGAGTCACCAGCTGTGTGAGATCGAAGACGCGGTGCAGGTTGAGGGTAAGAACGCGGGTAAAGGCTTCGCTAGGGTACTCGTCGTAGGGGGCGCCCCAGTTCGAACCGGAGTTGTTGACAAGGACATGAAGCTCTGTTGAACCATCAGGGTTAACAATGTCATTTTCTAGACGCTTATAGGGTTGACTGACTGCTTTCGCGCTTGCCCAGATCCTCTGCCAGCTTCTTCACATCGTCATACTTGTAGAAGTCGGCAGGAATGGCGTGGGCCTTGCCCTTGCCAAGAGCATTGAGCTCGTTGACAGCTTTATCGCAAGCCTTTGCATCGCGAGATGAGATATAGACCGTGGCACCATTGGTAACATAACCCTCTGAGATCATGCGACCGATACCTTTGGCTCCGCCGGTGACCAGCACCACTTTGCCCTGAAATACAGTGAGTAGAGCGACCAACAACAAATAGACAGACGATCTCACCTTAACATCGAACAAACTTTGGGAATCCATGATTGACAAGAATGAAGTATAGGTTAATCTTTAGATGCGTGGACCCATAGTTTTGATCTCACCCTCGAAGCTCCCCGTTGCACTGCATACCCGAAGACCGAGCAGACAAGCCGAGGCTCTCGGTGCCACGGTTTCTCCGAAGAGGACGCTGTGCCCAAACAGGCTGTATTGCCGCGAGAATTTCATGGACCTAAGGGCGATGTTCTATTGCTGAATCGGTGATATTCTTTCTATAGCGGCCATGGCCTTTTGTTGTCGATCTTGGACTGATAAACTTGTCTTCATGATGGACCCACGCTTGGAAAATGCTGCAGCTGATTGTGACTAAGGAACATAATAGACACAAACATTCCACGTTTCAAGGACGACTATTTCCTTAGCATCGTGCTACATTGAGCCCCTTCAATGTTCCATTTTCGTCGTAGCCAACTATTCTATCCGGCAAGACTGACAATGGTATTCTTATCCTTGTGGCTTCGTGAGTAAACCAAAGACCTCCAATAGTCTGACCCAAGCCTCATTCCTCTCATAACGCTTCTATCCCTCGCAAGTGCGCGCATACCCGAGCGCACAGGCTTCGTCAGCCAGCTTGCCTCTCTTGATTTTTTTTATTGAATGTAGGGGCGGCTATTTATGTGCGCAGGAGCTCGAATTCTTCCATCGCGATTGGTCTTGCCTTCCGTGCTGTCTCCAGGTCTGGCTTTATTCAACTGCAAGCAGGGCTGTCTTACGAATCTTAAATTGATGGCCGCCATTGAGTAATGTTGAACTAGTGGGCATGTAAAGGTCCGTGCAATTCGCAAATGCACATCATTACAGGCTGAGTTTGGGGCTAGCACCTGTCTTCATTTTGTTGGCGCTTTATCATGAGGCTATGCGTTTCTCTCGTGGGGACAAAAAATGCACTTAAACTACTCGACCATCTGAGGCGAATTTATTAAACTCAAGCTGCTGACCAGTGATGACAGAAGCGCTTGTCGGTGGGTCGAACTATGAACCAATTTGAAGAAGGACGCATTGAAGAGTGGACATTGAAATGTTAGGGTATGACTCGACTTACAATCTGCTGCTTTGCAGCTATGTTCAATAGACTTTTGAGACTACACCTTTAATTCTGAGTCTATACCTGGTTGTCACCCTTACTGTGCCTACACAGGTACCATTGGCCAAGACTATTCGGTGATTAAGTTTTCCCGAAGCGGACTACGCTAATCCTATCTGGGCTCGCATTTAGGGCACCTCCGTCAGGGTTTCGCGGGGCGACTTTGAGATGCGGCCTTGTTCATTACATGACTAGCGACTTTCTTTTGTTCCTTGGATTTTGCATATTGATACCCAGTTCTAGACCGATTTGTTTTTGTCTTTATAATGGACGAACTCTTGGCAAAGCACCGCAAGGAGCAAAAGGACCTCCAAGGGCGAATCACCCAGAAGAAAAAGTCCGCCACCAAGAAAACCCGCAAGGGCGTCAACGATGAGTGCGAACGAATGCAACGGGATCTCACTGAGAAACAACAAGCCGAAATTGCACAGCTGAACGGGGACCCGGCCGAAACCACCGAAGCTCTTGACGACCTGACCTTGGAAAGCGAGGCACCGACAAATGGAGAATCGAACGAAGACAACACAACACAACCTCAAACCGAGCCTACCCCGATCGCCAACGAAGAAGAACCTGCGGCTCGCTTTAAGAAGCCTAACCGCCAAAAGGCTCGTCTTGCCCGCCGTGCTGCCGAACAAGCTGCCCAGGCCGAGGCCGCTGCAGAAGAAGCCGCCACTCAAACCAACTACCGAGGCAATGAGCAGGAAGTTATGGATGCTGTGTTTAAGAAATTGGGCTTGACGGAAGTCGAGGTCACTCCAGACGGCCACTGTCTGTATTCTGCCGTTGCCAAACAGCTTGATGACTCAGGAGTCGGCTTGCGGCCGGACCCAAGCCGAATTATCCTGCAGCCAACGACACAATCCCGCATTGATACTGTCGTATCACCGCAGCACGATGGCTACCGAGCTGTTCGCGCTGTCGCGGCCGACTTCATTACTGACCACAAGGAAGAATTCGAGGCGTTCATGGAAGAGCCCGTGGACGTCTATACTCGGAAGATCAAGCTGACGGCTGAGTGGGGTGGTCAGCTGGAGCTGCAGGCTATTGCACGGGCATATGGAGTCGATATCAATGTCGTACAAAAGGATGGGAGATTGGAGAAGATTGAATGCGGTGATATGGACAGCTTTGATGACGAGGAAAAGCGCAGGCGCATGATATGGCTGGCATATTACCGACACTCCTACGGGCTCGGGGAGCACTACAACGCTCTTTTCAAAAAAGCCTAGACAATTAAAATAATGATACCCAGAGGCACTTTTGTTTGAGGGATGCTTGATCAAGACCGGGGCAGATCAACGATATCTTGGCCTTTTCATCTTGTTCACCTAGTTACGTCGACGCCAAATAGAGACTCTGTCATGAATCACTCCATTCTCGCCTTGACCCATTTCGTGCGTTCGCTCGGGTGTCCAGTATGCTACCCTTTCTAGGCCGTTTTTGCTCGGTCCTCTCAGAGGTTCATGCTTGACAATACCCCCCTTGTAAGAAATCTCCTCCCCTGGATGACTCAAATGCTCCATATATGCCTCTGAGGAGGAAGAATAAGGAGGTCCTGGAGCCAGGGGGTCTTTATGACGGGGAAACTCGAGACAAATCAAGTTGCCCGACGGAGACGGAGCCAGCAATTGAGTGTGTCGAAGCGCCCACTTAGGGCGAAGTGCCGGGTCCAGAGCACAGAAGAACTATACACACGTTAGAAGGGGAATGCCACACACATGTCGCGATGAGTAACATGAAAGACGAGTCAAGATACCGTATAGTCATAGATGATATCAAAATCATTCAAGGAAACCCCCATAGTTTGAAGCCAGGCATCATCGAAGAAATCTCCCTGCACAAACGTAGCTTTTCCACGCCCGACCGTCTCATCCCGCACAGAGTACAAGCTATGGTCCGCTGCTGCTTCTTTCTTACACTCCTCAACAGCAGTGGCACTGTACTCCAGACCGTAGGCATCATAGCCAAAGCTAGCGAGCAAGAGTACATCGACTCCTCTGCCACAGCCGGGCACCAGGGCCTTCCGTCTGCGCGACTGGCCATGTTTATCGGTGATGATAGGTCCGCCGATAGTACCTCGCTGCTGGACTAGCAGATCTTGCAAGGCGGGGTTGGGAAACCCTTTGTCCCAGGGCAATTTGCCGCCTTTATCCCAGAGTGAGGCCCAGCCGTCAACGTAGTTGGCGCCCTGGTACTGAGCCAGGGTGCCCTGGACGTCTTTGATGTCGACGTTATTTGTCATTTTGAATATACAAATTGAACCTTGCAAAGTTCAAGAACGCAATGATGTTAGTGTTTGACCTGGTTGTCCATAAGAATTAGATGGAATACGATGACGATCTCGTTTACTGCGCCGATGATGGAGATTATTAATCAACCCCTTCCCTTGCGTGACCCCTCAACAACGTCGAGAGCTCGAGCTCGAATTGTTTTTTTGATGCCCAGTAACATTACGCTAGGTGGAAAATCTACTATACACTGTCAGATGGCATTGTGATCCTCGCTGTTGATCTCTATTCATGGGCAGCACGTAGCGTCTCCCGGAGCCAGAGTCATGGCCAGTTTCCGAAAACGGAAGTCCCCAGTAGGCCGTAAAAGCACAGTGAATTGCGAGAACAACAAAATCTCCTGGTCAAAATGAAGCCAGAATGAATCAACTCTGACAGATGGCCTTCATAATCGAGCTGGTCAAATTCTGGGGTGATCTCCAGGCGGGACTAACCGCCCAGGTCCTTTGCCCGGAAGACCGGCACGCACACTCTCCACGATGACTGGTCCCCAGACGTGAATCGCGGATCTCGAGCCTTGGGTCTGAAGGCATCTCTAAGTTGCCGACCCCTCACATCGGATTAATATCCATGCTTGAAATTGGAGATGCTGTTATCTTTCGGTACCCATCGGTGCTTCTCGGCCTTCCGCGTGCAGACATTCTTCGTGCCCAAGTGGCCAAGTGGATCCTGGATGACCTCGATTCTATTCAAACGGCGACTTCCCCCTGAGGCTCCTCAAATTTCCTTCTGGATGAAGCAAGTGTCAAAAGGTGCTGATTCCGAACCGCGGAATTGTGACGCGGTAAGAGGAGTGAACTGCCTGGGAATCGTTCCTGCTTTCCACGGACTCGCAACGCTATAGTCGGCGATTATCAGGTTCACGCCTTCCTCGTTCGGCTTTGAACATTCTCAACTCTGCCGTCGCTCTCTTCTTCTCGCATCTGAGCTCTGAGCGTCGCGGAATATTTCTCACGTTCCTCTTATCGCGTTTCATCTCTTCCGGATTCTATATTAGCCTTATAGAGCCTGTTCGTTGGCAGTTGGCAGATGAACGATCTGGGTCGCCGATCATCCAGGCTGTGGTGTTTCATATCGTTACATCGTTGATCTTCAGGTGTTATCGCTTGTCTGTCTCATGTCGAGCAAGGTTCTTTTGTCCCTCTTGAGTCCCGATTTGTTGAACCTCAGGACTTCTCCACTGGACCATTCACCACTCCACGTCGACGGCAAAACGAATCAATATGTCTAGTGATTCCGGGAAAGACGCCGTCGAGACAAGAGCTTTGCCTCCATCAAGTTCAGGTAGCGATGAACCTTCAGCAGTCTTGGCCAGCCAGGAAGTCGGACTAGGACCGTTGGAAGATTATCACTCGCGGTCGCATGCCTCTAGTATCTCCCATCATGACGAAGAGAACAAGGATCGCTATGACGAAGAGAAAAACGATCCTGCACCTGAACCATTACATCGCGCATCCACTGAGCTTGGTCCTGCTGTCACAGTCCCGCGGCTGAAGCGCAGAGGATTGCTCGGTCAATTTGCTCTGGTAGCTGAGATTGAGAACCCGAAGACTTATCCACGAAGAACAAAGTGGTTCATTACTTTCATTGTCGCTGTAGCAGGAGCTGCTGCGCCGTTGGGAAGCTCTATCTTCTTTCGTAAGTTGTGCTGTTTTTATCAATTGTTGTCCTGTTCAGATCTAATGAATTTCTTCAAGCCTCGCTCTCCCAGGTAGCCAGGGAGCTGGACACGACTGCCACCATCACTAATTTGTCAATTGCTCTATACATGCTGAGTATGGCGATTTTCCCTCTCTGGTGGTCCTCATTCAGCGAGCGACTGGGACGACGCACCATCTATATAACCTCTTTCGCTCTCTTCGTGCTCTTCAATTGCCTATGTGCCATCTCCAACTCGATTGCCATGTTGATCGTCATGCGAATGCTTAGCGGCGGTGCTTCAGCCTCGGTTCAAGCTGTTGGCGCCGGAACCATCGCGGACCTCTGGGAGGTTCGGGAAAGAGGGCGTGCAATGGGCATCTTCTATCTTGGTCCGCTGTGTGGACCCTTGCTGGCGCCCATTGTTGGTGGTGTCCTGGCCCAGCGATGGGGATGGCGCAGTACCATGTGGTTCGCTGCGGCCTATGGTGCTGTAACCCTCATCTTTGTTTTGGTCTGTCTACCAGAAACTTTGGTTCTGCAGAAGCCTGTTGTTTCCCCGCTCTATGAAGATGAAGAAGTCCCTGGGTCTCGACCTCTGAGTCGAGTGTCGACGCAACAGATAGCGAGAGCCACGGCAAGATGGCTCAAGAAGCTCAAGGTAATATTCATTGACCCTCTGAGGATTATTCTTTACCTGCAGTACATTCCGGTTCTTCTGTCGGTGTACTACGCTAGTATTGCCTTCGGATCACTTTATGTGTTGAATGTCAGCGTTCAAGACACTTTTGGAAAAGCACCCTACAACTTCTCGACCATCATCATCGGTCTGCTCTATTTACCTAACTCACTGGGTTACTTTGCTTCCAGTCTTGTCGGTGGGCGATGGATGGATAGCATCATGCAGCGCGAGGCGCGGAAGGCTAAACGATATGATGAAAAAGGGAGACTGGTCTTCCGTCCCGAGGACCGTATGCGAGAGAACGCTTGGCTGGGTGCTATTCTTTACCCAGTTGCTCTCATCTGGTATGGATGGACCGCCGAAAAGGGCGTGTACTGGCTAGTACCAGTAAGTCGATTTGCTCCGCACTTGTCAATATCAGACGACTAACCAATGACCTCAAGATGATCGCCAACTTCTTCTTTGGTGTCGGTTCAATGCTCATCTTCAGCATGGTTACTACCATGCTTACTGAATTCGTGCCTAAAAAGTCTTCAGAGGCTGTTGCCCTAAATAATTTCGTTCGAAACATTTTCTCCTGCGTGGGATCTCTTGTCACGACCCCCATCATCAGTGCCATCGGTAACGGCTGGCTCTTCACCATACTTGGCTTGGTTGCTCTAGCCAGTAGCTCAGTCATCGTGTTCATGAGGTTGTTCGGACCTCGCTGGCGTGTGAAAATGGATGCACGCATGCGTTAAATTGCACTAAACTCGCGTGTTGGTAGTTACATCTCATACCTAGCGTTCCTGTATCTTTCACGCTTCCAAGAAGCTGTCCATCTGGCCCGATACAATAGGTTACCCTCGCGTTTGTTTTGCGCGCAGGTGCCTTGATGATGCCCGATATCCTCTTACCGCTTTATGACTATCGTGTCGAGCGCATTATCTCTGATACCCCCGTATGAGATGATGTCTTGGTATTATTATGACCCCTTAAATGAATAAAGTACCTGATTCATCTATTCCCAACAATTCTCGTGCTTCAAACTAGAAAACGGCAAGGTATGCACAGACATTCTAGAAACTTCAGCGTGAATACGATCAACGCACCCTGATCACACCCAAATGACCCAATGCACCACAACGCCAGCACAAAACAAGTCAACCCCACCCGACGCACGAAACCAGTCCGGCAAATATGCTTCTCTTCTCTAGACGGGATCAAACCCACAGGATCAGAATCTAGCATTTAAGTGACGCACTGTCAGCAAGATGAGGCATCCAATCAGGCTACTCTCACCCCACGACATAACCCTGAGAAATAATCTCCCGAGAAGAGTCAAGTCCGGACTGAGCGGGTAAAGTTCATCCTTCGTCTGATCGTTACATCGTACTCGGAGGTGCTGGGACCCTAGATGGATTCGTCATTTTGTGTTGGCTGCAGGCGCTAGTGGAGTGATTAGCTACAAAGAGGGGAGAAGGGTTGTGCTTGGGACTGCTGCATATTTATGTATGATTAACTGGTCAGGGATCATCGGGTAGTTCGGAGGGCTGGTTGGGAGAGATTGAGATTGTGATTTGGAGTGGCAGGTTAAAGGTCTAGGGGATCGGAGACAGTATTGGTGTAGTAAATGGCGAATGCAAGTACGACATTGAGAGTATAAATCAACTTTGGCAATTTCGCCGTATGCTTCGTTTAAGAGGCTAGAATCCTTATGGATGGCTTTGTGAGAATAGAATTATGTAGGATTTGGGCAGTTCACATCTCATAGATCTTATGAAAATCCCGAGCCCATGGATTCTAGAGACATGAAGACATATGTCTTCAGAAACAGAGATAGATCACTTGTTGACGAATCTACATCTAGTAATTTTCACAGATAGTCCAGGTTGCCTGGTCAAATCCCTGGGCACATTCGATCTCTTGGTGCCAACGCCAACGCCAATCGCTGACAGCTTTCAAGGTCTCTTTGATTCAATGGAGAGGCCCCGAAGTCAACAGTACACTGCGCACTTGTAGATATCCAAAGGCTATCCTCGCCTAATCCTAGGTACGTTACTCAATTCGGCCTAATTCCAACACATCCCTAGCACATCATTGCACAGGTTTCATCAAAAGTGAAGCTCTCTAGCGGGTTCTAGCGCGGGCCATTGATTAGTTGTCAGCGTAACCAGGATACTCGGCCCGCTGCAGGGCGTTGGGTAATCAGTTGACCCAATTTTGGAAACACAACCGGGTTTCATGAGCACCACAGATCGGCACAGGGCGATATCGGGTCGCCCCGTCGCGAGAACAGTCTAGGCGGTGACGCATGCACCCGTCTTGGGATAACAAGTATCGGGGCTTGAGACGAGGAGCCTAGCGATCAGATATTCCGATGATCGGGGGACGTGGTGAACGAGCAGTGGCCGGAAGATCGCAAATGAGCTGTCACCTGATTCCCACCCTCGCCCCTTCACGACGTTCCACTACTGCTGTGATGCACAGCAGTGCATAGGGGATTGCCCCATCTTCATTCCGACCGCGCCCTTGCTGTGGAATCTCTCTGGAGCATCTGGCGAGGATCGGCCTGATGAAGTGTCGGTGTCGAGAGTGGAGTCGCGCAATGGCCAACTCGACTCCGTCCAACAACTCATTTCGCTATGTTGACTCACCACCGATAACTTAGTGCCTGGCCCGGAATTCCCCTGAGCAAAGGTCCAATTCCTCTGGCAACGCCCTTGTCAGTGTCTCCCCACTGGCGCCAGACCATGCATCTGTTTTTGCCGCACTTGCCGAGAAACGTTGGGCAGAAATGGGGTGTTCGACTGCATCACTATTCGCGCTCGGCACTGTGAGCACCTCAACTGGGAACACAACAGAATACAGTGGTCTTTCGGTGAAAACCCCTTCCATTGACCGATTGACCGATTGACTCGTGACCCACACCCGGGTGATCCCATTTTGCCCCAATACTGTAGGTTGTGTGTGTTCAGTAGCAGGAAAACACCACAGAAATCACAAAAGTTGAATGGTGGCACCCGTTCCCCACCAAGACCCATTTTTCTCCATGATGCTGCAGCACTACCTTTCCTATCTGGACCGAATTGGGCCCTTTTGCTTTTCAACTCCCAATCCAATCCCGCCATGGGATGCTTGCTACTGCATCTCGTCCTGCAAGTGTGGATCGTGCTGCCCTCGTCCGGGTCCGGCCCTAATCAGTCACTAAAACCCCATGCCGGTCACCCACCTCATGGAGACCGAAGCAACGTGGCCCAATGGCATCTTAACGTCGTCGGGCAGTTCATTGATGACGTTCAGGGCCCAATACCGCTCTTGCAGTGGGTTGTTATCCCATCCACCCGGATAGCGGGCGAACTATTATACGCTGCCTCACAATAACTATCCAATGCTAATTTCCCATCTGCTAAGAGACAAGCATATGGCCTTTGCCAATTCCGTCTTCTACTACATTTGTACCCTACCCCGGTCTCGAGTTCCTTAAACTTCTGTTTCTTGTTCCTCATTTTCCCTTGCCGCCCCGACTATTTCCTGCATTCAGCCTGACAGCGGCTTGTCAAGCTCCCATTGTTCACATCACGCGCCAGTCAGCATCGCCGGCCTCGATACATGATACGTCATTAATCCGAGGTCATGGGCAAGAAGGGCAAAAAGAAGAACAATAAGACCAGCAACAACCGCCTTCCCGTCGGCGCTGCTCCAAACGAGCCAGAAGAAAGCACCAACCAGCCTGCCCTCGACTCGGAGGCTGCAGGTGCTGAAGATGAACTCAGCAGGTTTCAAGTACGCATCGCTCCCTCAGTATCAGTATCAGCCGGTGGAGCGTCATTATCAGACCTTCGATTTCAACACCGCATCTTATTATACTTATCCTATTTCAATTCCCAATGGCAATGATCTGACGGCACCTAAGGTCCAGGACGACACAGGGCCAAGTGCCGAGCAAGAGAAGGAGACTCCTCCAGCCGAGGCTGCAGTAGACGAACCAAGCGCGTCTCCGGATGAACCCCCCGCACCAGCAGAAAATGCAGGTAAGTGTTTGACCTCGGAATATGACCATTGTATACATATTCGAGGGAGACCGAGCTTTTTATAGAAGGAGGGTACTCACTTCAGATATACAGAACCTTCAGAGGACACACCGCCAGCCGAGTCTGCTGAAGCCGCCGACGCCCCTGGCGAAGATGCCAAAGAAGAGGGCAAAGACGCTGACCCTCCTGCAGGCGATGAGCCTGCGCCGAGCGCAGAGGGCGAAGCTCCTGCAGCAGAGACCGCTGAAGAGCCGCCTGCAGAGGGTGCAGAAAGCGCAGAGCCAGAGCCAGAGAAGGCAGAAGAGGCTCCAGAACCCACAGCAGATGACGGCGAATCTAAAAAAGATGACGACAATGGAAACAATGGTAGCACGTACCTCTGAAGCCACGACCGCTGGGATACTAACAATTTCACAGACGAAGATTTTCCAGAATGTGACCCTGAACTCGGACATGGTGGAGTAGAGACTGAGAAGGAGGAAATTGCCAAACAAGCAGCCGAAGACGCCGAAGCCGAAGGAGATCCTGCCGAAGTAAATGAAGAAAGCAAGGATGCCCCGGGCGAAGATCCGCCGGCTGAAGACAACACAGAGCCTGCGCCTGAAGCAGCTGCAGAGGATGGTCCCAAGGACGAACCAGCTCCGTCGGAAGCAGTAGAGGACTCTCCACCCGCCGACGGTGCAGCCGAGACGGAGAAGGAAGCGGAAGCTCAGCCCGAAGAACCAGCACCGACAGAGCCGGAGCAACCGCCAGCAGAGGAGCCTGCGCCTGCGTCTGCAGAGACTTCTTCGGAAAAGAAGAAAAAGAAGAAGAAGGGAAAGAAAGCGAAGAAAGGTGCCTCGGAGGAAGAGCCTGAGCCTGCGCCTGCGCCTACACCTGAACCTGAACCTGCTGCTGAAGCCGAGCCTGAGCCTGCGTCAGAGCCTGTGGCCGAAGCAGCTTCCGAACCAACTGCTGAGCCTGAACCTGATCCTGCTGCCGAATCCGCTACTGAACCCGCTGCTGAACCCGCTACTGAACCCGCTGCTGAACCCGCTGCTGAACCCGCTGCTGAACCCGCTGCTGAACCTGAAGCTGAACCTGAAGCTGAACCTGAAGCTGAACCTGAAGCTGCTGCCGAGCCCGAGCCCACGCCTGCGCCAAAACCTGTGGCCGAAGCTGCTTCCGAACTCGTTGCTGAGCCCGAGCCCGCTGCTGAGCCCGAACCCGCTGCTGAGCCCGAACCCGCTGCTGAGCCTGCTGCTGAACCTGAAGCCGCTATCGAGCCAGCTTCAGAACCCGCTGCTGATCCTGAGCCTGAGCCAGTTGCTGAGCCCGCACCCGAGCCCGCCGCTGAGCCAGAGCCCGAGCCTGCTCCAGAGCCTGTGGCCGAGCCTGAACCCCAACCCGCACCGGTAGAGGCCTCTTCAAAGAAGAGCAAGAAAAAGAAGAAGGGCAAAGCCTCCAAAGCCGCCGAGAAGGCTGTGGAGCCTGAGCCCGAGCCCGCAAAGGAACCCGCCACTGACACAGCTCCTGAACCAGTCCCAGAGGAATCTAAAGAAGAAGCTCCTGCTGAAGCTTCACCCGCGGAGCCTGCGACTACATCGGAGGAAGCTGCTTCCGAGGCTGCTGGGGAAGTAAAAGATTCACCCGCTGAGGCATGCGTGCCCGATTCGCTTGACAATTCGGCCGAAAGTACAGTGGTGGAAGCGGCTGAAGAAGCGAAGGATACGTCTATGGAGGAGCCGGCTGCCCCCGAGCCTGAACAAGCTGCTGAACCAGCACAGAATGAAGCGAAAGAAGAAGCACCCGGTGAAGCCGCAACCGCTAAGGACACGACAGAGGAATCAATTCATGAAACCCCTTTCGAACAAACAGCGGAAGTGGCACCGGCAGAGGAGCCTTCTTTTGAACCGCCTACCGAAGAGCCAGCTGCTGAGGTGGCTCCCAAAGAAGTAGTCGCCGAATTCAGTCCTGCGCCAGAGCCTACTCCAGAGGAAGCGCCTGCTGCGGCTGAAGCGACAGTTGAGGAGAAGGTTGAGGAGAAAGCGCCCCCAGAGGAAGCTGCAGCTAAAGACGAGCCCGCTACAGAGCCGCCCGCCGTCGATGAGCCTGCTATTGATCCCCCTGCTGATCCCGAGCCCGAGCTCGAGCCCACTCCCGCCGAGGAACCCACCCCGGAGGTACCTGTCGAGGAGCCTCTCGTAGCATCCGCTGCTGAGGAAGCTCCAACGGTTGAAGAGCCTGCCGTCGAAGTTACTCCCAGCGAAGAGGCTGCGACTGAACCGCCCGCTGCTGAGGAGCCAGCCCCTGAGGAGCCTGTGGCGGCCCCTGAAGAACCCGAGGCTCCGGTCGAAAAGCCTGTTCCGGAGCCGGAGGTCGCTGATCAGGTTGCACAATCTCCCTCTGAACTACCAGCCGCAGAGGTCGCAGAAGCTCCTGCAGAAGAAGCAGCTCCCGAGCCAGTGGAGGATGCACCTGAACCGGAGCCAGCCATTGAGACAGCCGCGGAAGTCGCGCCTGAAGTCGATGAAACAGCAAACGAGGCCCCTGCTCTCGCCGCACCGGAGCAGCCAGCAGCCGTTGAGCCTGCAGCTTTGGAGGCTGCAGCGCCTGAAGAGACTCCAGCTGAGCCACCGGTGGAGGAGCCCACTCCTGAAGTGGAGGAACCCAAGGATATCCCTGCTGGGGAAGTCCCAGCTGAAGCTGACCCAGAACCAACTCCTGCCCTCGTGGAAGAGCCAGCTGCTATTGAAGAAGTCGCACCAAGAGATGAAGCCCCAGAGCCAGTTCCAGAAGAAGCCCTAGGGCCTCGCGACGAGCACCAGCCCGTGTTCATGGAGGACCATGCTGGCGATGCTGGCGATGCTGCTGCTGCTAGAGAACGCCGACGCAAAAGACGCTCACCAAATAGTGGCCGCGATGGTCGTGATGGTCGGGAAGGTCGTGAGACTAGTGGTCGTGAGCGACGGTACTCAAAGACATCCTCCGATGGACGTCGTGATCAGCTCCAGCTTCAGCGCCAGAAGAGTGAACGTGGTGGCGTCTTCACTAACCGATGGGCCATGGCTTTGGAGGAAGCTCGTCGTCAGCATGATGAGAAAGAGCGAGCCAAGGCGCAGACTAAGCGGCAGTCCGAAGCCGTTGCCGCCGACAAAGTGCGCAGTGGGATTCCTCCGTCGGAGAAGTCCAAGCGCTCGGAGCGTGCGGTGAAGGAAGCTGAACCACCGATAGTCGAGACCAAGCCCAAGCGTCGTGCCTCTCATCAAGAGTCGAGCCGCTCCGTTAAGCCTCCCCCGTCGTCGAAGGAGATGTCCACCTCCGCTCCCAAGCCTAAGGCTTTCCTTCGGTACATGAGCAACGGCCAATCGGAGAACAAAGGCCCTCTCTTGCGCGTCAATAGCTCCAAGTCCACGTCTAAGTCTGCAGCCCCGGCGCCTGAATTGTCGCGTCGAGCTTCTACATCCCATAGCCATGGCAGCAGTCACCGTGAGCGTGATTCTCATGAAGAGAGAAGATCCAGTGGACGTTCCAGCGGACGTTCCAGCGGATCACACTCTCGACGCGAGGAAGATGCTGTCCGGCAAGAGAAGAGATCTCGTCGTCGATCTGTCGTTGAGCCCGAGGCCAAGCCCTGTGAGAAGGAGATTCGCGAGAAAGAGAGAAAGCCGGAAGGTTCTCGCCGCCACCGAACTAGCCAGGAGAAGGAGCCCCGTGAGAGCCGTGAAGCCCGCGAGCCTCGCCCAAGCCGTGAGAACCGCGAAACTCGCGATCGCACTCATCGCCGCCGACGCGATGAGTCTCCACCCAAAGAACAGTCGAAGCTTAAGGGACTCATCAGAGCCATCACTGCGTTCTAAACCTATCTTTGCCTTTGAGCCTTTGCTTTTTTTTCTTTCTATATATATGACTGGGGATGAGAAATGATGTGTATGATGAGTGATTGATATTGATGACTGCATAAAGGCACCTGGGAGCAACGCATTGCCGGAGTACATTTTTTCCTGTGTTGAAGACTGTTTGAATCAGACTGTGAGCATAAGTAGTTAGGCATTTCGATCTATCAAGTTCAACCGTTGAAGATTCGTTTGATCATTGTTTCTACCCATTCGTTCTTTTCAAGAGACGTAGATGATCCAAATTTATTAAACAATGCCTATGAATCATCCCAAGCCCCCCGTGTATTGGGTATCATCATCATCATCATCAGCGTCATGAGGACATGGAAATTGTCCACATTGCAGAACACTCAGCACAGATGCTAAGCCATCAATCCCGAGCCTCGTCTTTCGCAGGGATGACCCTAGAACACCACCCACACCACGCACGATGTAATCCATCCTCCTCCCGGACAAGATATTTGCCTGTCTCTCGTTCATCCTCATACTCGACCACACAAGCACCTACCATAACCCTCTTCTTCGACTTGTGTTTGACTCTCCCGCCGAGTCCAATGATCTCCTGTCTGAAATACCCTGGCTCCTCATCCTCATGAACATCATTTGACAAGTGATCATGATGCGGATGGCCCGTCGGACTGTGATTCGCACTACTAGAATCACTAGCTCCCTCATCTGCTTCGCAATCGACTTCAAGCTCGATCTCCTGCGCGGCAAGACATCCTTCGCCGCGCCCGCATTTTACGCCCTGCGACCCTTCGCCGATACCAGTTCCGAGCCCGCCGCCAAGATATGTGCTGTACCGAGTGCGCCACGCCCATACGCGTCTGTATGTTGTGTCATTGCTGCGCAGGGTCTGGCCGCATGGCGTACAAAGCCAGACAATATCATCGCAGTTGCACGGAGTATGGGCGAAAGCCCCAAATGCAGCTGATTTCGATCCATCATTGAAGAGGTCTGGGGTAGTAGGCTCTGTGTGCGTATGAGAGAGGTGGCAGGAGAGCGGTGCGGTGCCGCACGTTCGACAAAGACGACGGATTCGACTTTTAAGTGTAGTTGAAGAAGGCGGTTTGATCGTGCAGTTCTATGGAATTTTAGAATTGGCTGCTATCTCGGATGGGCATGTTTTCACTTACTCTGCATACGACCTTGTTGCAGCGGCGACACTCGCCTACCATGTCGCGTGCGCATTTGCTCACTTTGCCGCGCGTCATACGCCCTGGTTCGCCATTTCCTTGGCTAAGAAGGCGTAGAACGGATTTGACGCTGTTGGGGATAACGGCTCGGCCGTCCAGCATTTCTGCTACGGTCTCGATGTATTCATTCTCACAGCGGAGGGTTTCACGGACGAGCTGGTGGCGGAATGGCGCTAGATTCGCGTGGAATTGGCGGCATGTTCGCGATAAGGCGTGGAGGGTATTCAAATCGACGCCACGGGCGATTTCTTTGACGATGCTAGAGCGGCCCCGGAGTTAGTCTTGTGTTGAGTCGGGATTGGGAAGTGGGACCGTACGGGTAGCAGCTCAACGCTGCCGAGAAGGCGTTGCGGTTTGGATTGTCAAGTTCTTCGCGCGTCGCGTCTCCGCGCTCGTCATCCGAGGAGGTAGGTGAGGGCGGGAGTTCAGCGGAGTCGGCGGTGGCGACCGGCACCATCAGCTGGGGGAAGGGCTTCTCTGCAGAGAAAGCGCGATGCTCAGAGGGATCGTCCAAGTCGACAAACACCACCATATTGCAACTGCCATCAGAGGCTGGAATAGATCAGCACATCAGATAAGATGGAAGATCCGACTCTTTTCAAGGAGTCGGTGGGGAATCGGAGTGGCTCTTCTCAAGACCCTCTGCGGCAGGCGTGTTCCGAGTGGGATGATACACTGTGAGCGATGTCGTGCTCCGTTCTTCGGTGATTGAATCTGAATGACTAAAGAAAACCCTAGACGCCGTAAAAGGAGGAAAAGGAGGAATAAGAGGGAAGGTAGCTTAGATGATTGCCTGCGCATGCCAGATGAAGCTATTCCAAGGTCACCGGGCCTATGATGACATCTCTCCCCTCTTTTCTTTTTTTCCCGGTTTTGCGATAAGATTAGTACTTTCCGACTTCCGATTCCATCAATGCTTCTAAAAAATGGTCCATGAATGCTGTGACGGCGAATTTCTTTTCTTACTTTTCTTTTCTCACCATGTGTTCTTTGCTATTTGCAATTTTTTTTTCCTGGGTGCCCGACATGCTTTCGGCGATGCTATGCTAATCCGGCCTGCTGGCAGTATGGATTCCTACGCTAGGGAACAGTCTTAGGAATGACGCATTCAAGAGAGAGTGAAACATTTATATCGCCGATGAAAACACGATTGAACATCAAGACTCGGCTCATGGCCGCGGGACACGGAAGCGACTAGTTTGTTAGATCAACACTGAGTATTCGTAGGCGTGCAAGGAGTGAATGGAGTGAACACTAGCTGGTAGTTTGATAGCTACTGCATAATCAATATATTCGGAATTCTCTTCAAGGATTCTTATACGTAAGAACCCATAAATTAAAAACATTCGCAGCATTTCAGTAGTCCTATTGGCAAAGAGTAAAATCTTTCAGCCCCGCATCAGGGACTTCTTCCTTTGGTAGACAGAACTGAACATTTTCTCCCTTAATGTTCTTGAACACACGCGAGTATTCGGTCTGGGATTTATTGATTGAACAGTTAGCAATCCGCTGAAAGGGAACAATACCGAGGCAGTAGGTGTACTTACACTTATGCGACTGACGAACTCGTCATAGATATTTTCCGCTTTCATCTTTTGACGGACAAAATCAGACACGCCCCCAAGCAAAGCATTGACCGTAGTAATCTTGCTATCCCAAGTCACCAGTGCGGAAACTCCTGTGCCGTCGACACGCACAGATTCGGTACTTCCATAAATGTCTTCGTAGCAGCGATCAGTATTAGTCTTAGGCCAAAGTGATATGACAAGCGGAACTCACTCTGCATTTTCTTTGCAAGAATCATATTTCTCCACCAGGCCAGACCAACTGACTTGTCAAACAAGATGGTCGGGAAAACACTATACGGAGTAATGACATCAAGTTCCTGGACAGTCTGGTTGGCGATTGATGGGATACCAGCGTTCGATATATATCCGATAACATCTCCAGTCGAGGGGTCAGTGATGTTATTGACTGATGCGAACATGCCGGGTACTCTGGTGACGACCGAATTGCAGGTCCGAACACGTTCTGCATTTTCGTATACTCGTCTTGAAGAAAATTGTTATTTGGAGACAATCTATGGACCCCAGAAATTGAACTTACCTAACAATATCAATATCGTAGTATGGCATTTCCATGACCTTCCAGGTCTCGTGGCTGGAGAACCAATATCCTAGTCCCAGAGTCAGAGGCGAATACCGAAGTTGTGAGTGAGCTTCTTACCTTTCTGGACAGTGATAGGCCCAAAATCGCCCATGTGGTAGTCCACGCTGACTAGCTGAGGTCGCTTGACGTTCCAGAGTGCTTCCTTATCAGAATCCGATAGGCCACCGAAGAATTGGAGCCAGAATGTAAACAGTTCACCCTCGTAAGGGTCATTGAGTAGACCGTCGCCCTCGCATGTGTAGGACTGATCAGGGTGATCAATGGGTAGAGATTGATCTTTGAGATCAATTACAGCGCAAACCCGACCATTGCCTTGGTAAAATATCTGTTCATGAATAAGCATTCGAACCAGACATCAAAAGGCAGACTTGGGAGGTGAGCTCGAGAATTACCTTGGCAGCAGTGGTCTTGGTATAGTCCATCCAAATTTGCCACTTTTGAGCAAGGCTGGCATATGACTTGTCTCCGGTGCTCTCAAGAGCCTGAATAAACCCGTAGACGGCCCACAGAAGTTCACTTTGATAGTCCGACATTAGCGGCTTCTTCTTCTAATTGAATCACACATTTCGTACCTATTGTCAAGAGCAGGAACGCGATTTACCCAGTCCCATGTGGGTGTGATTTCTTGCGTACTTGAGGTGAACCAAGGCAAAAAGCCACCAAAGCCTGGGTATGTCTCGTTGAATTGCAGATAAGTCTCCAACTTAGTCTCCATGATAGAAGCGGCAATCCGGGGAGCTGCGCTTGGTTGATCCGGAGAAAGAAAGCGAGCAGCCAGCGAGGACCCGGCCATCGCATGGGCATACAACATGATTTGAAGCGACTATGGGTAGAAGTCAATTGGACATTTACATCAAGACACTGGCTGGAGATATATCTCTTACCTCTTTGCTGGCGGCGCTGAATGGATGCTTCAAGGTTCTCTCTCCGGTAACCCAATCGATGTTAGTTCCATCGTAAGACATGCCGTTTTCTGAGTTGTAGGAGACATTGTTCTGGTGGAATTTCCCCTCCCAATACAACAGATCATTCATGAAATCAGTAGGGTCGCGAAGTATTTGCTCCTGGGTATACTCAGATGCAAAGCGGCATGACGGCTTGTTCGCCTGGCTTGGCCTTTCGGGCAGAGCTCGGACCAATGCCGCGCAAAGAAACGTCGATATAGAGACTTGAACGAAGCGCATTTTGGTAGGGCTTGACTGGAAGCCAACGATTTCCGGAGTGCACGATAATTTGATACTGAGTAACACCGACTTATATAGATCGCTCCCAGTCTAAATTGATCAAAACAGGTGATTAAGCCAAAACTCTCTGCCTGACATTTCCCCGCGTCTTGTGAATCGATATCCCCGGAAGACTTTGGACCCGTAGCCAACCAGATCCACGCAAATGATCGACTACTTGACACATGCAGACAATTTCAAGATCAAAGATTGGCTTAATGAATTTCCACTTCGCTGGGTTGGCATCCCTGCTATTCCATTTTACGAAATCCGCATTCGGCGTTCGAAACGAAAGACCCACAAACGGGAAAACGATCAACATCCGCATTGACACGGCTTCGGAGAAACGGGGAAATTCAGACAACACCTCGCGGAGCTCCGCCTAGTGAAGCTAGGCGAAGCTTGACATAGGTGGAGCGGCATAGAACTCTCACCCATGAAAACTCTGATAGGGTGATTGAAAGTAATATGAAATTTCGGCATCTTAGAGTAACGTATTCCACCACCTTCCCGCCCACACCACCTTCCCGCCCACCCAACCAAATTTCGCGTCTCCGCGTATCCCCAACCACTTTGATCACCTACAATGCCACCAATTCGTTCTAAAACCAAGCAAGAATCTCTCCACCAAGAGGGTAGGATCGAGCTTGCAATACAAGCTATTCAGAAAAAATCAATTCCGTCTATTAGGGGCTGCTGCGCAGACATATGACGTACCGCGTTCCACGCTACGCGACCGCCTCGCAGGCCACTCATTTCGGTCAACCAGACGCGCAACATCCTATAAAATGACCCAAACAGAAGAGGATACGCTTACCCAGTGGATCCTCTCTATGGATGCTCGCGGCGCAGCCCCTGAGGCACTCTACGGTGGAAGATATGGCCAACTTATTGCTTGCAGCCCGCGGTGTTGATGCAATTGGCCTAAATTGGGTTACTCGATATATTAGCCGGACACCGGCCATTCAATCACGCTTCTCGCGTCGGTATGACTATCGACGTGCGGAACAAGAAGATCCCCGGATTATACGTGCATGGTTTCGCCTATTGCAAGAGACTATTTCGCGCTATGGTATCCAACCTGATGATATCTATAACTTTGACGAAACAGGCTTCGCAATGGGCCTTGTTTCTACCGCAAAGGTAGTCACCAGAGCTGAATACTATGGCCGTAGATTTGTTCTGCAGCCAGGCAATCGCGAATGGGTGACTACAATCGAAACAGTTAATGCTACGGGCTGGTCTTTACCGCCGATGATTATATTTAAAGGCAAACGTTTTATCGAATCCTGGTTCTGTGCCGATGTCCCTGGTGACTGGCGTATCGAGGTCAGCGACAATGGGTGGACTACTGATGCAATTGGTCTTCGATGGCTTGAAAAGCTATTTATTCCTTTAACAAATGGCCGGCGATGTGGGCGATACAGGCTATTAATTCTCGATGGTCATGGCAGCCACCTTACGCCCGAATTTGATCAACTATGCACGAAGAACGATATCATACCTCTTTGTATGCCTGCGCATAGCTCGCATCTATTACAGCCACTAGATGTTGGCTGTTTCGCTGTTCTAAAGCGATCATACAGTCGCTTAGTCGACCAGCAAATGCGTCTAGGAATCAACCTTATTGACAAGCTTGATTTTCTTACGGCATACCCACGCGCGCGCCAGGATACCTTCCAGGTTAATACTATTGTGAATGCCTTCAAAGCGACTGGTATTGTGCCGTTAGATCTAGAACCAGTGCTATCGAAGCTTAATGTTCTAATTCGGTCACCTACACCAAATGCGGAACGACCTACTAGCAAATCAAGCAATTATTGCCCTGAGACACCAAGGAATATTACCCAGCTATCGAAGCATGCTAAATCGGCTAAGAAGCTATTGAAATATCGGTCGGAAAGCCCACCAACACCTACCAAAGACATTATCAATCAAGCATATAAAGCATGCGAAACGGTAATGCAAAGTATGCTTCTATTAGAGAAGGAAGTCAGAGATCTACGCGCTGCGAACAAGAAGCAAATACAGAAAAGATCTCTATCCAAACGGCAGATAGAACGCGCTGAAGGTATGGCTATATCTGAAGCCCATGAGCAAGGCATTGGTCTATTAAGCAATATAGAAGATGACGGGGTGGTCTCTACAATGCCCACCCGGAAGGCTTTAACCACCAATAGTCAGACCAACAGACGTCAATATGCATGCAGCGTATGCAGAAGGCCTGGCCATAGGGCTAATTTCTGTACAGAGAAGGTTTAAATTGAATATAAAGGCGTTGTGGTTATTTAATTGCTTCATAAATATAGAAGTAGGTGGGTGGGTGGGCGGGAAGGTGGTGTGGGCGGGAAGGTGGTGGAATACGTTAATCGACGCAAAGTATCCGATGCCTTCGAGTCAAGTCGGGTCAAAATGTCAAGTAACACCGAGAGATCATTCCGCGCTCTAACAGATAGTGGTGAGCTCTCATGCTGATCAATGATCTCAAGTAGACTGGCTCCAATAAGCCGGATCTTTTCGACCTGCTCGATAATTAAAGTCTTGTCCTATGGTGTGTGAGGCAACAGACTTACACATGGTTCACCATTCACCTGCAATGTCCAGAATGGAGCATCGCAAATGACACGCAGCATGTCGCGTGCGATATCGGTCTTTCTCAGTAACAATATGTCATTGCGTGTCGGTGGGTAATGATTGAACTCTTCTAACTTCTGTGTAATCACCATCTTAAGACAGTGTAGTGAGACGTAAAGATTTGCCGCTTGAATACCACATTGTCTCATTAGACTACTAAGTCGACTGCTTTCTTCGCCGACATTCATCACAAGCTTGTCTGGTTGTAGCAGTGAGGGCAAGTTATCGAGCGAGGTGGCGAAAAGCACGTAGAGGTGATCCAATCGGTACCTCTCCTCGGCTGTAGGGGCCGAACGAGCGACACCGTTGACTGTCTTGCTTTGGTCTATCAGTCGCATCTCCAGGAGCAAATCCGATGCACTTTCCCAGAGCCGGATATTGGCGTTGAAGCCTGCGATGAAACTCTTTCGAGTATTTGTATCATCTGGATCGGCACTTTCTCGGTGTCAGGACATTCTCATCCTCAATTCCAGTGGGATATCCAATGGTGATTCCTGAATTGAATGAGAACTTGTGAATGGTGATTGGCCGGTTATTCAAGATTGCGGCTGATTTATCACCAATATAGACTATCCAGAATGCACGTCTTCGAAACTCTGCCTCGAGCGGCGAGAGACCCTGTAAAGATTCCTCTTCATGCATCTGCATCACTTGTGCCAATCTGGTAGCTTCGCCGAATATATGCCACGACAGTCGTGGTTTGCCTGCTGCGTGCATGCAGTTGGAGTGAAAGTAACGGATCGCAACAGAATTGGCATTTGGATATTCAAGATCAGACTCCAGGTACGTGATCAGGCAGTTACGAGAAGCTTCAAGGAAAATCTCCGCGATGCTCTCGCCTTCTGGGAAGATGCTTTTCGGAAGAAGGAATGCTGCCTCGGCGCAGACAGCCGTTATCAATGTGAAAGTAACATCTGGCCACAATTCTGGATACTTCAGACTATTGAGCCCGTACATCAGACTATTCGCCGTTGTGTTATCTCTCCGGGCAACAAAGAAGTTGAGTCCATCTCGAAGACTGGGTTCATGAACAAGTGGGATCAATGGGAAGAGATACTGGAAGAACAGCTCGAAAGAGTGATTAACAGTTCTTTCTAGATTTGCCGATGGATCTCGTGAGTACAGTGCATGTGCTAGATCTTGCCATCGTTGTACGGCTGAGATGGCCCTTGCAGAAGCGGCCTCGGAGATGGAAGTTCGAACAGTATGAGCTGTTTCGGGCGAGAGCGCGGGATCCACAGCTGTAAGACTGGAGCCCCATGCATCAAGTGATATTGCAGCGGCAGTTGGGGTGATACACAGACCAGTGTTAGGACTACGTCCCGAGAGATCCAAAGAAGGCGCCGTGGGGCTATCCAGGCAACTTGGATGTGCCTCACTGGTGAACTTATGTCGCTTTGTCTTGGGTCCTCGTCTAGCCAGCGGCAAATTAAACGTGCATGGTTCTCCCGATAATCGACAACTGCTGCATATTGACGATAGATCCGAGCAGTCGCACTACTTCAGCGTTACTCTAGCCGTTGAGATTTGGCCGGGGCAATTTCTGTTGCACTTGGCGCTCACCTTTGCTTTTCTCCGTCGGCATCGATCACACGCTCTGGCCGGTGCTCGAGATCTGGCAGGGCTGGAAGCTGCCATCAAATTTGATACGGCGATGCGATCTGGAGTGACGGAGAAATGTGTCGAGGAAGGACCCTGACATTTGGGCGTTAGCATCGGTCAAATCCCCCCCCCCGCGTCTTGAATTTCGCCGACGCGGGATGTCGAAGCGGGGAATGTCCAGTCGAGGTCTTAGTAGCGAGCTTTTACCCCAACATTTTGCCTAATTATTGCTAAATTCGGGTTCACAATCCCGAGAAAGAGGTGAGATTTATCGAGTAAAAGTATGCAATTCATTTATCTTGGTTCCATTCTAGTCTTTCGCAATTCATGACAATCTGTGAAATGATTCTAACAATCTCACACATAAGACGCTTTAAATTCGTGCCCTGTCATTCCTAAGAGGAGATGACTCGCCACTTTCTGTCCAAGTTTGGGAATTCACTGCACCGATTCGCTCGTCGAACATGCCCTTCAATTGCAAGGCAGACTTCTTTGGCGTTCTTGCCAGAGTATCGTAGTCGGTGAAAGTGACACCAAATCGAACGCCATAACCATCAGACCATTCTAAAAGACTTAGTTCACCAGATGCAGCAATGGTTGCCAGATGAGACTTACCCAGATTATCCATCAATGACCACGCGAAGTACCCTCTAATATCTGAGCCATCCTCGTTGCAAGCCAGGCCGACTGCATCGACATGGTCTTGGAAATATCGAACCCGATAGTTATCTTCGACGGCCTCTTCACAGGCCATCTTGTCCTCACCCGGACATGGGCATCCATTCTCGGTGATATAGATTGGCTTGCCATATTTCCGGTATACTCGGGTCAGATGCTTGCGGAAAAGACTAGGAGTCGAGCGAAGCCAATGAACACCACTTGGTTCGCCGACTGAAACGCCCTGCTTGTCTTCCTGAAACTCTTCAACATTTCCCAGGAAATCATTCTCGGACGCAGGTTCATCTCGATGACGTGCAAACTGAGAAGTATAGTAGTTCATGCCGTAGAAGTCCATATCGGCCTGTTGAAGAAGATGCATTTCCGCCTGTGTAAACATGGGGAGTCTATCACCGAGCTGCTCTCTCATACAGACAGGATAATCCTGTGCCAGGCTACCGAATGAATCAGTATCTGTAAATGGGGCACCTCGAGACAATACTCACCAGACTGGGTTAGCAAACCATCCGATGTGGAACTCCATGCGGCGTTCTGCAGCGAGTTTGTCACGCTCATCTTGGCTGTCCCAGGGTTCGTAATAATCGCCGTTGAGTGAAATACCAATCTTGCCACGTTGGATAGCTCGAAACTCTCTGTTATACAGCGCGACAGCACGAGCATGGCTCATGATCAAGGACTTTCCCACGATCCAGGGCTCCGTGGCCGTGTTACCCTCTGTTGACTGTGGATTGATGCTGCTTCGTCCAGGCGCATTTCCACCAGTAGCGTAACCCTCAACCGGTCCGTCAGTGAGGGGTCAATCATTGAGCCAATAAACTTACAAAGATGGACACAATCCAAGGCTCATTCAGAGTAATCCAATTCTTCACCCGGTCTCCAAAACGCTCATAGCAGACCTTAGCATATCTTTCAAAGTCAAGTTGTGACTCTTCCACATTCAGCCATCCACCATATCGGTCGTGAAGTGCTTGAGGGAGATCCCAGTGGTACAAAGTGACCCACGGTATAATGCCCCTAGCAAGCAAGGAATCAATGAGCCTGTGGTAGAAATCGATGCCGAACTCATTGAGAGGGTCATTTCTCCCACCCAGAGGAATGATCCGAGACCAAGAGATTGAGAATCGGTAAGACTTAGCACCATATCGTGAGAGAAGATCGAAATCTTCTTGAAAGCGGTGGTAGTGGTCGCAAGCGATATCTCCGCTCGCTCCTTTGGTCCGAGTAGGCTCTAAATGACAGAAGGTGTCCCAAATTGACTTCCCTCGACCATCGCCATCGACAGCTCCTTCAATTTGATAGGCAGCTGTCGCAAATCCCCATTCAAAATCGCTGGGCAGCGGAATAGGAGACATAATGCGCGTCTTTGCGGTTTGTTCGGAAAAGGCAAATCGACACTTGAGATGCGAAGGTTTCAAGTTAAAAAAAAATGTGAAATCTTGGGGAAAGCTCATAGCAGACAGCTAGCTCTGAAACTATTAGATGGGGTTATCCCGCATAGTTTCGGCGATTTACTGGTCAAGACTCGACCCGAGTTTTGCATTTCGCCGTTTCCCCGTTTCGCCGCCAGGAACCCGAATGAAATCTTCACTTCCCCACGGGGCATTTCCCCGCAATGCAAGTTCTTTCCTCACCACGTGTGCTTCAAACCTTCCGAAAGTTTAGGGATGTTGGGATGTTCGTATTGCCAATAGAGCTGTCACTTCTATAAGAACTGCGAGAATGCCTTCAAACTGACAGAACTGCATTCCACTTGGACGATTGAGCCCAGTCTATTCCCTAGAGCATCGCAAATTCCTATAGCTGATAATGGCTCCTGCTGCTGCCCATGCGGCTGAGGGCATCATCACGTCCATCGATGTGGACTCGATGCCGCCTTTCTGGCGCCGGAAAAATGGAATTTTGCTCTATTTTCTCTTAACATCCTCCCTGCTTGCAAGTGCAGCGCTCGGTATCGACGGGGTAAGTTCATAGTTCTCCAACGTTGGTCTAAATACGGTCTAAACTAGTCTAGTCCATGACGAATGGCATGCAGGTCTTGGAATCCTGGCAAAACCGATTCGGACATCCCGAAGGTGCCAAGTTGGGCTTCTTCGGCGCGGCCAATGCCATTGGCGGCGTGATTCCCTTCATATTCCTGAGTTGGATCGGTGACAAGTTTGGTCGACGCTTACCAACCGCACTGGGGTCCGTCATCATTATCACCGGCGTGATCATTGAATTCTTTGCTACGTCGTTGAACATGTACATTGGAGGGAAGATCGTGCTGGGCGTAGGATCTTCGCTCATTCAAATGGGTGCTCCTGTCTTGGTCACTGAGTTATCTCATCCCAAGGAGCGTGTTCAAATCACCACTTTCTACAACACTTCGATCGTGCTTGGATATGTCATTGGTGCCTGGGCCACATTTGGCTGCTACAGAATCTCTAGCCAGTGGTCTTGGAGGCTTCCAACTTTAATCCAAGTCGTTCCTTCGGCATATCAATTCTGTCTGATTTGGTTCTGTCCTGAATCCCCTCGCTGGCTGATTGCAAAGGGCCGCCACCAGGAAGCGCGCCAAATACTAATCAAGTATCACGGGGAGTGCGATCCTAACTCCGAGCTGGTCAATGTCGAGTGTGCCGAGATCCAACAGGCTCTGGATAAAGAAGTCGAGAGTAACATGACGTGGAAAGACTTCTTTTCTTCTCGAGCTAATCTCAAGCGCATCTTTCTCTGCTTTGCGACTGCAGTATTCAGCCAAAGCTCTGGTAACTTGCTTGTCTCGAATTATCTCACACAAATTCTCAAAGACACGGGCCTGAAGACGGAGTACGAAATCACACTTGTGAATGGAATGGTCACATTGTGGCAATACATTGTCGCCATTTTCGTCACATTGATTATCGATCGATTCCGCCGCCGCTTCTTCTTCCTTACCGGGTCCGGTGGCGTTCTCGTCACCTTCATTGTGTGGACGATTGCCGCTCAACAATACCTGGAACACAATTCATTAACCGCCGGCCGTGTTGTGATCGCTTGTATCTTCTTTTTCCAAGCGTTTTACACTTTTGCGTGGACCAACCTTATTGTCACGTACCCTCTCGAAGTTGTCACTCTTCAAATGCGAGCCAAGACGTGGGCATTCGTTCTACTCACGATTCAAGTAGCATCTATCTTTGGAAGCTACGTCAACCCTATTGGACTGAAAAACATTGGGTGGAAATTCTATATCTATTATGATATATGGGTGTTCATCGTCTTCCTCGTCGTTTACTTCTTCTTCGTTGAGACAGC
This sequence comes from Penicillium maclennaniae, assembly GCF_028827695.1. NCBI lineage: Eukaryota > Fungi > Ascomycota > Eurotiomycetes > Eurotiales > Aspergillaceae > Penicillium > Penicillium maclennaniae. Next base: position 2,758,413 of record NW_026623220.1, read on the forward strand.
TGGTCCCACCCTTGAGGAGCTGGCCTATCTGTTTGAAGGGGAGGATACGAAGCGTGAGCTAGTTGAGAAGATTGAAGAGAAGAAAGAACAAGTTCAATACGAAGAGCATGTGGAGGGCAAGTCTGCCTAAAAGATTATCTCGTGAACGCTGTATTTTCAAAGCTATTAGTTTACTCAAGGATGGCACGGCGTTTCGCAAAGCGTATTGTTCTGGACCGAATAATGAATCTCCCAATTCTATGAACAATTCAAAACCACGTATCCATTCGTTAGTAGCATCCATTCATCAAATCCCTCATGATACCTCGGGCCGGTATCTAGAAGACACTGCGATTCCGTTTATAGCCGCACGACCTCGGGGCAAATCGGCCACAACACCTGGCCACTCAGTGCATGCGGCTCAAATCAAAACGCGAAACAGCAAAGAGACCTCCGAGGTACTCAATTCCAGCATTCAATACGATTAACAAGACAAGAGAGAAGATAAGAACATACATTCCACTAGACCTAGATGCTGTACTCATCACATCTCCACCAAGCACGCGCCACGGCGGGCGCACATCAATACCGAACCAGGAAGGTCCCAAACCCACTTCGACACCATCAACCCACTAACCCCAAAACCACCGTGAACCCGTTCCAAAATTCACCCCACGAAAAAAGAAAAAGTGAAAAAAAAAAAGAAGCAATTGCAAGTAGAAAGCCAGACAGAGCCTCGTGACACAAAACCCCCCCCCTGATCGACACGGGCGCCCGCCTCCACCGTTTCGAGCCGAGATGGTCTCGGTTGGGCCTTTGCGCGGTCCGGCCCTTGGGCTGAACCTATCATGGACACGGCTAACCGAACCCTATGTTTTTGTTTTTGTTTCTTTGCATTCATTCGCACTTGACGAGAACGAACGTGGAACTCGACTAAGACTACCACGTTGAGTCATACGCTAAGTCAGTCTTGACAATTTCCGGACAGGGGGTAAATGAGTCCATCGCTTAAGGTGGATGTTAACAGGCTTATCTCGGCTAGGCATAGGTCATCATACCTAGAAACTAAGGGCCTCTAGGAGAGTCATGAAAGCCTGGTACGCTTATGCAGTCTACGTGACAGGAAAGCGTCCCACTTGACCTAGAACGGCTTAACGAATTGACTAGTTTTGGCCGCTCACGCTTCTTGTTACAATGGGGACCACAGAATCGTGGTCCGCAGGGGTAATTTCCTTTTAATATAATTTACAGGGGGGGTTTGAGTTAAGGCACGGGGGAATCGGGTCGAGACCCATTTTGTTTGGCGCGGACACGGGGCCGGAGATCGACCGATCTTTCCTTCGCGAAATTGCGAACTCCTGAGATTTCGAAGTAGGTTTGGGGTTTTTGACGGTTGGCGTTTGGCGTTTGGCAAGTGGAGTTTGTGTCTCGAGCTGTAGAGTTGTAAGTTGTCTCTTTCTTTCTTGTTTTTTTTTTTTCTTCTGTTTAGCCTCGTGATCGTGTCCTTGATGCGATGTCGGACGGACAAATCCCGGAACGTCCGACAAAGAGGCTAAGTTTGCTCGTTACGATGCCGAGTCTCCGCGTTGCCGTTGAATGCGACCGTGGATGTCGGCGATCTAGTCAACCATGGTACTTGAGTTGGAGTAACCTATCAAGTATTACCCTTGCATGTTGCTTTGATGTTGATCCCAGGTGTGTTCTTTGGGTACGCTAAGTTCCTAGGCACTGTGAAAGCCAGGTAAAACGGTTAAAGTCAATGGCCCAAGTGTTTGTATATGCAATTCGCAGTTATGTACAGAAGATATTCGTATATCAAGTAAGATCAGGGGTATACAGCAGAACGCAAAACGCATCGTCAAATCATAGACACGCACACACGCACACACACACACACACACACATGCATATCCACCTTCTAGGGTAGATAGGGAAAGGAAAATGAAAGGAAAAAGTTTTCTCTGTGTTCGCAGTTGTTCGGTCTTTTGGTGGAGCCGCTTGCCCGGAGCGGGGACACTTCTCCACTGAGTTGCTCCCGCGGAAGCTCCGCGCTCACGACTTGCGATTCGCGACTCGGTGTCTGGGTCCGGTGTTCTCCGGCCCACGAATGGCGTTGAGGCATTTGAGCTCTGAACTAGCCGCGCATGTCTGGTGTGCCCAAACCCATGCTCATGAGACTTGTAGCGCTCGTCCCGGTGGGGAACGGCGGCACAGGGCGCATTGCCTCATGCGCGAGGCAAGCTAGCAGGGGAAGAAAAAAGGTTCATCACAAGTCATCAAGCGGAACAAAGTCCGATACTTCGATATCCTTTCACATGGCCCACTGCTTCCAATTCATGGACTGGAAGTGAGCCAGGGAATGCACATGTTCGTCGTATGGCAAGCAGTCGGCGCTGGACCAAGAGGGGGAAGGGTAGTGGCACTGAACAGGAGGCTGGACCAAGCTCTCTTCCAGAGAGATGGGCACCATATGTGAAGGCGGCAGGCCGTCGTGGCCGTCCCATCGCAATGGTGAATGCATCTGGAGCGGAGAAGAGGTGATGTCGCTCTTCAAGATATTTTTGGGGTAGTGTTCAATAACTGAAACGGATGCGGAGGAAATGGAGGAACTGGAGTGAGGAGGGAGGGAGAAAGTTGCATCGGATAGAGGCGAAGGGCAGGTCTCTGCAGGCGAAGAGTAGAAGGGGCTGTCGACGGTTTCGGGGAGGTGATTCTGAAACAAGTTTGCTGATGGGCGCTGCTGCAGAGGGAGGCTCATGCCGTTCCACACCAGAGAGCAGTCACTGGCGAGTTCCGGGTGCACGCCAGGAGCCACGAGAGACCCAACCGACATGGAGCTCGATTGCTGGGGAGTGGTGTCGAGGAGAGATGCGCTATCCATAGGCAAGCAGTGGGGAACGGGAGTCGGGTCATTAATGACGGGCGTCTGGCGCTGTAAAGCCCATTGAGATTCCGGTTGTGACTCGAGCTCACTGCAATTGTCAGCTTGCGGTCCTATTATTTGCACAAATGACCCAAGGGCAACTCACTGTCTCTCCATGTGGCGGGCCAGTAAATCCGGCCTGTGAAAGGCCTTCTTGCAGCCACTCTCGGAACAACGGTACGAGGCTTCGGGGTTGTGATTCAATTCATGGCGTCTGCGGTGCTCAGCGCGGGTGAAGACCTAGTGTACCATTAGAGTCAGCTTCCTTGCGCATCACGGTTGAAGTAGGCGCATACCTTGTTGCAGCCAGGGAACTCGCAGGCATGTACACGCTTCCCCTTCTTCGCTTTGCTGATACGGCGGGTGGTAGGAGTATAGGTGACATCCATGGAAGCGCCAGTCTGTGAGCTGCGGCGCACGTTTTTGCGGCCGACCATGGTTGATACAGTAGAGTGAGGCCCAGGAGACGGCGATGTGGAAGCGGGGGAATTGGGAACAGAGACGATGTGGTTGTCGGACTGAGTATTGGAGCTGCGCTGAGTAGAGGATCTTCCGGACCATCCTACAGACACGGAGGAAGGTAAGATATATAGGAAAAGAATGGTAGGTGATGTAATTGGGAGAAACAGCAACTGGGGGAAGGTGGACTGATATAGAAAGATGGGGGACTAGGCTTGGACTCAGATCCGGATGAATAGGCGGCTTCCCAAACAAAATAAAATGAATTAAATAAGACGAAATCATGGTAAATAGAGAAAAAAAATGGAGAAAATAAAATCGAAATTATTTACCAAAATAATTACAGGCTAACCTTAGATCAAAGGGAACCAAGCCCGGGCGCGGAGGCGATGATCGCTCGGGATGATCAAGCATAAGCCCATCCTAAAATTACACCACGTTGTTGCTCAGTGCGGCTGAGGCGTGAAACGATACTAGAAAGTTACACCGTATCCATGCAGTGTAGACCCGTGTCAACGGCTCGTGAGGCGCCGATCCAGCGCCCGCATGAGGGACACAGCCAACAGGGGGTTTTCTTCGGTGTTGGTTCTAAGATAGTGCTCTCTACCGCCGTCCCAAAGGATGGCGCCTTCTAGTTCAGCCAACTTGAATTTACAAAAAAAAAAAAAGAGAGAACCTTCTCATGCTCAGGGTTCTCATGATAGAGTTCTCACAAAGAACGGAACAAGGACATTCCAAATGGTGGATCTAGGGCAGTCCCCGAGTCCAAGCTCCCACGGAACGCAACGGGTTTGCCCCACTAGGGGAACAGCCCTCCGTCATGGTTCTCCACGCTCTGGGAAACTCGCAGGATCGCACTCTATGCCTGAGAGGAGTATGCGGGTAAGCCTGGCCCTTTCACTCAGTGATTGGTTAGTCTCATCATCTCATGCGTTGAATTTCCATGTAACATGGGTTAGGTGCCTTGTACTTTTGTTCTTGAGGCTGAAAAGAAATTTCTTTTCTTTTTTCAGGGCGCTCTGTTATTTCACTTTATTTTCATTCTTTTTTTTTCCCTCACAATTTGAGATGATCCATGGAAATTTGCAATTCTGGTGTTGATACTCTGGACGGAAAGACCATAGGATGATCAGAGCAGCGCCCCTTCCCAAGTGGCACCAAAGCCTGAGGTGTGGAAAAGTCCGGGTCAGCCTAGTGGGTCTGTGAGTGCGCCTTAGGAGGCAGAGAGGGCTTCTTGGCCCTGGGCCCGTAGCTTGTTTCACTCCTGTTGATCCTTTACCGTATGAGGTGAATGAACGATTCCCTTGTTCGGGCCCGAGAAGTTTCCCAACGTCAGGAACTCGATCTCCGTAGTTTGTATAGGTATGAGAATAGCCTCAGGTCCCCCATTTTTGCAACCAACCCAAGAAACACGGTGTGCATCATGCCCTAATCTGTTTCTTTTCAGTTTTGGGGGGCCTGCGCCCTGACTGCACCTTGCACTCTGCATCCTGCACATGACTTGATTTGCCCGGGCATGCACCCCATGCTGCGTGGCATACAAACCTGGCCCTCATGGCATCCGGTTACAGGGGGGGCCTAGTAGTCAGATCTGCGCCAGTGGCAATGACCTACATTCCTGAAACACGATGCTCTACCAGCATTCTGGAAGAAATCCTTCGTTCTGCATTTGCCACGAGGCAAATCGCCACGCTTATGGGGAATAACATGCAAGGGCAATAGTCTCACGTACATTCTTACCTCCATGCTGCCGAATCAGCAGTATAATAGTGCCAAAGTCAGCGTCGAGGGCGTGGGAAATCTTTGAACGCCCCACCAAATCCCCCATTTAGCAGTCGGTGCGAAGTCCCGTGCCGACCTTTACACTCCGTACAGCACAAAAGACAACCTTGCAACCCCCGTTCTGGTCCAGATCTCCGGGCGGCATGCGCGTGAATGTCAAAAATCTCATGGCTCACAGCTCAAGACCCAAGTTTAGAGCTTCAAGCCCAGGGGGGGGCTGGTTTGCTCGTCTCCCCCCTGGTTAATAGCATCTCGGCTCCTCGTCTGATCGCGACCCTAACTGTATCTTATCTAGTCTCGACAAGGGTCGACGTACGGTAATTTCGCTTGCCCGGTGCTCTGGTTGGTGGTTCGCGCCAGTTCCGTCGTGCAGTGCTTTCCCCTCACGTGGAGGGTTACAATGCCATGTTGAGATAATGCGGATCATGACGAGGTCCTGTACCTAAAGATGATATCAGGAACGGTCCGATCGGCACGATACTGGAACTTCGATTTCGGGAACAAGCAGCGGGCTTCTGTATTCATTGTCTAGCACGCTGGCCATGCCTTTCCCATGTACGGCGCAAGGTGTGTTCCCGCGGCACATACGTTCACATCGAGTGGCCCCTACTATTATCTTCCCCTGTCTCATCGCTTGAAGATTACAGATGATTTGACCCTCACCATAACAATAGAGCATAGCCTACGGTACAGCCTCCAAGTCGAAGGCTCTCTGCAGAGTGAGTTTGGTGGTCGCGAGTCAAGGTTCACAATTGAGTGTTGGTTCTTTTTTTAGACGTGGCAGATCCCGTTACTTGAATCCCAGCGACAGGGAGCCACTCGGTGTTGGCACGAAGTCACCAAGGTACCCGATTCAATGAGCTCCCCGAAATGAACTCTATACAATTTGCAGAAAGGTCGGAGCTCTGAGCCTCCCCCCGGCTTTTCACCTGTCCTAGGAGGTTGGCCATCGACATGTCGAGCTTTCACAGAGAGATCAACAACTCGGAGAGTCCCCGGAAATTATCGGGTGTCAAGGCAGAAACCTATGAGCGGAGAAGCTCCGTAACGAATCGCGTCATGACGAAGATCTCCATAACGAGGCTCTTGTGGACCGTCTTTGGTGGTCTCGGCTTTTGGAGATGGGACAGTGAGTGTCCCCCTGTCGCGCTCATAGCTTTTTGAAGATAAGAAGTGGGTCCATTTCCAATCTCAGGGAGGAAGGTCTTCATCTCTGCGACGAAATCCATCCTCGCGGCCACTAGTCCACTCCATCTCACCTAAGATCGAGTGGATCGTCTTCAACCAACGGCTTCTATATCAGTTGCAGAAGCGTGGTCATGAAGACTCGACTGCTCAGATGGATCCGCGTGGGTTGGCTAATGTAGTCTAAAGTAGTGAGGTACGCAACCTAACTGTCGGGATTCCGTGCTCTCTCCAAATCAGGGAACCTCTTCATTATCCCAATCAGGTTGGTAATCTCCCCTAGGTCACCTCTTATGACTCGTTCCATTGCATGCCCCCCCTAAGTAGCTTGAATAACTCGTCTCGGTGGACTGAAGCCTCCGGCCTCCGACAATGGTCGCGACCCTAGCTCTGACCTTACTTCCCGAAATTCTCCCACCTCGAGCAGGACGGTTCATGACCGTTAGGTTCCAACCCGGGTCCACAGTCTCCTGCTAGTAACTATCCTTACCTGTCAAGCGCCATCAGCCTCATGCCTATGCCAGGGCTGTACATTATCCCCTCTGGGCTTAGTGAGAGAAGCGACCACCCACCTCCCACTGCGCCTTGGCGCACTGGTGATGAAGCCATCCTTTTATCCTTCTCTCGGCCGTTGTGTTGGTCCTAGCTGAATTGGGAAATTCTTGAAATTTCCTGACTACTGTACTTGGTCTCCACCCCGTGTCTTCGACCTGGCCGTTTGTATTTTACGGATGAGCCAAGCACTGCCCGGGAAGAGTGATCGATCTACACGGTCCGACCGATGGGGAAGGTGGAACGATCGCTGTCAGTGCTTCGGGATTTCCGTAGAGTGGATTCAGAGTAGTGCAGCGTTTTCAGACTATAGATTCTTGGCCTAGGGAGGACTAAGGGTTTCGAACTGGTAGTCCTCGGCCGAGTTGCATCTCGGGTAAACGCCGTCAATAAGGACGCGTTATCTTTTGGTTCACTACCTCGTGTTGACAGGTGTCTGGAGCCTTGAACAGTCCTTCACTGGCCCGGGCTATGCTTCGCGGGAGGGAACACCCTGCACTCCACACTCACAACCGCACCGATCAGCGGCGAAACCGCCAGAGTCCATGGTACCTGGACGGTACCTTGCAAAGGCCGCAAAAGCCATCAGCTGTGGGAGTGGTAGGTCAAAGTCAAATCTACGCCTGATGAATCCCTTTTTTTTGCAGATCATAATACTTGGCAATTGCTCTGCTCGTGACGTCCGCCCGATATGGTCGGACGCCCCGACTTCATAGACTGGGGGGCCTGAATGCACATCATGATTGACGTTTCCCTTGTCAACTGTAGATCTATCTTGGATGGCTACCTGCGCCTCATGCAGGTCCTCAGGCCGGCCCTATGGGGAGCGACGTTTCACATAGCGTGTGAAGATCAGGCCATGTGGCCGTCAGCAGTGGCAAGGCAGAACTGGTGGATTCTGCCTGGTCGCGTAGCTCATGTGTGTCTACGCTTTGTGATGCAATGAGCCCCGGATGTACCAATAAGTCGCGATACCGTCGGACGGAGTCTCGGACGGAGTCTCGGATCCAAGCATCTGCGATCGGAGTCCTCAACTTCTCACTGACTCGGTAAAGGATTCATCCATACACGTGGTTTTTAAATTGAGATGAACCGGGAATTGGTCGGCGAGGGCCGTCGAAATGGAACGAACCGAACTAGAGTTGAACTACATCGCAAAGCTTGCTCGGTTCATCTTCATTCCAGTATCGAGGATTTAGCCGACGGCCGAGTCCAGTATCACCTCGAACCCGTCCATACAACGAGAATGCCGCTAAATGAACCCCGGCTCCAGTCTCACTTCCCCTTTAAGTGGCCTTTCGCCACGGTCGGGATGCAGGATTCACACCCTTGTCTGGCCATGTGGCCGAAAGATCCCGGGTTCAAGGATATAGTGGGAACCGACTTAGCTCGAACGGGGAATTGAACGATCAGCACTATACAACTGTGTAACACTCATGTCTTTGGTAACGAACGAAGTCCTGAGTACTGTTTCCATGCGCCCAGAACGGGCTAGTGTATTGGCGGACGGCTATCGGGGGCCACACTACTGCACTGAGTATGCATTCCTGTGCCCACTAGACTATTCGAGGCCATTGTAAGTCGGTTTTGGGAGCGGGGGGAAGGATATTGTCCTGGGCCAATCTGAGGGGTGTTTCAGATTGCTTACACGTGGACGCTGCTGATCGTAGTGTTCATTTATTTATATCGACTGCAATGTACCGTCCCTCATCGACTCCTGCAACTTGTTGTCGTTTACCGTGAGAGTGCGTATGAAGATCCCGGGTTTAGATGAAACGAACGCCCGTCAAGCCATGTGCAGATCGTCTGTTTCAGGATATGTTTGTCGAGTTCGTTCTTGACTAGTATTTGTGGTGAGGCGTATTTGATGTGATGTACTTGGGATCTCCAATATAGAGCTCCTTTGCCTGTAATTGCGTGAGCTGATTCAAGGTTGTTACACACGGTGTTGTGATTGCTTCAACAGCTATCTAGCTCCTCTCTGGACCTATCTTCACGTGTGCAGATGTGCTTCACTAGGCTCTGAACAGAAAATAAAACAAGTGACCCGATTAATGGAAATTTACCGATCAAGCACCGGTCAATCACCGACTTCGACTTTGGACAAAGCATCGGCATCGGACTAGTGCACGAGAGGCCCTACCAACCCTTCCAACCCACACTTTTACGAGCAACCCAATCAAATATTCAGATCGACACGCCCCACAGCCCCATAAACAGTGTCGTGTTGCAGATCTCCAGTATGGACATCTAGATGATTGAGCCTTGTACAAGTCTACCGTCCAAATAAAGAATAGATTTCGACAAGCCTAATAGAGATGTTGGGTGGCTTGGCGGCTATTACCAAGGTGGTTTCCCTAAATACGGACACGCGCATTGCGTTGCATCAAGCCAACACAAAAAGCCCCTAATTAGCAACATTTGGCTTTGAAAGACAACAATGAGCTGCAGATTATGGTCTATTGTAGTAAACCAACAAGCCACCAACATTTCACAGTCAACGCACGAATCACTGCAATACCAGACCGCCATCAGCGCTTCTGCAAAAAAATAATACACCCTGGGCTTCTTTCTGGGGCTATGTCCAGTCCTCCACAACCTGTAGCGGTGACTCTCATCTGCAAGATGACATCACCCCCATGTTTTTTTCCAACGAGTCACATCTCGACTTTAATGTTGGTTCTTGGAGTATTCCTATTCGCTGCGATGAATTCCCGTAGTGCAGGCGTGCAGTGATCAGGTTTCAGGTGAAGTAGTGGACTACCGTGGTCTTTGTCAAAAAACATCCTTGCGCGATCGGTCTACTGAACTCCGCCCTGGAGCCCGATGTTAAGTTTAGTCCCCGACTCCATATCAGATGCGACGAGGAAGAGTGACACATCGTGGATTTTCAGTTTACTGATGCTTGCCGCCAAGTGTCCTCTATGGTTTCGAGTCTTATTGTTCCTACCGGAAATTTTAACTCGCGTGGCGAGCTCCCGCCTAGCGCATCCTCCCGGCCTAGGCACGGATGTGCATGATCTCATAATCTGATATCTGATGGAGACGTTATGATTGTAATATGTGCTGGACTTGCAAGGCTCCCATCACCATAAGCACACGTGGGCTGCTTTTGGGATGTACCTCGACCCCGCCTTCGATTTCCGGGGTCCCGATGTGCCTGGGCCCATGTGGCACAACTCTCAGGGATTGTGTCGTGAGGTTGGCCATGCAATATCGCTGGAATCTTTCGCTGATTTTATCATTCTATGGTGATCTCTGTGGGGTTTTTTCGGAATAATTGCGATATTCCTGTTGTGATTGATGTCATGGAAGTGAGGGGAATACCAGATCGCTAGATTCTTCAGTCGGGATCGAGAGGTTTTTTTGGGAATTCCGCTCGGGCTCAGGCGTCTTCGGATTCTGAGTGGACTCAAGGCTCTTTACGTGGCCTCCAATGTAGCTAGTCCTAGGTGCAGCCCTGGATTACTGTACCTGCTCTTAGCGTAAACTTGACATATGACAGTACTTTGCGGGAAAGCTTTGAGGTACATCCGTTCAAGACAAATTGTAAAGTTTACCAGGTGATTTGTAGTCTCAAAGGCATCGATATTATTAGAAAACAAATTTCGGAGGGCAGACCACTTCTATAGACGCTGACATCATGAGGGAGATATCTCTTGCTATCTAAGCATGTAGAGTTATACTATCAACTAAGGCTTTACAAGCTTTTATAAAGCTATTCACAGTCCCCTCCTGATTAATCCAACCACATCCCTCCACCTTTCATCCTCAGTTGCAAGGCTCCTTGATACGCATGGGGTGGCACTCGGTGTTAAACACGAACTCATCCAAACTGACGACATCGGTCTCAGTGAAGGAGAGAGATAGAGATACTTTAGAACCTCAGCAAAATAGAAGCTACACAAGCCACCAGTCAGTCCCATCTTGGTTCATGTTGAGAGTTGAAAAGCTCACCTGGCAACATAGTTGATCAACTCTCCACCACCTGGAGCATTGACATCAGAGATCTCAGCGTAGGGCGTCGACTTTGACCGCTCTGTATCCAAGGCCTGGAAAATTTCCCAGTTGTAGTCCTGCCAGCGAGTATCGCCGGTGATGCGGTACGCATACCAAATACTCTCGATAGGCTCAGGGTAGTCGCGATAAGAGGGGTCAGTGATGAAGTAGCCATTCTTGGCGGCTTCTGCGCGGTAAGTGGCATTCAAATTGTATTCGTTGTCGTAGGCGGTGTTATTCTGGTTGTACCAGGCAATCGCTGATCTTTTTAGCTACAGTAGAAAGACTTGAGCTTGCGTAGACTTACTTGACGGATTCAAACCAGTAGTCGTGGTATTGAAAAGCCAGTGACAGCTGTCAGCCATCTTGACTCCAAGATCACTGATATCGGGCCGGTCCAGATACGCTCCACCGAGAAGAAGATTCCCGCCAGCGAAGCAAGACTAGAAGAAGATATTAATGAGTGACAGGGCAGCAAGGGCAGGTTGGACGAACGTAGTCATCCATGGTCCACATGAGGCTACCATTGGTGTCGGATTGCGATAGGAAGGTCAGCTCGGGGTGATGATATGGATGCAGCGCAATGTTTTGAATGCTCGACTCCGCAGTAATAACCCAGAAGTCACGTAGCTGTTGAGTGTATTCATCAGACGGATCGTACAGATAAGTTTTAATAAGATACTGCGGAAAATATTAGCCTCATACATACATAGCTGCTTAGTACTAATAATTACCTCGATGAAGCTATCCACGCCAGCTTCCCAGCCAGCATCGAAGGTAATGAACTTTCCGGTGTCAGTGTCAAGCTCGGTACCGACGAGACCGGGGTAAATGGGAGCTGGCCTGGGGTTGATGAGATAGCTCTCGGCCTTCTTCGCCTATAATAAGCACGGCCTATCAATATGTTGTTTCCCAAACTGGTCACCTATGCGGGTGTAGACGTACGTGCTCGCGGAAAGTCTCATCGCCAGTAAGGTCGGAGAGACGGTAGTATTCCAAGATCATGGTTCCCGCCTGCGCAGTGTTGGTACTATTGTATGTAGTGCCATTGATGGTACTGGAGGACTGAATAACTTCGCCAGTGGTTAAATTTATCTGTGAGGCAGGTAGGCCAGTGACAGTGTCGAACACCGGGCTGATGGCAGTGGCCAGGGACTTTGCCTGGGACAGCAGGGCCTCGACCAGGTGCTCGTCATAAGGGTTAGGGAACTTTCCACTCTTGATCAAGTCGTATGCACTCAATAGGCCACCAAGGTACCGGATGTTAATATCAAAGAAGTTGACTATGTAGGCAGATTTTCTGTTTGGGGTTAATAAACAGCGCCAGTAAATCAGTTTTCCAAGCTTACGTGAAGTCAACAGAAGCAATGTGCTTCAGCTGCTTCTCCACAATATCGGTCAATCCCATGACAATAGCAGTGTCAATTGCATCGACAACACTGGCACCCCAGCCGAAAAGGTCATTGGTGCCGTTGTGGGTGAGGGGCAGCAGGTCGTCGTGGGAGAATGCATATTTGTAGTATTGGTCCCACTCGCGGACATAGGCCTGCTTCACAGCTTCGGCGCGAGGATCATTCTTGTTCGTGCTAGCAGGGAAGTCATACTGAACCTTTCGGCAAGTCTGACTAGGACGAGCAGCGACGGCGGGGACGAGGGCGGCTAGGGCCAACAGAGCGCGAGAAACGATTACCATGTTGATCGGCTTTGGACTTTTTTCTCGGATGACACCGAAAAGGGGAGCCAGATTGGCAAAACAAGGGATATATACCATCTCTCCTGCTGATCTACAGGGGGGGTATTGTTACATTGTTTTGAAAGGTTACATAGTTAGCCTTAGGGTCTACTCAAGTCAACACGAACTCGCAAATCTCCTAGATTTGATTTGGAGGCGTAACCCCCAGTGAACATATGATCCTACCTTGGACGAACTCATTTGTCGAACAAGTCAAGTCTCAGGACTCGGGGAAATGCCCGAACTACATTATTGAGGGGGTTTGCGCACTGACGCGTATCGCGTACCTGGCGCAGGATTCAAGCTTTTGCGGAACCATCCGCTTCGGACAAAAATGAAATCCGAATCCTGCAGAGAATAGCCCAGTCTCTGGTGGAAAAGAATTGGACATCATCCAGGCGCAGATGGTGTCTCTCCAGATACTGATGTTCAACGAGGCTGAACCATCTCGACGTACTGCCCAGATGAAATCAGCATCCCACAGTTAATTATTGCTGAACGTATTCTTCCCGGCAAACCCACTGAGGCACCGAGGCGATCAAGAATCAAGGCGTATTAGGGGGTAAAAGGCTCGTCCCGCTGTTACCGCCACTTCGTCACAATTATACTTGGTGGCGTTGTGAGTTGCCCACCAAGTGTTGACTACTCCAGATTCGACAACAAATGGTCTAAATTTCTCATTCGAGTAATGATCAGTTTCGCTCGACCGACATTAGGTCATGTCGGATTCAGACATCTTGTTTCCGAAGATACTAAATAAAAATGCTACCCGCGCCAACTCGAGAGATCCTAATAGGCTTGTTCGGCACCGTCCTGGATCCGTGCCATCGCACACACGTCTGAATCCTTTTGCATTTGGCGCTGAGGAAGTTCACTGCACGTGGGATAAGACACCGAGCTCTTCTAAGTGTGCAAAACACTGATAAGGAGATCCCCCAATTGTATTTGGCACGTCGAGTATCGTCAAAGTCTTGCAAGACTATTCAACCAAAGCCCCTACTTTTACTTGGGCATCGAAGACTACGAGGGACTTGGCTGCTTTAGAACATGCTCAGTTACCTCGCGGACGATCATTCTCTTGCTAACTCGTCGACGCAACCCTTGTGACCAGCGTCAACGATGGCGACGCCGAAGAAATCCGCTCGAAAGAAAATGTCTGACATGAGCTATGGAGTTTCTACCCAGATCTCTCAACTCGGTATCTGGTAGACGTGGTGAGAAGTGTAGTGTACTGGAATTTTGCATCTCCGATGTATCTGCAGAATGCATAGATTTGATTACTATACAAGGCAGTAAGCCTCGAGCCCGAGGGGCCGGTCAAAGTCTTCTCCTGTCAAGCAAAATACATCTTTCAATCAATATTCATACCTATTCCAAATGCACCACGGCTGGCTACTTGAAAGTATGGAATTGTCGAACTTCCCATAGGAAGTCTGACTAGTGGAAGCGGCAACTTGAGATAAAAGAAATAGACTGTTCAACCTCTTGCAAAGAGAACAAGCTCATCTCAAAGAATGTGCCATTCAAGACAGGGGGCGATCGACTGCACATGCGTCTTCTATCACGTTCTCTCAGACTGGCCTTCATCGATTAATTGCCACTTTCCAAGTAAATATCTCCGTTATGGATGCCGCGCACAGCGGAGATGAGAAGATCTACCTACAAACTCCAGAATACTTTGGAAGCTCAAGGCGAGGGATCCTGGACTACTTAGAGCGCATGTCAGGGGGATGAGCTGCTGGTGATTGTGAAGAAGGGTTGAAAATGGCTTGATCATGTGCCTGGTCTGCAGGGCTACTTTGAGCATATTGGATCCCGATTTGGCGATAATGAGCCTAGGTCTGAATTGTATGCCAACCGGGATTGTACTGCGGGGGGCCAGCGGAAATTGATCTGTTCAGGAGTTATTTGGAACATTTGGAACAAAACCTGCACGTGTAGTTTCAGAAAGAATGGAATGGGTTGGCAATATATTCGATAACGAATAAAGTGTTGGATTCTCATGAAGGGTATAGCCAGGGCAAGATTGTACTCAACATCTTATTCCGTGAGGTCGATATACTCCTTTGTCTTATTGGTGGTCGCCAAATTCTAGGAATAGTCGGAAATTCGATGCATCAAGTCCTTGGCCTACGCTGACGCTGAGATGATAGATCTCTATAGGTTCCAATGTCATGAGGCCTGGATAATCATTGAATATCTCAGTGCTCAAGCTCAGATCATTGACCCTGGAATGTAATAAGCAGAGCCCTACGCGGATGACAGAGTTATTGTGCATATCCATTCTCACATTAGGTACAGGCTAATAATCTTCCCCAAGCTCCCCCGGAATACGCCGAGAAAGGGCCGGGCAAGATACACCCCTGCCAAATCAGTCGCATCCAGTGGGCGAGAGAAATGGAAGAGTATCTTGGTTAGCGATGAAAAAGAAATCATGTAAAGGAACGGTGTGCTCGTGACGGCGGGAGCATCGAAAGCCGAAATCAAAACGCCTTATCGGATACAAGATCTCCTGTTGAATCCTGCTTGTCGAAATGCAAAATGGCAGTAGAATAGCATGGCTTTTCTCAGGTGACAGGTCCAGTGTGGATAGTCGCAAAGTGCGAAATCTACAGACGGCCACCACCGGACGATGAGTATCGTTTATCCAGTACCCGAGTCGCGCGTCCAGAAAACTGGCCAGTAGTTGAAGAAGAAAAATGACCAAATATAGACACCGAATCGGGTCGAGCCATAAGCCTTTCGGATATCATAACTCCGCTAAATAATCCGAGGAAAATGTGAAGGAAATAGGGCTCTCAAAAATAGAAGCATCTGGGATGGAAGCGGAAGTCGAGATGTGAGATGAGTGAGGAGTAGTTGAACAGAATGGAAGGAAAGAGTCATGCAGTCTAGTGGTCAGGGCTGACCATTTAGTGGTAGCGACCTGCGTCGGGGTTGGTCACCTGAGAGGGAGTTTAATATATTGAGCAGTACAGTTCAAATGTACCCACGTACCTGCAAGATGCGGCGAGAGAAGTCGTGGTCATCATCGATGCTGCCATTGCTTTGGCGGCGCTGGGCCATATAGCCACCGTCGAATCGTGAATCCGTCATGGATGGAGGCTGCGATTCACGTACGTAGGCGCCGGCGGTACCGCGGAATCCTTCGGCCTTTTGCTTCTTGGAGTGGTAGAAGAACCAGACCGCACCTGCCAAGGCGGCTAAGCCGACCACGCCAACCACAACACCAGCAGCAATTGCGGCTGTGTTGTGAGTGCTCTTCGTCTCAGCCGCGATATTATCTGAGCTACTTGGCAGAGGCGCGCTGGTGGCAGTCACGACGGTTGTCGCTCCATTGGCGTCAGTCGAAACAGAAGTAGTTGCCCCGCTGGTCTTTGTAGTAGCGGTATTCGTCTCAGTGCTGCTAGCAGTCGTAGTTGTGGAGTCGGAGTCGGAGTCGGAGTCGGAGTAGCTGGGAACATTGGCTTCCAGACCAGTTGTATACACTGAGAAGAAACCACTTCCACCGCCTATTACATGGTCAGTCAGTGATTCATATCATTGCCGAGTCATCATCACATACACATATCTTCCGGCCAGCCATCACAAGGCTTGTTGCACTTGCTGCTGTCCACTTTATCGGATGTCGCGGGGAACTCATTGCCACACAGGCAATCAGAACCCGCCGTCAAAGCAAACGCAGGTGCGTTGTATGGAGAGTTACTGCATCGATCATAACACCATCCAGAACTTTGGAAAGTATACGAGGTCTGGTTGCCCATGCCGTCGCTGCTGCTGTAGCAGCCGACCAAGGTCGCACCGGCTCGTCGATTGAGGTGATTCCCAAAATTGGACGCCTTGGAAGCAGCCGAACTGGCGAGAAGCAGGCTAGATGCCGCAAATGCGGTCAATGTGAAGTGCATGATGGAAGGGGATGGATAGGGATTATTCGAGAGAAATTAACACTGCTCTAGACACAGTCTGAGCGGAGAGGCGAAGAACAAGGAAACGACCTGCGTGACCCTTGGATACTTCAAGTGAAATGTGCCGATGAGCGTGTATTCGTCGGGGGATCCGAGGGTGTCTTCAACACGTCGCGCTTTGATATTAGGGTCCTGGGAAGGCCGGACTCGACGAGTACTCAAGAGGGGGCGATTCGGATCGACGAAACAGAGGATCGAAGGGCGGATAAGGCGGGGAGCGAGAGCAACGGGGATAAACAACCCGGGTGAGAAAAGGGTCGAGTGTCAGCCCCTGAAAGTTTCGTATGTCGTGAGAGCAGGAGCTCCGAAAGTGGAGGTGTGAAAAGAGCGATATCTCTGGGAGGAGTAACGAGTGTGATGTGAAGGAGAGAAGGAGTCAGGGACCGAAGGGGTCTCAGACGATCTTTACAGTACCGTCGAGAGCACGGGTGGGCAGTTGTGTTGGTTTGTCCCGTTTCGGTTTCCCCGTAATTTACAGGGTCGCTCGGGCCAATTGTAAGCAACAAAATGCATGACATAATCAGGCACCATCGTTGCGAACCAGGGGCCTTTCGTCGATCGCTTCCCCCTTTTCACGATAGAAACGGGCTGCATGGCTCCAGTCACATTGGCGCCTGGTGCCCGCTGGCTTCATCCACGTCCAACGACGCACACAAGATATGCCAGCCCAACGCCGTTCAGCCTCGGATATACCATCGCGACGCTATGTCCCCAGTGGCTGAGAGTGAACCGCACGCTAATGTACGAAAACAGTCTCATCGCCCTAAATTGGTACGGACAGAAATTTCTGGGGCGAGTCCCTCTTCCCCCCCTTCTGGAAATGAAACTCCTTAGCGCATGGAGCCGGATTCCGTGGGGTGTAAGACGGACTTGACAAGCGCCCTGAGGACCCGAAGACCCGAAGCCCCAATCTTCAAAGTAGGCTAATACTGGTCTCGCCATTCGGTTCTGTACACGGTCGCATCTGGATAATGCCGAGCCTGGTACATGCAGGTCCTACCAGAGTCTGACCTCCCCCCCCCTTTTTCTCTCTGACGCTGACGAGGGTATTTCCACGGGTCCTGAGCGGACACTCCCGGTGGGTGGACCGGCGCACCATGAAATTGAGCTTTCGCCTGTAGAGGTTGTAATTAATACATGACAAAACCAAAACACTGGACCCTTGCGACTGCGGCGGGCCTGATCATGTCGAATACATCCTGGCAATGGGGTATATTATTGCAAAACAGCGAACGTGTTCGTTGACTATCTGTTGATCTATCGTCAACTCCTTCCGATGCACCAGAACTTGAGTAACGGGTTTCAAGACCCTGGCGTATGATCAGCGGACCCTGCATTCGCGCCAATGGAGCAAGTGGTGGATGACACCTTTGAGTCCCGCAGATGGCGATTCTGTGAGGGCCCATCTAGCTATGATCGTATATTGTGTATTTGAAAGCCTCCGAAAGGTTCCGTTGATATATCCTGGTCTAGCTTATTATGTTGAGCCATGTTTTCCTTTATTGATCTTTGCTTGTCCGTCAAGGCTCTCGAAGCCCCAAAGGCAAATGCTATATATAAACCCGACACCCCCACCGAGCCATCGACGATCATCACGGGCGCAAAAATAGGGCTTGAAAGATCTCCCACAATCATGACGTCGAAAATGAGAAAATGATCGAGTCAAGGAGGCAGGAAAAACCCGAGCCAATTTTATTGCCTCTACAAGAGTTTCCTTATGGAATCGTTTAACCTGAAGAGCCGAGGAGCCAGAAAAAGTACTCAAGACATCCTTTGTCATATTGAAACATTGACTCCTTGAGTCGTGCGATCATAATAATAAAAACAGCACTCGCAGCGCCCGAAGCGTACCGAAGCGGTCAACCCCGTCGCACAAAACAACATCAGGCATGTAATACTCAGGTACCATCTCCAATTCTATCGTAGCACGTCTAGACCTCCCTTGACTCACCACACATTTATTCCGGGCACTGTGGCGCCCGCTAGCTCGGCCAAGTCCGCCACCTGCCAGCAGAAAATCCCGCCCCTTGCACCATCTGGAACAAAATTGGACTCACTTGTGCGGATTGAAAATTCTGACTGGGTCCTCTGTATCACAACGTCCCCTCTGCTGGCTGTGCTAGTTCCATCCCGTTCGATTGGTTGTGGGGTGGGACATGTAAATTCCCAACTCGAAGATCGAAATCGACTTCCCGCGGTCTAGAACATCGGGCCTTGTTCCATTGAGACGGGACCCATGATTTATAATACTACCGCCATCTGACAGGTTTACATCTCGGATGCTCGGGGTTTGTGTGAAGGACCTCGGAGGCTGACAGTGTTTTGTTGATGGTTATTAGTTCGCTGGTGGCGGAGTAACTATTGGGGTTTGGTCGGATCAGAGTCTTCAGCGGTTGAGTCGGAGATTTGGGCTCGTTAGCAGAGTCGGTAGATGGAGAGACCTAGTGCATTGGATCTGCGCAGTTTGAAATACGCGTCTGGGATCAAAAGAGACCGTCGAATCTCGAATGATCTCGTGACTATCTGAACAACGCGAGTTCTAAATTACAACAGTCCGCGACCTGGCTGTCGAAGCTGACAAAAACTTATAAACAAATTAATCGTGCCGGCGGAAATGTACTTTTGCTTCCCAGTCATGAAATCCCAAGTGATCTCGTCGTACAGACATCAAATTTGATTGCAGTTACCCTGTCACAATAGCTCTTTCCACGCAACCGCTCTTCATCGAGACAGGAAGGTTGAACTTTGCAGCTGTACCGTCGGTGGTCTCGGTGCTGAATTCCCAAGCCAACATTGCACCGCCCTTCTCTTCATTCTGGAGACTGCTTGACAGCGCATCTTCGTCGACATTCGAATGATCGATGTCGTAAATCAGGAAGCTGTATGCCGAAAGCTCATCCCACATAGCACGATTGGCGGTGAACGATGGAACCGAGATGGTAGTCGACTTCCCTGCACCGTATGTCTCTGTGAGTGAGTATCCAGAAACAGCGATATACGAGAGAGTCGAGGTCGCGTAAGCAATTACAGTGCCATCGGTAGTGGTCTCGTAAGGCCAAGGCACAGTTGGGTTTTGTGTCTGGAGAACAGTGCAGGACTTAGAGCCCCATGTGAGTATCCAGCCACGGCAAAGTACAAGACAGTCGAAGTTGCGTGAGCAATCACTGAGCCATTCGCGGTGAAACTGGACGAATGCCGACTGCTTCATATTACGCCAGCAGATGTATGAGAAGCTAATGAAAGCAAGATTAGACACGCTTTCCCGGCCAATGAAGACCAGCTCTTGAAAGCGTTCATCTTAAAAGTCTCACAAAAAGCATTTGAATGAATGGATTGAGCTTTTGATATGCGTGGGCCTTGCATCGTATATAAATACTTTAGGCGCCGGCGTTCACGGCTTTTCTCATCTCAAGGTTGTTTTCGCCTTTTTAAGACCATAGGCACCGACTAAACAGTACTAAATCAACGGTCTCAAGCCACAACAATCAATAGACTTTCGGAGCAAGTTAAATGAACTGGGTCTTAGTAGTCGTACTTGAAAGCATTTGTCAACTCCTATAGTCCGATCTCGTGTTGGATGATTACTGTGGTTGAAGTGCCTAGGTATAGGCTGATCTTCACTATCATATTCTAAAGACAAGCGCAGGGTGTATTTGGGTCAAATTCAATTATTCTAGCCTTGATTTCTCCCAACTAAGTGCTCCCAGTGATAGAAACTACTTACCACCAGCCATGCCATACACTCGACTTGTTTGAATAAAAGGTGTGGCAATGTCAATCTCGGAGGGCGGCATGGCTGCAAGGAATTTAGCGACTAACACCGGCATGCCACATTTCCGAGCGGACTCGATCCAGTTGGCAAGGGGCTGCTCAGTGAAAACCTCCCCGGACTCTTTCTCCAAGTGCTCCTTCAACTTGTCAGCAGCGACACGAACCTCGCCAGATTCGTGGATATAAGTGACTGAAGTTGGCTGAATGGGACGTAGCAAATCACCCACTATATTGGCAGCAGCGGTTTCTAAATTAATGAGATCCACATAGCCCTTACAGGAGCTCAAATCCGGCAAGGAGCGCATCTTCCGAGAGAATTTCAACACGTTATTGGTGATATCCATCTCAGGCGCCCCGGGCCCGACAATGCTCGAGATACGATGGATTGTCACGGGAAGACCATAAATCTCGTTGCATTTCTCCAAGTATACCTCGCTTACCCACTTCGAAGTAAGGTACCCGGCCTCTCCATCCTCAGCTGGAGGGAAGCGCCGCACTGAGGTTTCTTCGAAGCTGTCAAGTCCAGTAAAGTGGGAAAGGGCAGCACTAGAAATATAGTGAATGGGCACGCGGTATTGGATTGCGAGTCGGGAAAGATATTGTGTAGAGCGCACGTTCACGGCGGACAAGAGCTCGAAATTTTTGACGAAGGAGATATCAGCGCCGCAGTGGATGATACCGCAGCAGTTTGACATGATGTGAAGGAAAGTCTCCTCCGAGAGTCCCAGGTTAGGCAAGGAAAGATCTCCAGAATGAACAATCACCTTGTCAGATTGAAGCGCGCCCGACTGCCGCCCAACGCCCTTTCCTTGAGACCGAACGCCAAGGCAATGAACTTGATCAACCCTGGGATCAGCGATGAGAAGTCGGAGGATCTCTTGCCCAAGGAAGCCTGTAGATCCGGTCAAGGCGAGTTGGAGAGGCTTGTCCCTGCTAGAGTTCCAGCCACTCGACGTCGCAATATTGCTCAAATCTGACCGAAGAGTCGTTTCGACCTCCCAGTCCCAGGCTGCACGTTCTGAATTCTGAGATTGGGTTGCTTTGAGAAGTGCCTCGAGGCTACTGCTCTGGAAAAGATCTGGAACAGAAAGTGGTAGACCTTGCGATTTGGCCATGGATGCAACTTTCATCGCCGTGATTGAATCGCCACCAAGCTCGAAAAACCCATCGTCTAAACCGATTCGATCAGATGAGATCCCTAGGACTTGAGACCAGATAGCTTGCAGCTGGCGGCCAGCTTCTGTATCGGGCGCTCTCTTCGTGCGAGCCTCTCCCCACTGACGATAGCTGCGGAGCTGCTCCTGGGACAGCGCGGCCACAGCTTCTCGCAAGCGACGGCGATCTGTCTTGTCGGAGACTGTTCGAAGTACATGGGTGATTGGCAGGAAGAAGGAAGGGATCATGAAGGCAGGAACAGTCTGTCGGAGAGTTGCAATAGCAGCGGCGACAGATCGATGGAAGTCCTGAGTAGGCTCTATGAAAAGACCTTCTGGTTGCTCTCCTTGATTCTTCTGGGTGATAAATGCCACCAGCTGTGAATTGCCGTCTTTTTCAGGACTAATCACATCCGCGACCACCTCTTGGACGCCATGGAAGACGTTGGACACGTGGTATTCAACCTCTTCTAGCTCCAGACGCTGTCCTCGGAGCTTGACTTGCATATCTTTGCGACCAACGTAACGCAATGAGCCTTGCGGAGTATATTGCGCCAGGTCGCCAGTGCGGTACAGCTTGGTGAAAGGCGCATTGGGTCGCACCGACTGCATCCATTCCGGACTGCTTTCGACAAAAGCAGCTGTAGTCTTCTCCTTGTCAGCTAAATATCCTCGACCGACAGTATGACCTTCGATAACAAGCTCGCCAATTGCGCCGATGGGCATCAAGCGGTTGTAATTCGTGGGATCCACAATCCAAGTAACACAGCCGGTGCCAAATCCAATATCCCGAGGATCGATTGTGTTAGTAATCGAATTTTGTACTGTCGACAAGACACAGCATTCAGCCGGACCGTAGACGTTCAGCAGACGAACATGAGGGCCCCAGGTATCGATTTCAGACTGCAACATAGGCTCACCCCCCAAGGTAACGGTACGTAGTGATGGGAAGTCTTCAGGCTGGAGTTGCCGCAACAGTGATGGGGTTAGATCCACCCAATTGATGTCGTATGTGGCCACAACTTTAGCCAGTTCGGACTTGCGCTCCTCCTCGGACGGAACACAGAGGCACCCTCCGGCAGCTAGCGTCACCAACGTATCTGAGATGCTGACATCAAAGGCATAAGAGGCGAATTGTAACGCACGGCAGTCATTCGTCATTTTGCTGGTGGAGATGTAGGCCTTTGTGCTGGTAACAAAGGAACCGTGCTCAATTTGCACGCCTTTAGGTGTCCCTGTTGACCCGGATGTGAATACAGCGTATAGAAGATTTGATGCCGAGACTTTATTTGCCCCCGACTGAAGGCGGTTCCCTTGCGTTCCCACTGAGCTAGCGCCTTCATAAACCGGGATGCATTGTTCTACCATCGCACTGGATGATGACTCCAACGTTTTGGAAGTCAGGATGCATGCCGCATTCACCCTTCGGCAGATCTCTTGATTCCGAGACATAGGGTTCGATGGATCAAGCAAGACAAAAGCCGCGCCGGCCCTCATCACGGCCAACATGGCCACGGTTGCCCACCGGGACTTTTCAAAGTTGATAGGAATCAAAGTTTCTGGTCCGATGCCCTGATCAGACAAGAAAGCTGAGAGGTCCCCTGAGAGTTTTTCAAGCTCCCTGTATGTAAACTGGCCATCCCAAGCAACCACTGCCGGAGAGTCAGGCTGGGCGCGACACTGTTCCAGAATCAATTCATGCATGCATTCGTCGGACTTTGGTGGAATTTGATAATTCCAACTCCTTAGCTCATTGAGGTCTTCGGGGCTTGTCGAGTTGATCTCAACCAGTGAAGAATCAGCCTTCTCCGTCAAATGACCGATGACGGTTTTCAATTGGTTCAGAATTCGCCGCATCTGAACGGAAGGCACAATTCTGTCGTCGTAGACTGCTTGTACACGAACGCCATTTTTACGCAAATCACATACCAATGTGATAGCATACGTCCCGAATGTGGCATGGTTAGAAAGATCCAGATCCTGCGTTATTTCGCTAAGGTACTCATACTCGTACTGAGGCGGCGATTGAATGACGATCAAGTTCTTGAACTGGCAGGCAGTAGCTGCCTCAGATCCCAAGCGAGAAATATTGCGCAGCCCTCGTTGCTCATAAGGGAGCATTTCCTCAGTTGTGTCAAGCAAATGTTGCAAAGCATCAGCAACTTTTGTCTCTGGTGCGAATTGCACACGGTACGGAACGGTAGCAATAGTCGGGCCCGACATGATCTCAATATCGGAGAGTCTTGCTCGGCGGCCTGTAAACGTGACACCAAAGACAGAGTCTGACGATCCAGTGTACTGAGAGAGCAACATTGACCAAGCAAGATTGATGACTGCTGACTGCCGAGTCTCACTCATCCCTTCAGGGAAGGAAATATTGTTAATTAGGGACCCCTTTGCTGCCGGATTGTAAGCGGAGGACGGAATTCGGGGAAAGTCCGAGCTGCTGAGTCCCTGAAACTTTGAGCGCCACTTTTGCGCCGACTCTTCGGACTGCGCATGCAAAGACAACTCTGTAAAATCTGCAAACGCTCTTCGCGGAAGAGCGTTGCCCTTGTACGCGCTCTCAATATCATGGAGTACCACATTCAGCGACCAGTCATCATACAGGGCATGGTGAATGGTGATGACCAGATACTCTGCTTTCTGTTTGCTTTGGACAATAGCAATGCGAATCAACGGCTCACCCGGTGGCATAAGTTGCTGACAATCGGATGCCAGATAGGCGTGAAGATCATCTTCCCTCGCCACCTCCACGGGCTTTCGCATCACAGCCTGTAGAGTGCCATGAATGCCGGCGTGAATTAACCTTGTGCGCAGAATAGTGTGGGCCTCCAAGGTAGACAGGATCGCCGCCTCAAACTGCCCTATCTTCAGGGTATCGGGAAGAGCATATACATAGCGAGCAACATAGGAATTGGGACTCTTTTCCGAGAGAGCAAAAAGGCTCTCTTGGGCAGCGGTGGAAGGGTAAATGTCCTCTATCTCAGCGACCTGGACATGGCATTGCTCTGCTGCTAGTTGCAAGGCCTCCTGTGGGGTCACATTGCGAAGCAGAGAATAGGGAGGAATAGCCCCCATGTTAATGATGTGCTGATGGCTTTGCTGTGACAAATCTCGATGGTATTTGCAATTCGCAAAGGAAGAGAAAGGAAGAAAACTCACGGCTCAGGAAGATATTCGTAAAAGGACAAAACAGATGACAATGAAAACTGATCTCCACCGGCCGAATATCTCCTTTCTTTACTTTTAGCCGGCCCGCTAGTCATTGATTCCACCACAAAAAGTTCAAATTGTCTTTCCAAGCGAAATACACGTCGTCGTGACAAGAAACCGTGAGGAGCTGAATAGGGAGTAGACCCGCGTGTGGGTGGGGCAGGGAACCTAAGGAGTAGTGAAAGTAATTCCTGCTCCTTGTGTTTCGCGTAATGGTCATTTCATCATTGATACACGTTTCCTTCCGTACATTACTCATATAGAGGCAGTTCCAAAGTTCTAAGCGTCTTCTATGTGGCTATATAAGTGCGTAAGGCTTTGAGATTCAAAGGGTATCCAACTCTACCTACACCCTTCATCATGCGGATGGCTCCAGAGCTAGCTACCATGCCATCACCTCTCGCACCGCACGATGCCTTGCCCTTTCAAATCTATACAGCGCACGAGCGACCAGATTTACTCAGGGACTTGGATCAAGCCGACCATCCATTGAACCTTCTCTGGCCCGAGTTTCTTGACCAAGATCCAGTGTTCCAACTGTTTGTTCCAGCTCTGTTCCAAATCGACTATTTCTCACGATACCAATTCCTCGCCGTTGAAAAAGACAATGTCACGGGTCATGAGCAAATCATTGGGATGGCTCGTTCAATCCCATTCTTCTGGCCCGAGTTATTGACCCTGGACCCTACCTCGCGACTCTCCGAGCATCCCAAGGTATTGGCGACCCTTCCCGAAGGCGGTTACGACACAATTCTCTCTTGGGGAATACAGCAGCATCTTTCCCGTGAAGGGCTGATTGACCCACTGTGGTCCTTGAGCAATGACCCGCCCAATGCACTTTCAGCTCTGTCCATCACGGTTCGTGGCGATCGAAGGCGGACCGGTCTAGCCGAGATCTTCATCCGCACAATGAAGCAGGCCGCCATTGATGACAGCTTCCGCGCCATGGTAGTGCCATTACGCCCCACTCAGAAGCCCAAGTATCCCTCAGCGAGCATGGAAGACTATGTGCAGTGGACTATTAGCTCGACCACTGATAGCACTCATTGCATTCCAGGACCTGAAGTTAACTCTATCAACGTAACGCTTGACAGCCATCAACAGAGGAACAGTGCTTTTGATCCATGGCTACGCAAACACCTTCGTCTCGGCGGACGAATCGCCAAGGTGGCCCATAGGAGCATGAAGGTACGTGGGACGGACGAACAGTGGCGTAAGTGGACCGGTGTGGATTTCGAAGCCCGAGCTATGGAAGCCCGCGCTTGTGTTGATGGCGACGTCATGAATATCTTCATACCTGGTGGCTTGGTACCAGTGAAATACCATTGTCGAGACAAAATTGGGGTTTATGTTGAGCCGAACGTGTGGATTTATCATGAGTTGAAGGACTGAAAGCCTGTACATTAAAAGGAAAGGGACGTTGGTAGTGACAGATTACTGCAATCATAAAGGACCGCTTGAGAAATCGCAAGAACTGGCCATATGTATAGTTCACGGCTCCCTGGATTTTTGCTGAACAGTCTCCGAAGCAATGGAAATTACCGGGATCTGTACGATGTTGATCTTCGTTTCCCAGGCCGAGCTCCTCCGCTCAGTGCTGAGTGAAATACCTCAACAAGTTTTTTTTTTTTTAGGCTCATACCCAGCCCCTGGGACCCCTGTGGTAGTGGAGCCCGATTGATCGAGAGTTCGGGGATCGATCGACACGCTTTCCTACCAAATCTAATCTCGCTCGGCTCGTTCCCAGCCGTACCGTCTCCACTCCTCGTGGTGGTAGCTGAACGCGAGGAAAAATTACATGTTCAAGCCTAGTCAAATGGGCACACGACCACCGACGATCACTTTCGATCTGACCGTCCTCTTCACTAGGCACTCCACAGGTAGTTTGACCATTTCTAGTAATGGCTGGACCAAGCAGGAGGACTTTGAAGTGGAGGTAATTGAGTGCTTCCTTGATCGGGCGGTAGCCTTGATGGATCTCACGCGACCCCTTTCTAATAAAACCTGCCGTGTTTACTGTGGACCCTAGTTGCGTTCATCCATTAGTTCGGCCCCGCTTGTTTTTTCCCCCAGTGCTTGGAAGCGACAATCAAAGGTAGGACTAAGTCATCAAGGTCGTCCTCATTTTGGACTTTGTTCACAATAAATTAAGGACACCCCGCATTCCCTGCACTTTTGCACAATGGCATCACACGAGAATGGGGCCACGCCCACTTTGCAATATATCCCTTTGAATTATAGGCATAAAGAAGCCGATGCGTCTGCCCTTTCTATTGTTTTGGAGGCTCGTCCAGAGTGGAAGGACGCTGGGAACAATATTGAATTTGTTCACCTATCCGGTGGCCTCACCAACACTGCATGTCCTTTGTGCAAATGTTCCATTCACCATCGCCAACTTTCCATACTAACAAAGTTGATTAGATTCTCAAAGTCATCAATCGGAAGCCTGGGTTGACAGAAAAGCAGCTGGAAAATGCAGCACTTTTGATGCGAGTATATGGGAATACCGGTGCTCTCATCAACCGTAAAAGTAACAGATCCCCAGATTCTCATCTATTCATATTCTTCTTTCATTAAAAGACGTGCTGACGTAGAAATAAATAGGGGAAATCGCGACTCACCTACTTCTTTCTCAGCATGGCTTGGCTCCTCCCCTCCTCGCACGTTTCGAGAACGGTCTTCTCTGTCAGTTTGTTAGCGGTAAGCCGTGCGGAGAGCAGGAACTATACTCCCCGCCAGTCTTCTGCGCAATCGCTTCTCACCTAGCACACTGGCATGCCGTCCTCCCCAGCCCTGGTCCCAGCTTGATGGCCTCACTCGATTACTCAACTACTGCCCACTCATCGAACGGCTTGGACAACGGGAACGGCCAAGACGTGATCCAAACACCTTCCATATGGACAGTCATGCAAGACTGGATCGATGCCCTGCCAGCAGGAACACCCACCCAAGAAAAAAATCGACTGATTCTACAGAAAGAGCTGCAATGGATTCTTGACGAGTTTGATGGGAAGGAGACCATCGGGGAAAACGGCGTATGTTGCATTTTCTTTTCAGCAATCTTTCCCATCCACGTTTCATGCTGCTCAGATTATCTAACACAAATTTGACACATTTTCTCAGCTTGTGTTCTCACACAATGATCTTATCCCCGGAAATATCATCATTCAATCGGATGACGAGGACTTGATTGCGACGGACAGCTCTAAACCTGTCAAAGTCACCTTTATCGACCATGAATGTGCAATGTCCTGCCCCGCCGCCTTCGAGATAGCCAGTCATTTTGCTTGTTGGATTGGAAACGAGTGTGACTATACCAAGATTCCCTCGAAATACACTCGGCGGCAATTTCTCGTCGCATACACCAAGAGTTACTGCCAGCACCGCGGGTTGAGTCCATCGGCAGAAGCTGAACTTCTCGAGCGCTTGTCTGAAGATGTTGATCGTTACCGAGGAATCCCGGGCTTCTACTGGTATGGCAACGCACTTCAGGGGCACCACAAAGCCCCATTTTGGTTTTTCTTCTGATTGTTCACTGCTTACATAACGAACACTAGGGCTTTGTGGGGATTCGTTCACTCCGAAACCTCTGAACTGGACTTCGACTCTGCCGCCTATGGTAAGCAACGGCTGGAGGAGTACTATGCCTGGAAACGTGAATATGACGGCAGCCGGGCGAATACTGGTGAGGAAATGCCCTTCCGGGAGCAACGCTGGGCAAGAGAAGAATAAAAATCCAGTCAACAATCACACTAGCAACTGCACTGCTTCATACTTAATCGCATGATTAGTAGACTTTGACCCCGAAAGTTTCTCTCTAGTGACTCTTCTGATCCCATTTCATCAGAAAGTGAATGGTCAGGTGCAGCATAGTCAAGCAATGGCCAGGGCTTGTTTTGAAGGATACGTGCCCCTCGGAGTCCACCTTCCCTCCATCAGCCAGACCATTAGAGAGATGGGAATTCACTACTCTACCTTCAAGTAGACCAGAGTAACCTTCCCCCAAAGTATCGTTTCCAGGTCCATTGGGACCCTGCAAGTAAAGTTCGATTGAAAATTTGGGGTTCGAGCTCGAAAGGTCTCCTCGTGTGAGACTCAACGAGCGATGCAATTCGAATCATGCAAGTGACAGTATTTACGTAACATCAGCGATCAAAACATGGCCCACATGAAACACTATTCACGAGCAGAAACAGGATGGGTCCGATTTCTTGTTCAATCCAAGCGATCAACTCTGGTGTATCTGGGTCGATCAGCTAGTCCCTGCTTCCTCGTGGGTTCCCACCTCGAGGCGCGTCCACTTCACTGACAGATCCACGCAAGGACTGATCTGAGGGGAAAGCCCGTTGCCAGGGAACTTGCTGGAATAATTGGCCATCCATTGGCGCAATTCTCCAAATGCGTCTGAGACGGTCATGAAATCCACTCATCGCGATTACAGTGTTGGCTAAATTAGCTGCATGGTGTTTCTAACTAGTCGCAGACGCTAGTTGGAACTCGTTCGTCTGAAATACACTTGCAATTTCAGAGACAAAAACAAGTGGGATTTTGGCGCTAACGAGACCCACAGCTCGACAGATCACTCGGGATCGCTGGGCTGATGTCAATACAATGAACTCCTTACCCACTCAGCACGGTTGCCACTTAGCTCGCGTGCACGGGTGCCTTGGAATAATTGTATCCATTTCTGTTTTGAGGAAGCCAGCAGCCCGTCTTTCAGTCTCAACTCGTACTAGAATAGCACAATCATTGAGCTATGGAAGACTCGAAAAGTAGGCCTTGGGGCCATCGTTGGCGCTCTTCAACGCCATTTCTCATAGTCTGCGTCTCCATCGCTGGCTTCACAGGTGAGTTCCCTTTACAATTGCCCCAAATAGAGATGAGAGAGAGAGAGAATGAACCGGAGAGAGAGATTGCAGAGATATACTAATTTTTGACCCTCTTGATACTGCCAGAAACCTTTTCATATGGCTTTATTGTTCCCATTCTTCCCTACATGCTCGAGAATCGCAGCCATGTCGATTTTGCCGACATTCAAAAAGTCACCTATCTTCTCTTGATGTGTTATGCGGTTGTGTCAACAATTTCATCAATATTCATTGGACCCTTGGCAGATCGATGCTCATCTCGCAAGGCGCCTTTGATATTCTCATTGGTTCTCACATTTGTCGGATCGGCTATTCTAGCAATATCAACCAACCGTATGTTCAGCTTCTTCTGACATGTTTCGATATCTCCAGACAGCAAAACTGATATCGGGTGTTTTAATAGTTACGGGGCTTTTTATTGGCCGCATTCTCCAAGCTATTGGCGGCACTGCGGCTTGGATCATTGGTTTCGCTACCCTCAGAGACTCAATTGAAGGGAAAAATATGGGAAAGGTCTTTGGAGTGGTACGGAGCTTTGTGAGCCTAGGAGCCCTCTCTGGCCCAGCTGTTGCCGGCGTGCTACTCGAGTTAGCCGGTTACTGGATAACTTGGGGCAGTGTTTTGTTTATTCTTGCACTGGACATTGTGATAAGATTCTTGATGGTGGAAAAGCCATTGAAGAAGGGCGGTTCCTCCAAGCCCGAGAACGATCATGACAGATCCAGCACTGCATCACGTAGCACAGACGAGGAGTCCCCTCTACTCCCTGAGGCGTCCTGCGATCCCAAGGCAAGCGCTCAAACGGAAGAAGTGGCCAGTGTGCCCACCGCATCATTCTACAGGGCGATTCTTCTGCAGCCTCGGGTTATCATTGGTCTCTTATGCTCTACGGTGTACTCCGCCATTCTCGCGAGCTACAGCACGACCATTCCTATCCATGTGAACCTTGCATTTGGCTGGGGAAGCTTACCCACTGGCCTTCTATTTATCGGGTTAGAGGGCCCAATCATATTGGCCAGCCCTCTATACGGATGGCTTCGAGACAAAATTGGCACTCGGCTCCCGGCCACAATCGGTTTCACTCTTCTGGCCCCGTTGCTCTGGCTGGCCGGAGCAGCGGATCAAAAGGAGTTTCCGTGGGCCACGCCTCAGAGCTCAGCTGAGGCTACATATATCGCTGCCATCATATCTATTGGAGCTGTCACTAACTTGATGAGCAGTGTATCTACCATTGAGACAACATGTGAGTGATTTGTGCGTCAAGATTCGAAAGTTCCCCGGCTGATCGAGCAATTTGCATTGAAAGGCGCAGTAGACGAGGCTGAAGAAAAGCAGCCAGGAATTTTTGGCCCAAATGGAGGCTATAATCGAACTTACTCAATCTCCACCTTGAGTTTCTCGGTGGGATTACTTGTTGGGTCACTCTTTTCTGGTGTCTTGACCGATACAGTCGGATACTATTATATGAATTCGATCCTGGGTAAGTCCGCTTTCGTTCTCCGTCATTCACCCAGCTAATGTGGCGCTAGCGGGAATTTCCATCGTCATGTCTGTTGCATCATTCACGTGCCTGGGAGGAAAATCCCCTTCGTAGGAAGAGATCTAAGCATTTCTAGCAATGACGGAATACATTATGAAGAGGGATGTTGATCTCGCGATGAAGAGAATCAGTTAGATAATACCTCGACCTCCTTTCTGATATATAACTTGCAGATAGTTGAGTGACTATCAATTATAATTTGGCGTCAAAAATTCTGTTACTAAGGTGTAGGAGATTGACAACGTACGTTATATTTATCCGAGTCTATTCAAAAGGCGAGGTCAATGGAAGACTGGCAATACAGACAGCTTGATATAGGAGGCATGGATCGCTACTTCGCAGCCATCTCAGTACATTTCATGTCTTGGGGGAAAAAAAAACGCACAGCTTGCAAACTAGTCTAGGAAAGTACTTAGTGTGAGAGAAGTGCAGAAAAGAGAGAGAAAGGGTGTGTCCCCAACATGCCCATGTCTAAAACAGAACTATACGACGAGCCTTGAAAACATGGCAACTCAACAAGATACGATACAAGAGACTATAGAAATCTGATCGAGCGAAATGCTTTCAAGGACAGCAGGTTGGGGTGGCCTATTCTACGTACTTGTAGGCAATGCAATACTTCAGGAGGCCGATTAAGGAGGCATATGCTTGATTCTTGGATGGTGGTTGGACTGCGATTTCTCGAAAGCTACTACCCTCTGTCTTGTTCGCAGAAAGATGTAAAGGAGCAAAACACATCAAAATTGAACTTTCTCCATATTAGGAAATCTTCTTCTGCTCAGCCGGTAAGATTGAGTCTTTTTTCCCGGGTTGCAGATCAGGTCATGGTGTGATTGAACGGGATGTTACCTGTAGGACATGCCTGAGAGTGCGCTATTTTCTCCAGATACCCTGATGTAGACCGCTACTTGGAAAAGGCGTGAAAATTTTCAAGTTGAATACCGGTGGCTGACTCGGCTTATCCACATGGTGTGGCCGAGGGATCCGCATTACAGCCGCCCTGAAGAAGTGTTTCTGTCACAAATCGAAACGGAAATGATCATCATACGAGCTGAGATCGCTCTTGTCAGTGACATCGATGCTCGACTGTATGCAAGATGATGCCTTTAGATCTCGATTAGATTAGATTGACTTTCGAGCCACGGGTTGTGTACTTACAGGTCTCTAGATTACGTTCTCCATGAAAAGACTGGTCTTACTGAGTATCTGTATTGAAATACAGTTCATGAACACCTCGGACTCTGATCGACATCGCTTGTTCCAGAAAAGAAAACATGTGGGTCGTTACTAGCGGATCCGTATGATTTTCCAGATTGGCAACGATTCGCAGTGGCTTGCGGACCTAGAATCGATCGATTAGGTTGAAGTTTCCGCCGCGATCAGACAAATCGGCGAAAGAGCTAGTAAAAAGCCACCTTGGGTGTCACTTAAATGCTCTTGGACCGAGTGGTTGACCGCAACAAACTCCAGTCCTCGATTTCCATACCGCTTCCCCTCGCATGAGCACTGTGTCAAAACATAAACATTACTGTTGAATATTAACATGTTGTGCATAATGACGTGATCAGAAAAGATCATGTTATGATAATGGATTGATGTTTGTTGCTTTCCAGGGTAAGGTTTCGTTTGCCAATAGGTCTGTTACTAAGAGAGCTCTTGACCCTCGGCGCTCTTACAATCCACCTTATGAACCTAGCCCTATGCTCTCAAAATTGTCCGGTACCACTCTTACAAACTACAATGAAGCCCCTATAGCACCTTAGAATTTGTAGAAGTGTTTGATGGATCCTATCCCCACTCAGACTACCACGTCGGGATTCAAGATACCTGTGTTAGGACATAAGGTAAGTTTGACGCCCGCTGTTAGACAAAAAACTTATTCTTTTAAAACATACTCCTGAAATAAGAGGGAAAAAAAGAAATAGCGTTAGTAATGAAGGCATACACGCTTATGAAGTGTGCCTTTCCATACCTTAGAGCAAAACAGATGGACTGGCCAGCTTTTCAGAATGGGTGTTCAAGCTGATGCATAGTATGAAAACGAGAAGCAATGCGGATCTGCAATTCAAAATTCTGCTTTGAATCGCTCAGATATTCTTTTGGCAGCACAGAAATCCTGCCATAGCTTGCCGGCAAATGTGCTGAAGATGAGGCCGCTAAGAGGTCAATGCAGGAAAGCCTGATGAACGCCGAGAGCGTTGACTTCGATCTGTGATTTACACTTTACCTCTTGGACAAAGCCGCTCGTCAGGCTTAGCCTTGACGATATTTTTTATCCTCGATCCCTAGATTGGAAAGAAGGCTATCTGGGCGCTTGGCGTGCACTTGTGGACGTACAAGCAGCTGGCTAAGCTCGTTCATAATTGGTATCTCCAACTTCGGCATTTATCACTCTTCCAGAGTGATAAAATCACATCCAAATTGTGGCGGGGGCCGCGTCGAAGTAGGCCAAGATGAGCTGCACGTCTGCCTTCGGCGGGCCAACCCTTTAAAGTGGTTGCGCAAGGGAGACGCGCTTGTCCAGGCCTGATTGTCCGAGTAGCTCACATCGATGAGCCTGTCCTTCAAAGCGTGAGGGAGAAGTACGAGAAGAGTCTGGCGCAAACTATCGTTTCACAGGGGCTTTCGAATGGTGAGATCAAGCCAGCTTTTTGCTGACCGACACAGTCTACTTAACTCATGCATCTATTTCGGGCTTGTTGGATTCTTCCAACACTTCAATAACCCTCACTGGGGAACTCTGATCTGGATATCATCCCATTTAATCTGGCAGCTCTTTAGTCCACATACCTCGTTCGTCCAACATCGCTTCTTGC
The DNA here is from genome assembly GCF_028827695.1 of Penicillium maclennaniae. Taxonomy (NCBI): domain Eukaryota; kingdom Fungi; phylum Ascomycota; class Eurotiomycetes; order Eurotiales; family Aspergillaceae; genus Penicillium; species Penicillium maclennaniae. Next base: position 2,792,354 of record NW_026623220.1, read on the forward strand.
GCAAGTATTTCTTTCAATCTGTCTTATTCCTAGAAGTAAATTCAAATGAACAGTCTATGTATGCCTTGTAGCAGAAAGGTCCACGCCGGACCTAAACAGGTCCCAACACACCTCCCATTATGTTTTTGATGGTTTACCGAAGACCTGTTTTCCACCAGCTTTTTCTGAGTGATGGGCTTACTATTATCACCGCTGTCTCTGATTAGATAGAATTTTCGTAGCTCTCCATGCTTACTTTGTATGGTGAGTCGTTCTTTCGACCAACTTTGCCTTCCGGCTTCTTTTGATGAATCGCAGCTCTAATTTTATCCTTCTTGATTTATTTATCGATGCTTGAGGCCGAAGTGGCTCCCGCTATGTTGGTTAAGGCTTACAGTGACCTGCTGGAGCTTACGAAGGCGAGTGGGGTCCCCGGGTTACTATACGGCCAGTGTACCATCCGGGGCAGCCCGTCAGCATAATGAAATGTCTACGAAAGGGCGATACGACGCTTTTGTCACCACGCCGTTGGCCTCAAGTACCGCCTACACATGACTTACCTGCAGCACATCAGATTACACACTCTGTTCTCCTCGGACACCAACATTCTTATTTTTCCCACTCACTATGACCTGCAAGACACCCCTTTCCGAATAGGGATTCCGGTTGTTATACTGGACATCTATCCATTTCGTGTCATGAAAGGACTATGCAACGGGCTTGTATCGTCTATGAAACCACGACACATGTGAATCATTCTCAATCAAGTATATTGAGATTGTGTCCAGGTCTTCTTATGCACAGCAACACTGCTCACTAATTTCCAAGGCCACCTATCCAAAATCAAGCATTGGTAAATTTTCCCCAAGTATACTACATGACCAGATTCGATCACGGCTCACGGCTTCGGGATGTGAATGGTCTTGCTAACCATCAGACAACCATGCAGAGCGAACATGAGCACAACCGGGTGAAACTCAAAGATTGTACCCTCTGCAACGAGGCCGAGAGGAATGTTCTCGTGGGTCCAGCTCTGGGAGACCCAGTAGGCCATGAGAGAGACGATTGCCAATGTAGTGGGAATGGGCGTGCCTTCAAAGTATTTCGACTTGCCGGTCTTGTCCTTAGGCAACACAGCCACCGTCACGTTGAACCGAGCCAGGCGGGTCAAACCGCAGAGGACAAAGAAAGTGAGGAACAGGTGGTCGAGAGATGTGCGAATACCAAGCGCGAAAGCTGCCGCGGCAGGGGCGAGGCCGAAGGAGATCTATCAACACACGAGAGGTTTAGGAGCTCGTTTCCTACACATTCTTCAAAAGCGAACATACCAAATCAGCGAGCGAGTCGAGCTCCTGACCCATCAGGGAGGACTTCTTGCGCCAGCGCGCAATTTTTCCGTCCATGAAGTCGAAGAATAGGCCGAAAGGCATGAAACCGAGGGCAGCCCAGATGGCACTGTATTCAGTGGGCTCACCGAGACAATAGCGCATAGACGAGAAAACGGACATGACTATTCGGCGGTTAGCGGCAAATCGGCGATTCGTGAGGTATGAGCTTGCCTCCGCAGAAACCTAATAAGATCCATATTAGCAGTGAGAACCGAAGATGCACGATGTCAAGTACAGGAGCTCCATACCATTAAGTTCAGTGACTAGATCGGCAAGATGGAGAGCTCTGGTAGCAGCGTTAGCAGAGGACCCTGCGATGCAGGCAGCAACCTGAATTCCAGATACTGACTTGATCAAGCTAAAGTGGCCATGTTCAGACGAGAGTAGCATCTTCTGCTTTTCCTGGCCTATGACTCGTGAGCATCCATTCGCAGAGCTGCAGATTAATGGACTGACCTCCGTCACCTGCAGACGGGGCATTGTTAGAACTGCTCGACGCCATAGTCGAAGTTCTGCGAGACATGAGGTCAAGTAATGTGATCAAATAGGGAAAAATGTGTCGTGGGGTTTCTGAGGGGGTGGAGGGAGGAATCCTGCTTCGTGTTGACGGACGCACAGATTCGCTGAGCGGTCAAACGTCATTCCCGAATTCCTGGGGCGGTGCACATGCAAACTGTGCCACACTCCAGCCACTCGAGGAAAAAAGTTACGAATCGGGAAATATGTACTCTCGACCTTTTAAAGATCTAGTCATTGATAATGAAATGAACAAAAACAAATTTTTTGACTGGATATATTCTACAGTCTCTGCAATCCTGTAGGCAGAGAAGCAGCAATTGTGTCAGGATGCACAAGAAGAAAGGAAATATTCCTGCAAAAAGCTCCCGAATCCCCCAAACGCCATAAATAGACATCAACGGTCAAGTTTTGCTTCACCCACGACCACGGAAGCCACCACCACGGCCACCGCGGCCACCGAAGCCACCTCCGCCACCGCGAGAGAAGCCGCCGCCACCACCGCGAGAGAAACCACCGGAGCCGCCACGACCGCCGAAGCCACCACGACCGCGAGGAGCACCACCACGGCCACCGAAGCCACCACCACCACGTCCACCGAAACCGCCACGGCCACGGGGAGCACCACCGCGGCCACCACGGGCACCACCAGCGCGCTTGGGCTTAGCACCCTCAGGGGCCTTAGGCTTGGGGAGGAATCTGTTTCAACAGTCAGCTATGATCGCAGATTAAGGGGGGCCAATGGCAACACATACTTCTCGAGAGGAAGCAGCTTGTCGCCGCCGATGAAGACCTTGTCACCAGTCTTGAAGGAAGTAGCGACAATACCCTCCTGGGGCTTCACGGTGAAGTACACCTGGTTGATGGGACCGAGGACCTCGTCGACCTTACCGATAGGAGTCTATTGCGCAACAGTTAGATCCACGTCTCGCGACTCAGTCAGTGTAGGTTAATTTTAGCGACGACGTACCTTGTTCTCCAGGTAAATCGGGGCGTTGAAGTAGGGGATCTTGGGGTTGATCGACTCGCAGACCATCTCGCCCTCGCAAGCGTGCATGACAGTTCCCATCTCTAACCAAATTATCAGTCTCGAGTCCATACAATATGAATATCAACTGTCATTACCGAAAACTTGCGCGGGGGGTCCGAAAGACTGCTGGTAGCCTCCGCGGCCTGGATCAAAAAAATTTCGTTAGCTCCGAGTCCGATCGTCAAACGTCGCGGAGGCAGAATGCTCACCACCACGGCTGCTGAAGCCGCCCCGGTTCGCACCGGTGGCATTGCCACGTCCACGGAAAGACATGTTGATGTGTTGAGGGATTGAGGGTGATGGGCGAAGAAGTTTTCGGATGGTGGAAACTTCATGCGGTAAAGCGTCGCTAGCCAGGGCAGTTTTGTCACATGACTCACCGCCCGGTCCCTCACGAAAAGAGTCATTTTCCCTGCACGAGGAGTCATAGTTTGTTTTAAAAGACCCCTCACCTTTCGTTGCCGGTCAATTTCTCTTTCACTTTGAGAAATTTTCACATGGCTTCTGACGCCCCCGAGGATTTGCCCGTCCGGCCTGCCGACGAGGCTCAGGGCACTTCTCAGCCTGCCGCTGCCCCGCCAAAAGACGCCAAAGCGAAGAGCGCCCCTCCTGCCGATAACCTCCCCCAGTGGCTGATTGAGCGTAACGAGCTCTTCGAGCAGCTTTGGCAAGAACATCTTGAGGAGACCAAGAACCGCCCTCACCCCGAAATCAATGTTACCCTCGACATTGGCGACGGCAACCCCACCTCCGTCCCCGCGAAGGCATATGAAACCACCCCCGGATCTTTCTTGCGCGATGTTCCCAAGGATGTGAGCGCCAATGTGGTTATCGCGAAGGTGAATGGCGAACTCTGGGATTTGAACCGCCCTCTGGAAGGTGACTGTAAGGTTCTTTTGGTACCTTTCAGCAACCCGGAGGCCCGTGAGGTGTTCTGGCACTCCAGTGCCCACACTCTCGGCGAGGCTTGCGAGTGCGAATTCGGCTGCCTCTTGTCCCATGGCCCCCCTACTCCCCAGGGTTTCTTCTACGACATGGCCATGCCTGATGGGTATGTAAACAATGCGCATACCGGGATGTTGGGTGGTGCTAATAATGAATAGACGTGTCGTCCGCGAGGCCGACTGGAAGCCTCTTGATACCCGTGCCGGAAAGATTTTTAAGGAAAAGCAAAGCTTCGACCGTTTGGAGGTGTCCAAGGAGAATTTGAAGAAAATGTTCTCTTACAGCAAGGTATATCATTCTAGATCCGTCATATATTCTGTTCTTTATCCTAATCTTCAATCAGTACAAACTCCACTACATCGATAAGCTGGTCACCGGCGAGTCATCTACAGTATACCGCTGCGGTACACTGGTTGATCTGTGCCGTGGTCCACACATCCAGAACACTGGCAAGATCAAGACCTTCAAGATCATGCAGAACTCCTCTGCCTACTTCCTCGGTGACCAGACCAACGACTCCTTGCAACGTATCCGCGGTGTCGCATTTCCGGACAAGAAACAGATGGCCGAGCATCTCCGATTCTTAGAAGAGGCCGAAAAGCGCAATCACCTGCGCCTGGGTAAAGAGCAGGAGCTGTTCTTCTTCGATGAGGTTTCCCCTGGTTGCCCCTTCTTGCTTCCCGCCGGAACCAAGATCTTCAACGCTCTGCAGTCTCTTCTTCGCACCGAGTACCGCAAGCGCGGATACCAAGAGGTCCAGACCCCCAACATGTATGACGTTGGTCTTTGGAAGCAATCCGGTCACTGGGCTCATTACAAGGATGATATGTTCAAGTTGGATGTTGAGAAGCGTGAATGGGCTCTCAAGCCTATGAACTGCCCGGCACATTTCGTCCTGTTCGGTCACCGCGAGCGTAGTTACCGCGAATTGCCCATGCGCATTGCAGACTTTGGTGTTCTGCACCGTAACGAGGCCTCGGGTGCTCTCAGCGGTCTGACCCGTGTACGCAAGTTCCAGCAGGATGATACGCACATTTTTTGCACTCAGGACCAAGTATGTTCAACCGGAGTATCACTTTGACGCATTGGCTAATTCATCTTCATAGATCATGTCCGAGATTGAAGGCCTCTTCGACTTCCTGAAGTGTATCTACGGTTTATTCGGCTTCGATTTCAAACTCAAGCTCAGTACCAGACCAGAAAAGTATTTGGGGGCCCTAGAGACCTGGAACGAAGCTGAAGACCAGCTGAAGAGGGCCATGACCAAATTTAAGGGCGATGACTGGACCATTGACGAGGGCGATGGTGCCTTCTACGGACCCAAGATCGATATCACCATTGCTGACGCTCTCAAGCGTGAATTCCAGTGTGCGACAATCCAGCTTGACTATTCAGCCCCGATTCGATTCGATTTGCAGTACATGGATAACCAGTCCGCCGCGAAGACCGAGAAGACCGAGAAGACCGAGAAGACCGAGAAGACCGAGAAGACCGAGAAGACCGAGAAGACCGAGAAGACCGAGAAGACCGAGAAGACTGAGAAGACCAAAAAGACCGAAAAGACCGAGAAGTCTAAGGAGACCGAGCAGAAGGAGGTCAAGCCCACCGAACCTGGCCCTGGCCGTGCTCGCCCCGTTGTCATTCACCGTGCCATTATCGGCTCCTTCGAGCGTTTCCTTGGCATCCTGATCGAACACTTCGGTGGCAAGTGGCCCTTCTGGATCAGCCCCCGCCAGATTCTGATCGTTCCCGTCATGCCGGCTGTCAACGATTACGTTGAGGAATTGCAGCAGATCCTCCAGGGGGATAAGCTGAACGTCGATATCGATATCAGCGGTAATACAGTACGTCTCTCTTAACCTAACACCTCGTGGCTCAACTAACAAACAACAGATGGCAAAGAAAATTCGGACCGGTCAAATTAACCAGTACAATTTCATTTTCGTGGTGGGAGCATCAGAGAAGGAGTCTCGCACTGTGAATATCCGGAACCGCGATGACCCGGCGAGTCAGACCAAGGGAACGGAGGTTGCGCTACGACGAGGCACGAATGAAGCTCCGTGCTTTGCGCAAGGAGCGTAGGTTGGAGAACACTTTGTAGGGGAGAAATGTGTTATCGACTTACGAAAGTGAAATGAAGTACATGCGGATATTATTTTTTATTCTACTCAATGTATCCCATACATTAGTCATGTAGTCGAGTAAACAGGACCAACATTGAGCCGGTTGGAATGCGGTGCCCTCAAAGCGGAAACACCTTGGGTAGATATCGGCATCTTTCTACCTTCAAAGACGGGAGTGCCTATATCGAACTGAAGCCTATTTAGAGATTTCACTCTATCAAGAATAGACCCAGGCTGTGACTCATGATCTTTTCCATACTTTTGCCCTTTTAGTCCTGATCATCACCACAGCATTTAATTATGAAGGGACTGAACCATACTTCCCCTGCCTGCTCTCTGTGTCCAAAACCTTACATGCAGGTAATAATGGTCTAGCTTGCTCATCCTATCAGTCAGAAACTAGTTCACCTATTTTTCATGCCTTTTCGGTTCGTTCACATGAACTCCACCTATCCTATATTCCGCCATCTCCCTTCTTTAATTGACATCTTGTCTTTTTTATCATTGGATTTTTGACCATTCCAGCCCTCTCGGACTGCTTTTGAACTAAGAACGTCTGGTTCCGGCCATGGTAAAATGCTATCTACAAATTCCCGAGAAATCGGTATTTCCAAGGAGACTATCTTTCCGTCTTGGGCGGAGTGGTGCTTTGATCTTTTTTATTCGAGAGACTGGCTGGAGCCTGAAAGTATTATTGTGAAATGGATTTGAATGAGAGCTTCTTCTTCTTTGCGCATCTCTACGGCTCTACAGGAATTATGGTGCCCCTGGACGAGTCGCGGGCCAAGCTGAAGGCACTGCGTAAGGAGCGTCGTCTGGAAAATGCACAAGGGAAAGTCGAGGAACGGCCGAGATATGAACAGTGAAATGAAGCAAAAGTATCCTAGCGAGTGGGTGGAAGGATATAGGGAATAGGAGAATAGGAAATAAGAATATGAAAATATGCGAAAAGGCATCGAAGTAGGGCTGGATCGAAGATCAACACGAAACTCGGGCAGTGATCCGATCCACTTGAACGGTGTTTCCATGTTTCAGGTCTTTTGACAGCGAGTCAGAGTTTCACAATTCGAGACGAGAATATCTCCATCACTATCTGAAAATAAGCAGCGAGAATAGAGAATAGGGATCTAGCGAACCTCCTTCTATTTTCTTTCCTTTAATAGAAAATCCTAGACTCTTACACACTGGCCGAGTCCATCGTGTCTTCATAAGAACCCGATCATCCGCGGGGACTGCGGGGCTCTGTTTCTCATCACACGTCGAGTCGAGACTTCCCCCTTTCACCTATCTCTGTTGCACTTTCTCTCGTTTCATTCCACTTGATCTTCTCACTCTTTTCCCTTCTCTCCTCTCCTCTGCCTTTCTCACCTCGGTGGACACCGGCGCCATGGCTGATTTGCAAGGTCGCAAGGTCTTCAAGGTCTTCAACCAGGACTTCATCGTGAATGAGAACTACAATGTCACCAAAGAGCTCGGCCAGGGTGCGTACGGCATCGTCTGGTAGGTCTCTTGATGCGCTCGTCGTGTCTTCCTCGTGGGCGCTTCGAACTGACTTGGTCGTTCCCCCTCCAGTGCCGCCACCAACATTCAGACCGGCGAGGGTGTCGCGGTGAAGAAGGTTACCAACGTCTTCAGCAAGAAGATTCTGGCCAAGCGCGCCTTGAGAGAGATCAAGCTACTCCAGCACTTCCGTGGACATCGCAATGTACATCGCTCCGTCCCCCACCTCGTGCTGCGTACTGCGTGCTGCGTGCTGCGTGCCCCGCTAACACGCGCCAGATTACTTGTCTTTACGATATGGACATCCCCCGCCCGGACAACTTCAACGAAACATATCTCTACGAGGGTACGCAACCACAACGGTCTGATACTTGTGAGCATTATCTAACATGCCACAGAATTGATGGAATGTGATCTCGCGGCCATTATCCGCTCCGGCCAGCCCTTGACCGACGCGCATTTCCAGTCTTTCATCTACCAGATCCTTTGTGGTCTTAAGTACATCCACTCCGCCAACGTTCTGCACCGAGATCTGAAGCCCGGAAACTTGCTTGTCAATGCCGACTGTGAGCTTAAGATCTGTGACTTCGGTCTCGCTCGTGGTTTCTCAATCGACCCGGAGGAGAACGCCGGTTACATGACAGAGTATGTCGCGACAAGATGGTACCGTGCGCCGGAGATCATGTTGAGCTTCCAGAGCTACACCAAAGCTAGTATGTGACCTTCTTCGATCATTTTTATTGTTAAAAATCTAACTTTATCCACAGTTGACGTGTGGTCTGTTGGCTGCATTCTCGCCGAGCTTCTTGGTGGACGTCCCTTCTTCAAGGGACGTGACTACGTGGACCAGTTGAACCAGATCCTTCACTTCCTGGGAACACCCAACGAAGAGACTCTGTCTCGTATTGGATCCCCCCCGCGCACAAGAATACGTGCGCAACCTGCCCTTCATGCCCAAGATTCCCTTCCAGCGTCTATTCCCGCAAGCCAATCCCGACGCGCTGGACCTTTTGGACCGGATGCTGGCATTCGATCCGTCGCAGCGTATCTCTGTTGAGCAGGCACTGGAGCACCCCTACCTGCACATTTGGCACGATGCTTCGGATGAGCCCACGTGCCCAACTACCTTCGACTTCCACTTCGAGGTCGTTGACGACGTCCCCGAGATGCGCAAGATGATCCTGGACGAGGTCATTCGCTTCCGCTCCTCCGTCCGCCAGCAGTCCCAGGCTCACGCCGCCCAGCAGCAGCAGATGGCCCAGCAGACCAACGTCCCCATCCCCGAGAACCAGCAGGGCGGCTGGAAGACCGAAGAGCCCAAGCCTCAGGAGGCGGCCGCCGACGGCGGGCACCCGAATGACCTGGAGTCATCGTTGCAGCGCGGCATGGACTCTGTGCATCGTTAATTGCCTGTTTATTTTTAATTTTTTTTGAAATTCTACAATTTTGGTTGTCTGTGTCTGCGTCTGCTTCGGCTGGTTCATCAGCAAACTCGGTTTTCGCCTGCATGACGATATAATGAATTAGCAAAGAGATACCTCCGAGAGAAAGGCTGGAACGATTGCATGTTCTTTATCTCTTTATCTTCCTCCCTTCACGCCATGCCTTGTTTCTGCGCTGTTTCTTTCTTGGTTACGAGAATGAGGATTTGAATGCCCGGGTGTGTTTTACGCTTTGATTTGACTCCTTGCACGCCCTGATGATTACTTCGGATCAGGAATCGGGATCAGGATCAGATAGATAGATCGTTGTAGCCAGATCCAAGGCTGATCAAAAATGAGATTCGTATAAAGCTGAAACCATCGCTCGAATGTAATGGATCGACATTTTTGACCCATTGCTTGAATTCGTTAGACTCCTCCCTATGCTAAACAGATCAAAGGCACATTCGCTCGGATGCCATCCGGCTAATTCCAATACAAGAAAAGGCAATAGATCAATGGTAGTACCCACGCCACCAAACAGCCATACAAGCCGCGACTACAAGATCCAACATCTTGATCCCCTCGTCTTCGACAATCAACTTTCCCAGCTTCGCGCTCTTGCCGCGCATTCCACCGCCCGCTAGCTCTCGCGCAAGTGATAGATCGAGTCTATCTTCGTCTGAATCCGCTCCACCACTACTCGTACTCTCACTGCGCCGGTGATGCTGGAATTGAGTCTGGCGCGCGAAGCGCTGGGCTGGGAGAGACGTCCGCCGCAGGATATGTGCCGGACTCATGGGTTGACGAGAATTTTCAGGAACGACGGCATTAGGACCCGACTGTGCACGTGGTCGAGAGTAGGTATTTGGGTTCAGGAGGGCGGAGAAGGAATTGCGTTTGGAAGTAGCCAGATTCGGGTGCGTTGGTGAGTCTGGAGATGGGGGAAGATTGTGAGTCGGACTTTGGAGGGAGTGCCCGTGTGTGCGAATTGATGTATGATAGTGCAAATTTGCTGCTTGGAATGGAGTGTTGAAGCGAATTTCGGCGACTGTCACAGCGGGATTGGGGTTCTCGCCTTCGCTTATAGGGGCATGACCTGGTCCGGAGATCATATGTTTACATTTGAGACTGCGGCCGTTGACGCTGCTGGAGAATGTGCAGGTGCCATTCCAGGGTGATTTGAAGACGTAATAGCCGCTCTTAAGGTCTGAAGGGTGACGAGTGCCGTTTGAGTCGTCGAATGGTTTGGAGACGCAGACTTGGCGGTGGAATTTCCGCGGGCCCAGTTGCTTTTCACTTATTTGCTCGACTGGGAGGGGCTGCGGCATGGCAGTTTCAGCGGTGCGTATCAAGCCTGGCGGCAGATTGGCAGCCAGGCTTGCGAGTGAGAGGGGTTCATCGGACCCGGTAAATCGATTATATCCTGGTGTAGCTATCTCAATATCAATAGTATTGCGGTCTCAGGCTTGGTGCCGTAATCGTTGCAACATTCCATTGCGTCCCAGACGACGGATCACGTCGAATAAGTGTAATAGTGAAGCCCGGGTTGTTTGCAAGGCCGGGGGGGGCCTTTTCTTTGCCGATGAGGAGAGCCACCTGGGCTTCTATTTGCCGAGCGTGGACGTTCCTGTGACGTTGGGCGTGGCGGCAATGGCGGCCTGTTGGCATCAAGACTATGTCGGCCTGCGGATGAAACTTCATGTCTTTCCTTCCAAGCTTCAACTCCACGATTCCCGGTAAAAGCGGTCCATCGATTTGTCTTTCGAGGTTCAACTTCGCCTGCGGGGTGCTGATTCCATGGCTCTTCGGTGGGAGGCACAGGTGGCAGAGGCCTCCGCGGGAGAATGTTTGGGGTATTCGGACTCGGCACTACCGGTATAAGTCGATTTGTAGGATGTTGCTGCGCATTGGCAACAGATGTTCCAGTAAAGGACATGTACTCTGTAGAGACTTCAGGCGTGAGATTAGGTCGGCGCGGCAAGGGTGGCGGCGCTGCTGGAAGTTCTGCTAGAGCTTGAGGCACGCTATTCTGCTGCATCGGCCCTTCATTCTCCTGGTCTAGATCCTTGCCGCCCACTGGTTTCCTTCGGACTTTGTTCATACGAAGAAACTCGCGCTGCGAAGGATCATCTGCATCTGCGCCGGCAGCCTCCAAGGCCTCCCTCCGGCGCTGAGCCTCCTCCTCTCGCTCTTGCTCGACTTCCTGCAGTAGCGCATCGTCGTCAGGTGTCGCAACATGGAGATAGTATAGAGACGCGTTAATTGCCTCGGCGGAGACGCTAGATTTCGTCGGTGGCTTGAGAGGAGAGAGGAATATATCTGTCTCATGCGGGCATCTATCAATAATGGGCTTATCATGACGACATCAGGTGCCAAAAGCTCTCGCATGAAGAACCAGAAGAAACGATGTGTGAATAAGAGTGCAGGATATGAGACAGGCGCACCTTGACTGCCGGGGACCCGGACGATGTATAGCACTAAAGGGTCGTGTTTCTCGTGGGTGGGATTGCGCGGATAGGCGGGGGGGGTTGGATGCGATGGCGGTGATGGACGAGAGCGATCGTGCCTCGACGGGGCCCTGGGTCGCAACGGTAGACATGGCGCGGCCGCAGTGCGCCGGCCCCGAGAAGTTCGAGTAAGGTCAAGGTCGAGGTGTTCCAAGGTTGAAAGGAGGAGTTCTTGGGAGGGTTGGAAAAGGGCAGTAAATACAGGCGGGTCCTTCAGTGGGCCCTCAGTGATCCATGACGATGGGGGGCCTTCAGCTTTAATTGCCCCCCCTGTGTTACCGAATAGCACGCTAGCTCCAGATTGACTGGCCAAAAATGAATTGAAGCAAGGGAAGTGCGACAGAGGACTGCCTGGAGGTGTGGCGCAGTACGCGGCCGGCGTGGGCAGGCTGCTGGATTACGTTGTTGGTCTGGATATACTTTTGGAAGCTTCCCTAGTTGGCGTAGTGAAGAGTCAACAATTGGTATCTCCCTAGCTAGCAGGCTATAAAACGAGAGAGAGAATGCAGATAAAGAAAAAGAAAAAGAGGTAAAAAGAGTGCTCCAGATGGGAATGTCCAGGAAAGAATAAATAAAACTCCGTCTGCCAACGCCGTGGTGATCCCAACCCTTTCCTAGCCCAATTAGACAACGGTCTCAGACCGCTCACCCTCTGCAATCACCGGCACGCCAAGGCCACGGTCGGGGCTCTGAAGCACCAGTTGCTCATGGCGCCGAGCTCGAAGGAAGTCGCTAACCGCGCGGATCAGAATGAACCAACCGACAATCATAAGGACGTAAGAAATCCATTCGCTGGTACTGATGGTCGACATGGCACCTCCGTCACTTCCTCCGTTCTCACCAACTGAGCTTGGATCGAAGCTGTGACTGTTGGGGTCGGGGGGGAGGCACGTATTGATCTCCCCCGCCGCCGGTGCCAGAACTTTCGCTGCCGCCCTTCATGTAGAAGCCATACTGAACGAGGGTGAGACCGAGGCCCGCTCGGCTGCCGTTCTTTGCGGCGTGGGTGGTGTGCAGAAGATATGTCAATAAAAAGCCGACCAGTTGGAAGGACATTGATATCATGGCATTCCACACAAATGAGAAGATAGACCCAACAGGCAAACCATCCACGTATACTTCGTCGGATCCGATTCCAGGCGCCACAATCGTGGTTTCCCAGTATGGGGGTGTGGCGTCGGCGGCCGCCTCTTCGTAAGACTAAACATTGAACCACAGATCAGTAACGGATTCAGAGCGCATATTTCCGTGTTCAAATTATCACTTACGGGAGGTAAATCCTCATTCTTCTCGCCTCGTTCTGGCTTGGCCGCTAGGTTGGCGAAGACGCCGTCATTAGAAGGAGCGACGGAGCGACTACCCCCTGATCCGGGGTGGCGAAGGTCGGCAACATAGTCTGTCGTCGTACGATCCCTGGAGCAGCTCGGGTCGGCTCTTGTGCATCGTTCCGCGATTCCGACGAGGAAGACATCGGGGTCTGTGTATGATCCGGCGGCGCCCATCCATCGGTATTGGCCCGCATCAACCGTTGCCTGTCGTCTGGCTCGCCGTCATCGTCAGAGCCGTCCTCATCTCCAAAGGCGTCAGCAAGCTCCTGGTCATCGTGGCGGAGTGGATCGTCATGCAATAGTCGTCTCGATGACGGCGAGGATGAACGAGAGCGGAATGAGGGCGGCGGAGAGGTCGGATTGAGATCGGATCGAGCAGGGTTCAACTGATAGGAGTGAGGGCCATCCTCTTCATCCTGGGCATTCACCTGGGTGGGGAATGTTAGTCGGGAAAGAGTCGTGATAACGGGGCGCTTGCGACTGGGGCAATAGGATCAGCGGAGGGGAAGACAAACCCGTTGATAGCGCTGCGAGCTCATGACGAGCTGAGCGGAAGGCCCGGGAAAGGAAGCAGTATAAATGAGGGAAACAAAGTGAAATAGGAAAAAGAGAAAGGATAGTCGAGACTCAAGGATGGTTGGAAACGGGCGAAGGCAACAGGGAGTTGCGGGTGCCTGAGGCAGAGAATGACTTTCCCGGCTGACAATCCGACCTTCGACGTTTCTGGATTCTGGTCATCGCTTCTTTAGCTGCCTGCTCTTACAATTTTGCCACCTGCAACATGTCGAAGCCGGTATGTCTATTCGGGCTATTCATCACCTCCGAGCATAATCCAGCATTATCTGTTATGCCATATTAATTCTAACAAATCACAGTCCCTCAACCCGAGTTCCGTCCAAACTCGCCTCTCGCATATCCTCAAACACTGGCCTTCTGACGCCGTGCGTCCAGCCTCCGTTTCAGTGCAAAATTACCTCCAGTCCCGCATTGCACTCCCCAAAAATGAGCCAACATCGTCTTCCACGCCGACTTCGACGCCAGCACCGAAAGCAGAGATCTCTGAGTCCTCAGTAAATGCGCTCTCCGCTCTTCTAGAGAACCGTTTCGCGCGTGCATACCCGATCTCCGAGAAAATCCGATACCCAGCCAGCGACCCGGAATACTTCGATAACCTTATTCGCGAGTTTGAGGAGGCGCCGAATCGCGATTGGTTTGGTCGGGTAAAGAAGAGACTCGGCGGTATCCTGCGCTTGCAGTGATACTGCAATATCGCGTTAGGTATAAATGGGTTTGAGGGTTTCGAGGTGTTTTTGGGGGTCCATGGGAGCTTTGGGTCTACATGGCTTGTACAATATAAAACTCTTTCTATGCTGCATCACTACTCAGGTGTACAAAATGTCTGATCATACGGAATAATTCAGTGTCTTGGAGACATGATATCTTTGTTCCATTCCGCCGGTTGGAAATGACTCCGAAAGCTCAAAATTCCCTATGTACAATGCCAATCTCGGTATGCTTTCGCAAGTCATCAAACAGATAGTATTATTGAAATGCAATTTACAGCATGGGCTTCAGATCGTCGGCGACCTTGAACGGTGCCTCGGTCTTGGCCTTGACTTCCTCGACGGTGACACCGTCGGCGATCTCAACCAGGGTGAGACCGTCGGTGAAGTCCACGTCGAAGACGCAGAGGTCAGTAATAATGCGGCTGACGCAGGCCGGGCCGGTCAGCGGGAACTCGCACTGCTTGACAATTTTCGGATTGCCCTTCTTATCAGTGTGCTCCATGGTCACGACGACCTTCGTGGCCGACGGGTTTGAAACCAGATCCATGGCACCGCCGAAGCCCTTGATTTTACCGGGGAGCATCCCTGTAGACTCAAATTAGCAAAAAAAAAAATGATACTGAAGGGAAAGGGACGATGTCACGTACAGTTGGCCAGGTCACCCTTGGCGCTGACCTGCATGGCACCCAGGATAGTCAGGTCGATACGTCCAGAACGGATCATGCCGAAAGACTCGTCGCTACCGAAGCATGAAGCACCGGGGTTGAGAGTGACAGTCTCCTTGCCCGCGTTGATCAGATCGGGATCCTCCTCGCCCTTCTTGGGATAGGGACCAAGACCAAGAATTCCGTTCTCAGACTGAAGAGTAACCTCGACAGAAGGGTCAACGAAGTTAGGAGCCAGCATGGGCATACCAATGCCCAAGTTGGCGTACATGCCGTTCTTGAACTCCTTAGCAGCACGGCGGACAATACGCTCACGCTTGTTGGCAGTCTCGCCCTGACCCAAAGCAGAGGTGTCGGCACCTTCCTCCTTGGCGAAGGTATACTTCTCAATTTTCTTCTCGGTGGTGCTCTGAATCACGCGCTTGACGTAGATACCGGGTAGGTGGATAGCAGCCGGTTCGATCTCCCCGGGCTCAACGATGTGTTCAGCCTCGACAATGGTCATCTTGGCATTGCGGCCCATGGCGCCGTTGAAGTTAGCCGCAGCATAGCGGAACTGGCAGTTACCCAGCTTATCAGCCTTCCAGGCCTTGACAAAGGCATAGTCACCCTTGATAGCCTCCTCCATGACATAGCTCTTGCCATCGAAGACCTTGGTGTCGCGAGGTTGGCTGTAAAGCGCGACAGTACCGTCGCTGTTGTGACGCAGAGGGAGGTCGCCAGTCTGTACAACGGTACCAAAGGCCGCAGGGGTGTAGAATGCGGGGACACCGGCACCACCAGAGCGGCAACGCTCAGCGAGTGTTCCTTGGGGAGTCAGCTCAAGCTCAATCTCGCCAGTAAGGTACATGCGCTCGAAAGTCTTGTTCTCGCCCACGTAACTAGCGATCATCTTTGTGATCTGCTTGGACTGCAGGAGCAAACCGAGACCGGAGCCGTCCACGCCGGCATTGTTGCTGACCACTGTCAATCCTTGGATGGATGAGTTAGCTCGCACGGCATTGATCAGAGTATCTGGCACGCCAGAGAGTCCGAATCCACCAGCAAGCAGAGTCGAGTTCGACTTCATGTCCTTGATGGCCTCCTCGGCCGACGCAAAGACCTTGTTGATCGCGGCGCGTCGCACGGAGCTTGAGAAATTGCGCGCCAGAAAGCGCTGGTGCTATAGCGAGCGTTTCAGATTAGCATTGAGTTACTTTCCAGTATAGTGGAAGCTCACACCTTGGCCGGATCAGCAGAGAACTGCCGCGCGATGCGCAAACATGTTGCCACTTGAGAAGGCATGATCGCGAATTGAAGATAAGTTGCTGTTAGAAGGATGACGAGGAATATCAGGTCCACCTAATAGTCAAAAGCGCAACATGAGCGCAGGAAGTGGTGTGCGAGGCCTTTTATGGTGCGGAGGCGGCGGCAAGATCGCGCGGAACAAAGTAGGCTTACCCGCACCGCACCCGATGGTATCTGAGCCGATCGGTTAGACTTCGGTTGCTGGATTTAATTCGACTCTGCTGGTTCCTAGGATTCAAAGGCTATATATTCAATACTGTAGGTGCTATTATTTTTCTGTAGACTCCAATAGATCTGTTATACATCCATTAGGTGTTCAAAGCCTCCTGCGATCCCGCTGCGGGGAAGATTCCGGGGAAGAGAGGGTCGCTGACTTATCATCGTCGCCGGCTATATCCTCTTCCGATGGCCACTTCGGAACGTCTTTGTAGATCTTACAAGCCCTTCAAGTGTAAGTTTCAACTTGGGTTTCCCATCTCATGTTACTGTGCGCTTTCCATCAATTAATAAATTGACGTAATACGACATGGAAAGCCAGCTTCAGTAGTTCTTGTTGGCGGCGATCTTCGGCGTTCTTACTGTTAACGGCTTGTTGGGGCCCACTTCCACGCCTCAATTCTTGAATCAGAATCCCATCAATGGTTGCCGGGCCTCACTGCTTCGTTTTTACCTCCATTGAATCTGCCAGCAATTGACCGCAGGGTTCGAGGGAAATCATGAAGTAAGATTATGTGCCTGCTCTAGGATTATAAATCATAGCTAGGGTTAGCCGGTCTAATGACACTTCGTTTGTGGTATCTTTCATATGTACATGATAGAAATGATCTTCTCGCTCATGCAGGGACATCAAAAGACATGAGGACATTAGAATAAAGAGATTGAATAGATATGGCCTACCATCCATAAGTCGTATTCCAGATCCACTGGACTCGTGTTTAAATGTGTGAAGTCGTTAAGAAATGCCCTTCTCAGGGGTTGGGATCAACGCTGGACTGAGACAAATCCTTTCCTGCACCGGCCACCTCATCATATGAAGGCAGACCCATGTCCACGTCCTCAGGAGGTTGAGTGGCCTGAATACCTTCCATGGCGAGGGGTACCTCTGCAGAGGTCTCGGCGATCGGGGCATCCGGCATGTGCTGGACAATGTCGCGACAGACAGGATCGACGAGGCGTTCTTTCATTTTCTCGTTGATGTAGACTAGGAAGTAAGGTGTGGGCGGGTTGGAGGTACCGGTGTTCTTGAAGATCTCATCCAGATTTTTGACTTCGGTCACATACTCGTCGTTGTACTTGCGCCACATGTCCTTCCGAAAGTCGTAGATGTAGATCCAGTAATGACCAAAAGAGACGGAGCCATGGTGTACAAAGACCGCGTACAGGCGGTAGGGAAGGTTGCGGTACTCAGCGAATTGGTTCGAGATCATCGCTTTGGTGTCCTGTGCCTGTTGATCGATCGCTTGGAGCTCGGCATTCGCGCTCTCAGAGAGAAGATCTAGCTCAGATGATAACGATTCAATCTGCGAAGAGTCCTCCGCGGTTATTTCCTCCAAGCCTTCTAGAGCTTCCTTGGCGTTGCTGAGTAGCTGGGACATAGTGAGGCCGTCCTCCTCCTAGGTGTTGGGTTAGTTTACCTGTTCACATGGTTGGAATCTTGCCTGGCCATTGGCCTTTTGACATACCTGCTTTCGAAGTAGCTCAGCCTTACGAGCTTCTAGTGACTTTAGTGCGATTTTCCACTCCCAGCACCGACGACGACGATCCACAATTTCCGATTTCTGAGTGTCCATGTATCGGTCCATGTAGATAGTCTCCAGCAATTCAAGGTGGTGTGTCGACTTGAAAGAGCTCTTCTTCACCGGATCAAATTGAACCCGCTGAACCTGGATCTGCAAGATTGGAGGCAGTCGAGTGATAGATCCGTATTGCTCGGCTTCAGTATCTTCAACGCTGATTTTCTGGGCATCAAAAGCTCCATCAATCGCAGCATAGATATCACGCGAACCACCTGCCACATTAACTTTGATATCACACCATCGTTCCTCCTTGGATCGGGTCCCTTTCCCAGTGGAGATGTAGGACCGAGTTTGACCGTAGAACAAGCTGAAATGAGAATATTTAGCATAGGTTTCGCAGTTCAAGTGAGAAAGGCTTACTCTTTGATCTGGTCAACCTGTTCGCCATCGGCGGCCACACGAATTGGTTTAATGGCACATTGACTCTGGAAAAGAACATTGTTGATCACCTCGGTGACGTCTTGCTGGGCACCGATCTCGACTTCTTCAATCAATTGCCTCTGGCGATCGACTTCCGGAACTGGGCGAGGGGGGACCGGCGGCGGACGACTAGGGGCTTTGGAATCGGAGTCAAGAGGAACCCCTCCTTCAGGCTCCCCTGTCTTTGGCGAAAGGACATCACAATCTTCGTTGTCACCGAGACCTTCGCGCTCAATGTCATCAGACAACAAGGCAGCATCACTACCCACACCAGCAGGGTTCGGGTCTTTGGCATGGACCGACTTGGCGACTTCGGAGGCTACTGTCTGGTCATTTTGCTCCTCCGCAATAGGAGGAGGGGGTCCAAGAGGTCCTAGAATAGGTGCTCCTTCAATTTCACCCAGACTTGAGGACTTTCCTATCGTGGACCTGCGACGAATAGCAGCTTCGCCCCCAGGACTAATCAAAGTCAATCGTGCAAGCTCCGGGCCAGGAATAACGGAAGATCTTGTAGAGCCGATCATTTCATGGAACAGATTACGAAGCTCCCCAAGAAACTTGAGCGAACGCTCGATTTCTTTCTTGGCTACCTTTCGAGATCCGACCTGCTTTTGAAAAACACTCTGCTCATCATTCAGGTCCATTTGATGTTTTTCAAAATCAAGGACCATGTCTCGGAAGGGGCGGACTGAGAAGTAGAACTGGAGGAGACTGTTGAGATAGCATGTATTGCCAATGTTTTGCAGGCCAACGGGCCACTCCAACAAATCACGATCTGGCTCAGTAGAGATGCCAGCCAAGTTCTTTAGGCCGACATTGTCCATTTCCTTTGCAATAATGCTCAAAGCACGGTGATAGGTTTCGGCTTGGCCGGCATTTTCATTGACGCAGATGGTGTACGCTGCTATGACAGCGTCGGCATCAGCAGTCCGGTCTGGAATTTGGAGCAGGCGGTATGCATCCCCAATATCCATGTCACCCTCCACCGTTTCACCAGTATCAAGGAAATGTTTCAACCCAATTGAGTTTCGATTCTCCGCAATCAGCTTAAGTGCCTTGTCCGCCAAATCTTTACAAGCTGGATTGTCGGTGAGCTTTGCAGTGTACATGGTGATGATAAAGTCATCCGGGGTGTTTGCGTCGATGCCGAGGAAAACTTCAGCCTGTTCCGCAGTACCAACGCGATCTTCAGAAACGGCCATTATACGATCGCTACTCCTGCTGTTGCCAATCCGCCACAAATTCCGTGCAGCTTCCAATATCTGGTCACTCTGGCTGACCGAGCCCAGGTATGCGTAATACTTCCCAATGATGTTGTCTTCGGTGATGCTTGAATCCTCTCGTGAGAGATGGAAATAATTGTATGCCGCGTCCAAGTCGTTCATGGTATACTTCCCTTCTGCATAGGCGGCCTGGACAGCCTGATCAATACATTCCCAGTCTTGGCCACCACGGAGCATGCCAATGGATTTGAGACATTCGAGGTAATGAGGTGCATTGGCCGAATCTAAGGAAACTTGTCGGCGGTAGGCGTCAATAATTAACGGAGTGTCCATGTTTTCGACCACTCCAAGATCTTCGTAATACCTTCAACAGAACAGTCAGCAGGTATCCATCATCGAGGACAGGAGTGACGAACGGAGCGTAAGCCATTTCGAAGTTTTCGGCGCGGGGTGTTTTCGAATCTACTCCGGTAGTCAGCTTCGGTGCTTGTGATAGGCGGGGTAATACCGACAGTTCGAGGCCTCCAAAGCTTGAAGGATACTGTCTGATGCAGTTGGAGGTAGATTTGGAACTGTGACTCCTTTTCTTTCCGATAAGGGTCGGTAGTTAATTAATGAAAGTAACTCATGGATGACGTCGTCAAGGAATACACAGAGTGCATCTTGGTATGGAGTCTCCGCTCTCGGATCTGGCTGAGGAGGTTGCCAAGTTTGATCCTAGTGAAAGAATTAACAAAGGAAATTGATTCTGGGATAAAGAAATCGGTACAAACCTCACGGTACGTAAAGCCAAGAAACTCTAAGAGCTGTTGACAAGGTTTACCGTCCACACCGAAGGAAATCATAAAACGTTTGTTCTTCCCAGAGATAGCTTTGCTGAGTTTGTTGTTGTGAAGAGAGTTGGAAAGGTAGAGACGCAGGTTGTCCAAGACATTTATAGGCAAAGGCTTCGCCATGCCCTCCAAGCGCTCTGGCTCAGCCGCGATCGCTTCCTCCGCTCGCTGGCGAATCGCTTCTGGATCTGTCAGGAGATATAAAAAATGCGGATTGAGGAGAGGAGACAGGATCCGCAGCGATACCATAGCCGAGCACGAAATATGGGAGCATTGATAGTGGAATGTTTCAACCACCTGCCCCTGCTCTGTCACCTCAACAGATGATGTGCCGTGTTGCCTTCCTGACTTGTACACAAGATGATGAAGGTGGCCCTCTCGGGTTTGTCGTGCGAAAGTATTTCCACCACTATTGTGATTGACCACTACCTGTAGATGGCACCGGCACCTTGAGCAAATGGCAGACACTTTGGATGATGCACCCGGCCTTCTTTTCAGCTCTTCCTGCGCCAGGAAAGTTTGGTCCGCTTTTATTAAGTATTTATGCTGGCACGCCTCGGAAGATATCCAGTCTTGTGGCCCATCACGACGTTCTTGGAATACTGGCGGTACTTCGGAGAGCAGGTTGCGGCCGGTACCTGGAGGATGGGCTGGATCGTACAATCGTATGTCCTCCGCTAGCCGGGGAGCAGTTTTGCCTATAACATTATCAAGAAGCGGCAATTAGTAAATATGTCGCATTGTTGTCGGGCTCAGATGATGTTCTTCGTCAGTACTCACCGGCCTTGTGGGGATGAGCCATGACGCAGTGGCTCTATGGTTACAAGGCACAGCTATTTGCGGTGGTTGGAGAAATACAGCAGTTTCGGGGACTTCCAGATGGGAACAGTCCATCAGACGAAGCCACGAACAAGGTGTGCAGAAGTGAGCGGCTTAGTCTCGTGTAATGTGATCGTACTGGCGGAGAGACAGCGGGGAGCCCACCGCACTGGGCAGCAGCGGGCGGCAAGCTTGGATTAGAGTGTTGAGAAGTGGCAGCAAGAAAGTCTTGGACAAAATGCCAACATCAAAGTATGGCGTAGTCTCGTAGAGCTAGCAAGCCAAGAAATGACCAAAGAGCCTTCATGTACTGATTACTCTTGTCTAGAATGAGCCTCGAGCTCCATGTTTCAAGTAGGGCGGTGAATAGGGCGGTGAATTCTAGCAAAACACATCCCAAAATCCCATTTCGAACGACATCCCGTTGCACCCGCAGCTCCATCCCTCCAATCCACCATGGCGCACCACGAGTCTGAGGATCACAGCTACGACCCCCAGGATGCGCTCTCGGTAGCCATCAAGGCGACTGCCCTGACGGGTACTATTGGTCTTGTTGGCTCTGCTGTCCAGAACACCCTGGCCAGGCAGAACGTCGGATCGCTGGGCATCTTCATGCGCAGCGGCAGCACCGTCGGTGTCCTTGGTACGAATTATGTGTGAAAAGTAATATTGGGATGTCAATGCTAATTCTCTTTATTATTTAGCTGCCATGGGAGGTACCTATTCTTTCGTTAAGACGGCCTCCGCCAACTTGCGCGAGCAGAACGACACTTGGAACACCGCGATCGGTGGCTTCTTCTCCGGTGCTATCCTTGGTTTCCGAGGTGAGATTTAAAAGAGCCCCCCCCCCCCGCTTTTTCGTCAATTGCCGCCCAAGTACTAACTTTGAGCGCCCGCAGTCCGTACTTTCCCCGCGGTTCTCGGTTACGGCGCCGCCTTGTCAACCTTTATGACTGTCTTCGAATACACTGGTGGCAGCCTCTTTGGATATAAGAAGGACCAAGATGTTGATGAGTATGATCGTCGCACCGCGTTGCGGAAGAACTTCCAGACTGCCGGCGAGCAGACCGTTGCCGAGCTGGGTGAGGGGCGTGGTATGTTTTCCCATTACGATCACTTTGATGAAACGCAGTACTTATTGTTAACAATTTCTCAGGTGTCTACGGCCCGGGCTATGAGCAGCGCCGTGCAGAGCGGATCAAGGAGGCGTACGGCATCGAGGTTCCCACATCTCCGGTCCCTGCATCATAAATGTTCCTTTTCATTGATTGCCTCTCTCTCTTTCCGGGCGCTTTGTGTAAATTATCCCCCTTCATCATGTTGCGTCTCTAGCATGCCGGACACGTCAGTCCGAATAAGTCCTTCTTCTGTTCGAAGCGATGCACAGTGTAAAGTAGGCTGTAGGATACGGAATGGATATCCTCGCGCCGCACGTAGTTGTGGAGAGATCGAGTCAGATGACTAAGTCAAGGACAATATGGTATTGCTTAGCCATCCATATCGCCAGCTTGACGTCAATTGCCCATCTTTATAGATATGAGCCGTGTCGTGAACGTCAGTGATGGTGGAGGTAGAATCCGGCGCGTGGAGGGGTTCTCCTAGGGTGGCCAATGATCGTGCGGGTATATCAAAGTCTCCTGGACCTCCAATCCATCATCTACGTATGAATCATGTTACTACAGGGGACCTTACATGAATGACACCCTTGACTATTGAAGAGCTGATGATATCCTGGATCCTGGCGCCCACGTTTACAGACAGACGGGTCATGGAACCGAGGCAAGGCAACCTCGTCATGATGGGTCACCACGAACCAAGGCCCATGATAAACCTTGTAGCATCGAGGTCCCGATTGCCTTTGATATATTGAACTTGCCTACAGTACGCATGGGGAGTTCCACTGTGGGGGAAAGTTAAGAACCTACCTATGCAGAGCACGGAAGAGTAACCCAAATGGGCCAAATCGGGGCACCACTTCGATCAATTCCCACGATGATTGAGCTTATTAAGTCATGGTGGCATCAAAGCTCGGAAGCATTGGCCTCGTGCACTCCCAAGGCCACAGCAAGGGGCATGCCATGTTTTATGCCCCGTTCCGACGTCATGCAGCCTTTCTGATCAGGGGCCTTTCGGGCAGAAATGGCCCCTTTTCTCCGACTGAGCCACAGCTGGTGTGGATCACCTCGCCATCGCGAGCGTGGCCATCCAGGGGTGTTCTGACTGTACTTGCACGGGGCTCGACGGGGCGGAGCCACTGTCGTCAGCCACGCAGGCAGCCAGATTGATCTCGATCTTCATATCAATGTACGGCCCCTTTCGACGATATTCAAGCCCCTGAATGAAAGGACCAAGAAGTCCAAAAAAAAAAAAGGAAACCGTGAGAAAGGGAGAAAAAAGAAAAGATCCCCTCGGAGGATATTTCCGAAGTCCTCGACGTCAACCATTGTGAATTTCGTGCGAAATTAGCTTTGGGGGGAGTTGCGTTCCCCTCAACAAGCCGGGAATCCCGAAGCTTTCACCCAAAATTCAGGCTCGTCATCGAACCTCGAGTCGTGTAGACGTCATTCACTGTGGCTTCATCTTTTTCCCCCTCCTCGATCTTATGAACCTGCGATTTTGCTATCATTATCCTCGATCCTCCCATCCCTTTTCACCGTCCATCGATAGTCTGTTGTGTGGGGCCTGGATTGATCACCATTCGACGACTCTCACCCAAAGCCTGCTCTACACCGAGCAAACTCCCCGCAAAACACCTCCGTTCGCCTGGTAACCACGGCCACGCCATAGTCTTGATTATTGTCCCAGTCACCTCCCCTCCTGTTATTACTTTCGCGTTTCTTTTTCTGTTCGTTCCTCCGATCTCACATCCTTGGGTAAACGTGTCTCCCTAACGTTCACCCACGTTCCCGATACTCCCGCAATAATGGCCATGGCCGCGCGGCCGCAGACGCCTGTGCAGGATGCATCATACCTGAGGGCACAATCCAATGACCCCAACATGCCGAGTCGCTCATATGGCTCCCTCCGGGCGTCCACCCGGCCCAACTCTTATGCCGGCAACAGCTCCGCCTTTCACTACAGTCACGGCGCTCGCGATCAGTCCCCGGCGCCTCACAACCCCCGTTTTAAGGAGGACTTCGAGACCGCTAGTCACCGCAGCTCCATCGATGTCCCTAGCATCCAGCGATCCGCCTCGCAGATGTCCGGAGTCCCCTCTCGCTCGAGTACTCTGCGAAAGAAAGCATCCCTAAGCAAGAAGGGCAGTTTGCGACGCAATGGGAGCCGCCGGTCCATGCGCGCCGGTAGTGTGAGGAGTTTAAGCTTGGGCGACCGTGAGAAATACAATACCGATGGCACCGAAGATATGAACAGTGTCTTCGCTGTCCCCGTCCCAACGACTGGCAACCCGACCGAGGTCCCTGCAACTCGGTTCCAAGGTATGAATTTTTGGTAGCTTGTCTACACAGACCCCGACTGACCGATCGCGCAGCTTGGCGCAAAATCCTGAAGGACCTGATCCTCTTCTTCAAGGAGGTCCAAAAATCCTACGAGACCCGATCAAAGCTTTTCTTATCCGCCTCCAATGTTATGAACGGCCAGCCTACCCCGCCGGGCTTCCTCCAGTCTGGTGGCCTCGCCGATGCGATTGAGATTCTCCAAAGCTTCCACCGGCAGGGATATCACGAAGCCAACAAGGCCGTCGAGGTGGAAATTGAGGTCATCAGTCAATTGACCGGTTTAAGAAGTGACCTGCAGAAGAAGACG
Source organism: Penicillium maclennaniae (assembly GCF_028827695.1). Classification (NCBI taxonomy): domain Eukaryota; kingdom Fungi; phylum Ascomycota; class Eurotiomycetes; order Eurotiales; family Aspergillaceae; genus Penicillium; species Penicillium maclennaniae. The sequence continues at coordinate 2,817,188 of NW_026623220.1, forward strand.
AAGGAAATCAAGAACCTTTCGGGAGATTTCAAGAATACGGTTGAGAAGGAAATCGAAGGCACGCGCAAGGCCGTGCGCCATCTGCACGAGTCCTTGGGTCTCGTTGATAGTGATCCCTCCGCAACATCAGGCAAAGGTGACCCATTCTTGATGCGTCTCAACGTCGAGAAGCAGGTGGAGAAGCAGATCGAAGAGGAGAATTATCTGCACCGGGCATTCTTGAACTTGGAAAATTCCGGTCGCGAGCTTGAATCGATTGTCGTGAGCGAGATTCAGAAGGCTTACAACGCCTACGCCAGCATTCTTAAGCGCGAAGCCGATGAGGCCTACGATACGGTGGAGAAGCTTCGAGCGGGGCCGATTTCGATGCCACAGGACCATGAGTGGAACACATTTGTCGCCAACACCGATGAGCTGGTCGACCCCCGAGTGCCACTGCGCAACGTCGAGAGTATCACTTACGATGGGAAGGATCATCCGGCGGCGGCCGAAGTTCGCGCTGGTATGCTTGAACGTAAGAGCAAGTATCTGAAGAGCTACACTCCCGGCTGGTATGTCTTGTCGCCAACTCACCTGCACGAGTACAAGTCGGCCGATCGCGTGGCATGGCAGACTCCTATCATGTCATTGTACCTGCCAGAGCAGAAGCTTGGATCGCACTCGCAGGAAGATTCCAGCTCCCACAAGTTTATGCTCAAGGGCCGTCAGACCGGTGCGATGCATCGAGGCCACTCGTGGGTCTTCCGTGCCGAATCCCACGAGACCATGATGTCCTGGTACGAGGATATCGAAAGCCTGAGCAATAAAACGGGAGAGGCGCGAAACGCTTTTGTGCGACGACACGTGCGTAGCATTAGCGGCAGATCCATGAACAGTGAAGTTATGGAGGATGACGAAGCCGACCGGACCCCGTACTCAGCCGAATCCGTGGTTCTCGGTCAAGATCGGCCCACCTCTGCCTCCCGGCAGCCCGGCGGGACTTTCCCAAGCGATGTGCAAATCGACCGGCATCTCCAGGCGCCTGTGTCTCCATCCAGTGAAGATAGCTCCGCTGGGCGAGACGTGATCGCAGCTGCGGGGTCATATCCCGAGGGAAGCACTCTTCCGGATAACTCGCGCTTCCACGCCTATGATCATGACGGTGTCTCCTCGCCAGTCGCCACTGACCGTCCTGCCGATCGGCCCCAAATTGCTCAACATGACAGCTACTATGGCGATTGGATCGGCCCGGGTGTTATTGTTGCCAAGCAAAGACAGAAGCAGCAGAGCGACGGCTTGAAAGCCGACGACCGCGAGATTCGCTCTGATGGGGACCACAACTCAGTAGCTGCCATGTCTGGTGTCGCTATGGCGGAACGTCGCGACCAGTCTGCGCCTCCCAACGTGGCCCGTCGCGAAAGTACTTCCACGGCACCGACCAACACCAACATCACGAATTATACCAACCACACTAACCAAACCTTGGCGACATCCGTTGATGACAGCAAGGATTCGGGAGTGGCCGGGTTTGGGGGAGCAGGGCCCTCCAATGGGCTCGACGGACTCGCGAAAGATGCTGAAAGCCCCGAAGCCAGTACTAGACCCGTGTGGGACGTCCGGCCCAAGCCAGACAGACAAGACAGCGTTGTGGCTCTCGACATGAAGATTCCCGGTCGATACCCGCCGACCAATGTGGCAGCGTGATCCATGCTTTACCTTCTTTTGTTTCTATCCTTGGTTTTCTATTATTATTTTTTTGACCTCCCCCCACCCCCCTTCCTTCTTGTTCACTGTACATGTACATTTGGTCATGCGTCCCTGGGTTGCAGGCGCTCCGGTCTTTCATCGTTTTTTTCTTCTTTGGGGGGGGGGGTGTTTTTTTTGTGGTTCTCGTTGCCAGCAATAGACACTGCAGGCGTTCGTTCCGGAGGCGTCGGTGGGCTTGTTCTCTTTGTTTGTGATTCCCTCTGATTCCCACGCCCGCGCCTTCGTTGATAGTGAAGTTCACCAATGCAACACATACATGTTGAAACTACTGCAATGCGTGGCATTTGATCCGCCTCCAGTAAGAGAAACACAAGGGAATGATAATAGTCTCGGATTGCATCGTGGTACGTGAGGACCTTGAGTACCGCAGGGCCTTGGATTGTGGGACGGGTGGTATCCGATGGTCGGTACCTGGTGAGGTCGAGGGTACAGAGTCTTGTAAGATCTCAGCCGTCCGATGTTAGAGATCGAAGGGTCAATCAGGATATGCCGGCACCCAGGGCATAGTATAGCTCGGGCCTGGCCTGAATACAGACGAGGGCGGTGGAGGGGCCAGGTTCAGCTCGAGTATCAGAAATCCGAACACCTTCACTTCCAGCCTCTCTCCATCCTTTCCCCCCCCTCTTCAACCCGCAAACACTTATCTCCACGCGCAACTCCTGAAATCATGGGTGGGTTCCTCTCCTCTCCAGCACTGTATTCTGTATTACCTTTCCCCTTGGTACATTCTCAGCTCCCGACCATTCCAGCCTTCCATCCAATCAGTCCCGTCCAACCTATTGACGCCTGACTTCTTCTTTTTCCCCCGCTTTCTTTCCTTCCTCCTTTTTACTTCCCCTATATCTTCCCTTACTCTTTCTTGGCTAACCGGCTGTCTTCCCCCGCCCTCAGCCGACGTATATCGTCCCTATCAAGTAAGTCTCAATCTCTCTAGCTCTCATCCTCCTCGCGATCTATGCCTCGACGATTCTGGAGGGTCGTGGGAGCCGCGCGACTTTAGGATGGTCAGTGCGGGGGCGGCCCACGCCATGCGCCTCCTGATGTCTACTGAGTCGGTCTCTCAAGGAAGAGGAGGGGGGTTAGACAGGTTGCTTGGAATTTGAATCCATTTGGAAAGACAGAAAGCAAAAAGCCCAAAAACCAAAAGCCAAAGCTTCAAAACCCCCCTCCAAATGCGTGCACGAAAGTGTGTTGAGCAGTGCCCCGAACGTCCAACGTCCGGGGGGGTCCTCGATTGCGCATGTCTCAAAGTCACCTGATCCGCAACCTCCATTCTCCCCGAGTTCCGTTCCTTGCGCTGAGCCTCCTAACCCCCTCATCTCTTCTTTGAATCCCCACCCAATTTCCCCCCTCAGATCCGCGCGCAATCGCGCATACCCTCTTTTCATGTCTTCTTACCCCGAATACCCCGATTCTGACCGCGTCAAGCGAGAGAGATCCCGTTCGCCCCGTCGTCGTTCATCTCGCAGTCCCCGACGTAGCCGTCGCTCGTACACTCCACGCAGTCGCTCTCGCAGCCGTGACGATTATCGCCCCCGTGATCGCCGTTCACGGTCTCCGTTGAGTGCTTCTGGAGCTACTGGACCATCGGGATCGCCCTACGGTGGACGCAGTGGATACGCGCCGCGTTTCGAGGATCGTACCGTCGCCAAAGAAAATATGATGCAATCCGTTCGTGATTCGTCTCAGCAAGACCGCCGGGTCTATGTGGGCAATTTGTCCTACGATGTCAAGTGGCATCATCTCAAAGATTTTATGCGACAGGGTGAGTGGGAGTGGACGCGTGATGCGTGATGCGTGATGCGCTTGAGTTGTGACCTTGTGAGATCGGTTACTGATAACGCGCTGCAGCTGGAGAGGTTCTCTTTGCCGATGTGTTACTTCTTCCGAATGGAATGTCGAAGGTGGGCGCCAATGCGTAGAGTGGCTGGTTCCTTTTCTACTCCCTGATTTTTCGCGGTTTTTCTGGTTTCTTTGCATGGACTGTTGGGTTGACGGGCTGGGCCTGGCCGTCCGGATAATGTAGGGATGCGGGTGAGTTCGATTTTCAAGGCATTCCGCGAGGATCAATAGTTAACCGCGCTGCAGGATTGTGGAATACGCAACGAGGGAGCAAGCACAACAAGCTGTCAACACGCTCAGCAACCAAAACCTGATGGGTCGCCTTGTCTACGTTCGCGAGGTATGCAGCAACCCGAGTCTACAAGAGGTACAATGAGAATGGCGCTGACCACGCTGGCAGGATCGTGAGTCCGAGCCTCGTTTCATCGGCGGTCCCCCTCGCGGCGACTTCGGAGGCCGCGGCGGCTTTGGTGGACCCGGATTCGGTGGTCACCCCGGTGGAGGCGGTGGTGCTGGCGGCGGTGGTCGCCAGCTCTATGTGTCGAACGTTTGTTATCCTAGCACTCCCCCCCCCCTGTTTTGCTAAAGTTGGATAAAACCAGGTGATATTAACGGATCCATGTATAGCTTCCTTTCAATGTGGGATGGCAAGACTTGAAGGATCTGTTCCGCCAAGCTGGTAAGTTATTACTTTCATGCCCGGACTGTATTGAGTCATGACCTCTTCCTGTGTGAACGCTTGGCGAATTGACTTTATCTCCGTTTGATAGCCCAGCAGGGAGCTGTCATCCGTGCCGATGTGCACACTGACCCCACTGGTCGCCCAAGGGATCCGGTATCGTTGCATTCGAATCCCCTGATGATGCGCGCAATGCCATTGCCCAGTTCAACGGATATGAGTGGCAGGGTCGACCTCTCGAGGTCCGCGAAGACCGATTCGCAGGGGGTGGTCCCGGTTTCGGCGGACGTGGCGGCGGCTTCGGTGGACGCGGTGGCTTTGGCGGTGGTCCTGGCTTCGGTGGCCGTGGAGGCTTCGCTGGACGTGGCGGCTTTGGCGGTGGATTCCGCGGTGGCTACGGTGGTCCCCCTGCCTTTGGCGGTGGTGGCTTCGATGCCGGCGGTGCCCCTCCTGCTCCTGTTGCTTCGTCTCCCCCGAACCCTTTCACCGACTTTGCTACCTCCGGCGGCGAGAAGAGCGCTGTTATCTACGTGCGTAACGTGAGTATTGACATACCCTCTAGTTTATTTTTCTTTCCTTTTTCTAGTCACTGATGTCTTCACAGCTGCCCTGGTCCACCTGCAATGAGGACTTGATCGACCTGTTCTCGACCATCGGTAAGGTTGAAAGAGCTGAGATTCAGTACGAACCTAACGGCCGCTCGCGCGGCACTGGTGTCGTCGAATTTGATACTCCGGACACTGCAGAGACTGCAATTGGTAAGATGCATAGCTCTTCAAAAGAAACCAGAAAGGCCTTGCTAACTCTTCGCAGCCAAATTCACCGGTTACCAGTACGGAGGACGCCCTCTGGGCATCACCTTTGTCAAGTACCTGAATGCCGGCCCAGGACCTGAGGACATGAGCATGATGGAGCCTACCGAGCCCACCGGCCTCACGCAGGACCAGATCATGTAAATCTGACATGACTCTTGTTTTCAATTTTGATGATTCCCTCCATTCCTGTTCCTGTCCCAAGTTCTAGTATCAATTCCAGTTTCTCAAGGAAAGGCTCTGCTAAAATGCAAGTCTGTGCTCGAGCACGTGCAGATCTCCACTTTGACTTTTGTACCGTAACTTTACCTTAACATCTACACTTGAACTTCAACTTTGACACAGCTCTCTCCAAAACCATGGCTTCCCTTCGTATGCCCCGACGGGCCCTTCTCTCCCTGAAATCCGTCCGTTTTCCATCATCGACCCCGACGTCAACTTCCGCATCTACCCACCTCCGCCCCTCCCTGCCCTCCCACGCCAGCGCCAGAAAACAACCACCTCACATCCGCCCATACCACTCAACCCTCCACCCCCGCCTCCCAGATCATACCTACAACAACAGCCAAACAGCAATCCTAACCGCCTCCCTCGCCCACATCCCGACCCACGGCTTCTCCGCCGAATCCCTCGTCCTCGGCGCCCGCGACGCAGGCTTCCTCGATGTCTCCGTGCAGCTCTTCCCGCGCGCCGAATTCGACCTCGTCCTGTTCTGGCTCGCTAGTCGACGCGGTTTGCTTCGCGCAAAGGTCGAAGAAGGCGCGCTCTTCCGTCGCGTTGCCGATCAGACCGGGAGAGATGTGTCTTCCTTGGACGTTGAAGAGAAATGTCGGATTTTGGTGATGGAGAGATTGAGAATGAATCAGGATATTAAAGAGCAGTGGTCGGGTGTAAGTTTTTTCTCATTCTCACTTTTTCTCTCATTTTTACTTCCTCTGCTTTTCGCACTTTCGTGGGAATGGATGTGGACATGAACATCAATACGAACATGGATATGGGTGTTTGAAATGGATAGCTAATTACTCTTTCGTTTAGGCCCTTGCGCAAATGTCTCTTCTTGGCAATATTCCCCTCTCTCTTACTGAGCTTCACGCCCTTTCAAACGATATTCTCTGTCTAGCTGGTGACCCCGCCGTCGATGGATCTTGGTACTCGCGCCGGTTGGGGGTATCTGCCATCTATGCGTCGGCCGAGATGGTTATGACGCGTGATCCGACGCCGGAACTGAGTGAGACTGAGGCGTTTGTGAACCGTCGATTTGAGGATAAACTTGCTCTGAAGCAAAAGGTTGAGGGGGTGAGTCAGTGTGTTAGTTTCGTGGGAAACACGGCTGTGGGCGTGGGAAGGTCTTGGGGCTTAAAGATTTAAGGTCAAGGCGACCCTCCTGTAATTTTTATTCTCTTGATTGAGAGGTCCTTGCTTGGTCTCCCTGATGGTTGGGCCGGGTTAAACTCGCAGCGTTGTATTTTTACTTCTTTTTTTGCCCAACTTTGATTCAGCGTTTTACGAACTAGCTCAGCTTTTGTTGATGATATTCATGCTCTGATGTATGTCATAATTCTTGTCCGTCTACCTTTGCTTCTAGTGGAGGGATACATTCTGCACTGCCTCTTCCACACTCAACGGTACATTACCCCCTTCTGGCTGTTCAGATGGTGGCACAAGCAGAGCTGGTGATGTGGGAGAAGTTGGCGAAAATGGGTCGGAGAGTACGCCATCTTCCGATGACTGCGGTTGTTGGCCAGGCGGTAGAGTGCTCATGGCTACAACCTCTGCTTCGTTCTCTCTGATCAGACTGCCACTGCTTGTCCCGCTCTCGATAGAATTGGTTTGCAGATGCTGCTTTCCGCGGCCTGAGCGCCGCGTCTTGGGCGGAAGGGGCTTCTGTCCGTGCTTTCCTGATCCGGCTATCGGTATCGCACGGTGGTGGCTAGATGAGGGGGTTGTGGGGGCTGAGCGCCGGGGAGGAGGGACAGCTGGGGGTGAGGTGGATATGGAGCGACGAGAGTGTGCTGGGACTGGAGGTACGAGGCGTGAGCTGGTGGTGGAGTTGCGCCGTTCTCCAGGAGGCGCCCGTGACGATGGGTCTGTAATGGTTGGTGTTGGAGCCGTGTGCGTGGACGAAGGACTGACTTCCACGCCTTCGGGGATCGTGTTGCGGTCACCACTGGTGCCTGCAGAGTGTTGCTGATCTTCATCATCAGCTGCCATACGCCTGCCTCGCGATCGTCGAGCTTTAGGAGGCTCAGGCCTGACCTTTGGTAGGCGAATGATCGGGGTGTCGCCGGAAAGACTGTTGGCAGCATGGCCGTCTTTGCGGCTTGGCGTAAGGATGCCTGGCTTCTCACGTAGTGACGCAACTGCTTGAACGCTGAGAGAAGATGCAGATGCTGGTTCAAGCATGCCGAGCCGTTGCACGGCGCTGAGTCGACGTGATATTGGCGTCTCTGAAGAGCATCGAGAGTCTATCGAGTCCATTCTCGTAGGAGATGCTGTTCCAGGCGAGTCTGGGACACTGCTGTCACGCGAGATAGTGCGAGTTACATGAAGTGATTCTCCGATATCTACAGGAGACTCCTGGATGGTCTGGTCGAGAACTGTATCAATCGTAGCAGTGACTGCTTGTGTAGGAGTGTCCTGAGTTGGCAGCTGATCTGGTTGATCCGGATCTTTTAACCACTCAACTGTCGCACATCTGGCAACAAGGCGTCGAGTGGTGTCATCAACTTCTTCGAAGTGAAGCATCTTCGCCTGTTCAGATTCGGTGCCATAGGTGATCTGGCCACGGACAAGGATGTTCAATAACCTCCTCAACTCGTGTCGCTTGTAATGTGGTGGCTGTCGGAGCTGAGTTTGTGCCAAAAGCGGATAGAGAACGCGTAAGTAGGTATGTCGCAACGCAACGGCTTCTTCGGGCAAGTCAAGAAGATTGCGTATCAATATGTCCACCAGCACATGGAGGTCATTGGTGAAGAAGTACTCATAGGTGCTTGGAGTAGTGAATATCAGGTAGAGGAGCTTAAGCGTTAGCAATTGCAACGAGGTTTCCGCTATTTGAATGTTAATCGCAGCTTCGTGTGGGATTGGTGTTCTAGCTCGTACCTTCACGATTGATAAGCAGAATGATATTCTCGCCAAAGGTCTTGTACAAGCCTCCGTACATCGACAAAATCTTGATGACCTTGTTGGTCAATTGGCCTGAAGAGGATTCTTCATCCACAGGTTTGTGAGCCGAAATCATGAATTGTTCATTCAATACCAGCTGCACAGATGGTCAGCGTTGGCAATAATCAGATCAAGGCAGTCTCAACACTCACCAATACTCGGATAACAGGGTAGTGATACGGATCCGTGACATCGAAGGACAGATCCTCGATAATGTCGAACAGACATCGAATGAAATCATCGTCGACAAGCACTACCAGCGTGTCAGTGACCAGCCTTGGCTTGCAGATTTAGCTCAGACCTACCCAAATCTTCGGTCTTCACACGCTGTATCCTCGACATCTCGTATAACAAGTCCATCAAAAGCCGGTGGAGACCCGCCCCGCCGTCCATTTCCTCCTTTCGCAACGCCTGAATCAACTCGAGGAGTCGCGCAAACGCGCCCTCCTCATTCATCATTTGGAACGCCACCTCATTTTGCCGACCGTCGAAGAAAAGAAACGACGCAATCAGGTGAAGGGTGTTCGGATCGTCTTCCTTGGGGGAGGATTAGCGTGTGTCTCGGGCAGTTCTCCCAACTGTCGTACCTGCAAGAGACCGTAGATAATCTGTCTTCGGACATAATCCGCATGTGCAGCGAAGATGCTCGACGCGAATAATTTATACGAGCAGCGCGAAATGTCGTAATCCGTACTGAGGAACTCATCTGCATCCAAAAATCACCATCTTGTCAGCCGCGTGTTCATTCAGAGACCTTCGCAGCACGGAAGGGCACTTGATGGGGAGAGGGTGATGTGTCACCTTTGTACTGGGTCGAAAAGCTCAGATACTCTCGCAGAGCATCGTCAATGCTATCTTCGGATTCGCAGGGCTTGGAGACGATTTTTTGGAGTTCTGTCGGGTGTCAATAGGTGCTCGCATGGGATGGTCGACGTGTCCGAGGGAGGGTGAAGCTCTCCCTGAACAGCAGCTTACCATTCCAGAACTGCTCGGGCTCCAAAGCCTCGGGCTCCATTTCCCACCCGGAGATCTGCGACTTCGGGGGTGTGTCAGAGCAGTCATCCCGTCCTATGTAGGGGAGTTGGAGATTCGGAATGCGATGGAGGCGGGGGAAATCAGTTCCACTGTGGGCCACACTACACTGACTTGTAATTATGAACCTGGATGAGACTACCATGACCTACATGGATTTACGGTGATAGATCACAAAATAAACATGAACAGCATATGCACTTTGGTATCACTATGCAACACAGCTTCAAACAAAATAAAAATAAAAACACTAACAGAAAAACATAACTCATGAAGTTGGGCGCTGGAATGGATGCGCTTCGGTGTTCCTGGGAAACAAAAAAAACAAGTCAGCCCTAAAGTCCCCACGTCGACGTCAGACGTACTCACAATACGTATTTATCCAAATCCACCACACTAGGATCACTGAAGAGCAGGTAAAAGTACTTGAGTGTCTCTGCTAGCCAGAATGACTCCATCGAGTCCTTCTGGGTAGGCTTCTGCGATGTGACGTCCTTAACTGCCGCATGCGCGAGTTCGCTACGTGTGTTCTTCGCAACAGCCTCGAACATCTTCCACCCCTTGACTCGCCAGTAATTGTCGCCTGTCAGGCGGAACATGATGAACACCGACTCAATGGCCTCGGGACGGAGGAAGTACTCCGGAGCCAAAATGCTCGTCATGCCGGCCGGGATGCGGTCGTGTCGCTCATTGCCCTCGGCCTGCGATAGGGCCGGTGACTGGGGAAGACGAGGCGATTGAGGCGCATCGCGATTATCAAGTCTTTCACTGTCGGCGGCAGTCCGGGGTAGAGGGGATGGACTCGGGGCTGTTCTCCCGATTTCAAAAGAATCACGCTTGAGTAAAGGATCCTCGTCATGCGGGTTCATGGATCCTGGCATGGGAAGAGGAATGGACGTGCCACCCGCACCAAGATCTTGTGCTTTGTTGTCTTCATTTAGTTTCACGCGCTGTCCGTATGCACTTTCGCTAGTGCGGAAGCGAGCTTGCGCCTCGGCGTCAAGAACGGAAGAGTAGCGCTGCGCTTCCTTTTCATAGCGAGCTTCGTCCCATTCACAGGACTTGTCCTTACCGCAGGGCAAAACTCGGAATCTTTCCGGCATAAGTCCGGTGTTCGTCGCCTCGTAGGCCCAGACACAGGCGTCAGTCAGTTTGTAAGCAATTTCCATGTCGCTTTCAATGCCGAAAGCCTTGGATCCAACAGCCAACATGCCTCCAAGGAAACATTGCAGATGGGTTCCCTCGTAGATCATTTGGCTTGGAAGAGGTGGCTCCTTGGTTTCGGGGTTCAGTGAGCTTGTAGATGCCATGAACCGAAGGTCGCGTTCACCCTTCAACATAGGTCGGAAGAGAAGAGTCTTGCGGGCAGCGTCCATCGCCTTCTTATACATATTCTTGTACTGCTCATTCACACCACCCAGCAGCAAATGCTCCTTAGGCAGATACTCGTAGGTCGAGTCGGCCAAAGCTCCCAAGCCATACTTGTTATCGCGTTGCGAAAGGGGCAGCTCCAATCCACCGTCACACTTGTCTGCTGTCGTGAAATCTTGTGCATGACTTCCACTGTGACTGTAGACCGCGGGCTCCGATTGAGAATAGTCGATTGAGCCATCGCGCTGAATCAACCGCAGATAACTGTCAAGATCAGTCGGCACAGCGACCGGCTTTCGGGTGGCTGTGGTAGGTTCGGCAGTTGTGGACGTTGTGGCAGAGGTGGCAGAGGTTGTAAAAGACGAAGCGTGTATCTTTCGGCGATTCCCCTGGCGCGTGGGGGTACCAATGTCACGGCTGGGGGGTATACTTAGCACAGCCTTGTGCATTGACATGGAGAGGCCACAAGCCGGGTATATTAGTGTGGTCTTGAAGCTGCTCCAATTCATTCGTGATGCGGGCGATCGCGTCATAGTATTTATCTTCCTTGGTCAGTTGCGCCAATCGGGTAAACTCCAAAGACAATGAACCAATTTCGGCCAGGGCAGCCTTGGCTGAGGCTCGGTGAGGCCGGGCAACGTGGTCTCTGCCATCGAGGATTAGCACGCAAACTTGCCTCGCCATGGTATACGACTCACGGTGTCCAGCGGTAATATAGAACCGGCATGCGATTTGGGGTATCAAAGGCGCCAATCAAGATCTCGGCAAGTTCCTCTGCCTTTTCCAAGAGTTCGGAATATTTTTGGCCTGAGATATCATACGCACCAATCAAACCTCCCAAGTACCGGATTACAGTCTCGAAGACTGGTATATCCTCCCTGGCTGAGGTGGTAAAGTCAATCTTCTTGATGGCTTTCACCGCCTCGGAGAATTCATCCTTCAAATCCATGATCCAGAGCGTATCGAGAGAATCCACTAAAGTCGCGCCCCAGCCATTAAAGGGATCATCAATTCCAGCGGTCAAAGGCTTGACCTCGTCGTGCCCCATCGCAGCCTTCTTGTATCCAGCCCATGCGTGCTTGAATTCGGCCTTGACGGCGCTCAGTTGCTGCAGCCGCTGCTGTTTTTCAACTGTCGATTCATCCTTGAATTTGGCCTGTAGCTTGGGAATAGCCTTAGGGCGCTCCTTGGGCAGCTTGATCAGCTCGCCTGAGGGTACGGGGAACTTTTCAGGGAACTTCTGCCAATGTCTCGACACACCCTTCTCGGGGTGCTCCACCGAGACTCTGCCCGTGCCTCCATGATCGATCTCCTCGACCTGCAAGAAGAGCGAGCTCCCTAAGCTCGAGGATCCAGCCTCTGGTTTCGAAGGCGACTGCTTGTCAACGCTGGCCTTTATCGAGTCATCCGAGTTGATCTTGCTGGAAACTTTCTCGGCCGCATTGCTCTTCGAACCAGCTTCTAATTGCTTACTGCTCTCAAGTCTTGCCGAGTCTTCTGGGCCAACATTCGGTTGCTTGTTGGCGGACGAGCTGGAGCCGTGATTGGGCGCGGGGGGGGAGTTGCTTGCTCTCCTCTGCAGGAACAGGAAGTGGCCTCGTCTCCGGACGAGTGTTCGGGTGCCCAGAACCAGGCGAGGGGGTCTTTGCGGGGTCTTCGATCACGGTGTAGTTCCAGTCGCGCGACCGAGAGAAATGGAGAAAGGTCAACACAAAGGCCGCCGCAAATACGAGCAAAATGCGGTAGCGTCGGGCGCGAAACATGGCGAGCACCCCTCTCTCTGGGCGGAGGGGAGGAAAGGAATGTACCAAAAAATGGCGAAGGAGAGGGAAAGAAAAGCAAAGTGGAGAGGGTTCTTATGTCACGAGACTCCACTGTAAACATGCGGAGGTGAGATCCACAGGGGGAGTTGACTCGGAACTTGGCCTTTGGGCTCAGACTTGGACTTGGCCTTTGGGCTTGGCCTTGGCTGTCCTTGGCTGTCCTTGGCTGTCCTTGGACCCCTGGTTCCAATCAAGTCTCCTCTACTGGGACTGCTATGTATAGTCATGATTCAAATTACACTACCACTGCACTAGACACTAGAGAGCACCTAGCGCTGCAGCCTCGCCCCTTCCTCGACCCTTGTGGAGCCTCAGAAGCCCCATCAGCCCCAGAAGTACTGGATGACTGCCAACAAACACCCGCCTTCTTAGGGACCCTTCCTGCCAGCAGAGATCCTGGGCTTTGCGAAATGTCCGCCTCAATTCCCTCGGAAACCCTGAGGGCAAGGCCCAACGCCCCCGGCCCCTGGATCGGAGAGGATCAGCAAGGGTCTCGAGGATCGACCTATCAAGGACACGCGACCGGGCCTAGACGTGTCCACCAAGTCCACTGAGTCCACTGGGACCCATCCATATAAAACACATGCGATTGTTTTCGGAGTGTTGCACTCTTTGAATTAGAAATCACGACACCTGAGTCGGATGAGTTGTTTGCACTTGTATAAGCATGCAGTATGAACCGTCCATGCCCACAAAACCCTACACCGAGTACCAAAATTACATTTATAATCCGTTTTAGTTGCAAATTGTACCCCCACCATCCTGTCCAGCACAAAAACAGACACATCCAACCAGCAATGGTCGGAATTTTCCGCACCACATATGCAAGTTCTCACAAAAAGAATCAAAAGAAAATACTGGACCAATCTGAAATAAAACTCAACGACGTAACGAGCTTGGGTGAGAAATTGGCGATTGGAGGTTTCCATATTATCGTCTAGGGCAACCTTTTCAAGAGTAACGGTGCTCTCAAATGCTACTCAAGTGCTAGACAGGTGCTCTACTAGGCCGGGCGGGATGATAAAAAATAGAGCCATCACGAGAATACTAATGATGAAGCAAATGTATGTATATTCCGGGGTCTTGAAAGACATAAAACATCAGATGAAAGAGCTCCAGCGCAACACCGAATTGATCGTAAAGTCATGTCATGCGCATGCATCAGATGCAATGCTAGTTACCCTAGAATAATCCGTATTCAATTGCGCCGAAAGGGTCAAAGAAAAGATTCTAGATTCCAACATTGGTACGTCGGCCGTCAGTGTTGGCTTTCTGGAACTGCTGAAGCAAGCCCAGAACACCCGCGCCGCCAGCAATCTCATCGATGTTCTCATTGTCGTCATCGGCGTCGGCATTAGCATTGACGTTCGGAGTCGTGTTCATGCGCCACGAGTCACCGAGATTGCTGTCCGTTACCCCGCCGCTGGAAGCTCCGACGGTGGCGGGCTGACCGGCAGATGAATCGCGGATATCCTGGGACTGTTCTTCGTCTACGACGGAATCTTTTGTTGGACGTGCTAGACGAGAACGTTGGTAGTTGGTACCGCGTGTGACGCGAAATCCGGAGGCGGAGGGCTGATGATGCGGGTCTAATAGCATGGATGGACCAGGGGAGCGTTGATCGCCTGGGATCATGGGTCGGAAACGGGAGCCGCCGAGCATGGATTGTAAACCGTATGCTCCGGCTGCTCCAGGGCGACTGTGCAGGTCGTATCGGTCTGGGTAACCGATCAGATCAGCCGTGGAATTAGTTTGTAGGGTGGGCAGGCCTGGGGGAGGGTGGAAATGGCGACGAGAATTGGGCTGGTTGCCATTGCCGTGGCCGTAATTATCCAGGAAACCGTAGTAGGACGCAAGCATCTTTCCATCTTTGGTAGAGAAGTAGTCGGATCGTGGGTCTGGCTTTCCCGTGATTGAATTGCGGCGCCGGCCTCGAGACATGTCGTTTGCACCTTTCTTAAAATCAAATACTGCAAATGAGCAGAGGTAGCCCATCCCATCAACGTGGACCGTGAATTCGCGGAAGAAATCAATCAGCCGATCGCTGCACTTGGGAAGACTAAACCACAATACAAAAGGTGTAAAGATCATGCTCAAGATCTCCTCCAAGAAAATGACGATCTTCATCTGGTATAGTACTGCAAATTCCTTGCGTACGTCGTCGCTGTGGAGGCGTCCATTCCAGGTTGAAGGGCAATAATGTGTGAAGTCGATCAGCTCTCGGAGAGCATACTCGGGATCAAACACTTCGGTCTCCTCTGGAGCCAAGCCGCGAGCAAATGCCCAGATAGTACCAAACACTCCTAGGTAGAACAGGACCGTACGGTCATGCGTGATCTCAAAGCCCAAGAATAGTTCGGGATCAATCACCGAGACAAGAGCAAGGACGGATGCCAAAGCTCCAGACACAAAGGCAACAAAGCGGCCAACCTGAGCAGTCTTGTCCTTTGGGAATTGGTCAATGTACCGACTGGCAAAAGGATAGGACATGTTGGCTCGACGTTCGAACAAATGCCAAAGTTCGTTGAACTCGCGGAATTTCCACTCGGCCAGCGGGGTGTACTGGCGGGACCCAATCTGGGACGGGTTTTTTTTGAACTCGTTGAAGTAGGTAAAGAAATAATGAATCATGAAGTAGACCACTAGGAAAGGGGCGACGAAAATATTCATTACTCCAGCGAATATGAAACGTCGACGAAGACCATCACTCAGAGCTCGTCGGTTGTTTGACTTGAGAAACAAGGAACGCAGCTGTCCTTGTTCGTTGAAGACGTAATCCATGATGCAGAGGTTCAAATTCCATTCGAGGGTACGTGAGAACAGCTGCCGGTTTTGAAGGAAAGGGATCGGCAAAGTCAAGTCCAGAATGTCCTTATTGACCAAGGCGATCATGTAATTCTCTCTCCGCATCAACCGATTGGCGATATCGTGAGCATCCATTCGTTGCTTGGACTGGCTGCCCATGAACTTCCGGTGCCTAGTAGAGATCGCGGCTGCGGTAGCCGGGTTGTCATCACGGAGCGTCATCAAACGACTGACAACTTCCTGCCACGAGATCGTCTGAACTTCAGCATCGGCGACTCCGAGTAAGTAGAAATAGAAGTCGTGCATCTGGGAGAGTCTACGAATGTCGAGCAGATACTGGAGGAGCTTTCCAATCCAGAAGAAGCTGAGTAACCAGAGCAAAAAAGTGGATCCTCCGGACATTTTAGACGTGCACTGGGGGATGAGAATCTCATTCAAAGTCTTGCTGCCGGGGACTTGGCTATAATCAATGCAGTTGGTGAGGAACGTGGAGAACCCCACGATAAAGGCGAACGTGCTTTGCACGAGTCAGTTTTGGTCTTTATCTAATCCAATCCGTACGAAGAAGCTTACAATAGGTTCAACAGTCGGCTGAGCAAGATGGACCAGAAGCCATTTCCCAAGAAATAGATGTAAACGTCCCGGAGAAAATTGTCCAGGTCCTGAACGTTCGCCCAACGCCACATCGCTTTCTTCTTGGGGTCGGTGTTAGTGAGGATAGTGTGTTGTTGGAAGGGGAGCCAGCGTCCCAGGATGTGTTGGTTATCGGCGATAGTTTCCGTCGTCTGGCGAGGGAACCCTCCTTCGCCAGGGCGTTGAGTAACCTCGGGCGTGTGTGGAGGGCTGGAGGTGAATGATCGACCGGGCATGCTATGCGGTGGAGGAGGCAAGCGGGCCTTGAGTTCTTCATCGTCATTCCCTTCCACCAAAAGCGACAGTGGCACATCCCCATCTCGGTCATCCAGCTCATAACCTGCCAGTGACTCTCGAGTCATCCATCGTGCTCTTGACGTTTTACGACGACGACCTGTTGGGCCCTCCCGGTAGCTTGACAACTCGTTGGTCCCAGTATCGGCCGCATCATCCAGCTCGCGATCACTGAACCCTTCCTGTATGCCATTTCCGGGTATTAGATTCGCACGTTCTTCGGTATCGGAGGTTTCGGAGTCCGCATCGTTCTGCCGGATGGCTTCGTAGACAGACTGAGAGTCCGTTGGGGGTAAGAATCGCGAGAGTATGTTCGAGGACATCATCTTTGTCATTCATCAGGTTTGAGCTGACGTCGACAACGCTAGGTGTTCATCGCGTAACGTTTACGAGGGTGTCAACGACGTAAGGACCCGCTTGCAGATCCAGAACGGTCGCCGGTGATGTCGTATTTCGTTCTTGCAGTTCTAAAGGTCGACCTAGTCTCGACCGTATGACAAGGTCAGACACCTGCGCGTGAATCGTCCACAGCTGCGGAAGCTCCGTGATCACCGCCCCGTGTGACATAGTTGCTGGCCTCAGGCCACTCTGTCGATCATTACTAACTGCACCCTCGGAGCTCAGGTCTACTCTTAATGATACTTCCTACCCTGTCCTGTCTACGACTTGGACGTCGAGCACGCACACTGCAAATCCAAGACAGCCGAAACAGACAAGGCGGGTCTCTTCTGTCCATTATGCTTACCATGAAATTTCAGGGGCTTCTAGCTCGAGAGCTTCATCAATTATATTTAGACCAGAAAGAAGGTCAGAGGTAAAGTACACGGGATGGCAGCACGATAAGACTAGGCACGAAAAGCACTTGCATACTCAGAGAGTAATAATTTCTCGTGTACGTTGAAGCTAGCATCGTCCGTCTGATGCGAAGGCGGAGAAGAGAGCGGTAAAAGAATGCGCGACTCAAGCATCTGCGAATCGTGCGGGGTACAAGATTGATCGTAACGTGCACGTATTCCTACGTAGTCCTGGGATGGGCCTGCAGCATGCTCCGGACATAACCCGACTATAGAATTTCCTCCCCGGCTCGTCAACTTCCTGAGTTTCAGTCCATCTTGAACACTTGCTCAGCTGGGAACTCACGGCGCCCCGAGCGGCTCCACTTTCAGGGCTTTCCCACGATCGGTCCTTTTTTTATTCTTTTTCTTAGGCTGGCGGGCAACCGGAGACCCAAAGACGGGTTCTATTCTCTAGTCTCCATCGAGATCACATAGATCCGGCAGATCCACTCGGCTGGTCTTTCTCATGGGAGTCCCCCTCCCCCCTCTCCCCGTACTTTGGACTGTACTTTGGTTTGTACTTTGGTTTCAGCAGACAGCGGAGGGCAGGGGTCAAACGGGGAAACATGATAGGTTGGGTCTGATCGACGAGTTCCTGGTGGCTTTTAGGAATCATGATTCAGGGATATTTTCCCCCTCAGACCCACCAAGTCCGTGCTGCGCAATTTAGCATGGAACATAGAGCATGGAGTACGTCCGGCCACAGCCCGGAGATATTCTCCCTAGCTGCTTGCGCAATGCCCAATTAACTCGGCATTTTCGGTTAATAGCTTCCCTTCTGCAAAGCTTAACGATCACAGCATCGAGGCGCTGTGGGTCTCCGTCTGGCCGAAGGGTCTCAGGCGAAGAGAGTGTACCGCAATGGGAAGAGAAAAACAAGAAAAAAAAATACATTGTAGGAGGAATAGAAGTAGACATGGAAATAATTAGCAAAAATAGACTTGCGGTCAATGCGAGGAAGAGAGCCTCGTGGGAGTGCCATTCTCCTTATACTGTACTCATTTCAGCTCCCGCTATCCACTTCGCTCCCCTCTCCCCTCCTCTCCTTCACGCTTCACGCTTTACGCTTCACCTTCCCTTACCCAACGTCAACACATAGGTTTCTTGACTTGAAACTTGTTCCCTATCCTACGCCCTACGTTGTTCCATCCGCCCTATTTGCTGGGGTATCTGCAAATCACGGACGCACAAACGCCCCAGGCCGACCCCCCCCCCTCTCCTTCCTCCCTTCCCACGCCTACGGCAATATCTCAAGACTTCGAATTTCAAAGGGGACTGATGAAGGTGTGTGCGCGCTTTTTCCTCTCCCCCAATCCTCATCGTCTACTCAGGTCTCTCTTCTTTTCTACTCAATAATGATATCACGCCCCTCTCCCATCCCTCCCGGCTTGCTCGGGCCATAATTGACTTCAGCCTGGTAGCGACACCTGTCGCATTTTCGATCGATTGGAGGACTGGACGCTCACCGCATTTCTGTTTCTTCAGGTCTTGCACCCATCAGACAAACGACGGTGACCCGCGCCTCGATTGTCTCTTCGTCCTGCCCAACCGAATGTTCGATAGCCGCAACCCTCTTCCTCCTAGACTCCATGCGTTCTTCTAGCAATTTCTTGGACAAACCCGACTTCCATTTCTTGAAACGGCGCACGAGGTATACGTATCGACTGTCTTGAGGTGAGGTTGCGTCGCGCGCCCGAATTCCCTCTTCCTCCGTGCGGGTCTCCTTTCGGCCGCGCTCACGTCGGCTCTGAAAGAGCCTACGATCGAGCAGAATGGAGTCCGATAATCCCAACGGATTTAAAAGGAGCTCGATACACCAGGCCTTCCACAGTCGTCCCGTGGAACGTCGGCCTAGCAAGAAGTCATCCTCCCAGGATCGCCATGGTATGATCTATCCAGACAACTTTCGGGAAGCGACCATTCGAACCGTCACCCCAGATTCCCATTCCCCCCTTTCCGAACCCGAACCCCTTACCGCGAATAGCGCGCCCTCACCCCGAACCACGATGCGACCGCGAACCGTTGAACGGACTGATGAAGAGACGACGGTGGATGGCAGGACCCAGCGCACACGATCACGAACCGCGACATTGGAAGAACAGCGAAGCGATATGCCATCCAGTGCATCCAAAACTCGAACACGTGTCGGATCAGTGAACGTTACCAGTTCGTCTCAGCCTAAAGTGCCCGAAGGGAAAGTGTCGGAGGACTCGTCTTCTTCCATCGGTTTTCCATCGATTCAGTCTCCTACCTTCCATCGCCAGCGAGTCAGTAACCTATCCAGTTCCCTTTCGGGAGCAGCGCAAAACCAAGCCGCCTTCGCCTCCCCTCTATCTAATACTGATGCCGCAAAGATCCTACAACTCATGAAGACCACGTGTGGAAGAATGCATGGTATCCTCTCGTTTCGATCTGCAACTACAAGTTCCGGGACCTCCAACGCCTGGACCTCCGGGTATTGTGCTATCAACGTTGCGACGGGGAGTCTGATCTACCAAGCAAAGGGAGAACCGGCTTTGGCGAAGACTTTGATCCCCGATCTGCGCGGCTGTCGTGTCCGAACACTATACGATTCCGAGCTTCAAACCACGTACCTCAGCGTTTCCACTTTCACATCGGGACTTGGAATTCAACTACGACCTCACGTCCACGAGACTTTCGACTCGTGGCTTGCTGCTTTACTCTGTTGGCAACCTATTCGTCCCAAAGGCGTTCAGAACAAGATGACCAAGCCCCAAGAAGTTGTAATTGGAGAGCGCCGGATACCTGAGCGTCGACGAAACTCAGACAGCGCAGCCCAGAAAGAAGCGGCTATCATCAAAGTTGGAAAAATGCTTCTATGGGACAAACCGTCCGCATCTGGGGCACGACCGGTCTCCGCACGCCGCGTCTCTACTTATAGACAGTCCAGGGCTCTCTCCTCTTCATGGCAGCGTGTGAGCTGTACCTTGCAGGAGAATGGTATCTTCAAGCTCTATACCGAATCCGATGTCACCCTCGTTGCATGCATTCAACTCTCCCAATTGTCACGCTGTTCTATCCAGCAATTGGACTCTTCGGTTTTGGATGATGAGTTCTGCATCGCCATTTATCCGCAGTATACGGCACACCCAGTCCTTGATCCGGGTATGCGTCCTATCTATCTTGCCCTCGAAACACGCGTTCTCTTTGAAGTCTGGTTCGTGCTCCTGCGCGCATTTACCATTCCCGAACTCTATGGGCCCGCGTCATCAACAGAGAAAGAGGAAGACCCGAATAAGACTCCAGAAGCAGAAACCCCCCGAGCACTCCTCTCTTAAGGACATGTTCCGTATTGAAAGAATCCTCAATCTGAGAATCACGGAAGCAAAACTTTTTCAAAGCAAAGAAGAAGCGCCGCGCAGTCGTAAGCAATCCAGATCCCACGGCTATTCTGCTCCATCGTCCCCGCTCAAACCCAGCGATTATTATACCGAGGTTCTCTTGGATGGAGAGATCCGCGCCAAAACTGTGGTCAAATATCGCACTTCGAATCCTTTTTGGCGCGAGGATTTCACTTTCAATGATTTGCCGCCAGTTTTATCCCAGGCTTCCATCCTAGTCAAGACACTCAATCCAGCACAAAGGGACTGGACGCTCATTTCTTCTGGGTCATACTCATCTAGTCAAGATGTTAACGCAGTGAACATGCTGGATGAGATTGAGATTTCTACCAAAGACTCTATTTGCGGGCGGGTCGATCTTCGCTTAGACGAATTGGACGCCGGTACGGACATCGAGAAGTGGTGGCCGATTTTGGACGATCGCGACCAAGCAATCGGAGAGATGTTTATGAAAGCTCGGATGGACGAGACAGTCGTGTTGATGACCGACGAATACGCACCAATGCTGGAAATCCTTCACCAATTCACCAACGGCCTGACAATCAGCATGGCCCAAGTGATGTCATCTGAGTTAACACAATTATCGGAGATGCTTCTGAACATCTACCAGGTCTCGGGATCAACTGTGGACTGGATTTCAGCGTTGATCGAAGATGAGATTGACGGCGTTCATAAGGAATCCACCGCTAATCGACTGCGCTATACGACGAGAATACATTCTAATGACACGAGAGAAGGCGGCCAAGAACGTGAGATCCTTGTGAGGGATATGGGCAGAACAGCCACAGTGGAGGCCAATCTTCTCTTCCGTGGCAATTCGCTGCTCACCAAAGCACTCGATCTACACATGCGTCGTCTTGGCAAAGAGTACTTGGAGGAAACAATCGGGGAACGACTTCGTGAAATTGATGAGAGCGATCCTGAGTGTGAAGTGGACCCGGCTCGTGTACCACGCACAGAGGACCTTGACCGCAATTGGCGGACTTTGATTGGCCTCACGACGGGTGTTTGGAAATCGATCGCGCTCTCTGTCTCCCGTTGCCCTCCAGAGTTGAGGCGCATCTTCCGTCACGTCCGGGCATGTGCGGAAGATCGTTATGGCGATTTTCTGCGCTCTGTCACCTACAGCAGTGTTTCGGGTTTCTTGTTCCTACGATTTTTCTGTCCAGCAATTCTGAACCCTAAATTGTTCGGACTTTTGAAGGATCATCCTCGTCCTCGTGCCCAGCGTACCTTGACCCTTATTGCCAAGGCCTTGCAAGGACTTGCCAACATGACGACGTTTGGGAACAAGGAACCGTGGATGGAGCCTATGAATAAGTTTTTGGTCGGAAATCGAGCCGATTTCAAGCAGTTCGTTGATCATATCTGCAACATCGCCGCTGATCGCCCGGCCCCCATTGTCACGCCTTCCTATACCACCCCTGTTCAAATCCTCGGACGCTTACCAGCTACCTCCCGCGAGGGCTTCCCTAGCCTGCCATTCCTGATTGATCACGCTCGATGCTATGCACACTTGGTACGTGTCTGGCTTGATATTGTTCCAAGCCGGATGTCTGAATTGGAAGATGTGGACCCGTTCCTTACCAAATTCCACCAGCTGGCTCTTAGCTTACAAGCACGTACTGAAGAGCTTCTACGCAAAGCTGAGCAAGCCGAGCGGCCAAGTGGAAACCTCGAGGTCAAGTGGGAGGAACTAGTGGATTCAATGGAGCGAGCCGTCACTTTCTATGATGAAAGCTCGAGTAAACCAACGACTCCGGCGGCAGACTCAGGTGTCGCAGCTAATGTTCAAGTCGCGGGCCACCGCGGTTCAATCGGCTTTTTTGCCCCACGGCCGGCTATGGGTCGTCGATCGACCGACTACGCACCAGAAGAGGACGACACGCCACCCAGCTCCTCGTCCGCTACCTGGGATCAAGCTCGCATGCCTTTCTCCATCCCAAGGTGGTCCGATGCTCGGGATAGCACCGGCAGCTCCAAGAACTCATCCACCTACTCCCTCGAATACTCGGAGAATGCCAAAGCTCGCAGATCCAGCGTCACCAAAGAGTCATCTAGCAAATACCGCTTCTTTGACTTCGTCCCGGCCCCCTCCCGACGTAAAGCCAAAGACCGCGACCAGTCGCAAGGACACTCGCACGAGGACCTCCGAAACGAATTCTAATCGCTCGCCCTTCACCCCATTTCCTGGCTTCGAATCCTTTCCTTCCTCTCCTCAATGTGCTCATGAAGTCCACGCATCCCCTTCATCTCCCCTTCTCATCAATCCTCCTTTTTTAGTGTCCTCGCAGCATGTGTCACGGTGTCGATACCCTTCCCCCTCTTCCTAGTTTTCGTGCGTGCTTCAGGATCCACACATACATGTCTCTCCTGGAACCCGGCTTTGTAGAAAAGCAAGACAAAAGGACTTTTGTACATGGACTCGGGTTTAAAAGCTATATTGGGCCCGCTGTTCAATCCCCGATGTGCTGTTTTTGCTTGTATGCATTGGCGT
Organism: Penicillium maclennaniae; assembly: GCF_028827695.1. NCBI lineage: Eukaryota > Fungi > Ascomycota > Eurotiomycetes > Eurotiales > Aspergillaceae > Penicillium > Penicillium maclennaniae. Next base: position 2,840,085 of record NW_026623220.1, read on the forward strand.
CGGCCATGCGCTTGGGTTGACTACGTGTATATACTCTTGATGGGTTCCTGATAGACGGAATGGACTCTTGTTCTTGTTTGTATCATGCGTGTTGGCCTTGTGGCCAGTCATGGGCTCTTTGGGCTTTCTACGTGCAATTTCTACTGTCGGACAAGGGACGTAATCTATAAATGTAAACGCACGTACAAGCCTTCAGCTTTGATTCAATCATTCCTTCTCTTGTAGACCGCAGGGCCCTGTTATCATTGATTGATCTATTCACTAGACAAGTGGTCCGTGATCTGTACGTAGTCAATCTTTTCACCCGAGGCCAGTCAGTCGTCTTGGCCGCTGAGGCGGGAGAAAGCAGCGTTTAAAGATAGGGGTGTATGTAGATCATGGGCGGGAGCAAAGGGGATCGAGATACCTGATCTCGATGGGAGCCGAGGTTTGTTCTAGGACAATGACAAGTTCTCAGTATTCGAGCAATTATACATTTCAGGTATTCAAATAACGATTATCTTGCTAATCGAGCAAACCACCCACAAAATGCCAGTAGCCATCAAATGGTGAGTGAACGTAGCCAAAAATGGCATATCTCGATGTCTCTCGGAAATTCCCATGAGAACTACATCCAAAGACAGACCTTGCCACTGGCGGTGCCACCGGCGACCCAATTTTTGCTGCGGTGGAAGACTGCAACGGCAGGGACAGCAGTGATGCCATCGCCGCCAAGCTGAGCAAGCTGGTCGCCGGATCCACTGTAGACATCAACAAAGCGATTCATATTACCGATACAAAATCTTTGAATACGTGACTGGGGATTCAGCTGCCATTGAGGTCGAAGACTGGAGATAAAAAGGTTAGTTTGCTTTCGACAATCCAACAAATAGAACGGAGGGCTTACATGGTAACCCAACGGCCAGTCTGACAGTTATGTCTGACAACGGTATCAGGGCGAAAATCATGGTCAGAGATGCCGTGACCCTTCTCCCAGGATGAAAGACCCTTGGCGCCAAGGTCGTAAAGCTTGAGCGTGTCGTCATAAGAAGAGGTAGCGATTTGACCGGCGGCGTTGAATGCAGCGTGAGAAACAGAGAGACGGCTTTCATGTTCAGCTACCGAGGCCGGTTCATCAAAAGACAGGTTGCGCAGATCCCACACCCTTAGGAAACGATCCAGACTTGCGGTTGAAAAGTAGTGGGATTGAGAAGGGCAAATTGTGAAACCGCCGATTTTCTTTTCAGAAAGCTGCCAGGTCGAGACGGTTTTCTCAGAAAGAGGAGTGCGCGTGTCATATCGACCGAAACCACCATTCAGAGTCGTCCAATACAATGTGTTGGGATCGTCTCCAGCCATGTCAATGGCGGAAAGAGCCTCGTCAATATTCTTCGATTCCGGTCCGTACTTCTCAACAGAGGTCGTCTTCTCAAGATCCAACTCGCGAATTGAGCTGTCATAACTGGCTGTGTAGAGATGGGTGGGCTTAGACGGGTGAACCATCATGGAGCTAATGGTGCGCGTGTGAGGCTTGAGAGTAGTGAGGACCGGATCAGGATCGTCGTCCTCGTCGTCATCACCCACATCTGGCTTCTCCTGAGAGGCGTCTAGAATACCGAGGTGACCCATCTTGTCACCTGCAAAGATGAGCGGTTTCGATTCTGAGGGGTGGAAAGTCATGGAGTAAACTCGTTCAGGAGTGATCTTGATTCCTGTGTCGAGTCAGTGATTGGGCTATAATTCACACACAGTTGATTTGAGGATCTTACTTTGCGGATCCCAGGTCTCCCATAGCTGTAGACCACTCATTTCCTCCCGTAGCGCCTTCAAGTCCTTGTTCGTAGTTTTCTTGATGTCGTCCTCGTCGAAAGTCCGGACGTATGGCTCTGCGACACCTTTCGTAATGACATCCACGCCGACAAGACTGTCTCCGCTCAGCTTCTGCCCAGCAATGAACATGTCACTTTGCGAGAATTCGTCAGTTCGGCGCATGCGCTTAGCGCGATCGGCTTCCTTCGCCGCTTCATAATCGTCTTCGGCTTTGCGCTTGAGGACTTCGCTTTCTGCAGCGATACCCTTCAGACGGGATGACTGTCGTCGAGGAAGTATCGAGGTGTCCTCTTCTTTGATTCGTTTTGGGGTGGGTTTTCTCGACTTCGAGGCATTGTTGCGAGGGGTCTTCGGAGAGCCGAAGATGCCATTGGATTGCGCCTTAAGATTGAGCTGCTTCAGAAGCGCATCTCGCTCCGCAATATTCGCAAGGCGCTGCTTTTCGAACTCCGAGAGTCCAATCGTAGATTCGTTAGCCATGACGAGCCGTTAAAGATGAGATCTCAATCAATGGTGATGGATGGGAAACGCGGAGCACGCGCGTGAAGACGCGAGGTCATGTGACACTAATGGGCAAAGCTTCCGGCTTGAACTTTTTCGCTCTTAGAGCAGCAACAAATCAACTCGATGGCCAAAATCTCTCGAGCATTTCTCCAATCGGCCACATCGAGCTCGGCGCCATTTCTTTACCAGACCCGCACACTTGCGCCGTTATCACAATCGCTATGTCGATACCCTCCGATCAACCGGCTTCAACGTCAATACTCGGGGAGTAATGCCCCCAAGAATGATGAACCATTCAAAGATGGTTCAGCATTCCGAAAAAGCCAGAGCCCGGGAAATTCCTCTGTGATATCACCAAGTTCGACGACAAACGATCGTCCTGCACCTCGGCGAAGTTTTCTGCGCCGCCGCGCTGAAGAGGTCGCCCCGAAGATCGAGCCCACTGAGCAAGCACCCTTGTCGCGGCCGCTCCAGACTATTACCCCTGCCGAGAAAATGATATTTGCGGACTTGCTGAAACAACTCAAGAAAGAGCAGCCAGCTGCGAAAACCACAAAACCGTCCCGGGCATCAACGCGTCGACCCAAGCCAGAGAACGTCAACGATTTGATTGCGTTGTTTGATGATATATTTGATAAGAGTGAAAAGGAAGCAGCGGAGAAGAAAAAGAAGCAAGAGAAAGAAAAAGAGAAAGCTGCGTCTGCCGCGCGCGGGGATTTCCAGAAAAAGCCATTTGATATACCAGGAGGCTCGGGCAAGATTCGCTATAGTGATCTCGGCTTTTCGGCGATAGCTTCTAAGGCCAACCCCGACTTTGAGATCACGATCAGCGATGCTGTTGATATCGTAATAAAACGGGAGTCGAAGAGGATTGAAGATGAGCTTTTCAAGGCAATTGAAGAGGGTAGAGGCGATATGGGATTATGGGAGGAGTGTCAAGAGCACATTTTCGGCATGTTGCAACATTTGGAAGAACCAACGCAATCGTCAAATACAGTTGCAGACGGTTCTTCATCTTCGGGCACGATGGACGAAAAAGACAAGCCAGTGCTCCCTTCTGGTCCTCTCAACATCCCCGCCGTGGTACCTATCACCCCGGTACTTGCAAAGCTCTACCCAAAGACCCTCCTCGTCGCGTTCCGTCTTCTGAACACTCATTTCCCGGAATCGCAACTCATCGGTCAATTCCGCTCCACTATCAAAAACCAAGGCCGTACGTCCTCCGTCCTCGGAACATCCTCTGCACTCTGCGATGAGATGATCTATTTCCACTGGCACGGCTGCAACGATCTCCCAGCCGTGATAGGACTCCTGCATGATATGGATCTTCACGGTCTGTCACCGAGCCCGAAATCCCACCGGCTTTTGAAGGACATTGTTCGCCAGCGTTTCCGTGACTTGGACTCGGTACGTCAGTCTGAGACTGGGACGGCCTCCTTCTGGCAGTTGCCTCCGAACCAAACGGCTTTTGAGGAGCTTTCTGGGCCTGGTGGCTGGTTGGATAGGTTGGATGAGCACGCTCGGCGCGAGAGTGCAGTTCCGTTCACATCCGATTGAACTTAGTGAATTCGGAATTGGTTGTGGCGTTCTTCCTGCACGTACAATTCCTTCTCATTGCATGGGTTTGTATAGACCTAATAGATATGACCTTGTATAATAAAGAAATGTCGGCGTTCCCTTCGAACTAATCTTTTGTGTACTCCACTACAGATGACTACGCCCATGGCCTGATCAGGGTCAATCTCCAAGGTACATTCAACGTCTACCGAGCTAGCATACCACACCTTTCGTCTGGGTCATCGGTCGTGAACGTCTCTTCTATCGTTGGCATCCAGCCACGCGCCAAAGGCTGGTATCATTGGGCTCTCCAATTCTATGGCCTTGGAGCTTGGCCCGAGGGGTATTCGAGTCAATGTCGTGGCTCCGGGGGGAGATCCATATACCTCGACGAATGTGTCCGTTGTGTCGGGCGAAGAAACCATGCAGCGGGCGGCTGAGAAGGTTGCTCTGGGAAGACTGGGCCAACCGGATGAAATTGCAGATGTGGTGGCTTGGATATTCCAGAGTAGCTATATGAATGGGAGTGTGGTCGAGATCAATGGAGGTTTGCAGTGAATGGGTAGATTCACGGGTAGTCAGTGGTTGGAAGCGATAAATCAATTGCGTCTATCACGAAAATTGAATGTTTATCTACATGGGAAACGTGCCATCATATAAGTAAGCCGGCTCATTGTTCAATGTGGATTCCCCAGAACCGCTCCGCGTCGAAGGTCCACCGATTATCATGCTTCCAGAGATCGTCGAACGCAGTGAACAGGACTAGATCATCACTTCGGTCCGCAAAGCTTTTACGGAGACTTGCCACGGCGGCGCGCTGGTTCTCCGGTGATGGGACTGCTGCCCCGTTTGACCGACCAGCGTGTGGCCATCCAGATTCGGTGATCATTGTACGCTTGCCACCTGCGGCTTTCGAGACACGGCGGGCTTGTTCAAGAGCGTAGGGACCGGCATTGTGGGCGTGTTCTGTGGCGTCGAAGAACGCGTGGCAGTTTGCGGCACAGTAGTCTGATACTTTGCAAAGTTCCGGATGTTTGAGAAGGACGGAAAATGTATCGACGGTCACGACGGGTCCTTGGTAACCCTGGCCACGGAGAATAGTGCGGGCTTGGCCGACTGCGTGGACGACGTCTCCAGGTGAGGCCATGCCGCCATTGACGAGTTCATTGCCCAAGGCGATAGTATGGAAAACGGACCAATCCTTCTGTCCGTCGGGTCTAGTAGCGGCTTGGTTGAAAGTTTCGAGGCTAGCAGGGAAATCACTCAGGTCATGTACTCCTGCGAACACTTTCATATTGTGGAGCCGGGCCGCATTGGCGACTAGCTTCGTCTGGTCGCAGTCCGTGCCATATATCCGAACAAATTTGTAACTAGATAGCTGGCCCAGCTCTTTGTTTACCTCGGCCTGACTCTTGCATGATCGGTCTGCTTTATATGCGGAATAAGATATTCCAAATCGGCGATGAGAGTCCGCATGAGGAGCAGGCGAATGAGGTGCTGCATGAGGTGATTGTGGTTGAAGAGGCAGCGCAGGGGGTGGAGGAAGCGGTAGCTTTGGAAGTGGTACACTGGGAAGCTGAGCTTGAGGTTTAGGAAGCTGAGCTTGAGGTTTAGGAAGCTGAGCTTGAGGTTTAGGAAGCTGAGTTTGAGGTTTAGGAAGCTCGGGCGGACCAAGAGGAGGGGCAGGATGGGCAGGAGCTGGTGGTGCAGGTGCAGGGCTTCCCAGGTGATTAGGAGGCTTGCTCAACCTAAGCTTCTCCAACACTGGATTCTCTGTCGGCATATCATGGCTGAGTTCATCTTGCGTCGCCGCTGGTGCTGGTGCATCATCGCTCACCACGACATCCGGCTTCGGTACTGAGACTTGAGGAACAACGGTAGGCTATCAATGGATTAAGAACCATCCAGATCATGACTATTGGGTTGTTGTTTACTAACATTCCCTTGCGGCACAGCAGTCGGTGTAATGTAGTTCGTCTCGGTGCTAAACGGCACTCCTTGCTCATTGACCCAAATGACCACCTCCGAGCCTTGAGTCTGAATCTCGCCGGAGCATTGTCCTTTCCCTCAATTAGCAAAATTGATCCAATCTCGTGGGATTACTCGTACCTTGAGAATCCGCATATGCACCACAAGCCAGGAACAGGCCAAACGCAATCGTGAGGCGCTTCATCGCACCGAACCAATGAAAGAACCTAGTTAGTAACTCAGACTATAGCAGGAGTGACAGAAACCGCCACTATCCCCAAGGACGATCGTGCAGATCAAGCCGATTATATTCGAAGGGCTCAAGAAACTCCATCAGAGCATGGGCCCTTCACAGGTAAACAATGGCGTATCCGGGCATAGCTATTCTCGGGTGGGGTGACATGTGGAATGAGGTCTGGGCTAAAGAGTCCGGTATCCCTGGCTGGGCTTTGCTGTCTAGGGAGACATTGACCCACGTTCGAGGGAGCCTTTGAAGGAGATCTTGGATTCAGGGCTCGAGGGGCAAGATCTAGTTCGGGTTGAGGCGAGGAATTCCTCTGGCGCTACGGCAGGCTTGGGGAATGCTGGGCCCATTCCAGGTAGGCCGCGAAGATGCCGGGCTAATCAGACTCCTCGAGGGGAGGAAAGTGGTAGAAGGTTCTCGTGAGGTTCGAGGTCATAAATCTATGAGAGGTGTAGGGGTAGAAAAGACGCTGGCGTTGATTCTGCCTTAACTGGAGACTTCTAAGCCAAGACAAATTCAGCCTGGGATGGCCGAAAGGGCTCGAAAAACTCGAGTCAAGGGATGTAGGCCTCAGCTCCACTAGACGTATCACTTGTGAATGAGACCAGCAAGTGGCCACCTCCTTGACACCCTGTCCGCAATAGAAAGGGAACATCAACTAGGAGATTGTACAATTAGGAAATACTGGGCAATAGAACAAATTATCAATGCACTTGGCACAGCCAACGCCGTAGCCAGAGAATAATAGTATTAAACAATCTAGAGCCATGTACCTGAAGAGTATGAGACTGCCCATAGAAGCGAAAGAAGTGAGCGGGCATTGCTGTACAAGGGAGCAATAGAGATGCATATGAACAAGCAAAGCGGCTTAACAATACACGGGAGGAAGAGGCATTAGGGCGTATGAATAATGACGATTTTCAAACCCAGCGGATGCCGGAAGTCATTTGAGCATGGGCGGTCATTCGTTGAAGGCGAGAGGATGCAAGAGTAGAGGGAAGGTGGGAAGATCTACTTCTTCTTGCTCAACACCTTCGTGATCGCGTGTCGGATGATCGTGCCGGACTTCTCGATCTCCTTCTTGGTCAGGCCAATGGTCACGCACACCTTGAGAGCGGCAGGAACGATTTGTTTTGGCTGGAAGTTGTCCTCTAAAGTCTTAAGGCGGGTGATGAGGACTCCGTTGGCCAGGCACTGAATGAGCATAAGAGTCAGCAAATTTGGGACGATAACATGATGGAAGTGGACGTACCTCGTCAACGACATCCTGAAGCAAGAACTGCTGATCTTCATAGGAAAGCTTCTTCGAAGCGACAACCTCGGGCTTGATAACCAAAATGAGAATCGGGTTCTCAGGCGCACTGGTACATGACATCCAGTCACTGCGAGGATCCAATTGGGCCCGCATAGCCTTGGTGTACTCCCGGAGCTGCGAAACGGTGTCGGGGTTGTTCTGAAGAAGGTTGATGCATGCACTGGCAGTAGTTGACAAGAGAGCGGGAAGAGCTGCAGAGAAGGTGTAGGCAGCGGCTGAAATCCGCTGGTGATGAACAATCTCTTCGGAGCCAGCACAGAAGCCTCCACCGGCCACGAGAGGACCAGCCAGCGACCCAACAATCATGTCAACCTCAGCTGCGTCAACGTTCTGGTGCTCGGTGATACCACGGCCAGTGCGGCCCAAGACACCGAACGACCAGGTCTCGTCCAGGATGAGACGAAACTTGTACTTGAGTCTCAGCTCAATCTGCAGTATTGATTAGTACATTGCCAAGTCACCTTGACGTGGGCTTTTACTCACGATCTTGGGCAAGTCCACCATGTCGCCATAAGACTCGAAAAGGCCCTCAGTTATGATGAACCTCCGAGTTAACGGCTTGCGAGCCTGCTCCTTAGTAACTTTGGCGAGCACCCGTTCCAGATCCTCCATATCATTGTGCTCATACCAGCGAACGATACTGCGAGAGATCTGGATACCCTTCCGGATAGCAAAGCTGACACCCTTGTCGGCAACAATGATGTCTCCACGCTTTGAGAAGGCCGGAATGACACTGGGAATCGTCGAAAAGGCCTGTGAGTACATAATACAAGCTGCGGTACCGAGGAACGACGCCACGTCTGCCTCAGTCTTCATGTGGACATCCTGGTTACCGTAGAATCCTCGTGGGCCACAAGGACCAACGCCGTAGTTCCGGAGTGTCTGGATAGCCGATTCCTTGAGAGCTTCGTTGGTATTAAAGTTGTAGAAGTTGTAAGAGGCGAGGTTCGTAACAGTGCGGCCATTAGCAAGCTTCGATTTGGGGCCGACGGGACTGCGATTACAAGATCAAATAAGCGAGATGTCCGAGAGCGCTCAGCGAAAGGGCGGGAAAGTTATACCCCACTATCACAGTGCGCTTCTCTACTTCCATTTCCTCCAAGGTATTAGGCTTGCCCACAAGTGGCTCAGGCGTCCACTCATCCACAAGATCATCTATCTCGTCTTCCGACAATGACACCACACCGGGTTTGGTCGAATATTTCGGCGCTAGAAGGTAGCGAACGGCGAAGAGAAAGAGAAAGAGCTCAACCGCCGAACGGATTGGATCATCTTGGTAACTGGATTTCACGTAGCGAAGGAAGATTGCAGAACCGGGGACGCGGTGGAAGAGGTTCGCGAGTTCGTGTAGGTACTCAGACAGGAGACGTTGCGTCTCCTGGAAGTCCATATTGGCGTACTCCGGGGCGCTCAGAGCGCACTCACTCCAGCAGGAAGGTTCCGGTTGAATAGGTTGCCGAAGTCGAACCGAAAGGACCGTGTTTAAAGCAATTGGAGACAGGTACGGGGACAGACATCGAGGGGGCCGCGGACGGGTCGGAATAAGCAACGTCACGTGAGGTGCCTGGGGCTGAGACCCTGTAGTCCACGCATGGTTCAGACAAGGCTCACACGAAATATAATTGAAGCTAGAAGGCAGAGAAACTACGTGAGGATCATAATAAAAATGAAGCAATGCATGTTGTATTCCGTTAAGTTTGTGAGGAAAGAAGGAGCTATGAGAATGGCAAACGAAGGTAAACCCCCCATGGGCAGTGGACGAACCACCAAGATGGAAGTCATTCCACACAACAAGCCATTAAGATCAACAATTGCGCCAGGGATTTAGAAAGAATGCAGCGAGCAACAGAAAAAGTGATGTTAAGAAGACAGAACTTTGTACAAGCCATTTTCATACAGGGGCCTAAGAGCCTCTAAATCATTTTGTGGAATTGGTAGTCACCGGCGGTGGGAACCACCGACTGAGAAGGCGACTTGTAACCGGCGGGCAAATGGCTTCCAGTGTAGTAGGTGGCTGTGTCGTTGAGGCCGGCATCCAAAGGCTGCAGAAGACCGATCATGCCCTTCTGAACACCGACGATGTTGTAGAGGGAGTGACGAATGCTGTAGCTGATTGAGGCCATGTCGCGAATGACAAGCGGCGCAGCAATTAGGACGACGAAGACAACCAGCATGACGAAGTAGAGAATGGCGAAACGAACAACCCGTCTCTTTCTAAGCTTGGACTGCTTGAGAGAGTAGATTGGAGGACGGATTTGACGACTGGAGGGAGGTTAGCAAAGAATCTTACAGTCATAAGACTCGGGAAGGGACATACCTAGGACGCAGCCAGAACAGGATCACTGAGTGGAACTTGTCGGCATAAGGAATTGCGAGAACGGGCAACATGAAGAAGAGAATGACGTGACCCAAAATGAAGTCGGCAGCGAAGTAACCCAGCTCGGTGATTTTGCAAAGGAATTCACGACCAGGTTGGGACATCGAGTGCCAACCCATGTTGTACCATTTACCGGTCCACCAGGCAATATTGGACTGATCATGCTTGAACTCACGTGTGAGCGCAAGAGAAATGATCAGCTTGTAGATGAAGCGCTGGATGGCCATGGCGGCGATCATGCCCGACACAGTTCTGGCCCAGCTGAAAGACTCCAAAACAAAGAGAGCGATGAAGATGACCATGAGGACGATGACGGCGATTGCGTGAGCAATGGCAGCGAGGACGGAACCGAACTTCTTACAGCACATGCTGAAGAGGGGACCCATACAACAGGCCATGCCAAAGAATGCACCAGCAACACCGGCGTTGACACCGATAGGAGCGAAGGCCACAATGGCAATGCGCATGATCGCGTTCGAGGCATATTCGGGTTTGTTACTGAACATCGTTCGGGAGTTGATGTACAGGTAAGGAACAAGGGTGGCACCAACAACAACTAAGGGAGCGATAATTTCGCTGAAGAAAATGTTGGTGAAGCGAGCGCGAGGAACATCTCCAGAGCCCTTCTCAGAAGGAACACCAAGGAGCTTTCTCTTGTAACCCGTCAGTCTGGTACGCGAAAGACGACAGAAACCGATCCAGGACGAGGCATGCGAGCGGGAGTTGCCACGCGAGAGCCAACGGAGATAGTCACGGTAATCAATGAAGAAATCGTTCCATGCAAATTGGTGGGGGTTGAACAGGAAAGGCGAGATGATCAGGGCAAGCAATGACACCCAGAACCAGATGAGAGCGGGAGTCCAAACAGTGGAGGTGGCGAACAGCAGCATGAGCAGCAGACGGGCACCACCGTAGATGGAAGGACCGGCGAAACGGGAGTACAGCACACCGAAGGGAATACGGGCAGTGGCGAAACCACGACCAGTACCAATGTAGCGAGCACCACCGAAAGACAAGTTCTGGTGAACAGCCTGGGCGTAGATCTGGCAGACGAACACTTCGAACATGAAGGAGAAAGAACCAAAGTGCTTAGCCAGACGAGTTGCCATGCGCCAGACACCACGCTCGGTCAATTCCTGCACGGCCAAGGGAACGAAGGAAATGAAGAACACAATGAAGATAGAAACCACGCAACGGTTGACCCAGTTAACAATGGGATGTAGATCAGCACAGTAGGTCGGCAGGAGGGGATCGGTGATGGGCAGGTCAGAGTTGTAGCGGCAAGTGATGGTCTCGTGTTTGAGCGCACCCAGGTTGATGAGGACAATCATAAACATCTGCACAGAAAGCATAATGAACATGTTGTTCAAGTGGAAACCAGGGTGAGCATAGTAGAAGGACAAGAAGCGATCCAGCGGGAGCTGAGTGCCGAGGTAATAGTACTCGCGAGACAACATTTGTTCACCCATACCAGTACCAATCTTGGTTGTGAAGTTCAGAATGGAACCGAAACCCAAATCACGACCCTTACCACATTGGTAGTACTCGCAATGCTTGATACGACCACCACGGAGAACAGCATTCATGCCAGCGTAAATATCCTCGTTCAAGTGCAGACCCTTCTGAGCCTTGGACACACCACCACGAGTACACATGAAGGTAGCGTTAAGGAAATCAGGGTGACCGTAATGCAGCTTACCACCAATCTGGGCAAGAGTACGCGCGAAGAGAGTACCGAACGTTTGTTCCTTCGAGGCAGCAACGTCACCGAGGACACCAATGCTCTCGGAGAAAATATATTCACGAGCACCGAGAATAGCAACGGGGTCGGTTTCGGGGTTGCCAATGCCAGGAGTGTAAGGCGAAACGTTGTCGGTGGTCAACTCTTCGAATTCAGCTAGAACACTGCGAATCTTGAGACACTCCTCAAGGTAGTTGTCCTGGTTGGCATCAATAAGCTGGATGTATTCACCGCGGTAGAAAATGATAGCGTGGTTTTGGTTGTCGGATTTGCCGTCACCGAGAATGGGGTTGCCAGAAAGCTGAATGCGGAACTTAGGCTTGCGCAGGTTGTTCTCAAGGAGTTCACAGTGACCATCAATGAGGGCCGAGTACAGGCGGGGTTCATCACCCTCATTCTCCGGAGGCTCTTCATCGAGGTAGGCGATTTGCAGGTCAGGGTAAGCACGGAGGAGGAACTCGGTGTTCTCACGCTCGTCCTTGTTGAACTTGGCGTAGCGCTGCATGGACACACAAATACGGAACTTGCGACGAGCCATGCGCTCTAACTCGCGCTCGAGCTTCTCCGAATTACCGCCGAACATCTGCACAACTTCAGGGTTCTCAACGCGGTACAGCAGCTTGATAGCACGACTGTAATTCATGAAACCGGAGACTGTTCTGTAAAGGGTCTGCGAACGAAGAGACGCCCAGATACGAGTGCGAAGAGTGTACTCGGGAGCGGCGGACTTGAAACCAATGCAGTAGAAGGGCAGATCGTCGATCTTGCTCTTCTGCGCATCTTTTCTCCTTTCTCGCTGAATTCACCGTTAAATTGAGAAGTCTCATCCGCCAAAATCTTGGTATCCTTGACAAAACAATCCCACTCGTGGGGATGGAGCTGCTTGAGGTATTCCAGGACGGTCACACGGGAGTAGGGCTCATCTTCGCGAATAATCTCACGCAGCGACAAGAGGATCTTCTCACTGTAGTGAGGGATCAGGACGCAGAAGGTGGGCATATTGTCGACGGGCAGAGGCTCGGGCATGGGAGTGGACAAGGACTGAGCAAAGAAGGAAATGCGACGCTCAGCCTCGCTGCCAGCAGGGAAGAACTCGGTCTTGAATGACTGATCCTCCTGGGAAACAAAGAAGGTAGGGGCACGCAGAGTACGCTTTCCCTCCTGCTCAGAAGGAACTTGATGGTACAGCAGCTTCTGAACGTGGTCAATGGCCAGCAAGTGCTCACGGTACATCGAGATGATGATGGCGTTCCAGACTTGGGAAATGAGAACCTTGGGCTTGTACTTGATTTCCATATCAGTGGTAGCCAGGACCTTGGAGTAGATACGCTTGGGAAGTCGCGAAAAGATGTTTCTCCAAGGAGACCAGATGGAGACACCGAGATAGAACGACCGAGCAACAGAGAAGATTGTGTTGCAAATAATGTACCACAGGTAACTATCCAGGAAGAACAAGGTCAAGTCCATGAAGAACATGAGGCCGAGAAGAATCTGGGGTTGCTTGTGGCAGAGGACGTTTCCGATGTACGTGACACCAGTGCACTCGAAGATAGTCATGGGGGACAAGATGCGGATGGGGTCCTTGAACGACAGAGTCAAGAAGAAGTAGGACTCAGCGAGCTTGGCACCAAAGACACAGACCCAAAGACCATAGGACATCCACATGTCATTGCCATGAAGCTGGGGGAAACTGGCAGTGAATGTTTGACTGGCCACGTACTGGCGGCCGTGCTTCTTGAGATAGGTTCCAAAGAGTGCTCCCAGGGGCTGAATCGAAAAGAATGTGACGGTGATTATAGCCAGCACGAAGTGCACGATACCAAGAGCGAGACCGACAGGGTTCTGAATTTTGGTGGGAAGCATGTGTAGGAAACCAAAGATGATAACGCCAGGGATGAGGTTGACAATCAAGACACCAAGTAGGAACATGAACCGGTTATGAAGATGCTGAGCACCAGCCCAACGGCGAGGAACATAGCACCATTCGCAAATGGTGGCGAAAATCTGAATGAAGGCGCCTAGAGCACCACCAAAACCGACGGCAGCCAGGTACTTAGCCGAGGATGGCTTGTTGTCCCATTGCTGCTGGTAGTTTGGGGTGTAGAGAGTCGGAGAATTGTAGGCGGTGAAGAACCAGAAGAAACACAAGTGGATAACCCAGATACGGTTGAAGTTGGTAACCATGTGGAACCAGGAACGGGTTTCCTTGTATGTCTTGAAGAATGCCTTCTTCCAGACCACATCCTTGAGCTTGGGCCAACGCTCCTGAGTCGGAATATCGACCAGACGGGTCTTGTCCTCAAAGGAGAGGCGCTCGATACCCTCGGGGTACCAGAACAGCTGATTCATATCGTCGTAACCGATGATCTTGTTATGATCATGCTCACGGCGAACATACTTGCCATCGGAGATCTCGTAACCTTGATCACGGCAGTACTGATACAAAGGCGTGATAATCTCGTTGAGGTAGGTAAACTCCTCAACGGGCTCAACACGGTTCTGGCACTCAGGGGAGCCATAGTAGTCATCTGCGCACTTGAAAATGAAGCAGAGACACTCCGGCAAGAAACGAACCTGATTGGCCTCACCCCAGATAAGCAGGTACAGGGCGATCTGGCGGGCCCGATCGTGCTGTGACATTCGGTTCATGCGAGACTTCCAGCGGTACTCAGCGGCCTCCAGACTGTTGTCACCTTCCAATGCTTCGAGAGTCTCTTCTTCGTTCTCGGGGTTCTTCTTCGCGGCCTTTTGAGCAGCCCTGCGAGCCTTTCTGGTCTTGCGATCACCCTTGCCAAGTTTCATGTTGGCAAATCCGACAGCATCGTCGAGATCCAGGTGCGCAGCGAAGTACCAACGGCGGTAGTTAGCGTTGTGACCGCCGATGTAGTCGGCGTGCAGCGAAAGCAGCGCCTGATTAGGCGTCATGCGAGAGGCACGCGAGTCGAGAAGCGTCATCATGTGGTCGTACATGTTACGCATGCTGTCACGCTGGAAACCAAACTTGTTGACAAGATCAATGAAAATATCCTCGAGCTCTTCCTTTGACAGAGGAATTTGTGCCTCCGCGCTCCAGGCAGGGTAGGGCTCTCGCGAACGCTGGCCAGCCGGCAACGCGTTTCCATACTCCATGCCGTAAACAGGGGTGGAGGCACCGGATGATCGATTGCCACCGTATGAAATCTGGGAAGACGGAGGACGGTAGCCATTGTAACCGCGGCCGCCGTATTGGCTATCGGCATAGCTATTATAGCGATCGTCACCACGGCCATAGTAGTCCATGTCTGCAGCACGGGCAGTCTCAGATCTCATGGTGAAATCACTGAAAGTCTCTGAATCCTCCTCAGAGCCGCCACGGCGAGCCTGGCCCTGACCAGCCTGGTCATAGTACTCATCGCCATAGTAGCCACCCTCTTGAGCGTGGCCAGCCTGGTCGTAGTAGCCTCCTTCAGCGTATCCGCCCTGGGCGTGCCCAGCGGCTTCGTCTCCATAATAGGCACTATAGATGCCACTGTTAGCAGTCAAACTCGTGATTGTTTCAATGGCTTCTGTACCCATTATCGTAGTAGCCCTCCTGCTGATTATCGTAGTAGCCCTGGGCGTGTTCGTCCTGGTAGTAGGAGTCACCATGAGCCGCCGGATGGCCGTAGCCATCGTCGTACTGGCCTCCTGCTGGGTAGCCGGACATGACGAGAGAGTCGCAATCGATTGCTTGATGATAGCTCTATAGGCCTCGGTCAGCCCAGGAGATTCCCTGTCTAGGCCAGTCCCTGCCACGTCGCTTGCGATACTGGAGCCCTTTTTTTCTTTGTTTGTGTTCACTCTTACCTCAACCACGACTCATCCACAGAATTAAAAAGGTATATGCGCCGGAATGAATTATTGCAGCATGGACACAAAAGCGAATGGCGCAGATCGTTAACGACGTAGAAGCCGAAGAAAGGGCGAAGTTGGCGAGTGTCAAACTCCGCAGTTGGTTAAATGAGCGAAAGACGAAACTAAACAACGTGAAACCCCCAACGAGGAAAGAGCAACCTTGCTCCAAGCCTTCCTCTCTAAAAAAAAAACGAATGGAAGTAAGCAAGTTGATGGATGGACCAGAGGCAAACGAAGGGAAGGGGAGGGAAAGTAAGAGAGGGAAAGGGAAAATAATTGGCAGTGCTGTTATTTTGGGATCGGGGGAATTTGTTCTAATTTACAACGGTACGTGTACGCGTGTGTACGAGGTACTTCTGCTACTATGTGGCTGGCCTTAGTCAAGTATGTACTAGATACAACCTCGACTCAGGGGGATGCACCATCCTGGAGCTGTGTTCGATACCATTGTTGTCCTCCAATACGGTAAATATGGGGACTTGATCTCCAGCTATTGGGCCAATGATGCCGGGTAGAGAGCTGGTCGGAATCCCAGAGAAATCTGGAAATCTGAGCGGCCCCTGAAACATGCCCCACCGCCGTAATCCAGGTAATCTGGTACCAAATCATGTTACTGATACCGTTCGCAATGGCCCCCGCTGATTTGTCTGTGCCTTGTTATTGTTACCACGGTATGCAGGGATGGCGTTGCACCTCGTCGGTCATTCCTGGTTTCCAAGCAGTCCTGGTATTGTATGCAGTGGTCCTTTCTTTTTTTTTACCGGGAGGCCTCTTGACTGATAATGGTACCTACGCGGGGAGGTTGGGGTGCTGGGTGCTGGGTGCTAGAATCTGGGTCGTTGTCCGGGTGGTGAACCACGGCTCTCAAGCGATTGGAACCACACTCTGTTGAATTCCTCCCCCTCGTCCTTTAGGAAAGACACAGTGATCATCCCCTTTCCTCTTCGTTTCCGGATCTGGTGTTCACAATTCTGCCTGGATAGGAGATCAAGGATTTTCACGCCAGTGCCCCTAGTTTGCCACCTACGATACAAATTGTACTACTTAGCGTCGTTTTCACCGTTGAACTAATCTCGGATGCTGCACTACGCGGCCTCTGATAAGCCCGCATCGAGGTCTCAGAGCCACTCAGCTCTTTCCGAACCCCCACTCCGTGCCCAGTAAACCTGTTGCTTCCTAAACCTTGAAAGCCACCATTTCCAATGCCTTTGGGTACATAGCAAAATTAGGATTAGCCACGTACATAGAACTTGGACCTCTACCGGTCTCGCTAATAATAGAACCCCTGCAAAAAGGGATTCGATACTTCGTGATTTGTCGAGGGTACTGGCGAGAATATGTTGCTGGCCTACGCCCAGCTCGAGTGCCGTACTGGAAGACACCTGCATCTTCAGTCGAGATATATCGCCATATGTAAAATGACCCTGGTACTTAATCCCGTACACCGGAACAGATGACGAGTCAGTATCCGTGAAAGTATCTTTTACGTACGGTACACGCAACTAGTAACTTTGAAACGAGCTGCTGGCAGCCCATCTCCACCGTTGGATGGAGCCTTTTCGTTCTGTTCCACACGCCTGGTGGATCATTGAATGCTTTTTCTCTCGGACCAGAAGCCTCGCCCCTGGCCACATTGGTCCAGCGGCGGTCGCCCTAGGGGCTGGACACGCAACGGCCTGCGACTTCCACGCGCAGACGGGCATCAAGTGCACAGCTTATGCCGAGCACCTGTCGCGTTCGGCTTCGGTTCCTAGCTCCTCCGTTCCCCGTCACTCGGAAATGGCGACGTGGTCACACCTGTAGGTACTCAAGACATGTCCAACGGCGGCACCGCAGGAACGACACATCCAAAGCTGCAGCCGGTCGGGGCCAAGCTTGAAATCCTTCCCCTTCCCAGTCTAGGTGCACCAATGCCTTGCACTGAGGTGCCAGAGTTTCTATTACTCCTTCATTGAGTAGGTTTGCCGCGGTTTCCAATGGCTACCAAAAATAAACTGTCTCGGGTGCTAGTAGGGTCTAGTCAGCGATCGCGCGCCACGGACTTCCCCTGATGTTGCAAGTTCATTGTATTTCGCCCGCCGTGTTTCCAATACGCTCGATGCCCGATCCGTCTACTCCCATTACGGCTTAAGTGTGGCTGCGCCTAATTGTGAAGCTGCAGCTCGCGGTGCTCTGTCAGTCGGTGGCTTAGTGTCAAGGCTTTACCAAGTGCCGTGAAAACCTGCAGCCCCTTGGGTTTGGTGTGAACACCAAGGGGGTGGGGGCGGATTCGAATTGCCACCCCGACACATCTGATAATAACACACGAGCTGATCGTCCAGTTTGCCTCCTGTCAAGTAAACATCCAGGTAATCGGGTCAATATTCAAGTAATTCGGGGGCTGTGCTCGGTTCAGCCGTGCCCCTCCACATCGACATGATCCATGGCCAATTAACTTATCTGCTGTCTTCACACAATATGCAACGGAGGGCTACAGTACCTCTCACATCACCTGCAATGCTCTGCATAGACCGGGGTTCAAAGCACAGTACATAAGGTCGACTTGGCTCCGATGTGACTTGACGATAGAGTTCGTGGAAAACCACCTTGTCCAATGATAAACACACACTTGCCTTTTATGGGCTGTCGATGATCCTTCCACTTGTCGAGGAACTGACTGCGACATTCTAGCCTAGGCTCAGTGGGCTGACTCGCCACAATACTCGCGTCTCTTACTTGATGAAACCTATCGGCAAGGGGACGCCGATCATCCCATTCCTTCGCCATGCCACCGGACAGTCGCCCGGTTGCCAGCAGCCGAGGCCCCGACCGGAGCTTGTCGATCCAGGGACCAGGGGCCCTTTAGCATGAGTCAGCATTATTCGGGGAGTTGTTCATTCCACGACTACGTGGCCGCGTTTACCTGTCTGGTAGACAGCTAGGGTTAAGGTTTGTTTGGGACGACTCTACTGTAGGAGCAGGTCCATGCACTGTCCTCGCGTCAACCTTGGACTTACAAATTGCTGCCAAGTGAGGCAAATTAAGCTGGTAGTTGGGTCAGTTTTGAAGATTGTGCCTACTTCATCTGGTTGAGGTTTACCGGTCGTTCGTGATGTTTGTGGCTTGGGCAACTGTGGTCCCAGCTTGTTTGCTATGGAGGAGGGGTAGTGCTGAAGCTAGATCTGAGACATATATTCTTGCATCGACTGGGAACTGTGGCTTTTTTCTTAATGTCTGGTTCGATCCACTTGCCATCCAGATTAGCGTGGTGGTCGGGGTGTTCGAGTTTTTGTCCCTTACCGGATGGGTCCTTCGATGGACTCAACCCAGGCCTCGTCGACTTACTTTGACCAAATTGCATTGTGCATCATGACTATTGGGTAATTTCGGGTCTAAACGTCAGCAAATCCATGCCGGGTCATGACATGTTCTCGTAACCACATCGATGGTTGCTTGCTAGGGCACCTTCTGTCTCCAGTCCTTACCCATGTTGGGGCTACTGATTTGTTACTTTTCGAATATCTTGAGAGAGGTACAATACTACTGAATTGCAGTTTGATTGGTGGTCCATGATTGTCGTTTGCTATAGCCCCTTGTTGAAGTATACAAGTGCAGGTGACCGAAGCTTGGGGACAAAAAATATATTCATTTCTGGCCTACGATCAAGCGGGTACAAAGTTAGCGTTGCATATGGTTCTTGGCCGTATTACTAACAAGAATTCGAGGAGTTATGAGCTGTGAAATTCATGCTGGAAGTGACCGATTCCAAGGTCAGAAGCAGCCACCTTTCATCCTAATAGACAGAAGTTGTGACTGCCTACGAAGAAGGGATGAACGAACGCAAAAACTTTCTGCTTTACATAACGAAAATTATCACGACAACACATGAACAGCCCGGGTGGTCTAGTGGTATGATTCGCGCTTAGGGTTCGACCTAAGCACTCCTGCGCGAGGTCCCGCGTTCGATCCGCGGCTCGGGCCTGTTATCTTTTTGCCTGATCCTAATCTTTGTTAGTTCGTTCACCTTGTTTTTGGCATCATCTAGTGATGGTCATCGTCCCCTCCAAAGCTCCAGAGAGATCGAGTGCAGAAGAATGTTCGCACTTTTTCTTAGTAACATTGAACGTTCGAGTTCGGAATATCGAGGTCTCTGTAAACAAATGTTGTGCTGATGCCAAGCAACGGGGTAGAGCCGGTCGGAGCAATTCACGTCAACGTGCAGAATCACAGTGTCCTATAAGAGCGCTAGTCATCATGTATTCGCACCTATTAAGAGGTCTTTGTGTGCACCGCGATATACTGCAGCGAAGCCCATTTGGTATAGTTCGATATGAGGTGGCACATGGTTGCCGTGCCAACAACTAGCCGTTGACAGTCCGTCATGGTTAAAGAGCCTCCATCACAGGAATCGTAATCCTCCTCGAACTGGAGCAGAAGCCAGCCCAAACGCAGCAATTGTTGCTCAGTCGCGTCCGAATCGCCATTAGTACCCAGATAGGCCATTTGGAAGACAACAAAGCCGATCTGTTTTTCGTCAGACCGAGATATAACGCCGCGAAAACTACCAAATGGCCAGAATCAACACATCAAACCCGTTGGTTCGTGCATCAGCACGACCCAAACCTACGCCTAGCGAGAAACTCGAACGTCCTGTCCCAAGCCTCACTGACTCGCTGGAAAGTGGCCGCGCCGGCAGCAATTCTTCACTATCGAGAGGGTCATCACAACGAAAGAAACCGGGATCGAGCGTCATGTTCGACATCTTCCCTGACCCCGCCATCGAGAGTGGAAGCTCCGCTTTCAACACGCCTCGCAAACAAACACAAAGGCGTACGCTCAAAACCTCGCAGGTCAACTCTCTGCTCCTTCCGATCCAACGACCTCGCCCGAGACCCAGCATCAAAGTGGAAACAGACGACTACGACAAAGAAAATGACAATGCAGAGGATAATTTTATAGAAGCACTCGCAACACCAATGGAACCCGGGTCGCAACGCTCGCCTGCAAGACGAAACCAGAATTTGCCGCGAAGCCCCGGAAGAAGCCAACCGGGCCATACGCCTGTGAGAGAAATGCACTCTTCTGAAACCGAAGAGGAGGACGACTGCGGGAATAATAGCTTTGATTCATTGGAAGACTTCATTGTTAGTGACAACGAAGATATCAGTTACCACGAGACATCACACTCAGAGACAGAATCTGAGAAGGCTCCAACACCGCCTCCGCCAAAATCCACTCGAAAGAGACTCTTGAGAGGAATCAAGCCCAAGACTGGCACTCTCAAGAAGGACCTGGAAGAAAATTCCCGCGGAGCACCATTTCTCCTGGAGACGAGAATTTCCGACGCCATCAAGTCCCGTTCTACCCCCAAGGAGGCACCTAGACATCTTCTTCAGGACGATTTCCAGCTATCCTCGAAGCTCAACGAGCTACATTTGGACACTGAGAACGAACCAGCACAGCTGGGGGCAGACACTTCTCCGTAAGAGTTGCAGGTGTCCTAAACGAGTACAGCCGTGCCTGCTAACTATACCAATAGCTCAATCGTAGGTCTGAAGTTCCCAACACCGGCTTTCATACCAGCTACAAAGAGCCTAGAGACACCACCGTCCAGTCCATCACGGAATCGACTCCGCTCCCCCACGAAAGAAAAGATGCGCATTCCGCCAACGCCACATCGCGAGAGCGTCGACGCTTTTTGGAGCCAGACAGAAACGAACCATTGGATTGATCAGCACTCACCCCGTAAGGAGAAAACACCTGCACAATCTGTGATAGATCTACTCAAGGATTTCGATGTCTCAGATGAGGAAGATAGTAGCCCAATTTCCGGCATCAGCCTTGGGTCCGATTCCGTGTCGCGAGCGAGCGTCACACCACCCAAGACACCCCCAACCTCCAAAACACCTAGCAAAACAGCAATCAAGAAGGCCGAAGCAGATGCCAAGCGTGCAGCTAAAGCACGCAGGGAATCTTTCAACAAGAAGAAAGCAAACTTCGCCGAGACCTTTCTCGAAATCTTGGACAACGCCGTCTCCGGCGGCAAGGTCAACCTTCTCGCCAAGCCTACCGGTGGTGTAAAAATTACCTGGTCAAAAACCCTTCAGAAGACAGCAGGCCGAGCTCAATGGCGCAGCGAGCTAGTTGAAACCCGAGACCCAGACGGCCAACGGACAGGCGCATCACAACACATCCACCACGCCACGATCGAACTCGCTGAGCGCATCATTGACGATGAGTACCGTCTTATCAATACTCTCGCGCACGAATACTGTCATCTAGCCAACTTCATGGTCTCCCGCGTGACGGACAACCCGCACGGAAACAGCTTCAAGAATTGGGGAAAGCTATGTGCCGAGAGGTTGAAGGACCATCCGATTTACGGAGGCCAGATCCATGTTACTACAAAACACTCATACCAGATTGATTGGAAATATGTTTGGGCTTGTACGGGGTGTGGCGTGACTTATGGTCGACATTCAAAGAGTATTGACCCGGAGCGACAACGCTGTGGAACTTGCAGGCACCGATTGGAACAGATAAAGCCCAAGCCACGCATGTCTCCTCAGAAGAAGGCTATGGCGCAAGTCACCAAGAGTCTTGCCCAGGTTCAGATTGAAATGTAGATTTCCTGCATTTGCATTTCCGAAGCTGACATCTCTGAAGCGTGCTGGTGCATTAGTACATATTTCCCAATCTTTTTTGAAATTCATATACTTCCACTCTTACTTTGTTTCAATTGGGACTGATCTGGTCTGATTTCGGATTGACGGTCTGTTGAATCGACGTGCGAAACATATCAGTCTCTTTTGCAACTGTGGAGGCCTGTAGACGTCATCACGCATCGCTATGAGTGGCTTTGTTCGTTTGATCTGATATCATTGACTACCTGAATCTTGAATAGTGTCTATCGCTTCGATATCCCCGTTTTTCGAAGAGAGCGATTCCCTATGGCCCATGTTTCTCAGCAAATACCAATGCCTCCATGCTCCTCCCATGTAGCCCAGTTTCACTTCTTTCATCACCACCAAACCATTCAACAGTTTCCAATGACATACCCAGACCACAAAAATCAAACGAAAAGTCCCCAATCCCGAATCTCTAACTTCTCCGTCAATGCCCGCACAGTGTCATCCGCAACAGTCTCCTCCCTCGACAACCCTTGCACATCCCCGCTCTTGTCAAACTCCTCATGCGGCACATTGAAGAAGACGAGAAGGTCCGTCTCCTGGCTCTCAAGCCTGACCAGCAGATAGTGGCACGTCAACCTAGAACTCAATCCCGCCTCCCCATCAACCGACGCCCCCGCAACCGCCGAATCCACAGCAGAGGCATTACTCGCATCCGCAACCCGCGCCCCGCGCTTGCGCGACGCTGTCTTGAATTGCACAATCCCCTTGTACGCACTGAACACACTACCGGGAGGCGCAGATACGCCCAGACGGGATGCACTCACGCGCTGAGGCGGGGTCACGATTTGCATGGCGTCGCCCTCGTCGCAGAGATCATGCAAATGATACAGCACGGCTGCTTGGTCAAGGGTTTCGGGCGTCGCACTAGATATGTTCCCGCAGCCGGCTGCGAGGGTTGGGTGCTGGTGGCTGAGGGTGGCGAGGGTGTTTAAAGCGTCTTCTTTGCTGACGCGCTGATTGATCTCGACGATCATGTTGGAAAGAGATTCCGGTGAGAGGAAGATCTCTTGATGGTCTGGAATTTCGCGGAGATTGCTGTGTAGTGGTTTAGTATCTTGGTGTAGCGGGCGGTTTGGTGAGGAGACATCAAATGATGGGAAGTATGCTTTTGACCCGGTGTTTTGAGCTCATGGATAGGGATTCCGAGTAATTCGGTCCACTCTGATATCTCAATCTACCAGGTACTCAGACATAGAGAGGATTTTGAAGATGGGGAAGGGTTGTAACTAACCTTGCATCGATCCAACGCTGCGGCACAACGCCGCGGATGGCCCCGCCGAAGAAATCTTGCTCCAAGGTCTGCGCCATAATGGAATGCTGTCGTTCAAGAGGTAGTACTTTAAATATGAAGCTATTGATAACCGGAGCTCGCTCTTTCGCCTTGCTGAAGCTCGGTAACTTTTGATAGCTGGGTCGAGCTTTTCGATATAAATTTGATGCCAAGACCCCACGCTGGAGCTTATGTTCTGCCACGAAGTTCAAGTCCGGCGGATATCGGGAAAACGGATCAGATACGACGAAGCAAAGAGATTGAGTCTTGACCACTGTGACGGAACTTGACTTCAGCAGTTGATTTATGTTGACGGGCACGGCAGCAGTGGCAGGGAGCAGTATTGCGCCCAATGACGTTGGGCCGGGCTGACTCAGTGCGAGGCTCTGCAAAATATACACAGCCAAACTACAACTACAGAGATCAATAGATCTCATCACATTTGCTGGGTTCCTCTATATAAGCTCACTTGGGACTATATATCACGTCCTCTGGAGCATATTTCTTCAATAGGCGTAAAAAACGCCAGGACACATAGTGAGACTACAAGTGAACATATTTTTCTCCGAAACAGTTCATTTGACTGTAATATGCTAATTCTCTATGAAATGAGGCGAGTATTAACATTCATCGAATGATATTTCATGAGCCTTTTAATCAAAAAGTTCCTCCACGTAGTCATCCAACTCAATCCACCGGAAGCGATCCCCCCATTTTTCTCTAAACTCCTTCCTACGATACGCATAGCTCGTCACCTGAGAGAAGCTAACCAGCTCCACGGTCCAGCCACGCTGAAGCGCACGCTCCACCATGCGCATGAAGCCACCAGAGTACTCGGCTTCCGCCGCATCTCCAGTCGCCAACACGATCGTCGCCGGTTCATCCGTGTCCAAGAGGGACTCCAGGATCTTCAGGTGCAGAATTTCGTCCACGCCCTGCTCGACCCATCGGTTTCCAGGATTGCTGACCGTCTCAGGTCCACTGGCAATCTGGGGCCCCTTTCGGAATTTGGACGCGCGTGGAGTCGTATGTTTGTTCTTGTGAACACGGTCTAAAATATTGGCTTCGTAGCCTAACTTCTCGGCTTCGTCGATCGATGGCAGTCGGTCTGAACCTACTAAAACTCTCTTGGTGGCAGGGCGATCCCGTTCCATGATCAAAGAGAAATTGGCAAAAGACATGTGGAGGCGACGAATTCTGGTTGTGATGGGAATGTTCCGCGAGACTTTTACCGAGTCGTGGAATCCAACCATGATCTAGAGAAATGTGAGCTTGACTATGATAAGGTTGAGGATAGAGGTGAATTGAGACGTACATTGGACATATCGACAAAGACATGGACAGGGCGTTCTTCAAGATTCTTCTTTGAAGAAGACGAACTTCCTGCCTGCGACACGTGTCGAGCGTAATCGGGAAATCGATGGATGAGCTTGTTTATCAAACCAGCTCGTCTGTCCGTTGCGGTCTTGTACACAGCAGGAAGGACCCGGATTCCTAAGGGGGTAGTAATGATATTCCGGGTAATGTCCGCGTCCGAAAACAAGTTCGGGTCATCGTACGACGATGGCGGGGTGTCATCCTGGCCAGTCCGTGCGTCTGTGGTGCCCACTTGTATCGGAACAAACGACAGGGTTCCAGACTTCTTGATAATAGGAGAATCGAAGATGATAGTGCTAGAGTCCGATTCCGCCTCTGCGCTGCTTTCGGAAACCCATTCAGATGTAAAATTGGCGTCTTTCCCGGTAGACTTGGCCTTGGCTTTAACTTTAGCTCTCGGAGTCTTTGTATTGCTAGCGCCAGGAATCGGCTTTGAGGGCGTTCGAGGTGGTAAAGGGGTCTCCACATGGTCCGTGGCTCGTTTGAAAATGGTCATAGGAGGTTGATTATGAGTTTCATTATATGAACGTGAAGAACAGCCCAAAACGGTATCACTGGAAACAAGAGGTTTCGAGGAAGTCAATGAAGGTGCATGCTTAGAAGTGGTGTGGTATGATTCGGTGGTAGTTGTACCACCGCGGGAAGTCCGCTTGAGAATCGTTGAAGGGGTATTGAGCGATGGGCCAGGTGTGGGGTCGCCAAGAGGTGTGTTCTTAGGAGCCCGATCTGAGATGAGGAGATCCCAAAGAGACCCAAAGTCTCCAAGTTGGGTGTGACTTCGCTTAGGCTTTACCTCTGTAGCTGCCCTGCAGTCACCATCCCCAACCTTGGACACATTTTCCCTTGACTGGCCCCCAGAGGGCGGGTGATCTATGGGGTCAGGGTAGCGCGCGGCAGTAGAGGCATCACCGTAAGTGGGTGACCGGAGGAGGTCAAGCACTGCGGTGAAGTCCCAATTCGAGGCCGGCTCGGTGTGATCAGGTGAGGGCATTGACGAGTATGGAAACTAGAAGACCCCAAGTGGTGAATCAGAGGGACGATAAAATCAATAGAGGAGAAAAAGAAAGCTTGAAAGTCCAGATTGCAGGTTTATAGAGAACCATCTCGCGGAAGGCATGAAAGGATTGTTGAAACAAGCAAGGTGAGTCAGGTAGAGACTCTGGGCAGCAAGAGCCGATCCGGGTGGCGAGGCACAGGCGGTAAGACATTCTGCAATCAAAGAAACACCGCCTTTCCATTCCGATGAGGAAACAGCCCGATCCAGACGTCTCGTGATTTGACTTGGATGATCGACGTGCATCTTATGTAACAACGTCAGGGAGCCAGGTGCCACATGCTCTCCCAAAGCCTGCCAATTATTCTTGTTAAGAACAAGCCACACCTTAACCAACGTCATCGGCATCAAAGTAAAAGAAAGTGGGGTCTTGACTCGTGCTTTGTGTTTCAGAGCCATAAGTCACGGTTACCCCGTATTATGAGGTGAAGCTACGGGTCGAGGTATACTGTACATTGTAAAGAATCAACTTGTTTGACAGCGACGTCATGTTGTTTGGTGTCATAGGGATATGGATGTTTCCATGTGAAAATGAAGTTCTATATAAGCCTGCTCATACTCTGCTTCTCTTATTTCTTTCTCATCAATCGAACTATCTATCCAATTCCATTCAAGATCAACCAACTTTAAACCAAACACCAACAAACCGCCAAGATGTCTGACACCGGTCGCAAGGATTTCTCTACTAGTATGTGGGATCTTTGTTCACTTTGATTGATGTGAGCGATCCTGACACCGATCAACAGAGGCCAAGGAGGAGATCACTCCTGACTCCACCAAGTCCACCCAGGACAAGGTCAAGGAGACTGTCACCGACACCACTGACCGTCTCGCTCGCGGCGCCCAAACCGACGACAGCAAGAGTGGTCCTCAGGAGGCCTTCGACAAGACCCAGCGTACCCATGACAATGAGGCTTACGGCGGTGCCACCAGCTCTGTGTAAGCTCTCCTTCCCTCAAACATCCAAGTCCGCTCGAAAATTCAGAACTCATTCATCATCACAGGGGTGATAAGGTCAAGAATGCCCTCGGCATGAACAAGTAAGGTGCCTCACGGCTTCCTTAACGTGCCTGTCTCTTCTAGGGAAGTCAAATTGCTGCCATGATTCCACGATGAGTCAACGATACCATTTGCTCTTTTTTTCATTGTTAGCTATGATCTACTTATGAGTGTGCCACAATTCTCATGAATGAAATTTGTGATCATTATGATTCTCCTTCAATATTATAGACATGGAGCTCCCTTGTGATTTCATCGGTGCCGCACTAAGCTTCCAAACATAGTATCACGCTGCCGTGTGAGTTGACTGAGGTCACGCTCTAGTTCCTTATACCTGGCTCGTGCCCCTGGTACGTCTTTGGGAAGATCGTGAAAAGCTTTCACCCTTCCTTCTAGAGCCTTGACTGTCTCACTTAGCCGGATGACTTTCTCTTCTTCCGCCATCAGCTCGCCAATAGTGGGACCTTTCGGCTGGTTTCGTTCGAGAGATGCGATGCGGTCCTGATATTCACCGACCTTCTTGGCCAGTGTCTTCGTACCCCGCGTCCACTCAGAAGTCAAGCTTTGAATATCTGACGGAGTCTCATAAGCCTTGTCAGACTTGAGATCTTCGAGCTCCGCATGTAGCCGCGATAATTCTTTTTGGAGGTACCTATGCAACGTTTCTACCTTGGCCATTTGCTCTTGTGCATCGAAGTCCTCCATAGTGAGCTCGACGATAGACTGGCCCAGATCAGCAGGATCTGGATCCAATGTGTTGCCCAGAACGACTGCTGCCTCGGCTAGATCATCCAGATCGTGTCTGCCTTGGTGCTCCATGCTCAGTTCCACTTCCTCTAGGATCTCATTCTTCTGTCGCTCATGTGCGTCCTTGCGTGCTGCTTCTTCTTGTAGCTTGAATAATTGAATAGATTCTTCGCGTGCGCAATGTTGTAAAAGAGCTTCTTCATCGGCGGCGTCATTGGCAGCTGCCAATGTCAGAAGAACTTTGAGAGTATCTTCGTTCCGTTCGAACGGGGGTACTGGCTTGGGCGCGTATTGTCGACTCAGCCAGGAGTTCACGTACGCCCAATCTTTGGCTTGGATAGCAGCCTGGCGAGCTTTAGTCGGTGAGGCGAGCACACTATCGAAAGAGTCCATCATTCAATCGGACGTGCATGGATGGAAATAGACACCTTAATGTTTGAATGTTTCGTCGATGCTGATAAGAGAGCCCCACTCGGTGTTTGCTTACATACGCTTGACCGTTCACATTGTACGTTGCGGACTGTCCTTTCTCCCCCACCCGGACTGGCCATTGCTCGTCAACCATGACAAGTTATTTCACTCCCGGTGCCAGTCATGGCTCGCCTTCGGCGCAATCACCGCTTTCCCCGCCCAGCCAGCGATCTTCTGCATTGTCCAATCGATTGACCTCCATTCTCTCTGCGTCCTACGCTGACTCCGACATTCGCGACGCCCTCGAAACTTTGAGTGTCAAAGGAATTCACAACTCTGCCGAGACACGGCGACAACTTCGACTTGATGTGCAAAAGGAAGTAGTTCATTGCAATGGGGAGATTGTACGGGACTTTGGGAAGGTGGCGGAGGTGAGACTCGTCGGATCCACATCTAAGCACCAGGGCGCTAATGCCATGGTCGTAACAGCAATTGAGACGAATCGGCGGCGTTATTACGGCCTTGAACCAGACGTGCGATGAGATGCGCAAGCATATCAGCTTGGCCAAGCAGGACTCGACACCCGTGCTAGAAGAAGCCAACGCGCTCATGGCCCAGAAGAAGGACACCGAGACGAAGCAGCGGCTGCTAGATGCCTTCTCCAAGCACTTTCTCGTGCCCGAAGAAGACGTGTTATTTTTGACATCGGCAGAAGAGCCTATTGACGAACGCTTCTTCGATATACTTGCCCGCGTCAAACAAGTCCACCACGACTGTGAGCACCTCCTCGGCGGCGACGACCAACGGCTAGGGTTAGAGGTTATGGAGCTGAGCACCCGACACCTCAATTCCGCATATCAGAAACTATACCGGTGGATTCAGAAGGAGTTCCAGTCTTTGAATCTCGAGGATCCTCGAATTAGTAGCTCCATTCGCCGTGCCTTGCGGGTCTTGGCCGAGCGGCCGAGTATGTTCCATAGCTGTCTGGATTTCTTTGCAGAAGCGCGTGACTACGTCCTTTCCGATGCATTCCACTATGCACTGACCGATGCTATGTCTGGTGGCACCGGAGGGGGCGGCGGGGGTGACCCTAGTGTGAAGCCTATTGAATTCTCCGCACATGACCCGCTCCGATATGTCGGCGACATGCTTGCCTGGGTGCATTCAACTACTGTGTCTGAACGCGAAGCTTTAGAAGCCCTCTTTGTCGCCGACGGGGAAGAACTCGTGCAGGGCATCCAAGCTGGACTTAGTAGCGAGCCCTGGGCCCGAATTGACGAAGAGGAAGAAGCTGTTTTTGATGGGCGCAAGGCACTCAGCGATTTGGTCAACCGGGACCTTACGGGGGTTTCTCGTTCGCTCCGCCAGCGAGTGGAGCTGGTCATCCAAGGTCACGACGACCCCGTCACTTGCTACAAAGTGATAAACCTTTTGTCTTTTTATCGTACGACGTTCTCCAGACTGGTCGGTGCTCAATCACATCTGGTAGATCTGATGCAAACACTGGAAAATTTTACATTTGGTCACTTTGAGAGCCTGATGCGCGACCAAATCAGCGCCCTTTCAGCCGAGCCAAATGCTTTGATCCCACCCAGAGACCTGTCTCCTCCAGAGTTCTTATTGGATGCATTGGAGGAACTGGTATCGCTCATGAAGACACACGAGGCTTCGGTTGACCCACAGGAGCCGATCGAGAACAACGAAAATCGATTCACGCCGGTTCTCCGCGTTGCTTTTGATCCTTTCTTGACCTTGGCGCGGTCTTCATCCGATGAGCTCAAGGATGCTACAGAACAGACCATCTACCGTACAAATATCCTTCTTGCGGCCCGCGCTACCATTTCGTCATTCGCATTTGCTAGCGAAACTCACAACTCCCACCTATCTACAGCACTATCTACACTGCGCACCAACCTTCTCGACATTCAACATGAATTCCTTCTCGAAACATCAGGTTTGCAAGTTCTGCTCGACGCGTTGGAGCCATTCTCCAAGAAGAGCAAGGATGGATATCCCGATGCCGAGACAGAGAAGACAGAACAGCAGAAACCCCAGCTTGCAGACCTGAGCCAACCTGCCGGCATTCCAGCCCGACTCATTGGTCACGTCCAGTCAGCAGCTGGACGACTTCCTCCCATCGGCACTCATGGACGCCACAGAACATCTGAAGCGCGTTCAGAGTGCATCACTCATTCAAAGCGTCACGGAAGATGCTGTTGAGGCCTTTTGCCGTGATTTCGAGTTTGTCGAGGGCATGATCATCGCCGCGGATGATGCACGGGGCATGACTCAGGTCACCCTGAGAACTAGTGGTAGTATGATCAGTGGTCGAAGTGGCAAGTCAGCACGCACGGTGGAAGATGGGAAGGAAGCGAGAGACGACAATGCGAAAGAAGAGCAGTGGAGTCTACGATCGCTATTCCCCCGAACGACTGGGGAGATTCGCGTTCTATTAAGTTGATCTCTCCAATGTACAGGTAGAACCAAGTGTCTGATACAGCACATGATTTTGGTTGCTCTACAAAGATCTGTAAATAAAACCGGCATGAGCATAGCAGTTGTACAAGTCATTGAATAAGGTCTACTGATGAATAATTTCTTCAAACGACTTGGACGGTGGATCATAGTCAAGTTCGGATAAGATTAATCATACACAGATACGTAATCAGGGTAT
The DNA here is from genome assembly GCF_028827695.1 of Penicillium maclennaniae. NCBI lineage: Eukaryota > Fungi > Ascomycota > Eurotiomycetes > Eurotiales > Aspergillaceae > Penicillium > Penicillium maclennaniae. Next base: position 2,870,676 of record NW_026623220.1, read on the forward strand.
CGAAACCGGTCCACCTAAACTTCCTCAGGCAAGTCATCCTCCCCGGGCTGCTTGTAGCCAGTGCTGCTCTGAGGCTTGGCGTGGCGGAGACCCTCGGTTGTGATGTTGGACTTGTCAATGGCGTCGTCCTCATCACGAGCTAAGAACAAACAGAATTAGCTTGCGCCCGCGACATGACTAGCGGCTGGGTTATACCAAGTTGCTCATCAGAATCCGCCATTTCGTAGGTACCTTGGTCGGCGGGGTCCTCGAAATCGTCATCGACGATCTCAGGCTGGCGTTCCGCTGCGTTGGACATGTTGAGAAATTGGGGTAGCACAAAAGCTCGTAGAATAAAAAGGTATAGGTAGAGAGAGTAACTGGAATGATTGTGCTACTGGCAGCAATATTGCTGATATTTATATTCAAAGTGAGTATAGCAATTGCGATGTGATGCCATGGGCCGTCATCTTTAAGGTTGCGATCTCCGATCTAGATCTGCCTTGATTCAAGTACAGGTTTTACAGATGATGCCGATCTACCAATTGCGTGTCCAAGCGATACCCACCAAAGAAGTCAAAGATATAGGCGGTGGCGTTGAACACATACTTTCCCAGCGGACACTGATCAGGTTGACTCGTGTAATCATCATTCGGGACAGTACTCGGCCAGCAATGACCATTGTCACCTTCCCGGTAATGCTGCACAATAGCAGGGTTCCCACCACAGTTCCAAGTTGCATGCTTGACGAGCGGGTTGGTGAACACGGTCTCATTTTTCGCCCACATCGCGTCATGTCCGCATCCGTTCTGCTCGGCCCAGCCTTCCAAGATGTCAATCGTGGGAAGCTTGGGATTCTTTGAATCGTTTCCATCAATAGGAGCGGTGGTATCTATGGTCCCGTGGAATTCAAGAAATGGATACCCTTGCTTGCGTTGGGCGGGCGCACATGGTCCTACGCCGGGTGTCTCGGTGTTGTTGTAGTATGCTCCGCTGACAGAGGCAAAAGCAGCAAACCGACTGCCGACGGTGGCATTACAAGCCAGTACATTGGTGAAGCCCCCGCCGTTGGATTTGCCTGCGGAGTAGACTCGACTTGGATCAATGCATAGCAGCTCCTCCATGTGTGTCAGGAGGTCGTGGGTGAAGTCGAGATCATTCGGGCGGGATGTATCCGCATTGGGATTCGAGAGCCAGTACCCATTCTTGCTGTTAGGGTAGATGGCGATGCCGTCCGGGTTGAATTCTGGATTGGAGAACTGGGATAGCCCTTCCTGTTCGACCATATCCTTGCTGGCGCCATGGAAGGAAAAGTACAGTGGTGCCGGTCGGTTCTTGTCATAGGAGGCTGGGATGTACAGACGGTATTCCCGGTCAGTTCCTGGCAAGGTCAGATTCTTGCTGGAACCAGGGCTGGGGAACTTGGAGGGAATGTTCTTGCCACAGCCCGAGGACTGGGCCGAGCCCACGGCCAAGGCCAGGGCCAGGGAAAGAAGGGATGCGACGTGCATTTGGAGCTTGAAGTGTCTCGTTACGTAGCAGGGGCATGCATAGACTATAAGACTAGATAGAAACTACTGCTAGTTTGACCACATTCCAGTCCAGGCCAAAGGTCCGCATCTCCATTTTTTGGCCCCTGCAATGCTGCATTTCTGCAAATCCTGCAAATCCTGCGTCTCTCACCCTTGCTCCACTTCCACTTGAGAACACAGTCAGATTGGAGTTGATTATTCCCGAGATGACCATTGGTCTTTTCGGCGATTTGCCCCTCGAGAACTAATGTCTTCAAGCGTGAATATCTTGCCTGAATCAGGCAATGGCCAGCCCCCACGCTTCATCAGGCCATCAGCTCTATTCATACTATCCACACTATTCTGCACGTCGTGTCTTGGGGGCCACGGGCTAACAGGGGCCATTTCATCACGGTCTTTGGCTGGACCTTTTCTGTCCCGGAGTCAAATGGCCTTCGCTATTGCTATTGAACTGTACTGATCACGCGCTAGATTGTTCTGGGATATAGTATCGTTGAGAAGATCACTTTCGGAGTCATCAAGATTAGTGTGCTCATGGCTTACCGGAGAATCTCCCGGGGCAAGATATTTAACATTGCCTCGCTGGGCATGATCGTCCTATGCAATCTGCTAGCACTTGCCTTTTTGATTACATCTGCCTTTCAATGCCATGTGAGAAACCGGAGTTTGCAGTATCTGGCATGGTCGCACAGACATCACTGCATTCAGGCTGAAATATCCTGGTCCGGCTATGCCATTTCCGACGTGATTACAGACTTGATTATTCTCTTCTTTCCCGTGCCATTGGTGTGGAAGCTACAGCTCACCCTCTCTAAAAAGATCAGTGTTCTGCTAGTCTTCCTATTGGGCTCATTGTCCACATCGGTGGGCATCACTAGGATGGTCACGATACTGTACTTTACCTATGGTAAGCGACTAGTGTCACTTCCATGAACCCCGGCTGACTGGATAGGTACCTCGGATGGATACCGGGACCTCTTGGACACCATTGCCACGGCCTTGATCTGGAGTCTTGTAGAAGCCTCGGTGGCCATCATCGCATCCTGCTTACCTTCCATTCGCCCCCTTATCCATAGATCCTCGACTAGTTTTCACCAAAGTAAGCCGTCGGGGTCAAGCGTTCAGGTTTCGAGACCGAGAGCTTCACTGCTTCCAACCAAGCCAGCCTTGGTTGAATTCGATGATATAGATGATTGTCAACACCTAGCATCTCGATTAGAGGAAGGGAGATGATCAAGAATGATAGTCTGATAAGACACAACAGGTGTCATTCATTTCAATATCTCTCCCGAGATCAAAACGCATAGACAGGTCCAATCCCGAGTCTCGCAACTTGCACAACGCATAAGCCCCGTGCCCATTTCCGGCTTGATGCGGGCTCACCCACTCGCGATCCTACATTGCCAACGTAGACGACGCTCAAAGTGCATAGCGATATAATGACTGCATTCTCAAATAGATTCTTCAACCCCCATCGAATAGACAAAGAAGCTTTGTAAAGGGCCCGGATTTTTTTTTTTTTCAATTCTACTTCTTATTTGCCCCAAATTTTGATCTCTACAGTCCGACTGTCATCGTCCCGATGTTACCTGCTATCGAGACCTTCACCATGACATCAACAATTTCTCTAGTAGCGATTGCTGTATGTGTGTGTGTACTATCCGAGTCCGGAACCATCTCACTAAAAAAATCTCCAGCTAGCGGCATATCTACTATGGACGATATTCTACAACCTCTACATCCACCCTCTATCGAAATACCCAGGCCCCAAAGTCGCCGCCTGCACCGACCTCCTAAACTTATACTGGACATCAACAGGACAATATTACTACAAGCTCAAAGAGCTCCACGACCAATACGGAGACGTCGTTCGAGTCGGTCCTCACACCCTCGTCTACCGCTCCCCACAAGCATGGAAAGACATCTACTCCCACCGCAAACACAACACACACTCCTTTCTCAAAGATCCTAAATTCTACCTCCGCGGACCCCGGGGCCCCAGTATCCTCAACGCCAACGATGCAGACCACTCCCGAATCCGAAGACTTCTATCCCACGCCTTCTCGGAAAAAGCCCTCCGAGACCAGGAATCCCTGATCCAGTCGTATGTCGATAATGCTGATTACGCGACTCCGCAGTGAGATCGCCTCGTCGCGCAACACAGTCGATATGTCGCAATGGTACAACTTCACCACCTTTGATATCGTCGGCAACCTCGCCTTCGGGGAGCCCTTTGACTGTCTGAAGGATAATAAGTATCATCCATGGGTAGAGATGATTTTTTCGAGTGTGAAAGTCCTTGCGTTACGGCGTCCACTCGCAGTATACCCATTCCTGGCCCCGATCGTCACAAGTCTGATGCCGAGACGGCTCGCGAGGATGCGCGATGAGCATTTCGCAATGACGTCTGAGAAAGTGCGGAGGCAGGGGGAGGCTAAGACCGATCGGCCTGATTTCATGACCTATATTTTACGGGCTGATGATGATCGGTTCTTGAGTATGATGGAGATGGAGGCGAGTGCGGCCATTCTGATCGGGGCGGGGAGTGAGACGACGGCTACTTTGCTTTCGGGGCTTACGTTCTATTCAGTGTCTAATCCTAGGGTTTGGAAGAAGCTTGTGGAAGAGGTGAGAGGGGCGTTCGGGGTATGATGGGATTAATTTCCTAGGGGTGTGTCAATTGAAGTATTTGAATGCTGCGCTGGAGGAGAGTCTAAGGGTTTATCCTCCTGTTCCGGCGACGATTCCAAGAGTTGTGCCTCAAGGTGGTGCTATGATTGATGGACGGTTTGTTCCTGAAGGGGTAATTACTCTCTCTCTCTCTCTCTCTCTCTCTTCTTTGTTATTGGTGATGTTGAGCGGGAGCTGACCAGAGTAGGTTTCTTGTCTCCGGGGCTCACTATTCCACGTATCATGCCGAGTCTCTGTTCACCGAGGCTGACTCTTTCATTCCTGAGCGATGGCTGGAGAATAGAGATAGCCGCTTCGAATCGGATTGTCGGACGGCACTGCAGGCGTTCTCGCTTGGCCCTCGGAATTGTCTTGGGAGAAAGTCAGTATCGCTCATCAGATGTCGAATACAGAGCTAATATCTGTGTACCTGAAGCCTGGCCTATGCCGAAATGAGGCCAATTGCAGCCAAGTGCTTTGGAGTTTCGATATGACACTGGACGAGAGTACAGCTGGCTGGAATAACCAGAATGCGTACAACGTCTGTAAAGGAAGCCGCTGATGGTGAAAATCTCTCCAGCACAACACTGAAATTCATGCAGATTGACCAACAGTTGGACTTGCTATCGGCTTACAGTACAGGCTTAGATCGTGAATATGATGAAACGAGTGTGTATGTCCGTAATCAACGTCCTATGTATGCCATGCTGCCGATCCCAGTCGACACCTATCCAATCTCAACACCAGACGCAGAAGAACCCTCCTCAACTCCGTAAAGTACAATGACCCTTCCGGTCCGAGTAGCAAGTGTGCATGAAACATAAAACCATAGACCATTCCATTTTCCTACATCGAACATCGGGAACACGCCCGAACTCAACTCCAATGACAGGGTTTAGAGAAGAGGTATGCAAGCGTCATCGCTAGCCACCCCTTTCACCGAACTCCTTAGCCCATTCTTCATACTTGCGTAGCCCGTCCTGTGACACGCTGGGCCGGATAGAGTAAAGACTTGCTTCAAAGTCTTCGAAGTTGATAGGCCGGATCTGGTCCATTGGGGTATGGAGGAGTGCTTCGCCGAGATTGCGGAGTGGACCCATCGCAGCATCTTTAGCTAGTGCGGTTATGTCTGAGCCGGAGAAGCCTGTTGTCACGATGATTAAAATAGGGCAGGTGATAGGAAAGGGAGAGAGAAAGTACCTTCTGTGACATGGACCAGGACCTGGATGTCCGCATCACTTAGCGTCTGATGCTGATGCCCGAGAAGCTTGCGTATCTGCTGCTCACGCACATGGTGCTCCGGCAGGGGAATGTACTGTCTCCGAACAAACCGGCGGCGCGCAGCCTCGTCAATATCCCAGGGCATGTTCGTAGCTGCCAACACGAGAACCCGACCCGCATCGCCTTCCTTTTTTTCTCTCAGCCGAGGGTTCTCGGCCAGCGGCAGCGCGTTGGAGATCAGACCACTGGACGAGGAATTCAGTCTTTGACCGACGCGAGGCTTCGTGCTCGGAGCCAGAAGAACGTGCAGAGAGAAGAGAGTCGATTTCGTCGATGAAGATAATGGATGGGGCGAGTACTTTGGCAAGTCCGAAAAGGGCACGCACAAGCTTCTCACTCTCGCCGTGCCATTTTGAGGTTAGGCTGGAGGCGGAGACGGAGAAGAAAGTGGACTTGGATTCCGTGGCAACTGCCCGCGCAAGCATGGTTTTACCTGTGCCGGGTGGCCCAAAGAGTAACATTCCTCGTGCTGGTTCCCGGAGGCCTGAGAAAAGATCGGGTCGAAGGAATGGGTACACCACTGCTTCCTTGAGAGCCTTCTTAGCTCCATCTAACCCAGCGATGTCGTCCCAGTGGACTTCATCACCGCGCACGACAATATCATTCAAAATTTGTCGTGCTGATTGTAGGTCCACGCCCTTGGGAAGTTTGTTCAAGATGTTGACGATATCTCGGTTGTCTTCCTCTTCATGCTCATCCTCGGCTTCGCTGTCCGACCGCTGCCCCGAGGAATCTTGATCACTTGATGGCGGTGTTTCACGACGTTTTGGTGGAGCTGCTTTGCGCCGCACAGCGCCGCCGTTTGCGGCAGAAACGGACAACCGGTCAACTCCGCGCTGAATGTCATCACTCCCGGATGATGGTGAGATATAGGATGATGGCGCGGGCTTCGTAGTGCGTGGAGCAGACTTGGTCCGCGGCTTACTGCTCGATACATTTGACTCGCGATCCTGCCGCGGTGTTGTCGGTCGAGAGCTGCCTTCGGACTTGGCCAGTGTCACACGCGGTGGAGGCGGAAGGGAGGTTCGTAAGCCCGCAGGTTTAGGCTTGACCGATGGCCTGCGTGGATAACTGGACGTGTAATCCTTAGGGTCTGGCATGTGCACTGGGACAGGCGGGGGAGCCCGGCGGTTATCAGGCGAAGGCTGAGGTCGCAGAACCGGTGCCTGGGCCACAGGGCGAGGGGATGAACGAGCTGGAGAAGAACGACTAGGCTCTCGCCAATTTGCAGCAGGAATTCGATCCGATGACAGGCTCTTCTGTGGAGACCTTCGTACCGAAGCAGGCTCTTCGCTAGAACTCGATTTTGGCTCTGGATCACGCCGCATACCAGGGTCGTGGACAGCGGTTGACCGGGACGAAGCCAGCGCCGCATCGCTCACCATTCGGTCGCTTGCTGACGAAGACCGGTAGAGGTTGCCCCATGCCAGACCAGCAGCTGTGGAGGCGGCCGGCCGCGACTCCTTCTTGGACCCGATCTTGCTTTTCTTGCCATTCTTCTTTCCGTCGACGTTGCGTAATGTCGTCAGCATTCCTTTCCGTCGCTCAGGACTGGAGCCGCGGGATTTCGTTTTGCCCGAAGAGTTGGATTCCACGCGCCGTGCAGGTGTGGCGCTAAGTGACGGACCCGAAAGTGCAGGGTCGTCGTATACCGCAGGAGGATCGGTATCTCGTCGCGCCATCGGGGGAGGATGTGGTCGGCCTGGTATAGCAGCCGGCTTGGAGAGATCTGTGTAGCCGACAGCGGGGATTGTGCCGTCTCCGATCCAGCCAGGAGGGTTGGAGGAAGGACTCGATGTGAATGTAGGGAATTTGCCCTTGGTCAGCGTCGTAGGGCCTTCTTTAGAGCCGTTGGCGTCTGACTCTTTTCGGCTCTCGCGCAGTGCTGCTAGAAGATCGACTCGCTCGCGGCATTGAATCTCCAACGCACGGATGGAATCCTGCAGGGCCTTCTCGGTTTCGGATTTTGGAGTATAGGTGGACGAGACCCGGCGGGCATTGTGATGGTAAATAGTCTCGAGGGCAGATCGCCAGGATCTTAATGCTTCTTCCTCGTTGTTCTGATGTCATGAGCAATTGAAAGGCGACCGGGGAGAATAAAACGTACCTGACCTTCGAAGTAGACTGCAGTGGAGCACAAGAGATAGCACTCATCATACGTCTTCTGCATAGAAGACGCAGGCCGTGGGCGCATCATTGGTATAATTCAGGCCCGCACCCATTAGTTTGTGAGCGGGGAAAGATGGAAGTGGTGATCTCCCGTTTTAGGGATTTTTCGCGTGACGTCGACGGTCCATTACTGCATGCGGAGACTCGATTTGACTAATATACCTATTGAGAGTACCTTGAGCCCTGTACTTGTGAATTATCATCTCTAGATTCCTGGTGGCACGTCTATCGGTACATACAGAAATAATAACAAAGAAAAAAAATAGAAAATAAGACATGTATCGATGCAGAGAGAACCCAGGCCCGCATAAGTCAAACCCGATCCACGTTCCAACGCCGGTAACGATATAGGACACAGGACACGGCGAGAGCGTCAAGAAGAGAAGAACAAGATCTCCATGCCGGCCACCATTTTCAATCCCCTCCAAACTATACATTGCCGTCGCTTTTTGTGAATAGAAGTCCCAAACATGCAGAAAGATCGAAACCCGCTCATGGCCTATGCACTTTCATGAGGGTTGATCGGGCGCTGCCCGTCCCTCGTCCATATTACCTCGGAGAAGAAAAAGAAAAGGCACTACGTGGATACCCACGTAATGCGGTATATCGAACAGCGGAACATTTATCGGGATCCGTAGATGGTAGTCAAATCAGCAAATGGTGATCGCGTGACAAGGCGTTGATTTTATTTTTCGCTTTGTTGCTTGAAGTAAGCCTTGGCCATCTCATAAGATGTCCTGAAACGTATCAGTAATCATGAAACTCTAGCTTGGGGGGACCAAACATACCAGCAGATGGCTGTGGACGGCATGGTCGAGATGATGCGAGGACCCATGCCTCGGAGGAAGCCAGACCAGCCAAATCGACGCTTGATAATGGCGGCGGCGTTAAACAGACCACGCGCAGAGCGAATCTCCTCGCTCTGGGCGAGACCACGGGTCTGGAGAAGGGTCTTCACAACATCGAGAGGTGTGGTGAGACCAGCCGCGAAGGCACCAGCAAGACCACCGGCCATACAGTGGGTCAAGGGGTCATATTGCTGAGAGGGGTTCATCACCTTGGAGATGGACTCACAGGCAACGAACTGGGTAGCAGTGAAGGGGACGGTCATGCAGAGGGTGGTAGGGTAGGAGACGTAGAAGGCCTGGAGACCCTCGGTGCGGTAGACGGTTTTGGCGCATTGCATCAAGCTCTTGTGGACAGAGCCGTGAACCTGCATACGCTGCTTGATGACTTCTTGGTGTCAACTTCATGTTGAATCTCATTTTGGTCTCATAAACCACTTACCATCGAATGGGTTCATCAGCGCATCACTCGCGATCGTGGCCGAGGCACCACTCATAGCTTCAATGCGAGTTAGTCATGAATTCATTTCCAGCCTCGAGTACCCAAAAACCTACCAGCTGCCAAAGGGTGGTGCCCATCATCGACATTACCACCAGCCATTTCCTTCACAATCTCGTAGGTTCCAAAATACACCGCATGTGCCGGGCCTATCGCAAGATCAGTTCGAATTATTCCCGCCTCAGATTGTTCTGAAACTCACCAGCGCCAACAATTACACTCGACACACCCTTCCATAGTGTCCGCCAGCCCTCGATGCGATAGATTGTGGAGACCGCATTAGTGAGACCGGTGTACAGGCCGCCACTTGAGGGGTTGATGATTTGCATGCGAGTCTAGAAGGCAGGGATATGTTAGTCCAGAACCATCCACAATCTTCTTTCTATCGCATCCAGATGCAAAATCTTACCTTCAGCAAATCGACTGGGTACATCACCGAGTGTTCCTTGAATAACCATCAGCCCTGCCACTCCTCCAAGTCAATGCAGTAAACCTACTGCTATCCCGGCAAAAGCACCGGCAAGCATGTTCCGGCCTAAGCCATAGTTGGAAGGAAGAGCTTCGTAGCTGTTGGAAAAAGGCACCGCGTCAGCATGCACCAATACACCGGAGTCTCTAGCAACGCGAAAAGATCATATCCACGATGAACGAGCCGTCCGAAGGCACCAGCAAAAGACAATGAGACGTTCGCATATGCCTCAATCGCTCCGCAAGTGAACGGAACCGCCGTGTCCCATCCATCGATGGAAAGTCGCGTTGCCCGCTCGACGAAAATTCCAACGCAGAAAGCCACCTACTCATATTCCTGCTCGAGGATTTGCTCGGTGACCGCCATGGAGCTCCGCTAGCTCAAGGCACAGCGGGCGCAATTCGAAAGAGAGGGACAGACAGCTGGGGGCGACGGGGATGTCGTGATGCCGTGGCCGAGGTGCACAGGCTGGGGAAGGTAGAACGTGCTGAGGTAAACGGGGGTTCGTGGGAGCCAACAGGCACAGGTACGCCCGAAACAGGGTAGAAGAACAAGCGAAGGAACTTGAGATTTTCGCAAGTTGATCAACAGAGAAATGAAGGGATTCCTTCCAAATTTTTTTTCGGGCACCCGGAGAAGGAGAAGATGGGGACAGAGCGAGTAACAACTTGGCACTAGGGAAATTATTCCAGGCCGACCTTCGCCGGATTCCACAAGCTCCGACCCTGGGCCACTTAGATTCTAGCTCCGAGTACTATAGAGTGCTGGACTAATCTCCTTTCCCTCAACTATCATATTTCAGTTACTATTTTCTTCGCCTCTACTGATTCCTGTTGCATCACCAAGAAACGAGGTCCAGATCTTCATCCTAATCAAGGCAATCGACTCCCGGGGATCCGATGACGGAGCTTAGGTAAGACGTATTGTACCGGCTGCACTTTCTGCACCAAGGCAAGTTGGGTATGGTACGGATGCAATACCGGTAACTTTTATCAATCTGATAAGCCTTTAATTTATTGCCCTTCGATTGGGGTTTAGCTCATGAGAATCGGTGGCCCCGGGAACGGTAGAAAAGCCATAAAGCTGTAGACATCAGTTCCTTGAAGATGATCATAATACTCGTATCCTATACTCTGCATACACTCTCCGTTCGTCTACCTCCCATTGAATGGGCTCTGCGAAAGGTACCTACAAAAAAAGAAGAAAAAAAAGCCCGCACATACCCTGGACAGTCTTCAATCCGAGATCCGCTACGAAAGGGGCTGCCCGAACACGCGACTTTGGGGACTGGGCTGCCGAGGCCCGGGTGAGCATTAGTCCAGGTAGACTAAACCCATCGTGTCGTCGAACGGGCTGCCAAAATTTTTTCAGATGTGGCCACATGACTCGCTCCCCTCAGGAGCCGCAAAAATGGTACAAGTGCGGTCTAAAGAGCCGCGGTAGGGGGAAATATTTTGGATTCTGCAAGGAGCGAAGCGTCTCCTGAAGTGGTTCCCCATGTACACACAGAACGCCAAGGTAAATGAACGATGAGGAAGAAAATTCGCTATGAATATGATTGTGAGAGAGCACTGCTATCTGGCCATGGTAATCCCAACAAATGATTTCAACACCTTCTGCGCCACAGTCTCGAAATGGAAATGCGATAAGATCAAACAGAGCAGAGTGTCAGTTGCTTCACAATCGAAATTGAAGAGGCATATAAGGCAGTTACTTCAAGGGTCCACCAATCATGAAATGGAGATTAAGAGAGGAGGATCAGGCGGTGACAAGTTGGGGGAGTTTTCGTTCACGTCGTGAGATCTTATCCGTAGTCGTCCGAACAGGGTTGAAATATGGGTTCACCATTCGACGTTGAACGCCCATTCTCCTGCGACTGGTGTAAGCGATTAATATTTCAAAGTGTGTCAGGATTGGGATGTTGGAAATACCATTTCTCAGATTTTCTGCGGTGTCGCTCAATAGAATGACTCGGCGCTTGTTACAGTAGGCAGTTTTATCCAGAATGTCGACTTTCAACTTGGCCAACTCCGGCACTGGCTTCTCGAACATCTCACTGAGACTTTCAACAGCCATTTCTAAATCCTTCTGGTTGTCCTCAAAGATCTCGGTGAGGTTGTTGCGCGCCAGATAAAAGGCAAATGCATACGTCCACTTTAGGGTCTGTCGGCATTGCTGCAATGCCTGTGAAGCAGTGTCCAGGAACTGAACTTCAATCCAAGACAGCCCCGACTGTGATTGGAGGCTAGTCATTTTCTTCTCAGTCTTGAGATATAGATCCTTGTCTAACTTGGCTGACTGTTCGTGGTTTGCATAACGGTTGTAGTAGTGCAGATAGCGCTCCAGGAACGCGCGCGACTTGGCTTGAGCTGTGCGAGCATCTGCACCGGACTTTTCCTCGTATCGGTTGCAGTTGTACCAGCTGGTACCATGCTCCGACCAGAGTCCCATGCACATCCAGCAGAACTCGTGCTTGCACTTGCGGCAAGTCATGTGGTTGCAGCCGCCGTTCTTCTCAATTGTTGAGACGCACCTGGGACACTCCTTGGTGTTGGCCGAGATCCAGTTTGCTGTCTCAGAGTCATCCTCACATTTCTTCAGCCACATCTTTACCAGTGCGCAAGGAGTGGGCTGGTGATCATTGAGGGAGCATCCGAAGCAGAAGTCATGCTTGCAGAGGCAGGATACGGTGGGTACAATGCGGCGCAGATCGCGTGGTTTAACTGCACAGTCGATGGCATACTCGCAATTGGGCGCCGGGCACCAACGAAGATTATCTTTGTCATCCACATACGTCCGGGTGAGAAGCGTGCGATATCTATGTAGAGAGTTATTGTCAGTAAGCTTGCCTTTGGTCGCCGAGAATGGGAAGACATACCGCTCCTGAAGGGCGTGGTTGTCTGCCAAAAGTAGTTCAAGCGACTTGGAATCCACGATACGGTGACAGCTATCACCTGGGCACTCGATGCGTGCAGCCTCGCCTTCATCCTTGATCTTCTGCGATAAGTAGTGTCGGTAGCAGTCGACACAGAACCGGTGGCCACATCGCATCGCATACGTCTCAAGGTCGGGACCTTCCTCGCAACAAATATCACACATGAAGTCTGCCAGCTTCTCCGTCTTCGCGAGTCCCTCGAAATTCGTCCCAAGTCCTGCCTCTTCTAATGTCTCTTCTGGGTGTTCCATGTACCCCTCGATAAGCTTCTCTTGCTTCCACCGACCGAAGCGTAATAGGATCGCCGCCGACTCTGGAGGAAGACCGAGAATCGCGGAGACATCTTCGACTTGCACATCCTGCTCACGTTGAATGTCAAATGGGTCTAGAACTTTGTACTCGACTTCGTAGGGTTTCCGTTTTTGCTTTATCAGGTCCTTGTCATCGGAAAAGCCGGTGTCGAGGTCATCACCGAAATCTGATTACGCAAAGCAAGGTCAGCAAGAAGACGATAGCACCGACGGAGGGAACAGAAACATACCATCACCTAGACTCTCATCGTCGCTATTCTGGTTGTCGAGGAAGTCGCCGGAACTCGACACGTCGCTCAGGAAGTCATCGTCGGAATCCATGCTGCCCGTAGTCGTCGCAGGGGTCACGAGATCCGTCTTTTTTCGACTGGGGCTATGGGAGTCCGGGAAGTGGGAGAGCGATGAGACTGTGAGAGAATCTTGTTTGGAGCGCGGGTCGGATGGAGTGGCGTTCTCGGCGTGGCTAGCCTTGGTGGCGGCTTTGGGGAGAGGCTGGTTGTCCGCAATCGCCGCCTCGGCCGCCTTTCTCTTCCGTGTAGAAGGAGGCGTGGTGAAAGAAGGTGCGGCAGATTGCCGGCGAAGGGGCATGGATGCGTCACTTGGAAAATGGCGCGCGGGCGAGAACCATCGGTCAGAGAGGGGTGGAGTGGGGAAGGGGCTGCGATCAGGCGGATCCCTTTTCTACTCTATCACTCTATACTCAGCCCGTTTGGCTGAGTTGCTTTGTGGGGAAATATCGTAGGTCACAAGGAAGAGTGTGATCTTCTGATGGCGTTTTGACTCACGCGTTGATTCACTGTGGAGCTTTTTACGGATTTCCAGCGTGTCAGGCTGAACTGACCAGGCTGGAGTGACGTACGGATGGGGCCTCGGATGGTGTTTGGCAGAGCTAGAGAATTGACGAATTTTCACCCTACGTACGAGACGAGCTGTCCGTCAGATATGCTATGTCCTCTAATGATCCCGGCTAGGCCTCTTCCGAAGCTTCCTGGGGAAATCCATGGATAGCTTTGGATAATCTGGAAATCTGGGTATTACGAAGTCGATCCTGATGTTTGCCTGCAGAATACAGCATCTAAGCGGTCACGTAGAACCGATTACAAAATCATATTTCTACTTCGAGACAGAATCTTGTTAAAGGAGCGAACGTGGCATGGATACTGGATTTCTGTGAAATTCTAAATATTGAATTAAGAATCATCATTATTAATGAACTTCTATACGTTTCGAGCAAAATACCTCTGGGTTGATAGGCCGTGTTTGGTGGCAAGGTTTCGACAACGGTGATAGCTTACTGGTTAAGCATACCGAATTCCTTCGGGTTCCCAGGTTCGAATCCTGGTGCCGACGCACCGTCGGTATGGGACAGTGGTTACTCCGTTCGGCTGCTATTTCTGAGCTTCATCGTTGTTTTTTTATTCATTCTTCTTCCTGACTTAGGGTTTTTTTAACCCTATCAAAATTCAAACGTAAACAGAGGCAAGATCGTGCGAGCCTATATGCCTCATCATGTGTGGACACTCCTCCGCAGATAACAAGTGAACGTTGTGGATAGATCCAGAGGATCATTATAAAGACCAACACGAACAATATATAGATGACAAATGCGTTTGAATTTTAGACGTAGAGGCGTTGGTGTCTCATTCAAGACACCATGCCCAGTGGGGGGCCCCTACTCATCCTCCTCATCACTATCTTCCTCTTCACTACTCTCCTCCTCAGCATCCGCAAGCCAATCCACAAATTGCTGCGCCTGACTCCTCACAGCCTTCATCTCCTCACTCGCAGTTGACCTCTCATCAGCCCACCACTGCTCATAAGCCTCCTCATCTACAAGCTCCAACTCATACAACTCCTTCGCTGTGAACAGCAGAATTGTATCACCCTTATTCCGATGCACAAGGTCCTGCTGCAACTGCAACAACATATCCACCTGGTCCTTCTTTTCGTCCTTGTTCCGGTCGAATAGCGTTCGCTCCACCACTTCTCGGTACTTGGAGAATATCTCGTGCACGGCTTCGCCGGCGCCCTTGCCACCTTCCATGAGCTGCTGGATGTATTTCATGAACGAGGTTACGATGGCGCGTCGCACTTGCACGTCCGAGGCGTTGGCTGTCATGCGAAGACTGACTAGTTCCAGTTGAACGACATCTGCGGAGACGCCGTCACGTAGACCGTCGAATAAACTAGCTGAAGCGTCGTGGTGGAAATGGTCCTGTTCCTCTTCGTCGGAGAAACTGCTGCGTGGGGAACGTTGCCATGAGCCATCGGATACTTCAGAGGATAGCGTTGAGATTGAGGCGGATGAGAGTGAAAGTCCAGGCATGCGGTAGACCAGCCCTGATGACGCGACAGAGACATCGTCGTCTTCCTCGTCGTCGTCCTCGCCAGGTACAAACTCGTAGCCCTCGCCACCTTGGCCGACGATGTCCGTGTCGGTGGGACCAGGGGTTCCATCCCGTCGGACCTTAGCGATGCGCTGTCCACTCTGGATCTTCATACCATCTGCGATCTTTACATCGTGAGAGATAAGCGCACCGGCGGCAACACTGCAGCCTTTGCCGATGACGACATCGTCGGCGATGATAGCGCCCCGGACATCGGTGTTATCTCCAATCACGACATTGTCCCAGATGTATGCGCCGTCCAGCTTGACGTTCCGGCCGATTTTGCAGTTCCGACCCAAGACGGTGCTGTGAACTGTGGTACGATCACCGATACTAGTGCCTTGGCCGATGACTGTGCGGCGACCGATTACGCATGACCGAGCCAGAGTCACGCCCCGTTCTTGGTACAAACTACCCTTGCGGAGATCATAGGTGTGGCCCGGGAGCAAGTTCGTATCAGGGCACAAGGGATAAGTCCAGCGCGAGATAATATCCTTGCTAACAGCGTCGTAAGCCTTCAAGTTACGTACCCGCGCGGCGTAGTGGTCTTTGATGATATGCGTATGGATGGTCTTTCCATTTAACTCGTAGTCCTTCAAGACACCAAACAGGTAGTGTTTCCGCGGTGACTGGTAATCAAAACTGTCGGACCACAAGCTCAGCACGTCAGGTGTGCAAATATCGATACTGCAATCGATCAGATCTTGACGGATATCCAGCTCGGAATGGGATAGGATGATCTCGGTGTCAATGTTCAACCGGGTCGGCGCATCTTCGTCATGGTGGTCAATCTCCTCGTAGTGAAGACAGCGGTCTTTGGTCGGATCAATCACGAAAACGGGGGAAACGGAGGAGGACTTTGTGCGGTGGTTGAGGCCGGCTTCGCGCAGCACCATGGTCATGATCGCGTTCTTGTCCGCTGCGCGGCGTGCTCGATGGGTGGCCAGGGCGCCTTCAATGGGCAGGTTGCTGATAACATCACCGCTGACGACGATGAAGTCACCGGTGATCAGGTGCTTGCCGTCCAAGTCTCGCATAACATCACCAACGGAGGTAGAGGTGGATTTGAGGAAGGTGAGTTTCTTGAAGGGGGAGGACGGCGCTCTCCATTTCGAAGAACTAGAAGAATAATTAGCGTCTTCTAATAATGACAAGCGCATCGATGGTGCCGGCGTACTTGATGATTTCTCTAGCTTGTCTGAGTGAGCGCCTCCGTAGAGGAATACCTCCTCGAC
Source organism: Penicillium maclennaniae (assembly GCF_028827695.1). Lineage (NCBI taxonomy): Eukaryota > Fungi > Ascomycota > Eurotiomycetes > Eurotiales > Aspergillaceae > Penicillium > Penicillium maclennaniae. The sequence continues at coordinate 2,886,988 of NW_026623220.1, forward strand.
ACCTGCATTGGCCAAGAATTCGAGGGTATATTCAATAAGAGGGGTGTTGGCCAAAGGAAGAAGACACTATCATTACGGGAGCCATTTAGCATCTGGTATCGTTCTATGACTTCCCCACACACTTTCATCTTCAGGTACATACCCGCGGCTTGTCGAGAGTAAAGGGCTCGAATCTGGTCTCGAAAGTATCCGCCAGGACCACTGCCTGCAGAGTCTCCTCTACCTCTTCGGCTTGGTTACCCTTGGGCTTCGAGCTTCCCTTTTGCTTGGCACCCATTGCTGAAAGATCCTTGAAGGCGTCAGTAGGAATTCACACGAGGAGCTTGATGTTATCGAGATGACAACAGTGGCGAGCTGGGGAAATATCGGCTGGATCGTACCGAGAAACAAACGGGATACAAGAATGGGATTGACCAGGTCTGCTCAATCGGCGCAGCAGCTAGTCCCAGGCTCGTTATCAAAGAAAGGCACAAAAAACCCCGCCAAGCCTCTAATGACTCCCACGCTGTTGCACTGTTTGCACTTCAGACAAAAGTCACAAACAAAGAAACTTGTCACATGACTATGCAGGATCTACATCCACGTGTGTCGCAGGCGGTCCAGAACTCCCCGCAAGGTCTGGGCCCTCCTGGACTCCATTATTTTTTTTTGTTAGGGAGACACGCGGTCTAGACTCTCCCTCGGACTCGCGCTGAGCAAGATCTCGGGTTCGTCCGAACATAATCGATAGCATTGCGGGTGTGGGGTGGCCCTTCCCGAGACTCGGTATTCTGTCGGAAGCGTGACCCGCGCGAACACATACCGAAGAAAAGAAAAAGAAAAACTTGACGACAACATCTTTGGAAATTATCATTTCACTACATGCCTGGCCCCTTTCTATCCAAGAGACTGCATTGAGCGAGTACCCGACCTTGTTCAATAAATATGTTCGTAAATATGTACCTGACGAAACAACCTTTCTCTCTCGGGAATGTATAATCAAAGTCCCGAGTGGATGACAGACGCGCAAATAAAAGAAATTCGCCACCCAAACGTGAGATGAAAAAGCCTGCGAGAACGCCCATGACCTGTAAGGGGTAGAAAAACCGTAACCGAGACAAACATCTGGTCAACATAAATGGAAAGCAATATACGATTGAAGACCTCGTTATGAACAGTGGGAATCGTAGAGTAATAGACAGGCGGAAAGGAGGTAAGGTTAGAGTTTAGCCGGGACGCCCAGCTTGTACCGCCATCATTGGTTGCGGTTGAGGGTACATGCGTTGCCGTTTAGCCATGTTCGGATTATCCGGGCCTCCTGCCATGTCCGACATTTGCCGCCGATGAGGTGGCCGGGCTGGGCCCCCGGTGGATGGGACGGCAACCGCGGGTGCTGGGAACTGAACGCCGTTCTGGTCAACAGTATAGGCGGCCGGTGTAGCTGTCGCTGGCACGTATTGTCCCGGGACAGCGGGCATTGTCGGAGGAACAGCCTGCATACCCTGGAATTGCCCGGGTGATTGCCAGTTGTTCATAGAGCCGGCCGGAGACTGGCCGGGGGAGCTGTCTTCTTTGATCGATTGGCTTGCCGATGTCTGGGCCATGGTCACGGCGGCCGCAGAAGGCGGAGCCTCAATGCCTGGCTGGATGGTCTTGAGATGCACCAAGTGCTTCTCAAGCATGTCGAGAAGACTTTTGCGGGTGAAAGGCTTCGGAAGAACATCATCCATGCCTGAAATTATTAGTCAAGTCCTGCAAGGTCAAGATGGGTTGAGACTTACCGTGTTGGAAGTAGAGTTGGATATCGTCACTTCGAATGTTGGAAGTCATGGCAATGATAGGAGTTCGGTCGAATTGGCGGATAAGATGACAAGCTGACACGCCATCCAAGTTCGGCATAATGATATCCATCAAGATCAAATCATACTTGGAACCACCCTGCATTTTGTTGACTGCTTCCAAGCCATCAAACTAAGCAACAAGTCAGTTTTTATCGTGTCAAGACACTGCCCAAATCTCACGTACCGCTGTGTCAATAACGCAATTAAACGAGTACAGGAATTTGCCACCAATCTGTCGACAAGTAGCATCGTCCTCGACCAGCAGGATTTGCGGGCTGCGCATCCAACCAGGGTCAACATTAGTGCTCTTCTTCCGATTGTCCGGGTATTGGCGGCGCGCGTCTGGGGGCTCGACCTCTGTCTTGGTAGGCATGGGTACGGGACATTGTTGACATGCTCGCTATACATAGGATCGATGCCGTTGGTGGCACCCACAGGGTAGACCACCTGGTCCATGTCGCCACCCATCTTGGGGTAAACCAGCGCTGGGTTGGGAGGCACAGTGGTTGCCGGACGAACAGCACCATTCCGAGCTGCCGGATCCATTGGAGCAGCTGCTGGCACAACTCCTGCCTTCTGAGTATCGTTGGGGTCCCCACCGGCAAGGTTGAACTGGACCTCTGCGTTCATATCGTTCAAGAGCTTTGAAGCCTGCTGAAGAGGCGAAGACGGCCCATCATCCACCGCACCAACTTGGGATGGGCTCATGGTAGAGCCGGGCTGTCCTTGATAGGCGACAGCGGCCTTGCTGTCTCTTCGCTGGCGTGCATCTGTCGAGAGCAAATGTTGCATCATCTGCTGAATGACGTTCTCGTGGTTCAAGACCGTCTTTTGCACTCTCATCATCTCCTGCAGCATGAGCTGGTGGTCCACCGTGAGTTGCGCATATCGGTCTGAGAGGTGCTGGATTTGCTGCTGCTGCGCGACGATCTGCTGGTTGAGCAAATCGATCTGTTGGGTAGGCACGGAGTCGTCGGTGGTCTGAGTCTGCTTGCGAGGCGCAGGGGCTTTTCGGCGGATATTATCTAGGGAGTCCTTGCTGTTCGCACGGAACTCGGGGTGTTTGAACTCCCAGGCCTGAGTGATTGAGATTAGTCCTCTTAGCCAAGAATTGAAGAGAGCATTATGCGGGAGCCCTACGTTCTGCCCATACGGCGACTGGCCATTCTCCTCATTGTTTTGGCGAACTTTATGGAAATCGTATTTGTTGAGTTGGCGTACGAAACTGGCAAAGTTGCTGTGTTTGAAATGTTTGGGAAGTATGGTCTTGGTAAATTTTTCGCACTAAATTTGACGGCGTCGAGTCAGCGGAAGTGGGTGCGACCGCACAATGCCACGGAGCGCAGTTACCTCGAGAACCACGAAGCTATCCCCTTCATCACCCCAGCGGACTATGGACGCGTAGGAGGGGTCCTCCAGCATTCTACCATGACGGTTAATATTCCGAAAAGGGCGGTCGGGAGGTGGAGAGGGGGTACGGAGAGAGTCGCGTTGACACAAAAGTTGAGAGGACTTACTTGTACAATTTGCGTACCTCAGGCATGGTGTTAGCAATACAACCTCGAGAAGTCAAAGATCGACTCGACTCACAAAATCGCTGGAGTTCCCAGCGGGGGGATTCGAGGAGGCCTGGCCACCCTCCATGCCGGGCTAGACGGGTCGCGACCGGTCGAACGAGCAGGCTGGACCCGGGGCGGGAGAATCCAAGTCTTTTGGATCTAGATCGCCCACCAGAAGGAACAACAGGAAAAACGGAAATACCAGGCCGATCGAAGAGGTGGGATGGGGAAGAGGAAAGGGAATTGTCAACGGGGAGGCGGTAGAGCCAAGTACCAAAGTTACTGCGCAGGTACTGCGCGGTACATCGCGGTACTCGCTGAGCCTGGATTCCTGTTCCACCCTGGACAATAAGGTCGTTAGGAATGATGCAAGGAGTTCCGTTGTTTCTATTTCTACACCCTTCCTATACCTGCCTCCTATCGACAGGGGTTTGACATTTTTCCGCCATCTCGAGCACGTTCGTTCTAAACTTTCGGTACATCTCCGTCGAGACCGTGAGCAGCCAACAACTTCCCCTCGAAGGCACGCAGCACAATTGTCAGTGCGCACGAGATGGAAGGGGGTGCCTGCATCTCTCTACCCTATTACCTAGCACCCCTCAACTACGATTTATCACAAAAAAAATCAAAATCAAGAAGAAAATGCAGGTGCCAAGAAGACCGTTGAGACAAGTCCGCGAACCGAGAACTCCACCGGGGCCTTTTGAGACCATTGGAAACCGCGTCCACTGGCTCATTGTCTTTGGTTCTCACACGCGTTCGTGCTGATGAACTGCTGAGTTGGCAGTGGACACTTTTAGATTAATCTTTGATTTCATTATGACCATTCTATTTATGGCATGGTATGATCTAGTACAGAGTTCATTGATATTGTTTTGGTTGTCCAGGAATCTAAGTACCCTTACACAGATGACCTTGTCACATCACCTATAGCAGGCGATGCAACGGGCAAAAAAAAAACAAGCCCCACGCGAGGATCGAACTCGCAGCCTCAGAATGACATATAGAAGTTCTGCGCGCTACCGATTGCGCCAGCAGGGCAGACAGGTACCTGAGGGTGTAGCTACGTTGCCCTCCACCTTGGGTTGCTTGACTTACGAGCTATACTAAGAGCTGCCGCCACCATGACGCCTTGGCATGAGGCTTCAGGTTCCACAAAGACGGCACAAGCATGCGTACATTTTCGTTTAGATTTAAAGCATTTAGCTCAGTAGCGAAAATAAACACCCGGGCCCTGTGTCTGTGAAGAATGGACGGCTATGTCCCGAGCCCAGCCCTGGAGCCATGACGAAATCCCCGCGAGCTCCATCACAACTTGTCCACCTCTCCCGTCCCACCCTCCTTTCAACATCGCCTCAGATTTCCATCAAAACATCACAATGTTTGCTGCCCGTCGTCTCGTCACCAACCTCCCCCGCGCGCGCCCCCAGGCTGCCCTCTTCCACAGCACCGCGCCCGCTTTCGTCCAGAAGGGCGACCCCATTCCCAGCTTGGACCTCGTCGAGAACTCCCCCCGGCAACAAAGTCAACCTCGCCAATGAGCTGAAGGGCAAGGGTGTCATCATCGGTGTCCCCGCGGCTTTCAGTACGTGAATCGGAGCAAATACAACAAGGGTAGAAAGTTGACCATCCACAGGCCCTGCCTGCTCCTCTTCGCACATTCCGGGCTACATCAACCACCCCAAGCTCAAGGAGGCCGGTCAGGTCTTTGTGGTTGCCGTGAACGACCCCTTCGTGTAAGGATACCGGCACGCATCAATGATTTCCTCTGCGAATGAAACGCTAATTTCTACAGCACCAAGGCCTGGGCTGCCTCCTCGACCCCACTGGCAAGAGCGGTGTAAGTGATTCTATGTTCGTGAGTGGACAAATCATGGTCTGATGTGTGATTGTAGGTCCGCTTCCTGGGTGACCCCTCCGGCGAGTTCACCAAGGCCTTGGACTTGAGCTTCGACAGCAGCGCCATCTTCGGCAATGACCGCAGCAAGCGTTACGCTCTGCTGGTAGAGAATGGAAAGGTGAAGCAGGCTTTCGTAGAACCCGACAACATCGGTCTCAACGGTAGGTTTGCTCTCCGACGTGATTGGAAGGTGATCACTAACGCGAGGCAATTTAGTCTCTGCTGCCGAGAAGGTGCTCGGTTAAAGTGAGTTTTACGCAAATACAGAGCATCGCGCATGGTCAAATACCAAGAGCGATAGATCGGCACGAGATCTGGTCAAGATAGGAACACTGGGCCTCAAGCCCTGACAGATCTGTCCTCTGGGCCAGATACATAGAACTAAGCAAGACAATTCATATTGGAGTCCACCTTGGCATCTAGGGAAACCACAATTATGTCCCACACCTACCCGAGTAGACAAGCATTGGAACCTTTAATCCGATCATGCACACATTCATTGGCGGCTGCCTACTGACGCGGCCCCTTGCCACATCTGTGGCGGTGATAGAACGTGTCCGCAACGGTCCTCGGGCTTTCTCTGGACCCCAAGTACTGAACCCTGCAGATCCCCACTTCACATCGAGAGGGCTGATATCCTTTCTTCCTCAGTCTACCGTAGCGAGGCATTTAGTTTAGACATTGAGAATGATAGCATTCCCCCAAAGGGTACATACTTATGGAGACAAAGGCTCAGGAATTCCTATCACTTTCCGACACCGGATACGCGGCAACTCATACAACGCTAGTCACTGTCCTCGTGGCCAGTGTCTTCGACCAAGGTTCACCGTCTTCAATAATGCCAGATGTGAAAGAAAAAAACAAGTCATAGTTCCAACATTATGCACCTACTTTGGAAAGAGCCTAGAGAAAGTACAGTGTAGAGCGCAATCCAAGCTTTGACGGCTGCTTCGTCATTGCCAAGGCTGTGCCCCCGTTCCAGCCACAGAGTCCCCTCTCTCGACATTCAACTTCCCCTTCTCCCCATACTCCAAAAACAATTTCCACTTTGATTACTCTTGAAGTGGCTGGTCCCTCGATCTATCCGAACAGGTGCAGGGTCGCCCATCAATTTCGCCCGACAACCGCTTTTGGGCCGCCATCCGGAACAACGCTGAGTAGGCTGTGAGAGCTTGGCAACCAAGCCGGCTACATTTCCCCGACTCGTCTGATCGCTTCGACTGCGACCCTTTCGCCTTCTTCAACTAGTACGATAGTCGCGTCAACACCGGCAACATGTCTAAAGTCGTGCGCAGCGTCAAGAACGTTACAAAGGGCTATTCCTCAGTGCAGGTCAAGGTTCGAAATGGTACGTGTCGCCAATGTTAGCGGCTGTGAAATTGTGCTTCGGATTGGCTCTTTAGTCTGGGGATCACGGGGAAACATCGCGACCCCGGCATCGTCGTCTCTCCTTGCTAAACTTCCTTGCCTGGACAGCGTGGTTAAATGACTGTATGTCCTGGAGTGGCCGCAACATGCTAACTGTCTTCGCCACACAGCTACGAGCAATGACCCCTGGGGCCCGACGGGCACTGATATGTCCGAGATCGCCGCCATGACATTCGGGAGGTAAGTTAGTTGCTGTATCCTACAAAAGTAGCAAGGCTGACGTTTCGCTTCCGCCTAGCCCGAACGAGTTCTACGAGATCATGGATATGATCGACAAACGTCTCAACGATAAGGGAAAGAACTGGCGCCACGTCTTGAAATCGCTCAAGGTCCTTGATTACTGTCTTCACGAAGGTTCCGAGCTGGTAGTGACTTGGGCGCGCAAGAACGTCTACATAATTAAGACGCTACGCGAGTTCCAATATGTTGATGAGGAAAGTCGCGACGTCGGACAAAACGGTAGGTGATTCCCGAAGTCGTATGCCATATCTGTTGCTAATATTCCTGGCAGTTCGTGTCGCCGCAAAGGAACTGACCGCACTCATTCTGGATGAGGACCGTCTGCGCAGTGAACGATCGGACCGCAAACTTTGGAAGACCCGTGTCAGTGGACTCGACGACGGCTATGGAAGCCAAGCGGAGGCTCCCCGCCGTGAGCGACGACGACCAAACCAAGACGAGGACGATACCGAATACCGGCTAGCGATTGAAGCTAGCAAGGCTGAAGCCGAAGATGAGCGTAGACGACGGGCTAAGGAGAGCGCTGCCGGCGAGGATGACGAGGCCCTGGCCAAAGCTATCAAGCTTAGCAGAGAAGAGGAAGAACTGCGGAAGCGGGAATTGGAGGAGAGCAACGCTCACTCGCTCTTCGATGACACCCCAGCCCAGGTTCAGCCGACTGGGTTCAACCAGGGCTACCAGCAACAGGGTGCCGTAGACTGGTTCGGCAACCCGATCAATGTCCAGCAACCGTTGACGACCGGCTTCTTGAATAACCAATATGCGCAAGCCACCGGATTCCAGCCTCAAGTTACTGGCAACCCTTATGCAAATGGATACCAACAGCCCTCCGCTTACGATCAGCACTCCTACGGACAGCCCCAGAACAACTTCTTGCAGCCTCAAGCTACTCTCCAACCCCAGCATACCGCGTTCAACACCAACAACCCCTATGGACCGCCGGATGGCTTCCCTCAACAGCAGCAACAGCAGCAGTCTCAGGAGAATTACTTGTCTGCTGGAAGTAACAACCCTTGGTCCTCGAACCAGCCAGCAGAGGCACTCAAACCCATGCCCACGGGCTCGAATAACCCCTTCGCTCAGAAGACTCAGCCTCAGTTCCAGCCTCAGTCACAAGGACCTCCCTCTCTTAACACACTGGCAGAGGACCGCACCACGAACCAGTTCAGCAACCAATACAGCCAAAATAACCAATTCGGCAACCAGAATCAGGCCTTTTCCCAACAGCCTACCCAGCCCAACCCAATCGCCAACTTCCAAGCTCCTCAGCCTCCGAGGAGCACCCCTCCCGTGGCCTCAGACCCGCACCATGCTCGTTTGAACGCACTTCTTGCCTCGGGCGAGGGGCAGGATACCTTCGGAAATGTCGGCGATCTCCGCATCCCTGCGCAGCACACTGCACCCGGCACGTTCGTCAACTCTGCCGGCCAAGGTCTGGATCGTCTGCATGCCAGCCAGACCGGCGCCAACCCTTTCTTCGGTCAGCAGTATACTGGTATGCCCCAGCAGACCGGCTTTGTCCAGCAACGACCAGCATCAAACCCCTGGGGAGGCCAGCAACAGCAGCAGCATGGAGGCAGCTTGATTGACCTGTAACCATATCGACTTGGTTCGGGATCCATCCTCGTTTAGACCTCTAACATGGCCTGTTTGCACTTACCTCAATCTCTTTCCTTCTGCTCCAATATTTCCTTGCTCATTCCTGTTCCGCCTTCCAGGCCTTCGCCCTTCTACTTCGCCTCCCAATGGATGCCCCAAGGCAATGCATCAGTCAGGTCCTGTTTTGTAGGCTTTTTGTCCTCGTCCACGCCTCCTTTCTCCGGACTTCAACCAATTTCTCACTTCGTCTCTTCTTATGTCTCCCTCTCTCTTCCTATCTCAAATGCTTCTCTTTTGTCTCCTTCGTTCGTCACTAGGATATCCTTCTCACTTCTCTACTGGTCGCAAACTCTTTTTTCAAACCTAGATGCTCTAGTAGGAATTTTCTTCTTCAGCTTGAGCTGGGTAGTTGTCGGGTATAGATCTGTAAGTTTTGATTTATGATTGATATATTGTATACTTGCCACGAGACATTTTCCCTTGTAAACGAGCGGGATGTTCTTTGCCCGACAACAATTGACCGTTACTACTAGAAAGATCCATTTTTCGAGTTCCCTTCTATTTCAACATTGCATATCAGGGCTAAAAATTATATATCTTCAAATGATTCAATGACGAATCATAATTCCATACGGATCCCGATCAGCCTCACTAACCGAGACCGAGACCTCAGCATCCCGATAAACCTCAGAGTTCTCCTCCGAGGCACCTTGAAGAGCAGCTTCCCTCTCAGCATGCCACCGCTGCGACAAATCCTGCAGCAACTTATTCCGCATGACGGCATGCAGATATCCGCGCTCGGAGTTCGAGTGCGCAAGTGAAATAACCACAGACCCACGCTCCGTAGCAGCCAATGCTTCATGATGGCTCATTTCGCCCGTGAATAGAAGATCGGGAAGTTCGCCGCGCATGAGGACGCCCGAGCCAGAGCCCGGGCACATGCCTACCGTGCGGATCTGGATCTCGTCTACGGTCTTGGACTGGGGAATGGCAATTGGGATTCCACCGGGTAGCCCGACACCTTGGCCGATGAAGTCGATCAGCTTGGTTAAAGGCTGGGCAGAGTTGAATGTAACTAGGCGACCCGCACCGGCGTCCTCGAAGCCCTCGGGGATAGAAGCGGAGGGTGAGGGGTGGATGGTGGTGCGGGTATGGGGGATCGAGGTCTGCGTGGCGGATGTTGCGAACTCTGGGCGTGGGTAGGTGGGTGCGGAGTAATTTGATGATTTGCATGTTGCGATCTGGGATGGCTTGGTCTCGCCGTAGACGCCGGTTACTACGTCGCAGAGCCAGTCGGCCATTCCGCCAGGAACGGTGTCAACTGCGGTGTGCGGTGAGTAGACGCTAATTCCGTGTTGCGCGAGACGGAGAAGAGAGCGCTGCTGCGTGTCTTCGAGTGTGATGGACTTGAGTCCGCGGAAGATGATGGGATCTGTGATTGATTTAGATGTTGAACGCTGGGATCAATTTCGGGATGGGAGAAAATTGGACTTACGGTAGGCCACGATGACTGAGTCTCGACGCTTGATCGCTTCATCTGCGACAGCTGTAGTAAGATCAATGGCCAGTAGGACCGAGTTCTTCTGTCGTCGTGAGGGATCCAAGGGAGCTTCAAGAAGCACTGTGATAGAGTCATTAGCACTGAAGTCTGACTAGGTATGGTTTCAATTCAGAAGAGAGAAGCTCACATCCAGTGTTATCAAAGCTCTTATCAGCCAATGCCTCCGGATACCTAGCTTCCAGTTAAACTCCAGCTTCAAGATTATCGCAGGAAGCTCCCCTCCTCACCACATACAGCTTTCTCATCGAGCTCACAACGGCTCTTGTGAAAGGCGAACAAGAAGAAGTGCAAGCCATAGCAGAATAACGCCGTGCAGTCGTACGCAGGCAATTCATGAAGGGATAAAAGTAAATAAGATACTGGAAAGTGGGACGTGACGCTAAAGAAACCCCCAACGCCACTTCACGTGCTACACCAGCCACAGCCGATCGGGGGGCGCAATTTGTAATACGAACTTCAATCGCGATCTCTCGGGGGTACCTACATTCTCAATCAATTAATTTCTCTTCATGTTTCCTCGCACATACTCCTTCACTGTCTTGAGCAGAGGCTGCCGCTATCTCCTCCGCCCGACTGCCCCCCGCGCCTTCTTCTCGTTCTCCGCACGCTCCTTCGCCGCCGTCGACGCCGCAATGGCCGATACCTCCGGCGTCACTGCGGACTCGCTGAAGAACAAGCTGGTGGAGCAGCTGCAGGCTCAGCATGTGGAGATTGAGGATTTGTCTGGTATGTTTTGAGGCGACCCACATCGCTTGACGCAGACCTCGGTTAACGAGCATCTATAGGCGGTTGTGGTCAGGCATTCCAGGCTGTGATCGTTTCTCCCCAATTCGAGAGCAAGACTATGCTTGCGCGTCATCGTCTTGTGAACTCCGTGCTTAAGGCTGAGATTGCCGCTATTCATGCGTGGACCCCCCAAGTGCTATACCCCCGAGCAATGGCAGGCTTTGCAGCAATAGGGTCGCGGAATACCTATATTGGTTCACGATCTCGGCGCGGGAGGTGATGACATGATAGTTGGGAATGGGCTGCGACGAGAAGTCAATTGAACATTCTCGACCTGCCTTTCTGCATTGTCTCGATCCAACGTGATACGTTTGTTGATGAAGGCGCACAATCCTGCATATTGTCCGCAGGACATTGATGATACCGAGATAGCACTCAGGCCATTTGGAACCGCGGCCTAGAATTGTTTGTACGATAGTATTAAAATGATCTTTGCAAAAGGTTTTGATATTTTTTTTTTGGTTCGGTGTTCTTTCCATGCCGTTCTATAGATGCATGTTTTCCTTTTCCTCGGTCTACGATGGAATCACCGACTCTCGATGGTTCTCATCGGACTTTCGCTCTTCCTCTAGCGTAGATCCAATGATACCTTCGATGCTTCCAGCAACAGTCCCCGCCAAGACGCCGACGCCAATAATGCCTCCGTCGGTGGCCTCTCGGAGGAAAATACTCTTCCCTTCACTCTGCGTTCCAGCGCTAATGATGAGTCGGTCGATGAATCGCTGGATCGTCTCCTTATAATGTGGGTAATGCGTAATGACTCCGCCAGAGACCGCGACGACCAATTCTTCGGGTCCCTTCTGCCAGCCTGGCTTCGTTGATCCGAATTCTGGCATTTTGCGTTCTGGAGTCGGCTCCGTGAGTGTTTGGGCGATGGGTGTATTTGAGTTCAAGAGTTCGGTGTTTTGCAGCTTGATTTCTCGCGTACAAGCGAGAAGACCAACAGTTGCGGCAGCAATTAAAGCAGCGGACCGGTCCTGCACGGCCGCGGCGACGCATCGAAAATGTCCTGCATATTCGGGTGTCCACTTCCAGTCACTCCCAGCTGGGGCCGGAAGCTGTTCGTCCAGCTCCTTCGCCAGTCTCTCGTCTGAATAGCTCGGAGCTACCACGAACGAGAGGAAGTCTGTTGTCAAAGTGTATTCCTCGACCAATTTCAAGGGTAATGACGATCGTGACACTTTCTTCATCCCGTTGAACCAGTCATAGCAGATAATCCGGACAAGCTCGCCAATGTAGCGACCTCCGACCATATACTCGAGTGGCTGGAATCCGGGGCGATTAGATTTCGCCTCCAAAGCATTGTCCCACTTCGTCATGATGCTTAGTTCTTGCAGAGGGGCTGTCGCGCCGCGAAGGGTCCACTCTGTTGAGACAATTGACTCAACTGCATCGGGATCTTTTTCGCGAATATGTTGGATCTTGGACTCTTGTAGATCGGAAAGTTTCATGGGTACAGCGGAATTGCAGCCTGCGCCTACAATGAGGCCCATGACCACGCGAGTGTTGGGTAGTGCACGGATGGAATAGGCCAGCGAAGCGAACGTGGAAATTGTGTCGTTAGTCATGACGTTAATTTTCAATTTTGGTAAACAGTATTGCTTCTGTCGCTTGGCTGGCACTTCGGCAGGGTCCTCATCCGACCGCCGCGTATGACATTCGTAGCCATCGAGCAGGGCCTGATGGAGGTTAAGCGACGAACCTAGAGCAAAGCCTTTGCCAGTGGGCATGAGGATGGCCTCATTCATGAATTTTTGTCTGTGATCCATTAGTCCTCAGGTTCGATCAAGTAGTTGGGATAACTGATTACTTGATCGGGAAGCAGAAGGAAATGCCCATCGCCACCTCTGAAGGTGCATCCTCTTTCGAGTTGGCAAGGTCATCGTGAATGACTTCAGCAATACAATCTCCAATCCAAGAGAAAAGTGAATTCGCCTGGTCTCGTCGCAGACGGTCCTCAATTGGCCATGCTTTTTCGAGTGTTCGCCGGACATGGGACGGCTTTCCCATCTGCTCTTCGCCTAGGAGATCGATGAACGCAATTCGGAGGTAGTACAGCCCCAAGTAGACTGCGAGATAACGACCCTTCTCATGCCCGGTAGGCAGACGAGTGGTGGCCGTAGGGAAGAACTGATCCGAGGACCCCGCAGCCAGCTCGCGATATGTATGGGACAGGCGATAGGACAGGCGATAAAGCGTATCATTATCGATCTTGAGCGGCTGCAGGAATCCCTGCAGCGCCGGATCTGGTCTGTTCATCGTGTGTTCTTGTTGGCGTATGTCGTTCGCTGCTGCATCCCCATGTGGATTAGCTGCCCCAGCCCCGCAGTGGCAGTGGCAGTGGCATTGGTGCGCTGCCGTACGGAACCAATTTGATTATCGTCTTGACCCGACTGTAAAGAGCACAATATAGCCCGGTCCAAAGTGAATATGGAGGGGTTTATACACCTGATTCTTCATCTCATCTCATATCTCTTTGTAGACCTCTTTTCCAAGATGCCTCTCGAAACTAGTCTAGCTTAATATACATCTAGTAGGATCACTTACAGACGATACCCCTATGTAGAAAGTTCACACATCACTGATTATCTCCAAGGCCAATTTACATGAAGGGGGAAGGTCATTGAAGATCCAATTGTGTAGCGTAATCAGCATGGTTGTACCTATGCACCCTGACAGTGTCTAATAATACCCTATGTTTTAGTCCTCTCATGTATGACTTCAATTTCCATACGCCTCTTCGAAACTCAGACTCCAAATTCCATCTGCACCGCGGACACGATAAAGCTTGCTCCAATCCTCCTCCTTGGGATTTCCCTTGTATGAAGCAGCACCAACATGCTGCATTTGAGAGGGTACAATGGCAAGACGATCCAGGCGGTTCTCGTCGGCAAACTTTTCAAGGGCCGTGTCGACAGCCATAGAGATTCTTTCACGTCCCATGAGGCGAAAGTGGTCTACCAATAGCGGTGCTTTATCTCGGGGGAAAACCATTGCCTGGGTACAGCAGCCATATCGATTCATGATATGGATGCCGGCTTTCAAAGGTCGCATTGTCACACGCCCGCTCATAAAATACAGGCCAATCGATAGTGGCAGAAAGACAAAGCAGATGACGATCGAGAAAGGCCAGGTTGCAAGCTCTCGCATTGGTCGGTATCTTCTTCGTCCAAGATGAAGTGAGCCGGCGACCACTATCAGTGCGAGTATACTGCAGGTCAGATACTTCAGCCATTCTTCAGAGTTCCATCCGAGAAACTTCTCGGTGTAGAAGAGGCGAAGGTAGAGCCAGTCTCCGATCAGGCCTTGTTGTCTCCATGCAACAATCTTTTGAAGGCTCTTCATCGTGTGTTCGTACCAGTCCCGCTGCGCGAGGATATCATCCTCGAGTATAACGATCCATGGGGCTTCTGTCTTCTCGTAACACAACTTGAGCGGGAGACGGTAGTCAAAGAGCGATTTCCGGAGAACATCTTTGTTTCTTTCCAACCGTGTGATAGATGACATGGGCGCCTCGAGCTGCTCGTAAGTGAGGACACTGTCGGCGAGGCTCGACAGCCACGGCTGAGTGTAGTCGGGATGATCAGCGGGATTCGTCTGCGCAAACAGGACGTGAAGAGAGATAGTGGATCTCTGATCTTCAGACAAGTTATCTAGGATGGACCCCAAGGTGGTGTCGAGGTTCTGCTGAAATGGTCGCTTCGCGGTAATGACTCCAATGCAAATCTCAACCTGCCGGGCTGTCTTGGCTGGGCTGCCGATCGGTTGCAGAGGACTTGTAGAGATGCTATGGTCGGAAACATGCCGCAGAGCTTCTTCAACCCTTTTGAGACTGTATCGAGGTCTGTAGCCCACTTCTGGCTTGAAGAAGAAGGATCCAGGATCGCGTATGGAGTGAGAGCGAGAAATGAGTAACAGAAACAGGTAGATGATGCAAAAGGAAATTCCTACAGTCAGCTGCTTTCTGTTGATAGCCATCATAAGAAGTATGAGCGCGAAGAAGATCAAGTGTATCCTGAAATATGCAATTGAGACAAGGCAAATTACTTATTTAGGTACATAAACAAGCACTCAATGTGAAAAGAAGCAGCCGAGGACTAATGGACACGTCCGGGCGCCTTCCCCCGATCGCATATACCTTCCCGTCTCTCAGTCGGACTTCTATTGTTCTGGGGGCCAGGAGTAGTCTTTCCAAGGCTGACCACCAGATTTGGAAGCCAAATCAACCAGGCTGGTCCATTTCCACAGCTGATCGGGATTCAAGAACTCATTATCGTTGCCCATCCCGTCCGCAGTATGATTGATCTTGCCCTCGCCCATCAAAAATCTTAGATACTGGGCGGGATCCCACGAGGATGTGGCCGTAACTTCCTTCTTGTAAGTCTGAAGGGGGATTTCCGTCACCTGGATAGGCCCAGCTCCAGCCTGTTGCATGATATTGGCGATCTCGGCAAAAGATCCAGTGTCACCGGCCACATGAATGGTATCTGGAATCTTCTCTTGGGGAAGAGCGGCCAAGGAAGCAACCGTTTTCCCCACATCATCAAGCGAGGTGAAAGATATCGGGGAGTAACGGCTTCCCACGCTTTCATATTTTCCGTTCTTGGTGTCGAACCCAAACCACGGCCCTATGCTGTCTTCTAAGAAGAGGCCACAGAACACCCGACAGATCTTCATGTTTGGAACCAGTTGTTGAGCTAGAGCTAGATGCTTCTTTTTCTGGTCCCATTCCAAGTGCGGGAAGTCATGGCAGTAGTGGTCGACGCCAAATTCAGAAGGGAAGTAGACTTGCACGTCTGTATGCGGAAGTGCCTGAACGAGCTTCTCTTTGAACGAATGTCCCGATGGGCCGACCGTATTGACAAGAATTTGGACGCCTCGTAGAGCATCCACAAGGTTGTTCTCATCGTACTTGCGGATGGTATACTTGCTTGCCATATCTGGAATTGAGGATAGAGAAGAGTCTTGCCGTGATAAGAGGATGACCTCGGAAAACTGGCCATGAAACAGCGAGGAAAGAAAAGCGGATGCAACACGCCGACCCAAATGGCCAGTGGCTCCGGCAACGGCCACGACTGGATGTGGAATCATTGCCATGAGGCTATTTGATCAATTGATATTTTGAAGGGCAGTTGTCTCAATCCATCCCGGATGGGATCGCGTCTATATACTTCGATTGCCCAGAGCCAAACAGACCAAACACTATTCTGCGCTCCTCATTGGCCACCGATATCGGTTTGACTTGAATGCAAACATGCAAACAGCCTCTCGGCCAACCACTTACGCGAACCTGAATGGAGTCAATGTTTGCACTCTTGTTTCGGCTTGCCATATATAGATGCGCCGGTCCATTATGCACCAAGTAGATATTCTACAGCCCAAGAAAGATCGTCCTTCACCGCCCGACACGATGGATTCGACTTACTCCTCTCGACTTGAAGTAGTTCTTCGTTACCTTCTCAACGAACAAGGCACGGAGCATACGGCATGCCATTGCAAACATCATCACGACCGTGAATGGATCTTCGAGTCAGACACCTGGTCGCAATTGGAATATCTACGCCGGCTACTCTGCCAGCGGCCAGTATCACCTGGAATCCCAAGCGAAATCCAAGCTGATATCGATATAGTCATTGCATATCGAAACAGCCATCAGATTTTCACCTCCACCAAATCTATCACCCCCCGGGCCACTTTGGAGAACGGGCCTGAATCCAGCTGTGTCAATCTATCCTGCTGGAAAGGCGACATCACAGCGCTGACAGATGTCTCTGCGATTGTCAATGCAGCGAATAGTCAACTTCTAGGCTGTTTCCGCCCTGAACATCGCTGCATCGATAATGTCATCCACACTGCTGCAGGCCCTCGTCTTCGAGATGCATGCTACTCTCTCATGCAATCTCAAGGTTGTGATGAGCCAACTGGCTCAGCAAAAGTAACCCCGGGATTCCTCCTCCCAGCATCATGGGTGCTGCACACCGTGGGACCGCAATTGAATTCCGGAGAGAACCCTTCATCTCTCCACAAGAAGCAGCTAGCATCATGCTATACTTCTTGTTTAAACGCGGCGGAGTCACTAACCCCCTTACCAGATGGACGTAAAGTCGTCGTATTCTGTTGCATATCAACAGGTCTATTCGCATTTCCATCTGAGCTGGCTACCCAAATCGCCGTCAACACAGTGATATCCTGGTACACCGAACATTCAAAAACCACCATAACGGATATTATTTTCGACACATTTCTTGACAAAGACTACACTCTGTACGATGAAACACTATCCTACCAATCCAGAAACCTCTCAATCACCACACCACGACATCTGCCAACAAACTCCCAACTCTCCCCTCAAATCCTCAAAGCCCGAAACTGGCTCAATTCCGCAACACACCTCATTATTTCCGCCGGCGCGGGTCTTTCCGCCGCTACAGGTCTAGACTATACTTCTCCAACTCTCTTCACCACTCACTTCCCGGCCTTTCACTCAAAAGGGCTTCGCAAACTCTACGATGTCTTCGGTTACAAGAACTGGGACTCGGATCTTCAGAAATGGGGCTACTACTTCAAACACCTTGACATGGTCCGCTCGTGGCCTACTTCACCACTCTATGCGAATCTGCTCCAGTTAGTCTCTCGCTTTCGGAAGAACTATTTCGTTCGAACCACGAATGCAGATGGATTCTTCGTGAAGAATGGGTTTGATGCCAGGAGAGTGGCGACGCCGCAAGGCTCGTATAGATATTTACAATGTTTCAGGAAATGTAGACCCGATGCAGTCTTCGAAGCAATGGACTTTGTGGATAGAGGGTTGTCTTTCATTGATCCTGTGAGTCAATGTCTCACGGATGAAAGTTTCGTTCCGAGATGTAAATACTGTCAGGGGGAGGTCACGCTTTGTGTGCGGGGTGGGGGATATTTCAATGAGGGGCCTTTTGAGGAGATGGAGAGGGAGTATAAGGGATTTATTAAGGGCTTGCAGGAAATGAAAGGGGTGGATGTTGTTATTTTGGAGCTTGGGGTTGGGCTCAATACGCCTGGTGTGTTGAGATGGCCGAATGAGGATCTGGTTTCTGAGTCGGAAGGATTCAAGTTGATTCGGGTCGGGATGGATGCGTCGGGGTGTGCACCTTGGGAATTAGAGGAAGAAGGTAAAGCTGCCGGGATCACGGGGGATATCAAGGCTGTACTGGATGCTTTGATCTCCTGAGAATCGGGAGTTGTATGGATTGTATATGTTATGCAATAGTATTCTGGTGATTGTGAATGAAAGCATACATGATTCGTCAACATCGCTAGCCACAAGGCAGCATCATAGATACATTTCTAATTCAGTGAGACCCATTTTCCAGGCTTAGGTACTTTGCCTCCGCTCCACGGATACAGGCAATGTTTGCGCCGAGCTTGTTAATCGTCTCCATATACTCGTCGTAAGGGTCCGAGTCAAAGACAATACCGCCACCAGCCTGCAGGTAGGCAACGCCGTCCTTGACTAGCATCGTCCGCAGCGCAATGCATGTATCCATGGCACCGGGCTCCTCGCTTGATCCATCGCCGTTGGCAATGTTGTACCCAAAGTACCCGACGGCACCAGCATAGACACCACGCTTCTCACCCTCAAGCTCAGCGATAAGCTGCATCGCGCGAATCTTGGGAGCGCCGGAGACGGTACCGGCGGGGAAGATGGATCGGAAGGCGTCGAAGCGTGTCTTACCCGGTCGAAGAACACCAGAAACTTGTGAGACAAGGTGCTGCACGTGTGAGAACTTCTCCACAACCATCAACCGGTCGACTTGCGTGGTGATCGGGTCACAAACACGGTTCACGTCGTTACGGGCCAGGTCGACCAGCATGACGTGCTCGGCGCGATCCTTGAGACTGCTGCGGAGCTCGTCGGCAAGCGCTGTATCCTCTTCCAGGGTCTTACCACGCTTCACTGTTCCAGCGATAGGGTGGGTGATGATGCGGCCCCGCTCTTCCTTTACGAGGAGCTCGGGACTGGCGCCCACGAGCTGGAAGTCTTCGCAATCGATATAAAACAGATAAGGGGAAGGGTTGACGGTGCGAAGGTGGCGAAAGAGATTGTACGGGTGGAGAGAAGTGGGCCGAGACAGCCGTTGTGAAGGGACGGTTTGGAAGATATCGCCCTTGCCAATGTGCTCCTTCAGCTTCTTGACATGATTCTCGTAACCCTCCTGACCGATGTTTGAGGTGTACTCCTGGTTCTGGATGATAGGACCTTGAGGAGGCAGTGGTGTGCGGTCCTGAAGGAGTGTATCGATCGTCTTCTGAATAATCTGCTGACCCTTCTGGTATTCGGCTTCGATATCGGCACCGTTGCCCGGGATCGGGACATAGGTGATGACCTTGACGACCTGGAAGAAGTGGTCAAAGGCAACAATGGTGTCGAAGAGCATGAACATGGACTCTGGCACACCCAAAACATCCTTGACGGGCCGTGCGGTCTTGGGCTCGAAGTATCGGACACAGTCGTAGCCAACGTATCCGATGGCCCCGGCAGTCAGCGGAGGGGAGGATCAGTCCCGGGACTGTAGCAACGCGGAATTGGGAGAGTTCCTCCTCAAGGATAGGCAAGGGATCGGTCTCGGGGCCATGACCGGAACCTGTCTTGATGGTCTTTCTAGGGTCTGAACGAGGTTGTGAGTCAGGATACGCAGGGTTGTATAAAAACCGAATCACGCACCTGCGCCAACGAAACTGTATCTTCCAATAGTCTCCGTAGTCGCCGCACTCTCGTATAAAAAGGACAAACGCGACCTATAAGCCGGATCAGCCGTGCCACCAGGATTTCCCCCGCCTGCCCCGCAGGTCGTGGCATCCAAGACCGGCACTTACTTCTCCGCGATTTTGAGATATGCTAATGTCGGCGTCAAAAGGTCCGCAGGGATTGAAGCAGTCACAGGCAGGAGGTTCGGGGCGAATTGGGCGTTTCTCGACTTGGAGATGACCTCGCGCGCTGTCTCAAGCGACGGGACACAGGCGATCTGAGTCACATAATACGATTTAGCGATTTCCCGACAAGTGAAGAGTCAGTATGAAGCGCTAGAGCTATACATACCGAAGCTGCCATGCTGAGCTACTTTTACGGGACCAAAAGTAGAGAAAGGAAGAGTTAACTTCAAAGGGATTTGGCGGTGGGAAAAAGAGTCACTGTGGGGCTCTGGACGCGGGTTTCCGCTGGTTGACCGTAAACTCCGCAAGCATGGATGATGCTGAGTATATGGGCAGATCAGACGAGTCCAACAGAAATTGAGCTATGGTCCCTCAAAAAATACGATGAGCCGACACAAATAATGTCCATGCTTCAGTGAAGCGAAGGTCATATCCAGAAACACAAGCGCTAGGCGGTTATCGCTTATCGATAGCCCAATACCAGATGGTCGACACGTCCACAGAACGCCTTGCTTCATCTCACACCAACTCGCCAAAATCCACGCATGAATCTCACATGACGACGTTCGAGAGTGCCCCGGTAGCTCCCCCGATCCCGGGCTCCGAGACCGCCGAGTTGAGTGTGCCATCCTTGTCAGAGCGCTTGGCGGCTCTCGCACACCTTGCATCGGCATTGACATCGGCATCGACGGAGAGTGAGCACGAGGATGAAGCAGCACAATCAATCCACTCCCACCTCGATGCGATTGAAACCATCCTTCGCGACCCGCGTCCGGCGCTGTCGCGTGAGGTAGCAAAGTGTCGACCGGATGGTGTTTCGTACGGTAGATCGGATAGATCTCGCGCATCAAGTCTTTCGTCACAAGCCCCAAATCAGCATCGCAACGGCCCACAGATTGAGAATGGGTTCAATAAGACGGAGATGCTGGCGCAGCTGTCGACTCTGTTGATCGAGGTAAAAGGGCTGCATGCGCAGTTGGGAGAGCGTCGCAAGGAGACGAGTCAGATATGTGATCTGTACGAAGAGAGGTGTCGCGGGTTGGAAAGAAGAGTGGCTGAGTTGGAGCTGGAAGTCGTGGAATTGTAAGTTGCGCTTAGATGGCTTTCTAATTCATATAGATTTTTCAGTTATGTTAACATGCTTGTTTTGGCTATAGAAAATCAGACCTGGTCGAAGATGCCGTCGAGCTGGAAGGCATTCAGGGAACTATTCTTGGCCTCCAGACTTGGATCGATAGTCTCCAGGCGGAGCAAGTAATGCTTCGACGACAACGATACCTTGCGCAGCATAAGGCGCGACGGAAAAGATGGGCCAATGGCCAGAAAATTGGCGACTACGAAGATCTTGGAGCCGATACAAAGGTTGATGATATCCTGGAAGGTCTTGACGCGTGGATGCGTGGGCTGCGAGACGTGGAAGAGGGGTTCCGATCTCGGGCACGCGCACGACGCAAGAGACGAGAACGGAGACCGGACATGCTGGAGAAAATCTCCCGAACAGAGAAAGAAGACAGGGGTGCAAATGTAGATACCGATACTGGATTGTGGAGTAGAGCCCTTCCGGCCCAGCTTCTTTGAAGCTACGACGTTGTGAAAATTTGGACCAGTAGAAGTATTGATCATGCATTTTTTTTTGCGAGATTCACAAGGAAAAGGAAAATCCAGCTCATAATCACAGACCCCATAACGCAGTTGAAAGAAACAAGACCTATCGCCAGGATGCCGTACCGTTCGCCGTACCCAAGCTTGATACCAAGCAATGCATGCCGCCATGCATCTTCTAAATCACAAATTTATGTCCAGGGAAAATATGTAGAGGAAGGCGGGAAAGACGATGTGGAATATGGAGTTGTAGATGCCAGCCGTCTGCGGCCTTGGTGGACGGTGGACATATTCCCAACATCAAGCTCAAGGCCATGATTAGACGGTATTTACTTTGAGAACTGGATCTTTTTGTCACCAGAAGACTATGAGAATGACACCGAGCTTTCATTTGAAAAGGCCCGTATTCATTCCTAGCTTGTAGGTGGTCTGTTTTCAATTAGACCAATGCCGTGGCCGAGGATCTGGAGATTCCAATTCGTCGGTGACAGGGGAAGCGTTCATTGCGTCAAGCAATGCTTCCATGCAGTGAAGCTGGCAAAGCTTGTCACCGTTGCATGTTCACAATGGCCATCTGATCGGGGTTAGGAATGTGTCTTGATTTCTTGGTATTCAAGATGTAACTCACCTGATTTCCAAAGCCGTACGCAAGTTTTTTGCCATCGAAGTCCCATGACAAAGCGCAATCGGGATTCGTCGCTGTGTGTCCATTTTGTCCGTTTGTGTGCTCGGATTCTTCCTTGATTTCGTCGGAGCCGGGTGCAGTCCACGTAGATACAGGCTCGCCACCACGGTCTGCGTTCCAGATGAAGAGACGATGGTTGCTTACTGCACCCAGAGCATATCCATCCGGGGAGAAGCCGCCAGCAAGAGCAGGAAGAGAGGTGCCCAGGCGCAGGCGATGGACACGCTTGTACTGCTTCGATTCCAGATCCACTTGCCACACGTTGACATTGCCGTCGGTCGAATATGAGGCGATCGTGATTGTAGAGGTCCCTTTTTGTGATTGTGGTTGCGGACGGATGTCAATTCCTGTGATGAAGTCTTGGTGGGCGTTTTCAATGAGAATGTCGTGTGTGGGGATCCAGATGGCAAATTTCTCATGGCTGGCTGTGACTGCCACTGACTGAGTTTCTGTTTGTATACAGCGAATGAAGGTCCAGCCGGCCTCGGTGTTGGCGGACGGATAGGTCTTGGTGAGGCGGATATCTTGGTCAACATCGCATTGATAGACAGCCCCATTGCCACAGGCAAATGCTTGGTTGCGTCCACACCACGCCAAATCGTAAATATGGCTGTCGATGATTTGGGGTAGCGGGAATACATCTGGCCGGCGCTTGTCGTCCCAAAGGGCCAGTTCTGAGGTTCGGTCGTCCGATGCGACAATAGCTAGTTGCGGGCCATCTTCTGCCCAATGCAATCCACTAATCACCCGTGGAAGATCGGGCAATAGGTCCACCACATTGCCATCGGGATTGTACATGGTGACCGTTCCTTTCAAGTCCCGAATGGACGCCACAGCCAATTTAGCGCCGATGGCGTCCCACGCGACGGCTGAGACATAAGCGCCGCTACCCTTGAGATCCAGGAATCGGTTCTGCACTGGGTCTGATGCCTTGGAGAGCTTCCACAAACTGCAGAAGGTCTCGCCGGCTGCCACGAGCAGGTTCGAGTCCTGGGGATGCCAGGCCGTGGAGAGCACGTGATCGTCGGTCTGGAGCAAGGCGGTGTCGGGCGCCAAATCGGCGGCCTTGGCGGGGGAGATCTGGACGCCGACGCTGGGGCCGGTTGTCAGGATGGGTTCCTGAGGCACCTCTTCGGCCCCCATGCTCACATCTCCATCGCCATCCAGGCGGTCCGGGATCGGTGAACCCGCTTTACTTTCGGTTTCTTCGTCGACTTCCATTGCTTCTTCGCCATTCGCACCCTTGCCGGTCTGTTTGCCGGTCTCGACCGGGTGACCATTCGTCGCGCGGTCGCGAGACTCCGGCGCAACGGCTGGCTCAGGTTCAGGCTCATCGCGATTTTGCAAATCCCTTACGTCAAAAGGCTCAGGCCCGAAGAAATAGTCTGATGGTTTGGATGTGATAATATTTCCCTCCTGGAGACCTAGTGTTAGATACTCTTCTGTAGACGAGAGCTTGGAAGTGAAGCCCCGATTGGAAGGCCTGCTGGGTCACACCGAGTGTCGCGCGAACGTACCTTGTCAATGGAGGACTCCAAGTCGTGGTACTGCAGGCCCTTTTGGACCAGCGATACCAACGCATGGGTTTGAATGTGACGCGCAAAAGGCAGACTCTGCGGGTCAGGGTACCATGCGCGCTGCAGTGATACGGCGGCTTCACCGTGACCTGTCGGATGTTAGAGTGGGAAGCCGGGGATGGCGCCGGGGCATTGGACCGAGCTACTCACCTGCTTCTTGAAGATACCTGGGCGCGGGATTAGCGAAGACCTAGGCGGATGGAGAGAGATAGAGAGAGAGAGGGGAGAGAAACGTACCGCCATATTAAGTAGTTGACGTGATGCGATGTAAGGTCGGGGTGTGCCATGATTACATGTGCGACCACCTCCAGGTGGACATGCCAGAGAAGGCACTTCCGCAAGGGAAAGAGAAAATCAAAAGTGGAGTGCGGATGCGAGATGCGCGTCGAGGAACACGAGTCGGGAACGGAGTCCGGGAAAAAGTCAAGGAGGGGGGGGGGGATTAAAGTGCTGGTATAGGGTTCGGGGAGATGAAATCTCAGGGTCGAAACTCCGGGGTGAAGGGCAAGGGAGAGTCGGGCGGAGGCAAGTCGAAGGCTGAAAGTGGACAGTTGACGGTTGAAGGTTGAAGGTTGGACAAGAGTTGGAGCCGGGAAGGGAAGCTTAAGGCAAAGCCGGGGATCCAGGGTCGAGAGCCAGATCGATCGTGGAACACGAAACAGAGAAGTTCAAGATCGCGAAAGTGACACTCAAGCTTAAGCGCACCAGCCACTCAGAGAAGTGGGCTCCAAATCTCGAACTGCAGAGCAAATCCTCCCTGTGGCGCCCCAGGCCTTCCGTGTGAGACTCGCTTGTGGATCGGCGGACTAGGCACTTAAGCACTGACGATGGGCTGAGAACGAAGAATTTAGAGCCCAGGAATAAGCACTAGGAACTAAGGACCACGGACTAATAACTAACGACCAATGACTCCCGATACACGACTCAAGACTGAGGACTCAGGACTAAAAAAGTAGGGACTAAAAGACTTGTAAAAGGGACTTGCCACACGAAATGGCAGTTCACGACACCTGTTCGCACGGGGGAATTTCGGCCTTCAGTGCCCGGGTCTGCTGCATGCGACCCGATGCTCTGCAGTGAAAAGTGGAGCGGGGCCACTTCCCCATTTGGCTACATTCCTACAGATGTATCTCTAAGGCTAGAACACTCACCTTGGCTCTCCATAGCTCGTCTAGACATGACTGCTGCCCATTGTCCCTTTCTCTGGTGACCAATGATAGAGGGGGGAAAAAAGGTACCAGATTGAGCGCGCGCGAATCACGTATCAGATGAACCTCCTAAACGATAGCTCAAGAATGCCAACCCCCATAAGAATACCCATCAGTAATGAATCTGGTCCCAATGCGTCAAATTTGACCTATTCGTTTGCTCCACGAATGCATGATCCAAATTGTGGTATGGTCTCACATCTCGCACGGGTGTAGCATCCTGGCTCAGCCCTGTGTCATTGTCCGCCTTTCCAAGCCCGCGACCGCCCCCCCCCCCCAAATAACCTTGGAATACCTCACCCTCGACAACACGGTCCGACAAGCCTGCGGTCTCGCGCCCGCGAGACAAAATGCCGCTCCGAGTCAATATCCCTCCGGCTACTCGTATTTGTCTCATCATCTTGCTCGCCCTTTCCTTTCTTTACAACGTTGCCAGATGGCGACAACTTGACACCTCAGCTGGCAGCGTCCAGGCCACCCCGATCATTCCCTACCTTACGCTCGTTCCCTCTTTCTTCTACTACTACCCGTGGACGCTCGTCACGGCCACTTTTGTCGAGCAGAATATCTTCACCGTCGTTCTGAACGCGACGACAATCTTCTATGGGGGAAAGTATCTCGAGCGCGCGTGGGGTTCCCGCGAGTTCAGCAAGTTTATTGCCGCCGTCACTGTGATCCCCAATGCCGTGATCGTTCCGATCTACCTCATCTGGAGTGCTGTCGGAGGTTCTCCAAGCATAGGGTAAGATTTTGTACCAATCAATGAGACTCTCGGAGCTGACTGTTTTTTTCCGTCGCAGCCTCACCCAGATCTGCGGGGGTGTGGCCATCCAGGCCTCCTTCCTTGTCGCTTTCAAGCAGCTCGTCCCCGAGCACACAGTCACTATCTTCAAGGGTCTGATCAAGATGCGCGTGAAACACTTCCCGGCTCTATTTTTGCTCCTCAACACCCTCAGTGGCATCTTGATTGGAACAGATACCGCTGCCTTCTTGGGTTGGCTGGGTCTCCTGACTAGCTGGACCTATCTCCGATTCTACAAGCAGCAGCCCGATCTCACTGGAACTTCGACGAATGGCCTCGGAATCAAGGGCGACGCCAGCGAGACCTTTGCTTTTGCCTGCCTATTCCCCGATGTGATGCAGCCACCGATCGCCTTCGTTGCCGATCAGGTTTATGCACTTTTGGTGGCCATGAGAATATTGAGACCGTTTTCCGAGGATGATATTGCTTCTGGAAACCAGCAGGTGCTAGCCCGAGGCGAAGCTGGTCTCCCAACCCTCCTGAGCCAGCGCGGTGGAGGCTCGCGAGGTGCCGGCAAACGCGAAGAGGCCGAACGGAGACGCGCTTTGGCCCTCAAGGCTTTGGACCAGCGCCTTCAAGCGGCATCTGTAGGACGCTCACAAGCCGGCACGTCAATATTTGTCGAGCCGTCAGCTCAACCGCTGTCAGCACCTGCTGGCCAGAGCATGCTGGGTGAAACCAGCTATAATCCAGAAAATGCATAAATAAGGCATAAATTTATCAGGAGTTGTCGGGTGTTTTGGGACTTACCAAGATTTTGGACATATCAGCATGCATAGCAGGACGGTCAGCTTGACGAGCCTGCATTGATGCTCTCGTCTTTCTTCTGATGTATATTGCCTATCCATATTTTGTTTGGTTCTCTCTTCAAATGGCCCACTTGAGCCCATGTGTGATGTCTTTCGGTCACCTTTTCTTCCTCCGTTCAGCATATGTATTCTTCTACGCTCGAACTTCTTCCTGCTCGAACTTCTTCCTCAGCTCTATACCAAACGTCGAGCATTGAAATCCAAGTCTCTTCAAAGTTCAATGCATCTTTTCCAATGCTCTAATTTGATATTCCACAAAAATACATGGTCGTAAGGAAAATTAAAAACAAAAGATGCTATATGCTACAGGTGGCTCCTTTCACCGAGGAGCCAGGGAATGGACCGACAGCAACAGAGGTCCTCTTAAACCGTCTTAAGCTTCTCAACCTCACCACGCGCCTCAGCAAGCATCCGCTCCTGATCCTTCTTCGCCTGCCGCATGGCCTGTATACGCTCACGGTCTCCAACCGCCTTCTCTGCAATAGCCTTCAATTTCTTCGCCTCCTCCTGATCAGCCTCAGAAGCAGGAACATCCTCAGCACCAGTAGACGCCTGCACGCGACTCCAGATCTCCTCCCATGTCAAATTCTTCAAGTCCACCACGGCAGTCTTCTCATTGGCCTCCGGGGCTGGCGCGTGCTTATCGGTGACTTGGTTCTTGCCTGCGACGGCGCTCGCTGTGCTGCTCAACCGCTCGGCGAAGTAAATTGTCAATGCGGCCGGTCCGGCTTGGTCTTCTGTTTGTTGTACTGTCATTCGGACACCCGGGTTGTGGTACTTCAAGCGGGGGAGGCATTTGCGCCAGAAGTGACGAGCGCCTTGGTGGCCGCCATAGATCTTTTGCGCGTATGTGAGGTGTAGGCGGGTGACGGCTGGGAATTCTTTGCTGGCGGTGGCCAAGGTTGGGAAGATGGCGGCGCCGGTGCCGACCCGGACTTCGAGCATCTGTGGATACTGAGTAAGTATACGTGGTCATATGAAGGCTGGTGAATCTGGGCGTGTATAAATACGCCGGGGGTCAGGGAATCCGGGCTATAAGGGTTGGGGGAGAATATTGGGAAACATGGGAGAAATTACCCTCTGAAGAGAACAAGCACGCAATGTTAGCCATTTTGGTTTCCAATTAAAGTGAGAACCCGTAGCAAGGGGCAAGCAGGACAACTTACGGTCTTCAA
The DNA here is from genome assembly GCF_028827695.1 of Penicillium maclennaniae. Lineage (NCBI taxonomy): Eukaryota > Fungi > Ascomycota > Eurotiomycetes > Eurotiales > Aspergillaceae > Penicillium > Penicillium maclennaniae. The sequence goes on from NW_026623220.1 coordinate 2,914,649, forward strand.
CTTCCGCATCCGCTTAAAAAGGTTCACCATGATGGCAAGTGTCGCGCAGGGACGGGCCTTGATACGGGGTTTGTGGTGGTGATTGGAGGTTTTTTCAAGGATGTAGCAGTCAACACACTGCTCAATGGCCTCACGGAGAGCTTAGGATGTGTTTTTGATGATTCGGGGAAATTTGTTGCGGAAACTCTTTGCGCTGCGAAGTCTCCGTGATATCGGTCACGTGACGTCTGATAGTGTCTGGCACATTTGCCAAGTTTCGCATCGCAGGAATAATGGTCATACGTAGAATTCAATTACTCTCGACGATGATCGATCTTCTTTTAATTTTAATACCCATAGCTGAGACGGAGTTCATGGGTACTAAATGACTGCAATCCCTCAATATGATGTAGCACGTGCCGTAAATTACATCTCATCAATACGCCAGAATTACAATACTGACTCACAATTCCATTTGACGGTTTTATATCCACCCCGCGGTCTTTCGTTCTATGCCCCTCGGGACTCTTGCAATCAAGGTATAACTTTTGCAGAGAACATCATGGCAGCCGCCGCCGCCGCGTCTGCTGCGCTCGATCCGAGCAACGGCACGAAAAACACCTTGAAATTGGAAAATGTTCATCTGCCCCTCCCCCTCCGTTGCTTTCCCGATTTTTTTTTTGGGTTTCCCCATGCTAACTAAATTTACCCCCAGACCGAGAAGCGCGACTCTCTGATCGCAATTGAGAAGAAATACCAGGCGCAATGGAAGAAGGACAAGGTCTTCGAGGTCGACGCCCCCTCCTTCGACGAGGTGCCCCAGGGCTCCATGTCCGCCGCCGAGCTGCGTGAGAAGCACCCCAAATTCTTCGGTACTATGGCCTACCCCTACATGAACGGTACTCTCCACGCCGGTCACAGTTTCACTGCCAGCAAGGTCGAGTTCATGACCGGTTTTGCCCGCATGGAGGGCAAGCGTGCCCTCTTCCCCCTCGGTTTCCACTGCACTGGTATGCCCATCAAAGCCTGTGCCGATAAGTTGCGTGACGAGGTGAAGTGGTTCGGTCAAAACTTTGAGGGCTACAAGGAGGCAGAGGAGGCTGCCACTCCTGCAGCGCCTACCCAGGAGTCCAAGCCGGAGGTCAAGGAGCAGGCCGAGAAGTTCTCTGGAAAGAAGAGCAAGGCTGCTGCCAAGACCGTAAAGATGAAGTACCAGTTCCAGATCATGCTGGCTATTGGTGTCCCTCTCGAGGATATTCACAAGTTCGCTGATGCCAACCACTGGCTCCACCACTTCCCTCCTCTCGCCATCCGTGATCTCGACAGCATGGGTGCTCGTGTCGACTGGCGCAGACAGTTCGTTACTACTGACGCCAACCCTTACTACGATGCCTTCGTTCGCTGGCAGATGAACCGCCTCCACGAGCTGGGCAAGATTATGTACGGTAGTCGTTACACCATCTACTCGCCTAAGGATGGCCAGCCCTGCATGGACCACGACCGCACTGAGGGTGAGGGTGTTGGACCCCAGGAGTACACTGCCCTTAAGCTCCAGGTCAAAGAGTGGTCTCCCAAGTTGGCTGAGGCCATCAAGGGTAAGATTGAGGATGACGCCAAGGTCTACTTTGTTCCCGCTACTCTGCGTCCCGAGACCATGTACGGCCAGACCAACTGCTTTGTTGGTCCTAAGATCAAATATGGATTGTTCAAGCTGAAAGAGAAGGAGTACATTGTTGTGACCAAGCGTGCTGCCTGGAACATGGCTTTCCAAGGTCACTTCTTTGACAATGATAACTTCCCCAAGACCCAGGACCAGCTGCCTATGGTCTATGAGGCTCCTGGCTCTGACTTCGTTGGTACTCTTATCAACGCTCCCTCTCTCTCCACACCGAGGGTGTCTACATTCTGCCCATGGAGAGTGTCTCTGCTTCCAAGGGTACGGGTGTTGTGACTTCCGTCCCCTCAGACAGCCCCGACGACTATGCTACTCTGATGGATCTGCAGAAGAAGGCCGATTTCTACGGCATCAAGAAAGAGTGGGCCGAGAAGGAGATTCACCCTTTGATTGATACTCCCACCTACGGCAACCTGACTGCACCTACCCTGGTCAAGCAGCTGAAGATCAACTCTCCTAAGGACGTGACCCAGCTTGCTCAGGCCAAGGACCTCGCCTACATGGAGGGTTTCTACAAGGGCACCATGCTGGTTGGCGAGTTCAAGGGCGAGCCTGTGAGCGAGGCTAAGGACAAGGTTCGCAAGTCCCTTTACGACAGCGGCGATGCCTTCCCCTTCGCCGACCCTATGGGCAAGGTTGTCAGCCGCAGTGGAGATGACTGCGTTGTCGCCTACCTCGGTCAATGGTTCTTGAACTACGGCGAGAACGACGCTAAGTGGCAGGCTGATACCCTGAACCACGTTGTCAACGACCTCAACACTTACTCGCCTGAGGCCCAGCACGGTTTCGAGAAGAACTTGTCCTGGCTCAACCGCTGGGCTTGTGCCCGTACTTACGGTCTGGGATCTCAGCTTCCCTGGGACAAGCAGTTCCTGGTTGAGTCTCTGTCCGACAGCACTGTCTACATGGCCTACTACACCATTGCCCACCTTCTGCACGGTGACCGCTACGGAAAGACTGTCGGTTCCCTGAACGTGACTGCTGAACAGATGACGGATGAAGTCTGGGACTACGTTTTCTGCCGTCGGGAAATCAGCGATGAGCTTGTTTCTAAGACTGGTATCAGCAAGGAGGCTCTGCAGAAGATGCGCCGCGAGTTTGAGTACTGGTACCCGCTGGATGTCCGTGTCTCCGGCAAGGACCTGATCCAGAACCACTTGACCTTCTTCCTGTACATTCACGTCGCTCTCTTCCCCAAGGAGTACTGGCCCCGTGGTATCCGTGCCAACGGCCACTTGCTGTTGAACGGAGAGAAGATGAGTAAAAGTACTGGTAACTTCCTCACTCTGAAGGATTCCGTCGACAAGTTTGGCGCCGACGCTACCCGTATCGCTTTCGCCGATGCCGGTGACAGCATTGAGGATGCCAACTTCGAGGAGTCTGTTGCCAACAGCAACATTCTGCGTCTGTACACTCTCAAGGATTGGATTGAGGAGATCTCCAAAGACGAGACTCTCCGCACCGGCCCTGCTGATGCCTTCGCCGACCAGCTTTTTGACAACGAGCTCAACGCTCTGGTCCGCGAAACCCAGAAGCACTACCGCGAGTATGTCGTATATCATTAAAACTCGATTTGCAATTGTCCGCTAACCCATATTTAGCACTGATTTCAAGCTTGCCCTGAAGTCTGGTCTCTACGACTTCACAAGTGCCCGCGACAGCTACCGTGAGATGGCCACTGCCGCCGGTGTTGGTATGCACAAGGACGTTGTTGGGCGCTACATCGAGCTGCAGGCTCTCATGCTTGCCCCTATTGCTCCTCACTGGGCCGAATACGTCTGGCTTGAGGTTCTCAAGAAGGTAAGCCTCGCATCCTCCGCCATCTGGAAAAAAGGACACATCTAACATCATCCAGAACTCGTCCATCCACCACGCCAAGTTCCCCACTGTGCCCGAGTCCTCGCCCGAGTTGACTGCTGCCCAGCAATACGTCCGCGGCACCTCCTCGAGCATTCTCTCTTCCGAGGCCATGTTCGTCAAGCGCCTGTCCAAGGGAAAGACCGTGAACTTCAACCCCCGCGACCCCAAGAAGCTCACCATCTACGCCGCCAAGAAGTTCCCCGCTTGGCAGGAGAAGTACATCGACCTCGTCCGTGAGGCCTTCGACGGCCTCAACCTCACCTTCAATGACAAGGAGCTCAACGGCAAGGTCGGCAAGCTTGGCGAGATGAAGAAGGCCATGCCCTTTGTTCAGACTCTCAAGCGTCGTCTGGTGCAGGCCCGTGAGGACCCCTCGACAGTCTTTGAGCGCAAGCTGCCCTTTGATGAGTTCGCTGTCCTCGCTAAGATGGTCGATGGTCTGAAGCGCACTGCTGGATACAAGGAGGTTGAGATCGTCGCCCTTGACGAGGGCGGTAAGTCTGGCGAGGTTGTTGGTACTGGTGAGAAGCGGGAGGGTCTCTCGGCTGAGAATGCAGTCCCTGGAAACCCTACCTTCCAGTTCTCCAACGTTGCTGCTTAGATCTGGTCATTCTAGGGCGTAAATGATCTTTCTATAGTTAAAGAGTCATGTTTGATGAGCTTATGCTTAAAAAGAATAAATGCATTTCATGGTTCTAGTCTTTCGCAACAGGGTTGAGCGTAGCTTTGTATCTAAAACTCCTTCGAACGGAAATTACCAAAATTAAATTAAACACTTTGGAGGCATCATCGTCCGAGGTCTACTCGTGATCGGCAATTTCAAAATCAAGCCGCGGGCCTCAGAACACTCAACAGTCTGTAACAGGAATCCTAGAATTAGCAATGATCGACAAATTGAGTGAAACCTCGCAAGAAATGATAATACTAGCCTTCTGAGTCCTTCCTTCAACGCACTCTCCTCCTGTGAAAACACCAATCTGAACCATCCTGCATCTTTCCCGTGCTCTTCACCAGGATGCAAAAAGACACCAGCCTCAACGAATTTCTCCCGCAAGGGCGAATTCCTGTTCTCGGGTAGTATGACCGTCGGGCAAAAAAGGCGATAGATCAACGTAGATGAAGAATCCGGCATTCCTAAAGTCATAAGCGAATATCCTGGGTAATGGTGTGTGTTGACCTACCCTCTCTTGGCGTACTTGATCCCAGCCTGGTCGAGGGTCGATGTAGTCAATTTGTAGCGTGCCGCTAGCACTTCTCTTGTCTTGGCAGTGAAGCTTTCGACAAAGGCTTGGTCTTCTAGAATGGCCATTCCGATTGTGACGGCCGCCTGAGATGGGGTGTGGAATCGCCTGCCCGGACTTAGCTTGACTGCTCATGTATAGCAATAACAAAATTAAGCTCATAGATCATTGAGCGTAATACTTACGAAGACATCTTGCATGCTAGGCGCAGTTGCTCATTTTGAGTGACCAAGAATCCAAGGCGAAGGCCACCAGAGGCAAAGTCCTTTGATAGTCAGTGTCATTGGAGTTATTTGGGAACAGTGTTCTTTCCAACCTTGCTGAAGCCGTACAAAACATGCACAAGATTAGGGTCTATGAGGCCCTTCAAATCCAAAGAAAGAATTGACGTAAACGGAACAGCGTCCGGATCACCGCTCTCAAAGATACAGGACGCATAAACCTCGTCACTGATAAGATGAAGCTTGTGCCTGTCGCAGAATCGGGCAATGTGCTTCAACGTCTTGATCGGATAGCAGCGGCCTGGTGGCACGTCGAAATAAGCACCTAGCCATATCTTCGACGAGACTTGTAAAAAGTAGACCAACTTACCGACAGGGTTATGAGGGTTTACGAGAAGAACCGCCCGAATAACCACTCCACGCTTTTTGGCATCCCCTAAAGCCTGCTCATACTTCTCCACAGCATCAGGCGTGAACGCCATATCCGTGTCCGTGTCGGCATATACAATTTCAACACCTGCTTCAATGCCATAATCTAACTCGAAGCGACCGTATACTGGCCTGTTGACGAGTATACCTTCACCCGGTGCTGCGAGGTTGAAGCCTAACATGCTACCCAATGAAGTTGGGCAGTCAGCGATGAGAACATGTTCTGGGTTGATTGATGTAAGTGAGTTCAGAGCTTTACTCATGTGAGTGGCTGCGATACTAGGGAGCCGGGCGTTGGACGCTGTGGTGGAGCGGTAGCTTATGGAGTCCAATGTAAACACGACCTAGGATATGTTAATGTTTTATCACAGAGAGTAATATCAGTTTGTCGATACTTTCTCGTTAATGAACTGAACAATTTCTGCCCTCATCGGTCTCTGACGTCTTGTTAGTGTTGTTTCTTGCCAGAGGGTGATAGGTACATGCGTTCTCTGCCAATCCAAAAGAAATGAGCCCCTTTGGATTCGTTTCGTGGTCATAGTCTGGCGTAGGTGCAAATCGCCAGGGGCGACCAAGCTGCTCGATGTTTTTGAGTGCACGCGACGATAGCATTTCGGCTTTGCAGCGCGTCAATTGTCAGAGACAGTACTCGATGCGGAAGCGGTGACGATACCTAGATGAACCAAATACTCTCCTTATCTAATCTTTGGTACCCAATTGGGGAATTATGTGCAATGGAGATGTAAACAGATGTTTGAAAACACGTTGAAAAGTCTGTTATCTTCTGGACGCGGTGGAGCGTTGGGGATGTAAGACGCAAGGTACCTAAACCGGAGCCGGGCGAGATTCCCCACAGCGGGAGACCACGCCCTTCGGACACATGCTGACGAGTATGGCACAGAATAAGCCCTGAGAAACAATTTTGGCAAAGGAGATTGATATATAGATACACAAGATGTTTGTAAAAAGTAAACGCCACGCTATGCCACCTAGTATACACTTCTGACACTTCCATCGAGCTATATTCCAACAAGCTTAACTGTACCGGTATCGCAGACGCGGCCTCTTGCGCTTATCTGCCTTCTTTTTCTCTGCAATGAAATTCCAACATTCGATCGGTGGTCGAAATCCAATGTGTTTTCCCTTCGGGAGTAAACACTTCAATTTGAGGATATGAAGGGGACTCGGTTTCCGAATTGCGCTTGGCGCGCACTTGCACACTAATCTCCACCCAGCCGCAGCCTTCGATCAAGATGTCGGCTGACATCACTCGGTACGGGAGCGGAGGGATGGGGATCTTCTTGTCTTTGACGGCCTTTGCAACTAAGGCGGGGAGATTGGAAGCGGTAATATCCCATTCAAGGTCGAATTTCCCCGCCGAAGTGATCGAGCTACCGGTGCCTTCTTTCATGAGAATTTTCCCTGGATACGGTCGTTGTTCGGCTTGAATTTCAATCGCTTTGTCGGTCTTTGTAATGTGACTTTCGATGGGCACGAAACAAGCGGCCAGAACAGTGTCCTCCGAATTGACGGGTGTTATGCGCACGAGACCACCACCAAGAAGAAGAGACTGGCCAGGCTTGATGGTGCAGCGCTCGGGCTTGACTCTTTTGACCATGATGAGATCGCGTTTGTGGTCGTCGCGGACAAAGTCCTCGAGCTGACCCCGCTCCAAGCCTGGCAGGTCGATCACTTCACCCTTTCCGCGGCCAAATGGGATACGAATGGGCGAAACAGTTGTTCCGGGTAGTGATGAAATTACCGGTAGCACTGGAAATGCATCTTCGCGAGGTGCAGGAGGAAGGAGACTGTCAGGGAAAGGAGATCAAGGAAATCGGCCTGTCCATGTCTCGAAATCTCGTTCTCTACTCGTCGTTGGTGAATCCACTCCACCATGTTTTCCATGGTCCTCGAATTCTTGGGATAACAGGCTTCGATGAAGCTACTCTTTCCCACATTAGCCTTGCCAACCACCCAAATTCCTCCACCGTGCTTGTAAATCTCCTCTTTCACTTGCTTCGTCCACCAGCCACGGTGCGCACTGATCATATGGACGTTACCCAGACGAACATCTTTTCCGGCTTTCCCCAGTGACTCGCGAAGTATTGAGCGAACGTATTCCATCTTCGAGTCAACTTGATCTTTCGTAGCAGCTAGCAAGTCGGAGCGCGTGATGATAAAGTTGAGGGTAGCCAACTTCTTTCCGCCAATGTACTTTTCATTTGCGGCTCTTCGGTTTCGAGATCGCTGTTCCTGGAGCGATAGTGCCTGGTGTATGCGCGGGATCAAGGACATCGGGAAATCTGCAGCGTCCAAAATATGATAGACACAGTTGTCTTTGTAAGGTGACTCGTTCAGGAACTCTCGGATGGAAAGGATGGTCGGCTTAGGCGCGGAAACTGCCTTGTTGTGGTGTATTAAGTCATGACATCGATCGCAAACTTGGTTGAGCTGCTTTTGCGACTCAGCTGAATTTCTCGTAGCAGGTTGGAACCACTCTTCTGGGAGAGCTCCGCCTAGTTTTTTGAGTCAGCTATCAGGGACCGGGCGCAATGTTAATGCCGATGGCTTACCTTGAATAGGCTTGGGAGCTGTGGACTCTCCGGCTAGATCCCCGATATCAGATACTGAACTGTCTTGGGCATTTGAAATGGCCACATTTTCCGCCTCGGCATTCTGCTGCTCCATGTTGTCTTTCTTGGACGGCTTTCGTCTCTGCTTGCGAGTCTTGCCATAATAGCCCGGCTCGTTCGGTTCGATTGTCTGGGAGAATGCGCCACATCCCGGGCAGCACACAGGGAGAATGTCGACTAGATTCTGGGCAGATATTTCGGATTGTAGGAAACGAGTGGTCGAGAAAGCACGGTGAGAAGTCGTGGTCTTTTGCTCAATATTGAGGAAGTTGATCGAAGACAAAGTTCTCGTGGAACAAACTCGTGGCTGCAAAGTGGGTGTCAAGTATCGAGAGTATGCTCGAGATGGCAATCGTATCGCGTCAAGCCTCAGGTTTCGCGTGATCGCGCCCCGAGAAGAAAGCGACATGGTTAACGAGTAGGTTTGCGGAGTTCGCGCGGAGCTTTTTTCTGCTGGAGCCGCTTATCGATAACGCCCACTTTCGTCGCAACAGAGGACCCGCTTTGTTCTACGTGCTTCTACAACTTTGTGCTCCGAATATTCTGGACGAGGAAAGTTTCTGATGTAGGACTTGAGTACCGAATAGTGTAAGAGAATTCATATTAATACAGTGATGCTAGAAACCCGATACGCTTAATTCCCGAAAAGCATGAATAAACGCCATCATAAACCGTAGGCTGACCTTGAGGGTCAAGCTCAAGCGCGCGCCTTGCCCTTGCCCTTGCCTGTAGAGACATCCTCTTCTTCATCAGAGTCACTCATGAACTCATCATCATCGTCGAATCCGATGAAGCGGCGAGGTGCAGCTTTTGTCACTGGTGCAGAGGGACCTGGAACAGCTGAGGGTAAAGCATGCTCATCATCATCCTCATCTTCATCGGAGGTAGACGATTCTGCATGATCGCTGCCTTCGCTGGCACTGGTGCTGGACCCGCCCAGGACCGCGTCGCGGAGGCTATCAGTCCATGAGTCGTCCTTCATAGCAGCCATGACGGCTTCGTGGAGCTTCTCAGTCATTTCTTCCTTGTCCTCCATCCATTGACCATCAATCTTTTGCTTTCCTCCACCGTTTTTCAATTCCTCTTGGCGCTTCTCTGCCATGTCAACGACAGCTTGCCACCGGCGACGGCGCTCTTCCTTGTCCTTCTTGTCCATTTCAGGTTTGACCGCGAGGTACTCCGCGAGAGCCTTGGCCTCGTTGACAGTGCGCAGGCGGCGGCCGTCAAGGTTGCGACTCGAGCTGTTATTATCACCCTGGTTGCGCTTGCGCTTACTGGACATGCGGCCACCTGCGGCACGCAGCTGCGATCCGAAACCACCCTTACCGCCGCATAGGGGAACGGAAAGGCGGAGCGGGAGAAGTGACGAGCCACCGGAGTTGCCATCACGGTCGGTTAAGAGTGATTGCAAAGTGTTGGCGGAAGAGGTTATCTGTTTGTTGTTGGTAGTAGTGAGGACAAGGGACTGAAGCGACAGCGATGATGGAAGATAGGATGCGACCTTCTCGGTCAAGTCGGAGATGCTGGAGGTTGAAGGCAAGGAGAAGAGAGTGGATGGCAGTGACAGTCCAGGGAAGGACGACAGAAGGATGTTGACGTTAAAAGACGCCATTTTGAATGATCTTTGGTGAATGATCTTCGTTCAAGAAGGTGATGGATAAGCCGGAGCAACTCGACGGTTTCGAAGATAAGATGGCGACGCTAGAGACTGGAGATCACGGGACCAATCGATAAGTGACTCAGCAAGCAGAGTCAGCTGACTGGCACGACCAGCCTGTTAGGGCTAACACCCTAGCGAAGTCCCCGAAATGGAACGCACTTTTCTCGCGCCGCAGCTCCACTCTCCGTTCTTTAAATCACCCATCTTTCCTGACGTTGTCAAAGCGATTCCACGAATTGCGCCAGGAACTCGCGACAATGTAAGTTTGCGGCCCTATGTCTTTTACGTTTGAACTATCACTAATCAAACCCCAGGCTTATCCCTAAGGACGACCGCAAGAAGATCCACGAGTACCTCTTCCGTGGTATGTAACGACTGCCCTCGCCGACTCCCCGGCCTACACAGCGTCATTGCGCACGAACGACTTCGAACAAATTGACTGACTATGTATCCACAGAGGGTGTGCTCGTGGCCAAGAAGGACTTCAACCTTCCCAAGCACGGTGACATTGACACCAAGAACCTCTACGTAAGATGCGCCTCGAACTTTTCGTCTTCCCGGAAATCACTCGCTGACACGACTCTTCCTATAGGTCATCAAGGCTCTTCAGTCTCTTGACTCCCGCGGTTTCGTCAAGACCCGCTTCTCGTGGCAGTACTACTACTACACCCTCACCCCCGAGGGTCTGGACTACCTCCGCGAGTGGCTCCACCTCCCCGCTGAGGTTGTCCCCGCCACCCACATCAAGCAGCAGCGTTCCCACGCTCCCCCCCGCGGCATGATGGGCGGTGAGGAGCGCGAGCGCCGTCCCCGCGCTCCCCGCGAGGGTGGCTACCGCCGCCGCGAGGAGGGTGGCAAGGAGGGCGGTGCCCCCGGCGAGTTCGCTCCCTCTTTCCGTGGTGGCTTCGGCCGTGGCCGTGGTGCCCCCCAGTAAAGGAGAGATCTTGGTGTCCTGTCATCCACTGCTCGGTCATCCTAGGGACTGATGTTGTTGGACTCGGTGCGCGGTAGGTCCCAAAAATTTGGGTACTGAAAGGCATTGTCATCTGGCACATCTTATACGGCCCCTTGTTTCTGAGGCTTGGGGATACGGAAAAAAAAGTTAAATGAGATCACTGGCTTAATGATGTAGCTAGACTCAATGGCAAATTCATGACCTCAGTGCTTTGTGCTTCACTATAGACCATCTTGTATAACGCTTTGAATTGTGTACGTACATTTGGCGTTGTCCAGTAGCTTCGACCTACGCGAACCTCTTACGATCATATCGTACAACGGCTTGTAAGATCACCGATGCTCCGGTGGCACAATCATCTGCTGAGCAGAACTCCTCGGGATGGTGGCTCAATCCATCCTTGCATGGAACGAAGATCATGCTTGTGGGAACTCTCTTCGAGGTGAATACACTGTCATGACCGGCGCCACTCGTAATGGGACGGACCAGTGACTTTGTATCAGTAACAGGGGCGTCTGAAACGACTGCGTGAGCTGAGTCTTGAACACAAGAGATACAATCCTCATGGAACTTCACGGCAGGCGAGTCAAAGTCAAGGGTCCACTCGATACGACACGGCTTCCCAATACCAGCGCCTTCTTCAGCCGCAATGGCGTCGAATTCTTTGCGCAATTGCTTCTCTACCTCGGCCACCAGTTCGGTTTCTGGACCACGGATGTCCAAGCTAAAGGTGACTGTGCCGGGAACGGTATTGACACTGCCAGGCTTCGCCTCGATAATGCCCACACTGGCAAGACATCCTCGAGCTTTGGCCACTTCTCGAGCCTTGACCATCATGCACGAAAATGCATACAAAGCATCAGCGCGGTGTTCGAAGGCAGTTGTACCCGTATGAGTATCCCTTCCGATCACATTCAAACGGTACCAACGATAAGCCTGGACTGCTGTGACGACACCAACTCGCTGTCCTGCCGATACGAGATGCGGACCTTGTTCAATATGCAACTCAAAGTGCGCCGCCATTGGTGTTGACTTGTACGAGCATGGTACACTGCCCAAGTAGTCGATCTTCTGCAGGGCACTCTTCATTGTGTCCGGGGCGGAAGCGGCGGTGGGTAAGGATGCAACAGTCGGCACCTCCTTGAGGTCGTGGGCCTTGGAAAGCGGGATGCACTCTGCCCACACGCCTGAGGCAATCATGCTGACCGGAAATCGAGCTCCTTCTTCGCTGAGATAGGGTTAGTATATTGCTTTTGAGCATGCACGCCCTTCAATCTTACTTGGTCCAGTTGACAACCCCAACACCTCCTTCTGTTTCAAGACCCATCTCATCCATTCGTTTGAGAGCTTCTACGCCAGACAAGACACCCAGAATCCCATCATAACGACCTCCTGTAGGTTGAGTATCGAGGTGACTTCCGATGAAAGTTGCTGGAACATCTGTCCTCTTCCCAGGACGCACGGCGAAGATATTGCCCATCTCGTCGACAGTAATTTGACACTTCAAACTCTTCATGGTGTGAATGAACCAGTCTCGAACGCTCTTATCCTCTTCGGATAGAGCTAGACGTTGCATACCAGTATCTGTCGATTCATCCCCCCACCGAATACCATATCCCCATTGACACGAATGGTGAAGGTCTTTAGCCAATCGCTCCTTATTGACCCTAAGCGCGGATACCTCAGCCTCTGATAATTCGGTGGTCAACATGGCGCAATACGGTGACGTCGAGAAGTGCTTGATAAGAGGCTTTCCGAAATTGGGGTTCAATAGAAGATGCGACAATCTAGAAGTTGGCCTTGTCAAGGTCGCTCGCAAGAAATTGATCCCTGCCATGGAAGAGCGTGGATATTATAGAGAGAATACTCCAATTATGAGCTCGGCGTTGTAAGTGATAAGAGCGGGGGATGCAGCGGACTTTGTCCGCCCTTGATAACGTTGCCCATGTAGATATGGAGTACATTCCCCGCATTGGAGTAGGTGGAGACGATTTCTCCATGTCTATGCCCAGGCTTCATCTTCTACGAAAAGATTGACCTTTGTATGCATAAGTCCAGATGTTTCCGAGACCTTTGTCGATTCGTCCTCAGTCAACACATATATTCCACTGCAACTCTTCAGTCTTGGCTGGGATTGGTGTTCTTGTCAGAGCAATTCATCCACGATTCCTAACGGGGTAGTCAATAGTCTCCGCTAGCGCTTGTTGAGAACGCGAGCTTGGAAATGAATGTATCAAGGGGGGGCTGCTGCTCGGTACACTACTTTTGATCCCCAATCTTGATCCAGATCACCGATTTCCACATATGCAAGTCCGAAGAATTTCTAGGTCCGCCATGGCTCGTCGGTGGAGACTTTCAGAAACCCACATTTACTACTAGGTGTCCAGGAACGGCTCTGACCTGGAATTATGACAAGGTGTAAATAATTCATTTTTCCGAGCGACACTTGTCTATCGTCCCCTGAAATCCTCTAGTGCAACTTTGAAGCCTATATGTCCACATACAAAAATTCAGGATTTAAATGCTGTGCACTGACGGCAACCATTTGTGGCTCTTCTCACTCGTAAAGCCAAGAAGCAACATAACGTGGGTCCGTACTCGTCTTAGAGAACGATCGACTCGGCTGACTGGGGCCGCGCTTCAAGTAGTCTTAAGAATAATATAATTATTTAGATATTTATAGTTCTCTCTTAGACTATTCTAAAAAGACTAAAGCTAGATCTTTAGTATTAAGAGAATACTAACTAATAAAATATATTATTTTAAGACTTCCCTTAACTATATATAGCCTAAAAGCTTCTTCTATTTAAGGGGGACTAAATCCATAAGCCTTTATTATTATAGCTATTATAAAAACCTTAAGAATATTATATTAGTCTCTTAAATATAATTATATTTATTAGAGATAGATTTTATTAATTTATTAAGAAAAAGATAATAAGGTCTTTTTTATCTCTCTTTATAAAATTGACTATATCTTAGAAAAGAAGCGAGATACTTAATAATAGGCTAAAGACTAAGAGATATAAAGTATAATTCTTAAAGAGTATTATGAATATATTAATATTTTTTTAAAATAGGATTTAAATACCTTATCGCTATATTAAGGTATAACCGATTATTAGATCTTCCTTAATTAAAAAATAATACTTAGATATTACCCACTTTATAAGTAATTAGAGAAAGAACTCTAAGTAATAAAAGCTTATATTACCTAGAACCTTACCTAAGGTTTTATTATACTTAGTAAGGCCCCCTATATATCTCTTATCTTAATAGTTCGGAAGGCTAATAATAATTTATAATTTTATATAGATTATCGGAAGCTTAATATACTTATAAAAAATACTATTGTTAGAGCATAAAGGGAAAGCTACCACGAAGCAGATCGTGGCCCCTTAAGTCCGTGGGATCAACCTTAGTCCGGCCAGGTCAGTCGGTGCCAGACAAAGGTAGAAGGTCAAAGGTCGTAGGATAGACCATAAGCAGATATAGCCTAAACGAAGGCAGAACCATAGTCCTGAGGATCAAAGGAAGAAGGTAGAGATGACTTTTGGAAAGTGGAAAATGACTTCAGGAATGTAGAACTGACTTGATTCTTTCTGCTAGAAAAGAAGGACATATTTATAGGCTAAAATAGCCTAGAAATAACGTCTAGAATAACATACAAATACTAGACAGCAACATAATAAAGGTGGCAAAGAAGGGAACCGAAGAAAAGCCAAAAGAATGATGTCAAGGATCGACGGTTTCAGCCACCCCGAAAGCTTCCCCGCAGTATCTGGTTATGCATACCCAAAGGTGGACTATTTTATCCCTAAGGGAAAGTGGTCCGCCTATCCTTGAGGGGACTGAAGGTCGAAGTCTGTTCACCGAGGTTCGAAGACTATGGTCGAAGTCCGCGGGCAAGATATGCCCGAAGGCACCTCCGAAGGAACGGACCATTCATGTCTAAAGGCGGACCATTTACCTCTGAAGGAAAATGGTCCCGCCTATCGTTGGGGGAGGGCCGCGGACCAGAATCAGAAGTGGTCAAAACATCATTTTGATAGACTAAAAATCTGGTCACGTGATCAATGCAATCTGGTCTTATATGTTGAATATAAGGATAGATCTTTCTATGTAGCATTGGTCTATATTCCAATAGGATTTCCTATATACGTAGGTCGGAATACCTTAGTGCCCCTAATATTTCCTTTTTCTTTCTTTTCGGGAAGATCCCGAATAGCCACGAATATTCCTTATAATTGCCGTTTCCGTATTATACGTGAGTATTATTTAGCGAAAATCAGATTTAATTAAGCGCTAACGGTTCCTTCTAGACTAGGGGTATTCGCGGATTAAGTAATATACGTCCGCTTATAATCCTATATAGTTATAGTTCCCTTGACCTAGTTAATAATAGGGTTAATATTTTATAAGAAGTCTCTTCTAAGAATAAAGTTAAAATCCGGGAAGTCCAAAATCTATATTTCTAGGATTCCTCGCTAGGATCTAATTGTAACCGGAACCTTTAGTTTCGCCTATATACGGAGCTCTTCCCTATTCGGGAGCTTAACCATAATAGGGTTCACAGAGGTTAGTAACGATAGGCTTTCTTTTAAGCGATTCGCAATATTTAGAGATATAAATATATATAACGTATCACTATTAAGTAGAGCGGTTACGGTCGGAGATAAAGGAGTCTTTCCGAGCGAAATTAGGTAGTAAAGGAGGGAATCGCCTAGGATATTTAAGGATATATCCAGATATTTTTCGCTACGATCTTTCTTAATTAGATCTAAACAGTTAAGTTCAGAGAGATCGGGCGTATAGGAATCCTCACAGATACGAGCGGCTAGGGCTTCGTACGAAGACGCCCGTATTAGTTTTTTAACTAGCTTTTTCTATCCTTATTCCTATCCTTATTCTTCTTCTTTTTTAGGGCCGGGTAATTATATTTATAGTGTCCCTTTTTATTATAATTATAGTAGATAATAGCAGAAAGGTCTCGTGCTTAGGTTAGTATTATACTAAGATCTATCTCGTCTGGGTCCGTACGCTTAATCTATCCGGCCACTATTATATCTCGTTCGAATTTAATAAATCTTTAAATAATATCTTATAGGGCGGTAAGGCGATCTTATTCTCAATCCTTAGCCTAACGCTTCTTTAGATTTATATTCGCACCCTTTTATAAGAATTAAATTAGGATTAGCTTAGAAATATCTATATTATAATTATATATAGCTTATTATAGGTTAATTATGTATTTATAGAATAAAATTTACCCTTACCTTAAGTTCACGAACTTATCCTATCACTTTTTAGGTCTAAGATATTCCAAAAACTCGCGATTAATTTAATCCTTATAGGCTTACTAAGTAGTAATTTTGTCGCTATATATTCCTATAACCTATTCCGTATACGCACGCTAAGTTTCGGTAGCACGGTCTAGTAAACATCCGCTAGCGTAGATAACCTTAGAGCTTTTATCTAGCTCCGTACCCGCAAAAGTGGTAACTTCGCGGAAGTAACGCTCGTAGTTACGTAGGTACTTTCGTATAGTATCGGACTTAACCGCACCCCGATAGACCTTAATAGGGCGGATATTTTTTAAGACTGCCTTCCGGACGGCCTTCTGAGCGCTATTAAGTTAGGATAATATCGAACGGCTAGCTTCAGAAGTATCCGGGGTATTAGCCAGTCTAGTTTATACCTATTTAAGGATATCTACTAGTTATTAGAGCGGATCTTCCTAAATACGTATACGTTTATATTCCGTGCGTTAAAGTTCGGCCTTACGGAGGCGAGTGTTCTTAGCTAGAATATTCGCGGCCTATTTAATAAGTATTGCCTAAATAGGTAAGCTTTCTTCCGAGGCGGTTATCTAAGCTTAGTAGAATATCTGCGCGCTATCCGCTAATAGCGAACGGAGTATATACTCGGTATTCGGAGTTATTAGACGTGCGAACTACGAG
Source organism: Penicillium maclennaniae (assembly GCF_028827695.1). Lineage (NCBI taxonomy): Eukaryota > Fungi > Ascomycota > Eurotiomycetes > Eurotiales > Aspergillaceae > Penicillium > Penicillium maclennaniae. The sequence continues at coordinate 2,931,262 of NW_026623220.1, forward strand.
TCTTAAGGGGTATAATCGGATATAATTAGTCGGAATCGGTTATAAATAGTTAATATTGGAATATAGACCAATGCTACAAAGAAAGATCTATCCTTATATTCAACATATAAGATCAGCATTGTATTAATCACGTGACCAGATTTTTTCTTCTATCAAAATGATATTTTGAACACTTCTGATTCTGGTCCGCGGCCCTCTCCCGATTGATAGGCAGGACCATTTTCCTTCAGAGGTAAATGGTCCGCCTTCAGGCATGAATGGTCCGTTCCTTCGGAGGTGCCTTCGGGCATATCTTGCCTGCGGACTTCGACCATGGTCTTCGAACCTCGGTGAACAGACTTCGACCCTCAGTCCCCTCAAGGATAGGCGGACCACTTTCCCTTAGGGATAAAATGGTCCACCTTTGGGCATGCATAACCTAATACTGCGGGGAAGCTTTCGGGGTGGCTGAAACCGTCGATTCTTGACATCATTCTTTTGGCTTTTCTTCGGTTCCCTTCTTTGCCACCTTTATTATGTTGCTGTCTAGTATTTGTATGTTATTCTAGACGTCATTTCAGGCTACTTTAGCCTATAAATATGTCCTTCTTTTCTAGCAGAAAGAATAAAGTCATTTTCCACTTTCCAAAGTCAGTTCTACTTTCTTCCTTTGATCCTTAGGACTGTGGTTCTGCCTTCGTTTAGGCTATATCTGCTTATAGTCTCATCCTACGACCTTTAACCTTCTTCCTTTGTCTGGCACCGACTGACCTAGCCGGACTAAGGTTGATCCCACGGACTTAAGGGGCCACGATCTGCTTCGTGGTAGCTTTCCCCTTATGCTCCAACAGTTATGAGCCCGGATCTCGCTTCCCTTTGATATCTATTGCGGTCTTCTATTGAAGACCAGTTCTTCTGCTGCGGTCTTATACCCGATAGTTATAAGACTTGTGATCCAAAGCTATCGACGACTTCTCGACTTCTAGCCTACTTCACGGCTTATCGACGAGCACTTTGCTCTCACTTTGACTTCACTTTGTCTTCACTTTGTCCTTACCTTCTTGCCTATTATGACCGATATAAGCAAGATAGGTGTAACCTTGTCTGAGTCATCAGACTGGTATCTCTGGATTGGTCAAATTAAGTCTTATGCTATTGCAAAAGGCGTATGGGACTATATTGACCCCGACAATCCAATAAAGAGGGATATTCCTTCTTATCCTATTCGTCCTAGGGCTACTGATATTAACCCTAAAGCCCTTACCGATGAAGACCTGACCACAAACGAGCGTGAAAGGTGGAGAGACAGACGAAGAGATTATGAACTTGACCTTCGCGAATATGACCGTATTTCGGGTGCTATCTCTCAGATCTACCTTATCATTCAATCATCGATTTCCTATTCAAGCAAGCTTATTATTCAGCACCTACCGTCAGTTTATGAAGCCTTGCAAACCCTCCAAAAGCGTTATGCACCGACCACTGAAGCCCGAAAGCGGTCGGTCATCAAGAAATACCATCAAATGCACCGAATTCCACACTCTTTGACCATAGATGCATGGATTTCACAATGCGAGAACACTTATGTGGAGGCTGTCCAATTGGGTATTGGTGAAGTCCAATCAAAGACTAGACCACTTTTGGACTTCCTTGATGGTCTAGCCTCTATGTCTCCCTCCTTCGCCGAATACTGGCATAATGAGATCAATCGGCTTGAATCTATAGGCCAAATAGACTCTATTGACTTCTTTACCTTGACAAAGAAGTATAGGGATTCTATTAGGCTTATTCCGCCTAAACGAGCCTCTTATGTCAATGCCACTTTTCGAGGACAATCAGAAAAGGGCCAGGGCAAGAAGACTAAAAAGCCCTGTCCATGTCAAGGGGGCGCCTATGATGGTTACCACACATTCAGTGATTGTCCTTATATCAACCCTTCAATAAGGACAGAAGGTTGGAAACCAGACCAAACAGTCCTTGACCGCTTTAAACAAGCATGCACCCATTCAGGCTTTAAACAAGCCTACGACAATGCTATCAAGAAGCATAAGCAGGGCCAGTCCGACACCCATATGGGTATGGTCACTTGCCTAGCTTCTAAGTATGAACGGTCTAATTTGTGGGCATATGACTCGGCCGCAGACACCCATGTTTGCAATGATCGTTCTCAATTCGTCACCTTTGCGCTCTATGAAGGAGACCTTCTAATCGGTGACACAAAGGCTTCCATAAAAGGAAAAGGCTTAGTCTATCTTCGCTTCGAAAACACCACTTTCGACCTCTATGAAACCCTATATGTCCCTCGCTTCCATTTGAATATCCTTTCAGCAAAAAGGGCCAAGAAAGGGGGTGTTTACCACAATCAAAGGCTTGATAGGCTTGAGACAAAAAATGGGACGCCTATCTGCAAGACTTCGGATAAAACAGGTATTACCCTCATTTTAAGGGCAAAAAATGAGTTGATGCAAAAGGGGCGCGGCTCCCCCGGCTCCCCCTCGCTCCATCTACAAACGGCTTTGAATACGACTACAAAGCCTATTCAACCCATTGAGGGGGAATCCGACCCGAAAAACGACACTTGCGAGCCTAATCCGAAGCCTAAGGACGAGCCTATGACATTTGCATCATCCTATGATCCGGCTATCCTCAAAGGCTCAGACAGCCTATGGCACCAGCGTCTAGGTCATCCTAGCATCGACGCAATCAAGCATTTAGAAGCCTCTACCACAGGGGTGGAGGTAGACCATTTTTCGGCCGAAAACCCACCTTGCGAGACATGCCTAGTCTCTAAGGCTCAAAGACAGGTGTCTAGACGTCCTATGCATATTGGAGACCACCCGTTCGAAACAATGCATTGGGACCTTATTCATTTGGGTCCTGGAATCAACAATATCCACTATGCAAGCCATGTGTATTGTCCAGTGACGAAATACCACCTATTAGTCACTATTGCAAGAAAACACCTGATCCAATCATCATTGCAGCAAATGATTGATTTTGTCCTTACCCAATTCGGCATCCGCATCAAACGCATCCACCTAGACGGGGACCGCAATATCCACCAGGATAGGTTTCGGACTCAAGGAATTGAGGTCAAAACCTCACCGCCCTATCAACCAGAGCAAAACCCTTTTGCAGAAAGGTCTGGTGCAGTCATTATCTCTAGGGCTAGGGCTATGATCATTCAGGCATCCTTACCTGAATATTTATGGCCTGAAGCAGTCCAAGCCGCGGTCTATGTGCTTAATCGAACCCCAAATAAAAAACTAGGGTGGAAGACACCCTACCAGGCCTTATTTGAAAGCCTAGACCCTAAACCAGGCTATATGAAGTCAAAGCCTGATTTGTCGAATCTACGGGTCTATGGCTGCAAAGCCTTTGTGAGGATCAATAATATCCCTCGTCTCGCAAAGATGAAGCCTAGAGCAATGATAGGCTACCTTGTCGGCTTCAAAGCATCCAATATATGGAGAATATGGGTGCCTAAGGCCCATAAGGTTCTTAATGCAAGAGACTGTGTGTTTGATGAGAATAGTTTCTATCAACCAAATTCGGCATACGATGTGATAGACGACCAATCCAAAGAAGCTATCCAGCCTTTATCAACACACGAATTCAACCTAGTCATTTCCGAGACTAGCATTGAAGAGCCTCTCGATGATCCTTTGACGATACGGCCTTTACCGGACGAACCAGAACTATCGTCCGATGACGACATTGAAGAACTATTGTCCAATGACGATATTGAAAAACCTAAAAATAGGGAGCATGACTACGAAGACCAAATCCTCGGCGACCTACCGCCTTCCCCAGACGAATCAGAAGAAGAGAAGAAGAAGAAGTGAGGCAAAACCAATGCGAAAGTGAGGATAACCTTACTCTAAACGGGACCGAAAACGCACCTTATTCGGGCAATTTTAGAGTAAATGACCCTTCACTTTATCCTCACCCAGAAGTCGGAAACGCCTCACTTCCCTCTGAACCTTCTTTATTGTCCCAAATCACTATTCCGGCCGAAGACCTTACCCCGGATGCACGTGTTCCCGACCAATCACCTGATTTTATGGTCTTAATTGATAACTCTTCCTATGACGAGGAAATGTTGAATCAATACGACCACCACAAACGGGACAGATCTTCCTCGCCTGACTCATCAAATAAACGGCACGCCTTCGCTTCCTTTTATAATGCCTTTTCTGCGGCTATAAAAGATCAGCCTAAAAAGGTGCATCAGGACGATCTTCCCCTTCCACCAGAATCATGGGAAGAAATGCTTAATCATCCTTATAAAGCCGAATTTATGCAAGCCGCAGACATCGAATATCAGAAACTTGAGAATATGAATGCATGGACACCCATGAAGCGAAAGACCATTGAAGAAGACCATAAGACATGCAAATGGTCTACAAAGCCCCACCGATGCCCTAGGCACCAAGTTCTACCACTTAGATGGGTCTTTACCTATAAAGTGGATGAAAATGGCTATTTAGCCAAATTCAAAGCTAGAATTTGTGTCCGCGGAGATCTCCAAGTTGACCGCAATGATGAAACTAGGGCTACTACCCTTGCTGCACGGACCCTTCGGACTCTTCTTGCTATTATTGCTGCATTTGACCTTGAAACCATACAATTGGATACAGTAAATGCCTTCCTAAATAGCAAGCTAGACGACCCCGTTTATGTTGCCTTCCCCCAAGGATATAGCCGCAAACACTACATTCTACGGCTTAACAAAGCCCTATATAGTCTAAGGGTAGCGCCTATTTTATGGCAGCAAGAAATCCTTCAGAAACTGGCCCAGTTTGGATTCGTGCCTATTCCTGAAGACCCGTGCCTATTTGTCTATAAAAACGTCGTTTTGATGATATTTGTGGACGATATCTTGGTCATCTTCCACCAAACGCACAAACATAAAGCCTATGAGCTTAAGGACAAGCTCATGCAAGCCTATGAAATAAAAGACCTAGGCGAGGCAACGAGGTTTATAGGCATTCGAATCACCCGCGATAGGGACACGAAAAGGCTATAGATCTCCCAGGATGCCTATATTGAGAAAATTGCGCATCGATTCCATATAACGCCTTTGAAACCGGTTAAAACACCATTTCCACCCTCGCCGCTCCCCGCTCCACCTTCGGACTACCAGACTCCCCTAGCTATGATCCATCTCTATCAGCAGAAGATAGGATCATTGCTTTATGCCACAATTATGACACGGCCTGATGCCGCAAAAGCCACACAAATACTTTCGGAACATCTCACGAACCCTACTGAAAAGCATATGGACGCTGCAGATAAAGCCATAGCCTATCTATACCACACTAGATATAAGGCTATAGGGTATTCCCCTGTGCAGTCTGATAGTCCTACCTTTGTGTGTGCAAGCGATGCATCCTATGCAGACAATATCGGACGAAAGTCATCTGAAGGCTATATAGCCTACCTATTCAATGGTCCGATAGACTGGATTGCACGGAAGCAGAAGACGGTGACGACATCAACGACAGAAGCCGAATTGCTTACTATTTCATCAGCTAGTAAGCATATGATGTGGTGGAAACGTCTCTTTAGGTCTATTGAACTAGACCTAGATCAGGAAAGGCTTAGTGTCCTTTGTGACAACAAACAGACCGTGGACCTCCTTACTAAGGTCAATTCTTTGTTCCGCACAAAGCTTAGGCATATTGATATCCACCACCATTAGTTACGACAAGAAATAGTGGCCGGAAACATCGATATTGCCTGGATTGAGACCAATTCTATGCCTGCGGACGGTCTAACCAAGCCTTTGCCTTATCAGAAGCACCAGCGGTTTATCGATCATCTAAACATGACCGATATCCAAGACAGAATTGTCGAAATCTAGATCTTCGAGACTATGTACGCATAGGTCTAATTCTATGCCTTATTCAGCTTATAAGCTCTGATAAGCTGAAGGGGGTGTATTGGAATATAGACCAATGCTACAAAGAAAGATCTATCCTTATATTCAACATATAAGATCAGCATTGTATTAATCACGTGACCAGATTTTTTCTTCTATCAAAATGATATTTTGACCACTTCTGATTCTGGTCCGCGGCCCTCTCCCGAATGATAGGCAGGACCATTTTCCTTCAGAGGTAAATGGTCCGCCTTCAGGCATGAATGGTCCGTTCCTTCGGAGGTGCCTTCGGGCATATCTTGCCTGCGGACTTCGACCATGGTCTTCGAACCTCGGTGAACAGACTTCGACCCTCAGTCCCCTCAAGGATAGGCGGACCACTTTCCCTTAGGGATAAAATAGTCCACCTTTGGGCATGCATAACCTGATACTGCGGGGAAGCTTTCGGGGTGGCTGAAACCGTCGATTCTTGACATCATTCTTTTGGCTTTTCTTCGGTTCCCTTCTTTGCCACCTTTATTATGTTGCTGTCTAGTATTTGTATGTTATTCTAGACGTCATTTCTAGGCTACTTTAGCCTATAAATATGTCCTTCTTTTCTAGCAGAAAGAATCAAGTCATTTTCCACTTTCCAAAGTCAGTTCTACTTTCTTCCTTTGATCCTCAGGACTGTGGTTCTGCCTTCGTTTAGGCTATATCTGCTTATAGTCTATCCTACGACCTTTGACCTTCTTCCTTTGTCTGGCACCAACTGACCTGGCCGGACTAAGGTTGATCCCACGGACTTAAGGGGCCACGATCTGCTTCGTGGTAGCTTTCCCCTTATGCTCCAACAGCTTCTCTTCGGTTCCCTTCTTTGCCACCTTCATTATGTTGCTGCCTAGTGTTTGTACGTCATTTGTATGCTATTCTAGACGTTATTTCTAGGCTATCCTAGCCTATAAATACGTCCTTCTTGTCTAGCAGATAGAATCAAGTCATTTTCCACTTTCCAAAGTCATCTCTACCTTCTTCCTTTGATCCTCAGGACTGTGGTTCTGCCTTCGTTTAGGCTATATCTGCTTATAGTCTATCCTACGACCTTTGACCTTCTACCTTTGTCTGGCACCGACTGACCTCGTCAGACTAAGGTTGATCCCACGGACTTAAGGGGCCACGATCTGCTTCGTGGTAGCTTTACCCTTATATCTCAACAACTATCGGTCCGAGTATAAATCCGGAAGAGAAGTTCCCCACACGGTCTATATTATGCTAGTGTTCCTGGGAACGCTTCCTCCAGTCGATCCACTACGAGATAGAACGGGGTTTTAATTGGCTACAGTAAAGGGTCGAGAAGCTACGCTCATAATATATATAGTCTTATTACTATGCTTATATTAGTTATTGAGCCGAAAACTTTGCCGATCTTCTTATATTTCGCTTTATAGTGCGACGGGCCTAAAGAGACAATGACGCCTGGAATATAAAAAGCCTAAGGATCACTTTTACGCGGCCTTTTTCCTACATCCTGGTAACTCCAATCTCACTATCTCCCACTTTAACTCTCCTCTATCTAAAGATCCTTGCGTTCACCATGGTAACGCTAAGTAGACTTGTGGAGCACCGCTGTAGCTACTCCGTAGAACTTTCGACGTTCGATATCTATGCAAACCAGTAAAACAACTAGGGCGGGAGAGAGCCGGCGGATTTGGTAAGCTGTCACTTTCTCAACTCATGACCCTGCTTAAATATATACCACGTCACGTACGACTTGGATGAAGGTCTGGATGGACATGGATACCTTCGCGATTTTCATCGTGCTCAAGGCAATACCCCACTTGCTAACTGGATAGCTAGGTAATGGATGGCTTATATGATTTGGCTTAGCGTGTTCTAGTTCGGGGTTTGGTTAGCTCCGGGTGGCCCAGCTGCTGCCCCTCAAGCACAGAAGGACGCTAAATGGCCTAGGAAATGTGACAGCGGCTAAGCACCACATGCGATCCAAGAAGCGACCCTCAGCCGTACACCATAGCCACGAGGAGTACGCCTTAATCTTTATACCAACTGCAACTCTGGTCTACTATCATTCGTACTTTGTGAACTACTCTGCTTTTCTGAATACAGCTCGCAATGCCTGGCGACCAAATCCGGCTCCTTACTCTCGATAGCGGCGGCGTCCGTGGCCTGTCCTCGCTCATTATCCTCCAGCAGCTCATGGCCACCGTCGACCCCGAGTCGCCGCCCAAGCCTTGCGACTACTTCGATATGATCGGCGGCACCAGTACAGGCGGCCTGATTGCGATCATGCTAGGCCGGCTGCAGATGACCGTCAACGAGTGCATCGATGCATACACTTCCCTGTCTAATAAGGTCTTCGAGAAGAAGAGGCATCGGTCACGATAAAAGGGCAAATCCAGGGCAGATTTGACACGGCTGAGCTCGAGCGGGCGGTTAAGCAGATCTTAAGCGATTGCGGCTTGGACCCGGACACATTATTTAAGGATTCTCCTAATGCTCCCTACAAAGTGTTCGTGCTCATCAACCGTTCGGTCGATACATACTAATCTGTCAGTTTCGTCTGTGCGACAAGCAAACAAACCAGCGACATCGTTTGCCTAACAAGCTACCGATCGCCCCGCGGTGGCACCCATCTACTCGATTCCACCAAAATATAGCAAGCCTACCGCGCCACATCTGCCGCTACATCCTTCTTTGACCCTATTGCAATAGGTCCCTTCGAGGAAGAATTTGTCGACGGTGCACTAGGAGCGAATAACCCCGTCTACGCGCTATAGAACCAGGCCTAGGATGTATAGGGAGACCAGCTATGGGGCAGGCTCTAGTGTCTGGTGTCGATCAGGACGGGAATTCCTATACTAACGCCGGTGCGAGACGACATTTTAGGGATTTAGACTACACTATAAGAACTCGTAACCGAGACAGAAAAGACAGAGAGCTGTTCCGGCGCGATAAGTCGAGCCTCGACGAGGAAGGTCGCTATTATCACTTCAACGTTGACCACGGACTGAAACACATCGGGCTAGAAGAGTCGAAGAAGAAAAAGGAAATCGCAGCCGCGACGGGCCGGTATGTACGTCACAGGCCATATTCAAACAGATGAAGGCATACGCGAACAATCTGGCGGGACGAGAATGTTAGTAGGACTCCTTTTAAATTTTTAATCTCTTTTTTAAATAAATAACCTAGCCTCTCCTAGTTACTGATATTGTGTGATTAGATGACGGTCCCTATAAAACAGCGTTCACTCTGCAGGGCGTGCCTGCCTCAGATAACTTTGTTAGTAGACTGTCCGATACGGCCGATCTAGAACGGTGCCTTCTCCCGCGATATCTCTCCCAACAAACACGGCGACAGATATTTGTCCTCCACGGACTCGGTGGTACTAGGAAGACATAGCTAGCTATCGATCTTGCTCGACGCTATTAGGTCTTATTCAGTTCAATCTTCTGGCTGGACGGCAGGTCGGAGGACCGGCTGAGACAGAGCCTCGCTGGCTGCGCACATAGGATTCCCAAAGGCCAGATTCCGGATCGGTGCCGTAATTTTGTTGTTGATAACACAGACAGCCTTAATATCGCGGTAATAGATATCTTGGACTGGCTTGGGCGGCCAGATAATGTCCACTGGCTTCTTATCTTCGATAACGTAGATTAAGACTACGAACACGATAGCGCGATAAGAGCGTACGATGTTCGGCAATATCTGCCTAGCGACCACGGGTCAGTGCTGATCACAACGCGATTGTCGCGGCTGGCGCAGCTAGGTAGTTCGAATCAGTTAACCAAAGTAGATGAAGAACTAAGCAGTACTATTTTTAGACAGTGGTACGGGCGGAACCATCACCTGACCCAACGGGTTGCAACGCGATTAAATTTATTAATCCAATTACCAAAGCCTCGCAGACGAAAGTTGTTTAGGTCGATCTTTAGGAAATAACCACTTCTATTTATAGAGAACACTCTTCGGAATATAGAGGGAATAGTCGTGTGAGAAGACAGTTCAACGAACCAGGGATATATATTGAGCCCAAGGCTTGGCGGCTGATTTGAGAATATCTGTTTTTTAACACCATTAGTATACATATGAAAAATATGGAGACGATGGAAAGGATTAGTCGAGTGTTTGGGAGGTTTGCAAGAAGAGGTTTGTTGTTATGCCGAATTGGGGTGGTAAACGCCTTATCGTGAGATAGATCACGAACATCCCCACTAGCTAGCTTTTCTCTTCTTTTCTTCTCTCTTCGGCTTCGTTACCGTCGTTGAATACATAGGATTCCTCACGATCTCCTTCTGGCGTGCAATATGTATCCAAATTTGGCTGCGTGCAGAAGGAGGAAACGGGGACGGCGATATTGCCAGAATTCCCACTTTGTTTGGGCTGATTGCATGAATCATTCTACAAGATTGGAGACTTACAGTATTATAACAATGACTCATTTATTACTAGCAGCCAGTACGATACAACTAAGCAGGGGGTATTGAGAGAGTAACTTAATTTAGACTAGCGTCTTTCAAGATAGGGTTCGGGAAACAATCCGTGAGTGCATATGGGGGAAATTTGTTTTCGAATATGACAGTACAAGAACGAAGCCTTGCTTCGTAGAGGTGCTTTCCTTAGAGCATACAATTTATGGAGATCAAACCCAAAGTGGTATTTTCACCCTGACCTTATCAACGATTGTGCAGGAAATGGAGGGTGTTGCGGCCGTGACTGTGGATGCTGCGAAAAGCGCGGAAAAGCTGCAGATAGACGTCGAGCCGCAGGCCACTGTACTACGGAATGCGGGTATTGTGCCAGAAGTCGAGGGTTTGATATTCGTAACCAAAAGGATATCTTGAAAACTGTGGAGATTATAGGGTCTGCCCTGGATGATCAGTCTAATGATACTTACTATCGTCGACTACTACAGGCTTACTTCTTTGGTGTCGGTTCTGGCGTCGATGCCGCGCCACGGTGGACATGAGAATGAAGTTGAGGATGTTGTATGATTGTTAGAACTTGCTCTTCGTCTTGAATTTTAATGGACTACACTAGAATGTCTTGTTGAACCTTAAAGCCATTCCTCCTTCTATTACGTGTAAGTGATACGCCTGATGGAATGAAGCGCAAGGACTCGTTGACGGTTGCCGTGAGGAGGGGAAGTGTCTCGAGATCAGCCAGTGACGGCTAGGAGTACCCGGGATGCACACGCAGTAGTATATGCTTGGCAAATAGGCAAGTGTGCAAGGCCATCGAAGTCCTAGAACTTGTTGTCAAAGTTGGATATGTATTTCTCGGGATCCACCCATGCCGGTTGGCTTCCCAGCATACACTTGCAGTTGCCTACAGGGCCAATAGCCAAGTTCCCGAATCCATCGCGATACTAGGAAACGTAGTATAGAGACTACGCTTGCCCAGAATCATCCATTTCGTCTCTAGTTCCTACATACACTTGCATTCGTCTCACGGATGAGAGGACGGACGAAACAAACGCTGGCATATAAACCCTCTCAATGAGGAAGCCGACAATTAACATTCTATTGAAAAATAAAAGGGAAATACTACAGTAATTATGGTGACTTGATCGGTCTGGCAAAAAAACCCCGCGAAAATATATACTTCCTATAAAGGAAAGCCACATTATCCAGCCCAAGTTCACCCACGGCAAGGACCTAAGAAGTGATTTCTCCGAGATATCACCCCTATCTTTCTAGTTCTACCCCCATGAGCGAATTTGCTGCTGCCTACACCTCATTGCAAACCGCTACCGTCAATAATGTTTTCTAAGCTTATCCACACCCCCAGCGCACCTGCTGTGTATCTCTTGAAATCCACGTCGTTGAGTTGAAGCTGCTTCCTGAGCTGCATCATCTTTTCCCAGGTTCGTGCCTGCATACCCCTCTGTTCGCCAATGAATTCCATTAGGGGTCCCGGCTCAAGGCTCTGACCCACCGGACAGGCTGCCTGCGCCTTGAGGGTGGTCATGACGCAGCCGTTGAAAGGAGCCATGAAGGCGATAGTCGTGCCCCAACCATCGAAGTTGCGCTCGCAGGCAACGCGCAGGCCGGCTTCAAACGTCCACTTGTCGAACTCTGTGAAAGGAGCCGTGTCCACTCTGCGCAGTGCAATCTCGGTGTCGGCCGAGGCTGGCTTCGCGGGCTGGGGCGGGAACAATAGATTGTCTGGAGGAGGCGCCATCCAGTACGGCGAGTGTATGTAGTCGGGTTCAAAGGTGACGGGATCGGTACTAAACTTGCGCTTGATCGGGCGGCCTTGTAACCAGGCCGTGAGCTGGTGTCGCGGCATGTCGTACTGCACATTGAGACGTCTGAATAGCTGCGTCGCCAGCAGCTCGTGTCGATCTTCGCCAACCAGGAAGCGGATCCCAATCGATAGCGTTGGAATCCCCATGAGCGTGAAGAGGTCCAGGCCGCCGCTGCGGAACCCCACGACCATGTGGTACCACCCCTGCTCGTACGCCCATTTCAGGAATAAGCCTCGATATTTCTCTTGGTGACGCCATGAACGGCCCCGAGACGTGTCCAGTACTGTCCGATATTTGGCGTGGAGACAACTTGGCCCGATACAACGGGGAATAGCGTCATTGTCCCCTTCGAGCTTTTTTGGGCGGCAATTATACTAACAATTTGCGCCAGCGCTTCACCTGTGTCGTACTCAGGGTACGGGCCGTCCTTTCCCTTGCCCGAGTCGCGATACAGCACTAGGATGGTCCTCTGTTCCGAGTTGGGCTTCGGCCATTGTCCAAAGAGGTGCGTGTTGGCATTTTCAAACATCTGATGCAGCACGTCCTCATTGCCCTGGACAATGGTCATACCCGCCTTGACTTCGTTCCATATCGCTTTAGACTCGTCCGTGCTCACAATATCGGCGATCCGCAATGTGGCATACCCCTCAGTGATGAAGGAGATATTTTGGAAGGCGAGTGATCCGTCGTTGTTCAAGTCCAGTATCGTCTCCTTATATCCGGCACCTTCTTGTGGGACTCCAAGAATACACCCTGCCATCCCTCGGTGGGCGAGCTGAGGCTTGAAGAGTTTCACGGCCATACGAGACGAAGAAATAAGGCATTCTCAATTTCTGGGCAATGGCCTTGAGATATTCCATCAAATCGTTCGGTACGTTTGGGCAGTCGTGAACATATAAGTAGCGGGCCACCTTCTTGTCAACCCTGATCTGTGCAATCATGGCCGCCCGAACTTGATACATGTCGCCGCGGTGAGTTGCCGACACCATGAAAATTGAGTTCTTGGTGGCAGGCAGTGCTGCCGCAGTCCACATCCTGGTGGACGTCTTCAGGACTAGGTCCTAGGAAGTGCTAAAAACGTGCTTTGCTACCTGCGGTTCGAGAACAGGTGGAGATCTCCGAGCAAGAACGGCTACCGGTGATCCGGCCTTGATATAGTCTGGCAGATGAGGGAGGGAGAGAAAGTTAACTCTGCGAAGAGCACTAGATGTGCTTGGAATTTGCATAAAGTACCCGGGTGGTGGTTCCGAGACAAGTACACAATGACGGCTGAGTGATGCGTTTCTGTACTAGTCGGATATCTTCTCTGCGCTAGCAGAACACATTGTGCCCCGACGACTATTCATACATTACGGAGTAAGCGCGTGCGAACCCGCCAAATGGACCCCCCCCCCCAACATGCTCGACTCTTATGTCGCTAGCTTTCTGAGCCAAGCTCCTTCGCATGTGTCCCTGCCTCTAGAGGTGGTACGGCGAAAGCCGAAGTGGCTGGTTGTTGTTTACATATTCGCTAGGGCAGGGTGCAGAGACGGGACGCCCCGTATTGCTCCCACTTCGGCGCATAGCAGTCTTAGGCGAGGGCAAATATCACCAGAGACTGCACTCGCTCAATGGTCTCTTTTCACGATATGGCTCAAGAAATCGGGTGCAACGAGAACGATGATACTCAGTGCCTACATCAAGCCGTGTCGAGGCCCAGAGGTAATGCATCTGCTGACGTAGATGATACGCTACGTTGCGAAGGGGACAAAGGAGTGGTTCTCTGTTTCTCCGCGCCGGCCCGCGACCACGAGAAAGAGAAACCTGGCGACCTGAAAGAAACCACCAAGTCCTCGTTTGGGAAGACGTTACTGAAAAAACCTAGAGTATTGTTACGACTAACCGTTCTCCTGCAAGTGAAGTTGGGGGCGACCCCAGAGCCTCTGCCGATCTGGTAATACATATTTCTTCATTCGGAACAATCGATGAAGTTGAAAATCATATATTTACTGTGCCATTATTAGGTTTACCCATCAACACCAATACTTTGTCATGCTTATTGCTCGTCCGCTCGATGTATGTCGACTATAACAAATAGGTAGCCCAAGGTGATAAAATTCGGCAGTGGGAAGATAATCAGGCATAGAGATATCCACAGATATATGCATCAATAATCAATCTTATGCGCTGTACTTCTTCACAAACTCAATCAACGCCTGGTCCACTTCCTTGGGGTGAGAAGCACTCAAGAAATGAGCACCACCTGGAACAGTCACAAGGCGCGCGTCAGGAGAGTTCACGAATAGCTTGATCTCGCGCTCGGCGTTGGCGACAGAGTAGACAACATCCTTGGTTCCCTGCAGGAATGGTAATTTAGTGTGGATACAAAAGCGAGACTTGGGCGAATGGGACAAATAGATGCAACAACTTACATGCAGCCACATCACGGGGCATCGCACATCAAACAGCCTCGGGTGCAGACCATCCCGATCCCTTAAGTTGATAGATGCCATGCGAATGCGACGCCGGCCATCGTCGCCTTGGTAATTTTGGCGGATGGTCTTGCGCCAGTATTCGCGAACATCAGCAGGACAGTCATCTTTACCGAAGCCGATGTCGATCAAGAAATCGCAGAACTTCAGGTCGGGCTCAAACTGAGGTGTGGGCTCCTGAGTAGTCCACTTCTCAATATCGGCAGTCAACAGTTTAGGCGCGTCCCAGCAGTTAAGGTTGCGGGTTGTGGCGGTCTCAGCATCCAATGATGTGCCCAAGGGGATGATGCCAGCGATCTGAATACCCATGTGTCAGCATAATGGTTTCTTAGAATGATTCAAGATTGCAAGGGTTTTATTCACCTTCTCCGGCCGCATCAGCGCCATGCGCACTGTGATCCAGCCACCTTGACTTGTGCCGAGTACAAAAGCCTTGTCGATGTTCAGGGCATCAAGGACTTGCAGATTCATCTCGGCAGTATCCCAATACGTCCAGTTTTCGCGCTTAGTGCGTGTCTGGCCGTGACCAAGAAGCTCGATGGCAAGCAGATTCATTGTGTCGGTCAGCTCCTTGTTGGCGTACTGCTCGCGGTACAGCTCTGCCGAGGTGGTAAACGAATTGACGAGAACCAAGGTTGGCTTTTTCGGATCGTAAGGGTGAGGCATCTGGTAAGATGCCTCGATACCACCGAGGTGGGGGACATGCACGGTTTTGGTGTTAGACATGACGGAGGGAAGTGCACAGAGCAGATGTTATGACGAATGGCAGATTAAATTGGTAGACAGGAAAGGGTTGTTCTCGAATTTGCGCCAAACGAGGCTCAAATTTGAAATGCCATCGGGGTCAACTATGAGGCTATATAAGCTACCGTCCATGATTGATGAGCTCATGCTTAGGCCGATCATTTCGCAGCCCCGCATAAACAGCCGTGGTTCACAATAGATCATCGGCTTCTGTCCTCCGAATACCGGAGGATCCGAAAGTCTCGAGTCACTCACGACTAACAATTATGACGTGTAGTCTGTTTCAATCCCAATTATGTACTTCTTTGAGTCTCACGGTCTCCGATAGAGTCTCACGGTCTCCCGCGATAGACTAACAATTGTTATGGTTTTGTCGCGAACGGAGCAACGGTTTAGAACAATCGGATATCTGTAAGCAGAGTGATCAACCTACTCCCCATTGTGTTGTGTCCAAAACTTTGTTTATGATCCACGGCGGGGTTCCTCTATAGGTAACTAGCTCGTTCTACGGGGTAAATTGGTCATCGTATCCCCGCACTAACTAGTTAGTTAGACTAGTTAGTTAGGTAGTTGTTAATATCCCCGCTTCAGTTGCCTATATCCCCGCTTCAGTTGCCTATATCCCCGCTTCAGTTGCCTATATCCCCGCTCCAGTCGCTATATCCCCGCACCAGTTGTTGAGATTTACAGGAGAGAAGATGAATAACAATTCATAAAGGAAACTTTATGATTGTATGTCTAGCTTTTTTGTGTTCTCGGAGAGATATCTTGACCCCTGAGAACAATTTTCTGTAGGAAACGCACATGAAACAATTGTATTATACGCCTATCGCAAGAATGGTGTGACTCCAGGCCAGGATATTCTGATACAAGGTGGAGCATCACTGAAATATATTTCTTGTGGTGACATCGCTGAGCGCGCAGCTCGTTCGAAGGATAATAAAATACGGTTAAGCTGGTTGACCGATCATGGTGCTTCTTATCAAGAGGTCCGAGGTGGGATCAACACGCTCTGTCGCGAATCTTACGACAGAAGCGACTTCGAAAAATTCAGGTGGCTGTTCAAGAATGGAGCCTCTTTGAATATCTTGGCCGAGACGGTCTCCAAGGTTCCTAACCGAAGTGGTCCAAGAACAGTTCACGCTCTACTTTTTCATCGCGACCGTTTGATGAAGGTCCTCAGGGCGGGAGAGATCCCCGGCGCTTCCAACAATTTTCCTTTAGAGCGTCAGAGCCGAGTACAGCAGCATTGAATATGGCACATCAAGCTTTTCCACTTTGATCAGGCACATACGAGAGAAAAGGATATAGTACCATCTTGCGTATACTTTATTGAACGCCATAATCATCATGGCTAATAAGAGGGCTAGCCCTTGTGTTTCTGGGCCTACTAGGAAGACGGACTTATGGTTAGTGATACTATTCGAGGCCCTATGCCATCGGCTGCTGAAGGCCTGCCATTCGCCCGCAAACAACAGAGTCCTGGAAAAGGCAGTAGCTTGTCGGTGTTATCATCAGCTATAATTTTCCTCAAGCCGAAGAAAAACGCCTTGGGTTGCAGTGGCTGGCGAAGGGAATATATGCATGTTCAGAAGGAAAGTCGGAATGTCGAATCCACCTCGCGGACTGTCCATAGACTGATACCGACAATCAACTTCCATAGGATTCCGCTGGATTCCGTACCTATTGATTATAGTACAGTAAACTTACTAGAATTGTACAATACCGTACACGGTGCATATTACGGCGTTCCTAAGTTTAATGAGTCTATCATAAATGATTGATCTACGCTAAGGGCTTGGCGGTGGGACCAGAAAAGAGTGTTCGAGTGTGTTTTGGTCCAAGGCGATTTTGAGAAACCCTATAGTGGTCACAAGACTACGCATCCTCCTGATGCAATTGACTAAAGGGCCTTGGCATATATACCCTTAGACCTGGCACTCACCCGCCCCGCGGGTCCAAGATCAGGAACCTCCACCCGCACCTCCGAGGGTCAGGGTCTAACCTCACCGACCCTGACCCTAACCCTGACCCTCTAAGGGTCCCTTAAGGGTCACCCGCAGAGGGTCCGTTAGACCCTTAAATAAATAATTTCTCCGCGCCTTTCCTAATTCGGACGTATAAAATTAATGATTTAGCTTATAAAAATACTATTATTTATAGCTATTCTAGTATCTATTTCTATTATTCCTTAATTATATACTAATATCTACGAAATTTAAAGAAATTAGATTATAAATAGATAACTTATATATTATTACCTTAGTATTCTGAAATCTAACTTAAATTATATAGTAGGTAGCTAGTTTTTAAGGGGGTTATAGAAAGTTAAGAGTTTTCGTTACGGAAATATATATTAAAGGTAAAGTGAGAGTACTATATTTATATAATAGTAAATATATCTTTTTTTTTTAATATTAAAAATACCCTAAATCGAAATCTTTCTTTAGTTATAAAATAAATAGAGACTTATTTAAATAATTATGATTTAGATTCCTTATAGGTATTTTAGTTATTATATAAAATAAGTTTAAAGATCTAGATTATTAGATTTAGATATTTTTAATTACGAAACTTAAGACTATATAATTAAAGGGTTACCCTAAGGGTCTTAAGGGTTACCCTCTCCGCGACCTAATTAGATAAGAGAATTTGAGCTAAGTGAGGGCTTATAAGATAATATATTAACTTACATCTTTATATGACTAAGGTAAACAGATTCCCCTTATATAATAGCTTTTTTTTGTCTAAAACCTTTATAAGTCCTCTTATTTTATCTCTCTATAACCTATATATTTACTATATCCTAAATCTCTAATATATATTTATCCTTAGTAATTAAGGGGGTTAGAATAGATAAGTTATAATACCTTATCCTAAATAATATCCTATTTATAAGCTTATTCCTATTAAGCTAGCTTACCTTCGATATAATACTTAATACTCTATAGAGAGTACCTTTGGTACCTATTGGAATATAGACCAATGCTATATAGAAAGATCTATCCCTATATTCAACATATAAGACCAGATTGCATTGATCACGTGACCAGATTTTTTCTTCTATCAAAATGATGTTTTGACCACTTCTGATTCTGGTCCGCGGCCCTCCCCCCGAACGATAGGCGGGACCATTTTCCTTTAGGGGTAAATGGTCCGCCTTCAGGTATGAATGGTCCGTTCCTTCGGGGGGGCCTTCAGGCATGCCTTGCCCGCGGACTTCGACTATGGTCTTCGTACCCCGGTGAACAGACTTCGACCCTCAGTCCCCTTAAGGATAGGCGGACCACTTTCCCTTAGAGGTAAAATGGTCCACCTTTAGGCATGCACAGCCTGATCCTGCGGGGGTGCTTTCGGGGTGGCTTAGACCGTCGATCCTTGACATCATTCTTTTCGCTTCTCTTCGGTTCCCTTCTTTGCCACCTTCATTATGTTGCTGCCTAGTGTTTGTACGTCATTTATATGTTATTCTAGACGTCATTTCTAGGCTATCCTAGCCTATAAATACGTCCTTCTTGTCTAGCAGATAGAATCAAGTCAGTTCTACTTTCCTCAAGTCATTTTCCACTTTCCAAAGTCATCTCTACCTTCTTCCTTTGATCCTCAGGACTGTGGTTCTGCCTTCGTTTAGGCTATATCTGCTTATAGTCTCTCCTACGACCTTTGACCTTCTTCCTTTGTCTGGCACGGACTGACCTAGCCGGACTAAGGTTGATCCCACGGACTTAAGGGGCCACGATCTGCTTCGTGGTAGCTTTCCCCTTATATCCCAACAGCTCCTACTACCACAACCCCACTAGCCGCCAAAAGAGCCACTTTATAAATACTCCCTTAATCCTCTCTTACCTTAGGCAACAGCGATATAAGACTACCTTATTGAGAGATCCGACTAGCTTTGAGGGAATAGCATAAACCGTACACTCTCGAACGTGGTATGGTTTTCTATTTATTCGGCTTCCGGTCCCCTAGCAAATTATTCTATGTTCCTAGAAACTTTTAGATTCCCAGTAGCAAATAAGCTTAAGATACGGAAGTAAGTATAATCCTTTTGGCACCGTCTAGGTAGCCAAGAAAGTCGAACCTACGAAATAATCGATCTTAATTGTTATTTCGTATATAGTGTAAGTAGCCTCACCGTTAGACATTGACATAACCCATGGGTCGGACCCATGGGTCGAATCCAACCCGTCCATAGACGGGTCCTGGACACTATAGGTTAACCCATATATGGGTTGGGTTAGGCTATCTATAGGTCGAACCTATGGGTTAAACCTATGGGTTGCTAAGAAATCATTAATACTAAGTAGGGCACTTAATATAATTTATGCGGAATTTAAGGTATTAGAGTAGTAAGATTCTAGATTAAAGGTATTTATTAGGACTTTTAGGGGAACACTTCCAATTCTGTATTTAGGCTTCCTTAAAACTAAAACCTTAACTATATACGCAATTTAGGTGCATAGGCTCCTAGACTATATATTATAGTAGAATAGAGTATTATCTATAGTGTATTAAGAAAGAATAGCTTAATTCTCTATTTTAGGCGAATAAAAATTAAATAAAAATTCTTTAGGAAAAAACCTTATAATATTGTATTTAGGCCTCCTTAAAAATAAAACCCCTACTACGTACGCAATTTAGGTATATAGGCTCTTAGTCTTTATAATACGATAGAATAGAGTCTTCTCTATAGTATATCCAGAAAGAATAGCTTAATTTTCTATTTTAGAGGAAGAAAAAAATAAAAGAAAGTTCTTAAGGTAAAAGTGCTACTAGACCTTAAGAGTAAAATATATATCTTTCTAACCTTATTATATATTAATCTTAACGTATATATTGAAATGGGAACGGCTCGATGGCTGTCTGGCGATGCAGACCGGACAACACACACACACACACACTGCCTGTCTGGTGTAGAGGATGCTGGATGAGGCCGTACTGATGCCCTGTTGCGGCCGTGCGGGATAATCTTAATGCTGCATCATAGATAGAAGAAATTGGGTGAATCCTGAATGAATTAGGTAGATGACTTGTCTCCCTCTAAGTGTGTCTGGAGATGTACTATGCACTGCAGATATTAAATTATGCCTGAGGCCACACATAGGCTCATTATGTCACTAATTCTCCCACTACATACCACCCCTCCCCATAAAATTAACCGTCCCGTGGTTAAGCGCAGTCAATTTAGAATGCCTAAGCCACTTTAATCAAAAGTAAAGAAAGACAGGACCATAATACCTATTCCCTATCGCCGCGGACATTAT
Organism: Penicillium maclennaniae; assembly: GCF_028827695.1. NCBI lineage: Eukaryota > Fungi > Ascomycota > Eurotiomycetes > Eurotiales > Aspergillaceae > Penicillium > Penicillium maclennaniae. The sequence goes on from NW_026623220.1 coordinate 2,951,848, forward strand.
ATCTCTTTCTCGTTATTATTATCCTCCGGAGGTGCAACTTCTGGATCAGGGGGGACCAATATATAGCCCTAATACCTTGCGGTAGAAGAAGGAATCTTTCCCGAATGCTAGCTTCTCCGCCTTAATTATGTCTCTGAATAATTGGGCGTATATTTGCTGCGCCTTCCTCCTCCATAAGATAATATAGGCGGTCGCTACTGCTTTATCCGGTCCGAAGAGAATATCTAACTTAGCCGATATACCAGGGTCTGTCTAGCGGCTGCGACTAACTAAGTATTCAGAGATTAAACCTTCCCCGCGGAATCGTGGCGCCACAGGGAATATATACTGCAGACGGCTATATACACTGCTCGTAAGCCCTGATGGAGTTCTTGGAGCTTGCGTAAGGTCTTGGTGTGCCGCAGACACTTCTTCCCACGTACTGGACTCTGGAGTATCCAGAGTTAAGTGGTTATCTCTAATACGCACAAACCATAGCAAAATGCTTCTCCGCCTCTTAGTTGCGGGGCCTATCGACCTATAGGGGATACTAGGCAAACTGATTCGGATATCACTAGCTATACAGATCTCCTTCACCTAGTTAGTGCTATATCGCTTAGTATCTTCTGGGGTCCAAAGGTGATTATCAATCTTCTGCACGAAGCTATCCGTAGTGTTCGTCCTATCCCGCACGAGAGCCCACCACTTCTGAATATAGCGATATATACTAGGCAGAATCTCAGTACAGTTCTGTTCATCTTTATTATCTAATGCTAGACTGCCCTGTAGGATTGCGCTGCCTCGTCTAGTCTGCACTAGGTCATTCAGATTTATATCAATATGCCTAAAATAAGTCTGTTCCTTAGGTATAGTACTCTTTGCGTAGTACGGGAAGGAGATCAGTCGGTAAGCGTGGTCTGGCCGGAAGAAAACATAGTATGTATAGTACGCTAGATCCTAACGGACAAGCTATTAAATAATACCGTGCCACATATTCCTTAACTACCTAAGGCGAGGCTTGCCTATACGAGGTAGATAGTGGTAGTTATATATGTCTATCTCCTTATGTGCGAGGGTAAGAAGGCCACCTAGGTGATGCCTATCGAAGTCCTCCTTTAACTAGCCGAATAACTGCGGAATAACCACACTCCCTCGCTCTTATATTTATAACTTTAACGTAATAGGCATAGGCGTCGTGGGGTTGGGAGTAGGAGATACCCTGCGGTAGAGGCTTTCGAAGGATAACTAGGTTACCCTGCGATAGTTGGCGATAATAGGAGGATTAGCCTGATACTTAAAGCGGTAGAAATCTGACTGTAACTTATTGGTATCTGATAGAAACTACGTCCGGTTCTCCTTTACTATAGTGTCTTAGTCCTTAGTGTGTCGGTAAATAAAATCAATTCGCACCGCTAGTGCCGCGTGGTCCTTGCTAGCACTGCGTATGTCGAACAATTCAAACACTCTCTTCGCATGAGGCAGACAGATTATATCCTCAGTAAAGGTCGAATCCAGTTCCGGAAGGGACAGCTTTCCAATGCGCCTGAGTACTACTAACTTTTGTCTGTTCGTAGCGTCCGTAGGAAGGGCCAAAGTCTTATTTATAGCTGCTCTTTGGGCGGTGTAACTGTATTTAGCAGTCTCCTTTCTTTCCTGCGAGGGGTTATATTCCTTATTACTTTTTAATAGGTAGTCGTCAGGAAGTGACTAGGCCACAGAAAGATCAGAGACCACACTAGACGAGTCGCTAATAGATATTGGGTCGGCTATATATTCCTTATCTAACTCTTTAAGCTATATCGCTGTATCCTATATATTGTCGGGTGTAACACTCTTAGGATCACGGTTGTCTATCGCTTCAGTATCGGTATCGGCCTTATCCTCTATCTTAACCGTAGTAATAGAAATAAACTGTCCTAAAAGAGTAGTCTAGCCTCCCGGTTTGATAGTGGGTAGATCCTGGCCGAAGCCTACTTCGTAGCAGTACCTATCCTGGTCTAGTTGTAGTCTATACTGAACAAGATCCTCTTATCTAAGGGCTAAGGTACACTTCCGGAGGAGGGCCTTTAAAAGATCCCCTTGAATAACTCCTTTAGTGTTTCGGATACCTCTGCCCGGCGATAATAAGCGAGAGAGAACTTTATTATTAATAGAGAGGCGGACGTGATCGTAGCTAAGGCCGGTAGTAATAAACTTACTCGCTAGCTCTATCATCAAACGAGTAGTTAAGTAACCAAAAAAGGTATTCGCTTACTATTCTCCCTATGCTTCGATGGCTTTCAGCTTATTCGCAATAAGATATTGCTTATTCTGGGCGTGTCGTACTTATATCCTCTGGCCTTTAGACTACCTTCTCTGGAACTCCTTATGCTCTTCCGAGCCTCTCTATAGTTCTTCCTTATTAATGTACTGGTACAGTAAATTAATAGCACGCTCCGTATAACTATGGTTTATGAGTAGCCTATCGAACAGTTGAGATGCGAGCTCGTACGCCTGAAGCTGCTCATAGCTTCGAAGAAGCTGGAGGGCATTCTCGATACTGTTAACGGGCTGTCTATATATCTCGATATCTCTCAGGAGGTTATCGTTATCTATATCGATCAGAATTCGTATGTGAAGGTATGCGAGGGTGTGGTGGTGGGTTGGAAAGAGAGGTTTTGCAAAGTGAGGTTTTCAAAGTGAAGTTTTCAAAGTGAAGTTTTTAAAGTGAAGTTTGGGGCTTTTAGCATTTCATATTCTAATGCTTCATAGGGGATTTGCTGCATGGTCTTTTTAAATTAGCAATAAAATTGCAATAAACAAAGGAAAATCGTAGTAATAAGCGTTTAATCGGTAATGACTGGTGGTAATAAGTATCCTTCCCCTCCTTATTATAATAGGAGAGCCGTCCCTTAGCGATATAAATGAGTGTAAGGTGTAGGGTGTTTTGGTGCCTTAGGCGAAGGATCTTTTCGGCCGAAAAAGTATCTCGTAGTATCGGTGGAATAATCGTTTAAATGGCAGGATAAAAGAGTTATTGTGCTACTCTTGGTCGACTAATTAGTCTTCGCTTCCGAAGGTGGCTAGTCTGTATAATATCCTGTATCCTATCAGAATCTCCTATTCCACGAGGGTAGAATCTTTTGAGTCTGTCGCCGTTAATTATATCTGTATTCTTGTCTCCGATGTGGCATAGGATAGTGCCGTTAAGTTCCCTAATAGAGTAGGATCTATTTCCTTTGATAGACTTAATCTGGTATGGTCTAAGCTATCGAAAGCGGAGCTTCTGAATAGACGTTATATCTGAAGACCTTTGACTATTATGTAGTAAGATATAGTTATCTTTCTTAAAGGGAGTATCACGAGTGCGATAGTGGTCGTTAAAGTATCCTGTATTATTCTCCTTAAGGCGGTTTATTCGCAGGATGGCTTCCTTAATGTCCTTCTCTCGTCTTTTGATCTATCGTGCGCGTATTGCAATAAGACTCGGTCTATCCTAGATAGTCTCCTATGGCAGTGTGCTCTATATGGGTATCTCTAGTTTAACCGGTAAGACTGTATATGCCCTAAATAGGAAATAGTATGGGCTGATTCCGGTAGTAGTATTCACAGTTACTCGGTCTGCTATTAATGTAGTATGGAAATAAGGTCTCTATCGGTTTGTCTGGGTGGAAGTGTCTCCTATTAGATATCCGCCGGTTATCTTAGAGAGTGCGTCCTTTAATGTTCTTATAGAACGCTTAATAGGGCTATTTGAGCTAGGATAATATGCTGAAATAGTGACCTTCTTAATGCCGCGATCTTTAAGGAATTTTAGTGTCTTGCTACGGTTTTTAGGTCTATTATCTATAATAATCTCTCTTGGATACCTATAGCGGCAGATAATGTCTTCGTAGATAAAACTCTGGATTACTTTAGAATCTGCGCTAGTGAGGACTCGTGCTTCTACCTAGCCGCTGACTGACTCTCGCCCTTAGACGACAGATTTAAAGCTATCCTTATCTAGTATACGGGTGGTATTAACAAACCACTTATTAAATAGCCTTAGGTTCTTCGGGGTGATAGCGGGCTCGTGTATCTGTGTCGGGTCTCGTGCTTGGTATTCGATGTAGGTTCTAATAAATGCGGCGGTGTCTTTAAATATTCGTGGCTAATAGTATCGGTGCTTTAATAATGCGTAAGTGGCTTCTCGACCTTTGTGGGACAAATCTGTGTGTGCGCCATATAGTGCATTCTGTTAGTCTTTCTTGTTGTCGAGAACACGTCGTAAGATCTCTATTCTTCCCTTCTATCGATAGAAGAGGTGGCTGTCTTAGTAAACGAACTTCACATAGCGTTTCTTGAAGTGGTAGAATTGACTGCGAGACATTTCTGGCGGTCTTCTTAGTGTAATTAGGTACCGCGCGATGTCTTGTGATTCGGTCGAATAACCCTCTCTAAGAGGTAGGACTGTAGCGTTAGCGGTAGGGTCATTATCCTCGTCCTCGTCCTTGTCCTCGTCTGTTATGATAGCGGCACGCGCTAGGAAACAGCTCGCCCGTAAGTAGGACACTTCCGTATCAATGAAGTTATTAACGTTAACCTCCTACTATTATTACCTGATTTCTTCTTCGGTAGCAGGACGCCTTAAAAGCCTATCTGCCGCGCTATTCTTCCTCCCTGATATATACTTAATATCGAAGTTAAAGAGTCGGATCTATGCTATCTACCGAGTCACCAGTGCACTAGGTAGGTCGGCCGCAGGGCGATTCAGTTAGGACACTAATATTTTCGCGTCTGTTTCTAATATAAAGTGGATGCTATATAGCTAGTGTCGGAACTTCTTTAATGCTATCAGTATAGCACGATATTCTAATTTGCCCGCATCGTAGGTAAGCTGCGTCTCTGTCTATGCACCTAATTCATACCGCGCGGGTTTCCTAACACTATCTCGTTCTTGTATTAGGACGGCGCCCTAACCCTTTCCAGATGCGTCTACCGCGATAATAATTACCAGAGGCTTAAAGTTATAGTCGATAGGTAACACAGTGGGGAATATAGAGAGCACTTCTTTGACCTAATCGAAAGCGGACTGCTGCTTCGCCCCCTACTAGAATAGGGTATTCTTCCTTAGGTAGGCGTATAGGCTATCTATAATAATCTAAAACCCGGCCACTAGAATGCGGAAGTAGATAGCTAGTCTAATAAAAGAGCGCAGTTTATCTTTGGTCGACAGGGTTAGCCAGTTAATAAGCTTCGCCACCTTGCTCTCTATAGCGCGGCGCCTATTAATATCGCAGACCTAGCTAATAACTTTAATGCCTGATATAGCGAATTAAGATTTTTCCGCCGAGACAGTAGCACTAGCTAGCTTAAGAAGATATAAAGTCTCGTCGAGATTCTGGAGATGCTCGAGGATAAACCTATATATTCCTAGTAATACGAACTCGTCGTTATATTGGGACCGCGGCCCTTTGACCGTAACGTCGTCCAGAAATAACCTAGCAATAACACCAAAAATTGAATATAAGATCTATAATATCACCCTTTAGAATTGTGGCACTGAATTAGCCGTGCCTTATAGGATAGTGGTCTGTCGCAGAAGGCCTAGCGGGGTTTAAATAGCAGTGAGGTCCCTATTTTCTTCTGCGAGGGTAATCTGATTATATCCGGAATAGAGGTTAACTAAAGAGGCTAGTGTAAGTCCCGTAAATTCTTTAGCGAACTTATCGATATCCGGGGGCATATTTGCGTCTCGCTTTGTGACCTTATTAATTAGTATCGTAGCATTAATTAACCGATACTTACCTACGCCTTTCTTCTTTACTAGGAACTATAGGTTTCTGTACGGACTATCGCATAGCTCGAGGATACCCTTCTGCAGTCTTTCTCGGAGTATCTTATTAATAACGGGCGCGAGAGCACGGGGAATCTTAAAGCTAGGATACTGCTAAGCTTTATAGGGCATAGTCTTAATACGCTAGGCTGGCATAACTTCTTCACGAATACGACTTATATGTTCCTAAGACTATATAAGTACCCCTTCCCTCTTAAATAATAGCTCACGTAGTAGCAGTCTCTCTCTGGGGGAGAAGAGCCGTGCCAATAAGTAGTGTTTCCTCTCTCTTAGGCGTGAGCCTAGCCCCTCTCGCAATAGTTGCTATGCGAGGTCGTAGCAAGTTATCGAATTCGAAGGAAGTATTAGCGGCGCGGTACTTTGTGTGGTACTTTTCGAGGTATATCCTTTATTAGTCGGGGTTACCGGCGGGGATCGACCTATCGGAATCAGATGAATTAATTAGGTGTATCTTGTCTGCCTTCCTCTTATAAAGGGTATTGACTTACGCACGGCAGGCGATATAGTTCCTTGATCGAAGGGTATTAGGTGGTCTCGTCTTAGGGAATCCTAGCTTTGGTATAATAAAGTCCGAAAAGGATATACGGTACTTAACTTCGTCGAAATAGGTAATATCGGCTATAGTCTTCTGGCGGTGATAAGGATCCGTTAGATACCAGATCTGTAAGGCACTAAGATAAGGAGAGATCTTTTCGGCCGAAAAACTATCTACCCCGCAATTCGTCTCCCCCGTATAATTCTTCTTCTCTTATCGCCATATTTTTGTATTTTCTTACTTTCCGTGTGTTTTTGTTATTTCTTCTTTAGTGATTATTGTATTTATGGTATTCGATAGTGCTATTAAGTGAATAGTCTCGGTAGACTTAGCCGCTGGGACAGAGGTAGGTATTAAGGCGGCTACTGAATACCTACTTAGGCTTTTAAACCAAAAGTCTTATATTCTTTGGGCCAGAGTTAGTCTTTATAGAAGGATCCCCTATTCCGTAGATAATATGCTTCAAAGCTAACGCGCTTCCTTCTGTCCTAGCTCGATATCGTGTAGATAACCCTCCTATCACCTTTCTCAGAGATTTATAGCAGTGCGTCTTTCGCCCATATCCTACTAAGTAAGAGATCGTTCGTGCAACTATCCCTAACTATAGTATACGACTCAGTCACGATATTACCGATATTAATTAGCAGATTCTTAATATAAGCACTAACTACGAACTCACCGCCGTTAATAGGAATGAGCTTTAGCCTCGGCTTTAGCCGCATCTGCGCTTATATAGATTGGGCGATGTCTCTGCGGATGATATTAACTGACGATCTAGTATCGATATATGCCTTAACCACTTGTCCGCCGACGGAAACTATTATAAATAGGAGGTCTCTGGAGTATTTATGGGGAGAAAACATAGGCGAGGTATTTGCTATCTGGGTATTCTGGTAGCTCACTTTCGCGGCCAGATCTTTTGCATTGATAGGACTACCTATCTCCCGATAATACTTAGTAATATCTCTTATAATTTGGTTGATCTTGCCTTCTACTTCCTTCGAGAGAGAGACGTCTGCGAAGTTCGACTAAGTATATACTTGTGAGAGTACCTTATTGATACGCTGGTTAATAACGTCTATACTAATACCTTTGCCTATTCTAGCGTGTATCTTCGGAGCAGACCCGGCGAGCTCACCGATCGTAAGGGTGATCTCGGTTTCCTATATCTTTCGTATCACAATATCCGAAAGCTAAGATCTTCGCTGCGCAATATCTAGGTTAATAGGGCCGCGGACTCTTCTCGGAACCTAGCTATGTGGCGGAGCAGCTTCCTACTAAGGCCGTATAGTTTGAGTCTCTTTAGGCTGTCCGTCTTATATTATATTGTCGTTATTGGTATCAGTAATATACGGTTGGAATCTGCTAGTCTGGGAGTTCCTTGTTCTGGTAATATCCTAGTCTCTGCGGCGCTTTATAGGACGGCCTTTAATAGTGTTAACGGTACCGAATAGGATAATTACTTCCTTATCCTCGCTTTCCTCGAGCTTCTCCTATATAGGCGCGGTACTAAGAAGCGTGGCAGTAACAGAGTGGATAGGTGTATTTAGGTTTATAAGATAAGTAGGAGCAGGAAGAGTGGCACGAGCGATATTACTGCTTGGCTACACGGATACTCTATACGACTCCTGCTTCTTCTAGTTATTATACTGCGCTTAGAAGGCTTCTTAGTTTAATTATCCTGGGATCACGCGTAGTCTTGGGCCTAGTTATTTAATAGTACCTAAAACTATCTGATTCGTAGCATTATAGTGTATAATGCCACGGCCTTGCATATCGCGGATAGATAGATATTGATCTGGTCGAGAGAAGTGGGCACCTCCGTATATCTAGTATTTTGCTGGAGGATTAGCGCCGAGGCCATTCGAAGGGTTTCTTCTATTAGGCTTGTACCGAACGTTATTCCTTATATCTCGGCTAGCCTATAGCTTAAGAGTAAGTGCCTTTATCTGTGATTGTATTTCTCTAAGCTTCTTATCCTATTTGTCCTAACGCTAGACTTAACTAGCGATCGGTTACCGATTTTCCTAAGGCTTCGTAATAGTAGTAGGCGACTGCTACGGGGGATAAAGTTATTAGTCACGCTTAGGGTTGCTCGGAGAAGATTCGACAGTCGAAAGAATTCTCTGAATATCGGTTTCCTCTCTAATATATAACCTGATTGCTATATATACCTCCGAATAAGTGATTAGTGTCCCTCTCGGTAACTGCTTGCGAGAATGCCTTCTGATAACCTTCTCCTTAAGCTACTACGGAAGTCCTTAGATAAGGAGACTTACCCTATCTATATCGCTAACCTCGCCTTTTGAGTAGACACGGCCAGAGATATTATCGAACTTATTGAGATACGAGCGGATATTGTCCTATATTGTTCGCTTAACCTATATAAGGGATTGAAGGTATATCTTTGTGTACCTTTGCTGCTCGCTATTATTATTATAGAAGTGCTCTAAGAAAGCTTCCTTAAAGGTATCCTAGTCCTTTCTTAGCCAGGAGTCTTATCTCTTTACCTAAGACTTAGTGACCTTCGCGCAGTACTGAGGCAATATGCCTATAATATCTTTATCGCTTTTGACGCCGTATCTGAAACACGTATCCTATAGCTTCTCTAGGAACTCGGAGATATCGGTCTTATTAAAGTATAGTGCTCCTGGGGATTCTGGAGCTAGCAATGCGGAAAAATAAGGCACTTAAACTATGTAAGGATAAGGCATAGCCTACACCCTACTAGGCGGTTCGGCTGAGGACGATAGTGGCTGGTGCTTATAATCCGTATTGTCCGTATAATTATCACCACTTAGGGTCGATTCGGATCTTTCTGGTGCAGGTTCACGGTAATCTATGAAGGTTAGAATACCCTTAGGGTCCGACAGCTTAGGAGCTATTATACCTTGCGTGCCGTGCGCTATTATTTGCTTGTGGAAAAGAGATAGCTTTTCGGCCAAAAAGAAATGCTGACTCTGTGCGCTTTGCTTTTGATCGTATCTCTTTAATAATTTTTCTTTTTCTTCCCTTTTTCTTGTCGAGGCCGCTTCCTCTTCTTATAATTTATAATGTAGAATTGTTTATATTAATATTATCTGTGTGGTGGAGTGCTATAGCTATCGGATACCTGGGTACCCCTGCTCGGCTACCGTATTTAATTGGATAGGCTGCATCTTCAGTAGTATCTGAAGCACCGCCGTATCTCCCGTATATTAGTCCGACAGTATTCCTCGTAGGAACTGGGTGTATTTAGGAGAATACTGTATCTCGGCTAGTTACTCGTTTGTTCGCACCGACTGTATGCCGTCGCAATCACTAGTGAATGTGGTCTCCCGCTTAAGGTCTCAGATAGTCTTATAGCCTTTAGGGTCAAACGCGATCCCTACCCTTTAGGTGTGTGTTTCTTCGTATGGTGATGTGCCTTGACAAAAGAGCCTTCCCGGGGACGCTAATATGAAATGGGAACGGCTCGATGGCTGTCTGGCGATGCAGACCGGATAACACACACACACACACTGCCTGTCTGGTGTAGAGGATGCTGGATGAGGCCGTACTGATGCCCTGTTGCGGCCGTGCGGGATAATCTTAATGCTGCATTATGGATAGAAGAAATTGGGTGAATCCTGAATGAATTGGGTAGATGACTTGTCTCCCTCTAAGTGTGTCTGGAGATGTACTATGCACTGCAGACATTAAATCATGCCTGAGGCCACACATAGGCTCATTATGTCACCAATTCTCCCACTACAATATATAATTTTAGTATAATTATTCTCTTATTACTATATACGACCGAGGAAACCACTATTTAGAAGACTAGAAATAATATATTTTCATAAAGATATATAAAGGAAGGATAAGAAAGGTAGAAATAGTAAGCGTTCTAACTAAAACGGAGGTAATAAACAGTAAATAAGCTATTATTTATGGAGAGTTTAGGCAAAATTAGGCTAAACTAGGCAGAAATCAGGCAGAAATCAGGCAGAATCAGGTATCGATAGGTTGCCTATACCCGGGCATGGGTCCGACCCCTCGACCCATGGATAACCCATGTCAATGTCTACTCATCGTTTAACCACCGGCTCGTTTAGTCACTCCGTTGAAATACCTCGCTATTTAGAAACACTTTTGTGTAAGAACTATCAGATAAAATTTTCTGTTTATGAAGGAGTCGAGACATTTCTTGATTTTTATTACCGGTCAGCAAAACAGAGGATTTCGCGTGGCGCAGTGCTCGTTCTAGCTAGGCAACCACCCCTACGCAAACACAATATTGTATACTCGCCCCGACATCTCGACGCCCTAACTTTGCTTCATAAGATTATCAAATTCCATTTTGTAGATGGAAGGATAATAAACGTAAATAAGAGGTAAGAGGGAAGAAGCACCTCTTTGGGAGAGGAGACCCTCACCGCTATAGCTGGGTATTGGCCCGTAGCCATGCCCTATTATTATGTGATGTGAGTCGAGGCTAGATTACGTAATTGGATAATGGTGATCCACAACCTATTCTGACTAATGTTTGCGTTCTACTTCACGCCGCCGGAATTTATCACCGATAAATAAGCAGTGCCAGTGAATAAACGGGTTATGGTTCGGTTATTTTTGGCTTTAGGATTCCGTTAGGTAGCAAAGAAGCTAGCGGCTATATACCGATTTCTAATAGTTATAAATCCCTGTTAGTTCTGGTGAATTTTCTTAGTGTATTTAGTTATTAGTGGGTCTCTGGCTGGCTCTTAGCCTATTAAACTGTTATACCTAGTTAAACGGTGGGTTTTATGGCTAGGAGACAAAATAGCGCCTAAGCTATTAGCTACCTAGAGTGGCATATTTTTGTGTTCTAGGTGCGGGTATCGATATTTACGTTAACACTTTTTATATTTTCCGTTTACCCCCCGAAGTTCAGGGGACCCCACTAGTCACCTCTGGGAGCTATTATAATTCAGTTAGATACCCTAACTCTATTCGAGTATTTACAGCATCCACACTTCTTCGTTTGTTCGTCTCTCCGTTTATTTATCAGCCCATTTAAGCACGCTGTTTAACTAAGTTGTTTAATAACACTGTTTAACCATGCTGTTTAACCACACTGTTTAACCACACTGTTTAATAACACTGTTTAACCATGCTGTTTAACCACACTGTTTAACCACACTGTTTAACCACACTGTTTAACCACACTGTTTAACCACACTGTTTAACCACACTGTTTAACCACACTGTTTAACCACACTGTTTAACCACACTGTTTAACCACACTGTTTAACCACACTGTTTAACCACACTGTTTAACCATGCTGTTTAACCACACTGTTTAACCACACTGTTTAATAACACTGTTTAACCATGCTGTTTAACCACACTGTTTAACCACACTGTTTAACCACACTGTTTAACCATGCTGTTTAACCACACTGTTTAACCACACTGTTTAACCACACTGTTTAACCACACTGTTTAACCACACTGTTTAACCACACTGTTTAACCACACTGTTTAACCACACTGTTTAACCACACTGTTTAACCACACTGTTTAACCACACTGTTTAACCACACTGTTTAACCACACTGTTTAACCACACTGTTTAACCACACTGTTTAACCACACTGTTTAACCACACTGTTTAACCACACTGTTTAACCACACTGTTTAACCACGCTGTTTAGCTAAGCTGTTTAACCACGCTGTTTAGCTAAGCTGTTTAACCACGCTGTTTAACCACGCTGTTTAGCTAAGCTGTTTAACCACGCTGTTTAACCACCGCTCGGTTCACCACCTCTCCCGTTGACCTCACCGTTTAATCACACCGGTTAGCTATCTCTCAGTTTAACTACCTCTCCGTTTAACTATCTCTCCGTTTAATCACACCGCTTAACCACTCCGTTTAACCACTCCGTTTAACCACACCGTGAATTCACGCTAGACCTGGCACTCACCCTCAATTTGGACCCGCCAAGACGCCAAGGAGGGTCCAAATTTTAACCTTGGACCCTCTTAGGTAATATTTGAAGGCACAAATAGGCCTTAATAGGTAATTTTCTGCTTACAAATGGTGTTTTATACACGCTTATGCAAAAAGGGACCCTCAATGAGGGTCCCTTGGCGGGTGGAGGGTCCGGACTTTGGACCCTCCGGCCAGGTCTAATTCACGCTATTTAACCAAACTGTTTAACCACCGTTAACACCACTCTATTAAACCACCTTTATTGGCCGTCTACATTTTGCCTATCAAGAACATAGTTATTTCCATTCAGGGCTCAAGTTTTGCGGCTGGACTCACAAAGTGACAAAAAAGAATGGCCGACCTATCCTTACACTTTATCTGACCGATTCAATATAGGTCCGCTCGGAATCAGTTTCACCACTTTATTCTCTTCGTTTCTTGTTAAATCTTAGCTAGATCTACTTTAGTCTATATCTGACATAGATTATCTCGCTCTGTCGAATAGGAAAAGGGCTGTGATCAAGGGTCTATTATTGACTAACCACGTTAGGCCTGGCATTACTAAAAATAGACATTCGAGAATCATTCAAAGAGAACAGAATAGGGAAACTGATTTGAATCCGCCCTTTACATTATTTGCCTGGAAGAATAAAAGAATGAAGCAGTGCGCGAGATAGAATTGTGGGTACCTTTTCTTAGATATAATTCCCGACACCCTTGTCATTTATTTGGCAGATCTCGAGGCGATAAACCAAAGTGGCAAAGACGCAGCTAAAGAATCGCGTGTAGAAACAAAAAGGAGAAACAGCCAAGAGCCTCGAAAAAACAAGAATAAAAGAAAAAGCAGAAGCAAAAACATACAACAGTAGGGATTCGCTGGTGGTCACCCACCCAACTACTAACCTACCGGCGTGTGGCTTAAGTACGGCTGAGCGGACGGGAAGCCCTGTTCTCCACACCCTATGGTCGTATGTACTGAACGCAACATTTTGAAGAATTATATCATTTATGGTGGGTACCTAAGGACCTAAGGTAAGTTGTGATCAGGTGGGAAAATTTATGGCCGATTAGTTATGTGATCTATCGACAGACGCCCCAGGGTGATGATCACCAAAATGGCCCGATCGAAGATACACTTGTGATAACAGGGCCTTCTTGTTACTGGGAAACGGTCACGTTACCCAACTTTTTCTGCCGTACGGACCCGCATTAGTCCGCACGGCTACCATATATTTACTCCTTCGTACACTTACTGAATAGAACACACTTTCCCACCTCCAGAATCTTATCTGGTAGTATATCCTTACTTAGCTAAGCCTTCTACGGTTGGCCGGGAACGGAAGCATTACCCTTAGATATACCTCTATTCCTATAAACGATCCCTTCTTAAGCGACTAATTAAGATCGCTTACGTGCGATACCGAAAGGAATCCGAAGGTCTCTCTGATTTATTCTGGTCGCTATCTATAATAACACGAATATATACGCCTACGAAATAGCGGTGTAAGGAAGTTATATACTAAAAGGATTAGCACCGAAATAACCCGCTAACTAGGGCTATAGAAGGCAGAGATTAGTCAGAGAAACTTATATTTGATACCTATTATATCCGTATACGTCTATAGAGGCGGGGAAAAAGATAAATATATATCCTTCCTAGCTCTAAAAGAAGACCTATCTTAAGAGAGAAAGTAAAACCTAGGGAAAATTAATATTCTTAATAAGAAATATTTTCGAATATTAACGTTCTTAACTGTTGGAGCATAAGGGGAAAGCTACCACGAAGCAGATCGTGGCCCCTTAAGTCCGTGGGATCAACCTTAGTCCGGCCAGGTCAGTCGGTGCCAGACAAAGGAAGAAGGTTAAAGGTCGTAGGATAGACTATAAGCAGATATAGCCTAAACGAAGGCAGAACCACAGTCCTAAGGATCAAAGGAAGAAAGTAGAACTGACTTTGGAAAGTGGAAAATGACTTGATTCTTTCTGCTAGAAAAGAAGGACATATTTATAGGCTAAAGTAGCCTGAAATGACGTCTAGAATAACATACAAATACTAGACAGCAACATAATAAAGGTGGCAAAGAAGGGAACCGAAGAAAAGCCAAAAGAATGATGTCAAGAATCGACGGTTTCAGCCACCCCGAAAGCTTCCCCGCAGTATCAGGTTATGCATGCCCAAAGGTGGACCATTTTATCCCTAAGGGAAAGTGGTCCGCCTATCCTTGAGGGGACTGAGGGTCGAAGTCTGTTCACCGAGGTTCGAAGACCATGGTCGAAGTCCGCAGGCAAGATATGCCCGAAGGCACCTCCGAAGGAACGGACCATTCATGCCTGAAGGCGGACCATTTACCTCTGAAGGAAAATAGTCCTGCCTATCAATCGGGAGAGGGCCGCGGACCAGAATCAGAAGTGTTCAAAATATCATTTTGATAGAAGAAAAAATCTGGTCACGTGATTAATACAATGCTGATCTTATATGTTGAATATAAGGATAGATCTTTCTTTGTAGCATTGGTCTATATTCCAATACACCCCCTTCAGCTTATCAGAGCTTATAAGCTAAATAAGGCATAGAATTAGACCTATGCGTACATAGTCTCGAAGATCTAGATTTCGACAATTCTGTCTTGGATATCGGTCATGTTTAGATGATCGATAAACCGCTGGTGCTTCTGATAAGGCAAAGGCTTGGTTAGACCGTCCGCAGGCATAGAATTGGTCTCAATCCAGGCAATATCGATGTTTCCGGCCACTATTTCTTATCGTAACCAATGGTGGTGGATATCAATATGCCTAAGCTTTGTGCGGAACAAAGAATTGACCTTAGTAAGGAGGTCCACGGTCTGTTTGTTGTCACAAAGGACACTAAGCCTTTCCTGATCTAGGTCTAGTTCAATAGACCTAAAGAGACGTTTCCACCACATCATATGCTTACTAGCTGATGAAATAGTAAGCAATTCGGCTTCTGTCGTTGATGTCGTCACCGTCTTCTGCTTCCGTGCAATCCAGTCTATCGGACCATTGAATAGGTAGGCTATATAGCCTTCAGATGACTTTCGTCCGATATTGTCTGCATAGGATGCATCGCTTGCACACACAAAGGTAGGACTATCAGACTGCACAGGGGAATACCCTATAGCCTTATATCTAGTGTGGTATAGATAGGCTATGGCTTTATCTGCAGCGTCCATATGCTTTTCAGTAGGGTTCGTGAGATGTTCCGAAAGTATTTGTGTGGCTTTTGCGGCATCAGGCCGTGTCATAATTGTGGCATAAAGCAATGATCCTATCTTCTGCTGATAGAGATGGATCATAGCTAGGGGAGTCTGGTAGTCCGAAGGTGGAGCGGGGAGCGGCGAGGGTGGAAATGGTGTTTTAACCGGTTTCAAAGGCGTTATATGGAATCGATGCGCAATTTTCTCAATATAGGCATCCTGGGAGATCTATAGCCTTTTCGTGTCCCTATCGCGGGTGATTCGAATGCCTATAAACCTCGTTGCCTCGCCTAGGTCTTTTATTTCATAGGCTTGCATGAGCTTGTCCTTAAGCTCATAGGCTTTATGTTTGTGCGTTTGGTGGAAGATGACCAAGATATCGTCCACAAATATCATCAAAACGACGTTTTTATAGACAAATAGGCACGGGTCTTCAGGAATAGGCACGAATCCAAACTGGGCCAGTTTCTGAAGGATTTCTTGCTGCCATAAAATAGGCGCTACCCTTAGACTATATAGGGCTTTGTTAAGCCGTAGAATGTAGTGTTTGCGGCTATATCCTTGGGGGAAGGCAACATAAACGGGGTCGTCTAGCTTGCTATTTAGGAAGGCATTTACTGTATCCAATTGTATGGTTTCAAGGTCAAATGCAGCAATAATAGCAAGAAGAAGTCCGAAGGGTCCGTGCAGCAAGGGTAGTAGCCCTAGTTTCATCATTGCGGTCAACTTGGAGATCTCCGCGGACACAAATTCTAGCTTTGAATTTGGCTAAATAGCCATTTTCATCCACTTTATAGGTAAAGACCCATCTAAGTGGTAGAACTTGGTGCCTAGGGCATCGGTGGGGCTTTGTAGACCATTTGCATGTCTTATGGTCTTCTTCAATGGTCTTTCGCTTCATGGGTGTCCATGCATTCATATTCTCAAGTTTCTGATATTCGATGTCTGCGGCTTGCATAAATTCGGCTTTATAAGGATGATTAAGCATTTCTTCCCATGATTCTGGTGGAAGGGGAAGATCGTCCTGATGCACCTTTTTAGGCTGATCTTTTATAGCCGCAGAAAAGGCATTATAAAAGGAAGCGAAGGCGTGCCGTTTATTTGATGAGTCAGGCGAGGAAGATCTGTCCCGTTTGTGGTGGTCGTATTGATTCAACATTTCCTCGTCATAGGAAGAGTTATCAATTAAGACCATAAAATCAGGTGATTGGTCGGGAACACGTGCATCCGGGGTAAGGTCTTCGGCCGGAATAGTGATTTGGGACAATAAAGAAGGTTCAGAGGGAAGTGAGGCGTTTCCGACTTCTGGGTAAGGATAAAGTGAAGGGTCATTTACTCTAAAATTGCCCGAATAAGGTGCGTTTTCGGTCCCGTTTAGAGTAAGGTTATCCTCACTTTCGCATTGGTTTTGCCTCACTTCTTCTTCTTCTCTTTCTTCTGATTCGTCTGGGGAAGGCGGTAGGTCGCCGAGGATTTGGTCTTCGTAGTCATGCTCCCTATTTTTAGGTTTTTCAATATCGTTATTGGACAATAGTTCTTCAATGTCGTCATCGGACGATAGTTCTGGTTCGTCCGGTAAAGGCCGTATCGTCAAAGGATCATCGAGAGGCTCTTTAATGCTAGTCTCGGAAATGACTAGGTTGAATTCGGGTGTTGATAAAGGCTGAATAGCTTCTTTTGATTGGTCGTCTATCACATCGTATGCCGAACTTGGTTGATAGAAACTATTCTCATCAAACACACAGTCTCTTGCATTTAGAACCTTATGGGCCTTAGGCACCCATATTCTCCATATATTGGATGCTTTGAAGCCGACAAGGTAGCCTATCATTGCTCTAGGCTTCATCTTTGCGAGACGAGGGATATTATTGATCCTCACAAAGGCTTTGCAGCCATAGACCCGTAGATTCGACAAATCAGGCTTTGACTTCATATAGCCTGGTTTAGGGTCTAGGCTTTCAAATAAGGCCTGGTAGGGTGTCTTCCACCCTAGTTTTTTATTTGGGGTTCGATTAAGCACATAGACCGCGGCTTGGACTGCTTCAGGCCATAAATATTTAGGTAAGGATGCCTGAATGATCATAGCCCTAGCCCTAGAGATAATGACTGCACCAGACCTTTCTGCAAAAGGGTTTTGCTCTGGTTGATAGGGCGGTGAGGTTTTGACCTCAATTCCTTGAGTCCGAAACCTATCCTGGTGGATATTGCGGTCCCCGTCTAGGTGGATGCGTTTGATGCGGATGCCGAATTGGGTAAGGACAAAATCAATCATTTGCTGCAATGATGATTGGATCAGGTGTTTTCTTGCAATAGTGACTAATAGGTGGTATTTCGTCACTGGACAATACGTATGGCTTGCATAGTGGATATTGTTGATTCCAGGACCCAAATGAATAAGGTCCCAATGCATTGTTTCGAACGGGTGGTCTCCAATATGCATAGGACGTCTAGACACCTGTCTTTGAGCCTTAGAGACTAGGCATGTCTCGCAAGGTGGGTTTTCGGCCGAAAAATGGTCTACCTCCACCCCTGTGGTAGAGGCTTCTAAATGCTTGATTGCGTCGATGCTAGGATGACCTAGACGCTGGTGCCATAGGCTGTCTGAGCCTTTGAGGATAGCCGGATCATAGGATGATGCAAATGTCATAGGCTCGTCCTTAGGCTTCGGATTAGGCTCGCAAGTGTCGTTTTTCGGGTCGGATTCCCCCTTAATGGGTTGAATAGGCTTTGTAGTCATATTCAAAGCCGTTTGTAGATGGAGCGAGGGGGAGCCGGGGGAGCCGCGCCCCTTTTGCATCGACTCATTTTTTGCCCTTAAAATGAGGGTAATACCTGTTTCATCCGAAGTCTTGCAGATAGGCGTCCCATTTTTTGTCTTAAGCCTAACAAGCCTTTGATTGTGGTAAACACCCCCTTTCTTGGCCCTTTTTGCTGAAAGGATATTCAAATGGAAGCGAGGGACATATAGGGTTTCATAGAGGTCGAAAGTGGTGTTTTCGAAGCGAAGATAGACTAAGCCTTTTCCTTTTATGGAAGCCTTTGTGTCACCGATTAGAAGGTCTCCTTCATAGGGCGCAAAGGTGACGAATTGAGAACGATCATTGCAAACATAGGTGTCTGCGGCCGAATCATATGCCCACAAATTAGACCGTTCATACTTAGAAGCTAGGCAAGTGACCATACCCATATGGGTGTCGGACTGGCCCTGCTTATGCTTCTTGATAGCATTATCGTAGGCTTGTTTAAAGCCTGAATGGGTGCATGCTTGTTTAAAGCGGTCAAGGACTGTTTGGTCTGGTT
Organism: Penicillium maclennaniae; assembly: GCF_028827695.1. Classification (NCBI taxonomy): domain Eukaryota; kingdom Fungi; phylum Ascomycota; class Eurotiomycetes; order Eurotiales; family Aspergillaceae; genus Penicillium; species Penicillium maclennaniae. The sequence continues at coordinate 2,970,624 of NW_026623220.1, forward strand.
TCCAACCTTCTGTCCTTATTGAAGGGTTGATATAAGGACAATCACTGAATGTGTGGTAACCATCATAGGCGCCCCCTTGATATGGACAGGGCTTTTTAGTCTTCTTGCCCTGGCCCTTTTCTGATTGTCCTCGAAAAGTGGCATTGACATAAGAGGCTCGTTTAGGCGGAATAAGCCTAATAGAATCCCTATACTTCTTTGTCAAGGTAAAGAAGTCAATAGAGTCTATTTGGCCTATAGATTTAAGCCGATTGATCTCATTATGCCAGTATTCGGCGAAGGAGGGAGACATAGAGGCTAGACCATCAAGGAAGTCCAAAAGTGGTCTAGTCTTTGATTGGACTTCACCAATACCCAATTAGACAGCCTCCACATAAGTGTTCTCGCATTATGAAATCCATGCATCTATAGTCAAAGAGTGTGGAATTCGGTGCATTTGATGGTATTTCTTGATGACCGACCGCTTTCGGGCTTCAGTGGTCGGTGCATAACGCTTTTGGAGGGTTTGCAAGGCTTCATAAACTGACGGTAGGTGCTGAATAATAAGCTTGCTTAAATAGGAGATCGATGATTGAATGATAAGGTAGATCTGAGAGATAGCACCCGAAATACGGTCATATTCGCGAAGGTCAAGTTCATAATCTCTTTGTCTGTCTCTCTACCTTTCACGCTCGTTTGTGGTCAGGTCTTCATCGGTAAGGGCTTTAGGGTTAATATCAGTAGCCCTAGGACGAATAGGATAAGAAGGAATATCCCTCTTTATTGGATTGTCGGGGTTAATATAGTCCCATACGCCTTTTGCAATAGCATAAGACTTAATTTGACCAATCCAGAGATACCAGTCTGATAACTCAGACAAGGTTACACCTATCTTGCTTATATCGGTCATAATAGGCAAGAAGGTAAGGACAAAGTGAAGACAAAGTGAAGACAAAGTGAAGTCAAAGTGAGAGCAAAGTGCTCGTCGATAAGCCGTGAAGTAGGCTAGAAGTCGAGAAGTCGTCGATAGCTTTGGATCACAAGTCTTATAACTATCGGGTATAAGACCGCAGCAGAAGAACTGGTCTTCAATAGAAGACCGCAATAGATATTAAAGGGAAGCGAGATCCGGGCTCATAACTGTTAGAGCATAAGGGGAAAGCTACCACGAAGCAGATCGTGGCCCCTTAAGTCCGTGGGATCAACCTTAGTCCGGCCAGGTCAGTTAGTGCCAGACAAAGGAAGAAGGTCAAAGGTCGTAGGATAGACTATAAGCAGATATAGCCTAAACGAAGGCAGAACCACAGTCCTGAGGATCAAAGGAAGAAAGTAGAACTGACTTTGGAAAGTGGAAAATGACTTGATTCTTTCTGCTAGAAAAGAAGGACATATTTATAGGCTAAAGTAGCCTAGAAATGACGTCTAGAATAACATACAAATACTAGACAGTAACATAATAAAGGTGGCAAAGAAGGGAACCGAAGAAAAGCCAAAAGAATGATGTCAAGAATCGACGGTTTCAGCCACCCCGAAAGCTTCCCCGCAGTATCAGGTTATGCATGCCCAAAGGTGGACCATTTTATCCCTAAGGGAAAGTGGTCCGCCTATCCTTGAGGGGACTGAGGGTCGAAGTCTGTTCACCGAGGTTCGAAGACCATGGTCGAAGTCCGCAGGCAAGATATGCCCGAAGGCACCTCCGAAGGAACGTACCATTCATGCCTGAAGGCGGACTATTTACCTCTGAAGGAAAATGGTCCTGCCTATCATTCGGGAGAGGGCCGCGGACCAGAATCAGAAGTGGTCAAAATATCATTTTGATAGAAGAAAAAATCTGGTCACGTGATTAATACAATGCTGATCTTATATGTTGAATATAAGGATAGATCTTTCTTTGTAGCATTGGTCTATATTCCAATAGAAGCGAAAAGAATGATGTCAAGGATCGACGGTCTAAGCCACCCCGAAAGCACCCCCGCAGGATCAGGCTATGCATGCCTAAAGGTGGACCATTTTACCCCTAAGGGAAAGTGGTCCGCCTATCCTTAAGGGGACCGAGGGTCGAAGTCTGTTCACCGGGGTCCGAAGACCATGGTCGAAGTCCGCGGGCAAGGCATGCCCGAAAGCACCCCCGAAGGAACGGACCATTCATGCCTGAAGGCGGACCATTTACCCCTAAAGGAAAATGGTCCCGCCTATCGTTCGGGGGAGGGCCGCGGACCAGAATCAGAAGTGGTCAAAACATCATTTTGATAGAAGAAAAATCTGGTCACGTGATCAATGCAATCTGGTCTTATATGTTGAATATAAGGATAGGTCTTTCTATGTAGCATTGGTCTATATTCCAATAATAGTTAATATCTCTACTTTGCGTAGCACGGTATATCGATATAATTAAGGCCTATAGTAGGGGACTCAAGAATATTTGCCTAATAGTAGTAGTATTTAATACTCTTAGGATCGAGCTAGCCCTAGATATAGAGAATCGAAGGCAATAAGGGTATTTCTATTAGAGTCTATTAGATAAATAGCGGGATAGAGCCTATATTATAAAGGAAAGAGTAAATAGTAAGAATCTCATATAAGTTAAAAGACTAATTAAGTCGATTAACTGAAAGTTCGAAGACCGCGTCGAAATTTACTATAGCACCGCGAGAATACGTTATTTCTAGCTCCGCTCCCAGGAGCACGAGTAGGTAGCAGTGCGGTTATTTTTGGAGTATATAAAAGAACGGAGAGTTAGGATAAGATCGAATAGGCCGGTCGGCCTGAGCATTAGGGTGAGCGATCAGGCTGCTCAGGGAGCAGCTCGGGGTTACTTAGTGAGCAGCTTAGGGCGGCGGGGTAACTAACTCACCCTGTGCTCCGGGAGCCGATCACTTCCCGAGGTGGCAGTTTTACCATCACCATTATTACTATATAGATCTTAAAGACGATATAAATAATAAATCTAAATATTACCTAATTATAAAGTGAGGGAAAGTGATAAATTTTAGCTAAAAGGTACTAAATTACGGTTAAAAAGTGAGTATAACTAAGAACTGAGGGATAACGCTATTTCAAAATAGTTATTGCGAGGTAAAGCAGTGAGGTTTTCGAACAAAACTAAAACAGAGCGAAATTTATTATTGTAGGCATCGGTGATGCGACCCGCAGGTCAGGTGATTAAAGTGGAGACATCGGTGATGCGAGCTCTCGCTTTACCGGTGACGCGGCCTGTCTTCTGCCTGATAACAGTTGCCAGGGCTCTGTTTTGTCTATCGCGGGGAAGGTAAGAGGAGTCTTGGAAGCTTTTTTTTTTATTTTTTTTTTTCAAATTCAGTAATGTTTCTTCAGACTTCCGAGAGATGCCCGTTGGAGTGGATGGGTTCAATGGTCAGCGGGTTATACAATTGGTCGATAACCATCAGGTCCGGTGACTATTTGTAGACACAAAGTTCCCTTTTCCCGGGCTTGTCTTCACTTAGATTCTCCCTTGTAGTTCGATCCGATTTGTTTGCGGAGATATTATCCTGGATCCCTAGATTTGGGGGACAACGTCCAAGACCCTCATCATGCGGACATGGCGTTACATATACACCTTGCACACGTGAGACCTGATCATTCAATATGGAAAGATGAATAAGTGTATGTATATTCATTATGAGAAAGCCTTGATCAGGCGACCAATATGAGACTGTGAATTGCAAACCCGGGCAGACGACGCACAGAACGCGCACGGAGCCAGTAGTACGGTGCAAGATAAGCAACATTCCGATGGTGAATCACCAAGTACTTCAAAAATGCGAACGTCAAAACCACACCGGGCATAATTTAGAGACGTGTGATTATGATAATTCATCTTAACCGGGCCATTATACAATAAATCATCTGCAAGGCAAATGAGTCAATCATTCGGAATATTCAGCCGAGATTGTGACATCCCCGCATGACTTGGGGCTTGAAAAGCAGATAAGCATTTGAGAGGGTTGATATTTCCCTATACCCTTGCCTTCTTATTTCTACACTTTCTACCTGAACAATTACCAAAATTCCTATCCGGGTGCATTCTCATCAATGACCGATGAAAGGGGCTATGGCTCTTTACAGAGCGGCGATAACGAGTCTTCCCCCATGATGGGCCGTGCCAGCCCACAACCAGAACCAGATGAACATACCAAATTGTTACCCGCGGATGTCCATACGGGATACGAGGCCCAAAGGGCGCTAAAGGGACACGCGAATTTTCATCGTCTCGGATGGAAACGTCTCACCGTGGTCAGCATCGTCGAAGCGATCGCGCTCGGCGCACTGAGTCTGCCTCAGGCGTTCGCGGTCTTGGGTATGATCCCCGGCATTGTGATCACCATTGGGATGGGGATTGTGGCGATCTACACCAGCTACATCATCGGAGCAGTCAAGATCAAATTTCCTTCAGTTGCCCACTACGGAGATATTGGGCAACTGCTAATGGGAGACTTTGGTTACTGGCTGTTTAGTGCGATCTTTGTCGTTCAGCTGACACTCTCTGTCGGATCGCACTGTCTCACGGGCATGATTGCCTTCGCGAACATTACTGAGAGCAGCATGTGCGCTCTAGTATTCGGTGGTGTCTCCGCTGTGATTCTGCTTCTGTTAGCGATACCGCCGACATTCGCCGATGTCGCCATCCTGGGCTATATTGACTTTGTTTCCATCATTCTGGCTATCGGAGTCACCATGGTCGGCACTGGGATTCAACAGGCACAGATGTCGGGCGGCCTAGCTGCCTCAGACTGGTCTTACTGGCCCGCAGAAGATGTCACATTCCCCAAAGCAGCCGTTGCGATTAGCAATATTGTCTTTGCGTATGCTTTTGCTGGTGCTTTACCATCATTTATGAATGAGATGCATACGCCCAAGGACTACGTCAAGTCAATAACTGCGCTTGGAGTCATTGAAATCTCAATCTATGCATTGACCGGATCCATCGTCTATGCCTTTGTTGGACACGATGTTCAGTCCCCCGCTCTGTTGTCAGCTGGACCCGTTTTCTCCAAAATTGCATTCGGCATTGCCCTTCCGGTGATTTTTATCTCCGGCTCTATCAACACTACGGTCGTGGCCCGCTTTATTCACACGCGAATTTATCGTGATTCAGTCATTCAGTATGTCAACACTGTAAAAGGCTGGGTCACCTGGCTAGCGCTCGTGATTGCCATTACCGTAATCGCCTGGGTAGTCGCTGAGAGTATACCTTTCTTTTCCGAACTCATGGCTATCAGTGCTGCTCTCCTGGTGTCGGGAATGTCATTCTATTTCCCCCCCAGTGATGTGGCTTTTGCTTCTCAAAGACGGGGACTGGCAGGATAGAAGAAATGTCTGGCATGCTCTTTGCAACCTGGGTTGTTTCTTCATTGGAGTCACAGTACTCGTGTGTGGTGTCTATGCAAGCATCTTTGAGTTGGTAAGTCGCGTGAATCTAGGAACTACGTTTCAACGTGCTAATATAGTGCATAGATCAGAAAGTTCCGGGACGGGAATATAGGGAGCCCATTTTCGTGCTCGCTGGGCTAGTGAATAGGCTTGAGTTTGTACTTGAAGAAGATGGTATCTATCGGCAAATAACGGATAGAACACATTGCTGAAGACTAAGAGCATAGAGATGACCCATAACTATTGATTAGGATAGCGAGGAAACCGTAATGATAGGAAGACACTGCACGGACTTAATTAGAATGGTGGTTCTCCCTTAGATTTCCCGGAAAATAGGGATACTTCTATAATTTACGACCAAGCGTTAAAAGTTCAAGGTGCATCACCACCTTGTCTGCTTGGAAACCGAACTTGTTCGAGGCTGATGTTTCCATGTAATATTCATAGGCAACGATATGCCCGCCATCTAAAAAGTGAAATATTACGCCAAGCTTCTTATCACAGTGAATTCAGAGTCAACTGCAGTGGCTGTGACCAAGGACAGTTTTGTGGGGGCCGAAACGGGACCAGGAGCAAAACTAAAACTACGAGCGGACTCCGTGTCCAACCGCCTCTCACTTCCCCATTAAACCAAGTCCTCGGCATTGACCACTGGTACATCCGCCCTATTGCAGAGCTGAACTCTGCCAAGCCAGCTGCTCCGTCTCCGTTGCACAAATCTTATTCAACTACGCATTGTGACACATCTGATATGGGCGACCGAAGCGGAGTCCGCATGCCTAAAGCTTGTAAAACATGTGCCAAGGCCAAAGTACGATGTGATCCGGACCCTAATGACGGGCCATGCAAGCGGTAGGTTTTAACTCAAGCGTCAAGCGTCAAGCGTCAAGCCTTCTTTTTCTTCTAATAGTCGTAGATGTCGCCGTCTGAAAAAGGAATGTGGAGGTCAAGCTCCTGGAGCTCATCGTCGCCAGAGACCAACGACAAGTAACATGTAAGCTACATCTAAGCACCCTTGGACCAGGAAAACTTACAATTCCATAGTGAGGTGGCTGCGTTAGAGGCCAAGCTGAATCGGATGGTGGCCTTACTAGCCGCCTCGGGCCCTAGTACTATAGAACCTTCTAACGGAGGCCCTTCGCCAGACTTGTCTTCACAAACAGAGGGAGATGCCGCGATACCGAGTGAACAGGAAGGTGAAATCTTCATGGAAACCTTCCGCACGCGGATGGTTCCTCTCTTTCCATTCATTGTGATCCCGGACGATATGACTGTGGAACAACTGCGACACGAAAAGCCATTCCTCTACCTGAACATCTCGATGGTGGCATGCCAGAACTCTCCACGCCAGCGGGAGATCTCCGGTATTGTAAAGGAGTACGTGGCAGAGCATATTGTCATGAGGGGTGAGCACAGTATGGACATGTTACAAGGTCTGCTTGTTCATCTTGCCTGGTTCATCTCCATTTCTCGCTTGCCCCGTCTGGACATTACTGGGCAAGCCAACGAGAAGCAGAATGAGGAAATGAGAAATAAAGCCCTGGGCATTGCACAGTTAGATGCATTCGTGCAACTAGCAAGAGCACAGGCGATCAGTATGGGCTTAAATCAAGAGCAAAGCATCATGAGAAGCCTTGATAAGCCTATCGCCTATCTTGTACATTATGGTCTTGCGGCTGATCAAACTCCGGCTCGCACTCTCGAGGAACGTCGTGCTTACCTAGGGTGCTATTATGTGATTGCGACGTAGGTTCTACCCTCTCTCTTGCCAAATTCAAATCAAAGACTGATAAAAGCAGGTTCTCGGCGTGCGTCAGAGATATGGAGCCTCTTCGCTTCACCAAGTACATGAACGACTGCTGCCAAATTTTGGAAGAAAGTATGGAACATTCTACGGATGACTTTCTAGTTCATTTGGTGCGATCGATGCACCTTGCCGACAAGATCAACCGCGCCTTCTCAAATCACGACTATGATTCTTCTACAAGTCTTTCCGCCCCGGTGGGAATGAGCATAAAGTGGCATCAAGCCGAGCTTCAACAACTCAGAGCATCTTGCTCATGTAAACCTCCATACTCAAGTATGTATCCACCTCACCTCGCCCCCTGACAGGCCCTGATTCTTCCCCGCTTCCAAAATAGCTATTTTGTTCTTCCATTACGACACACTCGAGCTCCTGTTATACAAAATCGCTCTCAGCGAAGAACAATCAGACGCAGAATACGGCGAATATCCAGTAACACGTCTCGGCCTCCTCTTCCGGTGCCTAGAAGCAACCAAATCCTTCTTTTTCAACTACTATAGCCTTCCAACTCCTTACTTCCCTTTTTTGCCTTTTACATCATGGTGTCAATACGGGCAAGCTGTCGTCTCCCTGTCCCGCCTGAGTCTCTATCAAAGCGACCATGGCGAATGGGACCGAACATACGTCGAGACGACAATCGATTTCAATCAGACCGTTGACCAACTAAAGCAGAAAATGGAAGAAGCAGTTCCCTACAGTCTATATAAGGGGAAAATTCTGCAATCTGGAGATGATCGACCTGAGATCTATGGGAGATTGGAGAATCGGATGCATTTGATGAAAGAGACACATCGCAAACGACGGGAAGCACTCGAACAGAGTCAGTCGGAGGCTGAACAGGCTCTACCAGATTTCAATTTCATGTTCAATTTGCCTATGAGTACGGGCACTTTCTTTCCGTATACTGACTTTGGGGAATTGCCTGATGCATTCGGTGATTCGGGGTATAAGTGAGATGGAAGAAATGTATCAACTTTTATTCAACATTTGAATTGCTTTGAATCTACATTTTTGCATGATCTTGAGTGGCTATGCGATGCTTCCAAGTGTATTGGGCTTGGTGCTTGTACGTGGGTGCGTTGTTGGGTGGGCTGACTTTCAACGGAGACGGAATCCCGTCTTACCAAATTTGTATGAAGCTTTGCGAAGCCGCTGCCAACACATGCTTAAAGGCTTACTTTAAATGAAAGGTATAAAGTATGGATCTTCTAGTCGTACTCTGATTTTCATTCACTCAAAAAGACAGCAAAAGACTAAAAGCGACTTTAACCAAAATGACGTGTCCTCAGGCAAACACCAACTCGCAAGGAAGCACCGCTTCCGGGAGACTTCCTGAAAGAAAATCACCCTCAGGTATCAACGTACTTATCATTGGGGCTGGCGTCGCCGGTCTGCTTGCCTGTCTAGAATGCTGGCGCCAAGGACATGATGTTCGAATCGTCGAACGAAGCGCCTCGCCAATTCTATCCGGTAAGCATTGCATTGGCAATATGTCCTGAGAGTGTCGCGTCTAAGATTAAATTTTCAGGTGACGGTTTTACCATCGGCTGGAGTGCACTACGAGCCTTCCACAACTGGCCAGACATGGAAGATGAAGAGGATCGCATCGCGATGGATATGTGGGTCTCATGGCACAAGATCAACGGCGAGAAGATCTCCGGCCCTGGTCCCTTTGAACTTCATGCTGGAAAATCTAGCGATGAGACGGTTGAGCCTCCAAAGGTGCACCGACATAGTCGTCCCAAATTTCATAAGATGTTGTCCGAACAAGTCGAGCGTGCCGGAATGACTATTGAGTATGGCAAGCGGGTAAAGTCTTACTTTGAAAGCATCGAGAGCAGTAAGGCCGGTGTCATTCTTGACAGTGGGGAAATCATTGAAGCAGACGTGGTCATCGCAGCAGATGGGGTTGGAAGCAAGTCCTCGCAAGTCATAATGGGAGAGGAAGTCCGGGCGCGCTCTACTGGATTTTCGATCTATCGGGCTGCCTTCCCAGTCGAATTGGCTCTTGCTGATCCGGTTGTGGCCGAGCGATTCCAAGTGCTGGACAATGGAAAATTTGTCGCGGAGATGTGGATGGGGTAAGTGAATTCCAGGTACTCGAGGATGTAGCTGATCATGTTTTAGAGACGGGGTGCATGCGATGTTTGCGAGAAGTAGAGATGAAATGTCGTGGGCATTGAACTACCCGGTAAATTGCAGCCCACCTACTTGTATTCTTGGATCTAAACGGCGATTCCAGAGCAGAGAAAACGCGGCCGAGTCATGGTCGGCTTTGGTAGACCCTGAAACGGTCCTCAAGACCACAGCCAATATTTCTGGATGGGCAGATGTTGCGGACCGAGTCATCAAAGCCACACCCAAGGAGCGTCTCCATGACTTTAAATTGATGTGGAGAGAGCCTCAGCCTCGTTGGACCTCCCCTGGAGGCCGTGTTGTACAAATTGGCGATGCGGCTCATACTTTTCTTCCCTCTTCTGGAAATGGTGGTACTCAAGGCATTGAAGATGCCATCTCCCTGGCAGTATGCCTGCATATAGCAGGAAAGGACAATGTGCCATGGGCGACTCGCGTCCACAATACCCTCAGGTACGGTTTGGTTTTTTTATCCCTCGAATTTTGAACTCGAACTGACGGCTTGCCCTGTTGCAGATTCGAGCGCGTCGCCTGCCTTCAGAAACTGGGAGTTGTCAACCATGAACTGCGAAGTCGCTCTTCCAACGCCGATGTGTCACAAACAAAGCCTGTAGGCCTATTGGGTTCGTGGATTTGGAGCCATGATCCAGAGCGGTATGCGATTGATAACTACGACAATGTGCTGGCTCATTTGAGAGACGGGTCCCCGTTCCAGAGCACCAATATCCCACCCGGTCATGTTTACAAGCCTTGGACTATCGATGAGCTCCTGGGAGCAAGGGAGAGTGGGAAGGAGATTGAATTGGATGGGGACTGGGATTAAAGAAGTGGAACTTAATTTACGTTGATATATCATTGCATGTAAAATTCATTTTTCTTTCGTTAAACTCTTTCTGATAAATGGATGAAGCTGTGCGGAGTATAATAGTTGATTTCGAATAATGATGAAGTTTCTGGACCCAATTATAGGGCGAAGGCTCCAACCACTGCTGCGGCGACAGCCATGACCCCAGCGATGTTCGACGCGGGGACGACAGCAGCATTTCCGGTCTGGGTGCCTGTCACGGCAGCAGAAGTAGAGTTTCTAGCCTTGGAGCTGGGCGAGGCGGTCTTGGTCATGGAGACAGCGGGTGAGGAGGACGGGGCCGCAGTGATCATGGTGTTACCCGAATGAGCAATAGTGGCCGAAGAGTCGGAAGAAGAGTCGGAAGACGAGCCGGTAGACGAGCCGGTAGACGATGACTCGGCAGATGAAATGACAGTGGTGTGCATCAAGGTGGCAGTAGAAGTCTCAGAGACAGTGGTGGTGGAAGCGACCATTTTGCCATTGGGCCCGTAGCCGGGCAGGTAGCTGGGCGTGACGGTGGCAGTACCGGTGTACAAAGGACAGCCAGGCTGATCGGACTTAGGGGGAGCCCTACCACCGCCGCAGTCGATGAAGTCGCAAATCTCGCCGCTGTCGGGGACGTACCAGATCATACTGGCATCGCCCCACTGGTCCCTGGTGGCCGAAGAGACACAGCCGCTGATGTCGGTGCGGGCAGTGGCCAGAGCAATGAAGCTGGCGAGGATGGACAGAGTAAAGGCCTTCATGTTGGGGGGAATAAAAGAATGGCAGGTTTCAAAGAAGGGTATCTGGTTGACAGGGGAATGAGTGACGGAAGGTTGGAACACAAAATGAACTGTCCAGGGTCCGGCTTATATCTCATTTTACATCGGCGGCGCTGGGAACCGTATCGGCATTAGTACGAAACTTTATGAGCCCAGGCGAATGGACCCCCTTGTCCACAAGCGAAAAATGAGAAAATGGAGGCAACGACAGTCCCTGCCAAGGCCGGCGTGGCGTTCAGGGACCCAAATCAATTGGTTCCTTATGCAGCCATCGAGTGAATGAGGTTTAGTGAGCCTGATGGTCTAGGTCTATTGGAAGTCCTTGGGCCCCGTTCGGAAGGTCCGGCCCCAAGATGTGTGTCGGCTGTTGCATGGTGTGTTTGGTGTGATGTGTGCCCGAAGGTCAAAATTTTCATCCCTTTTACTATTTTTAGCGCGGAGGAAAGAACACACGATTGATCGGAAATTCAAAGACTGCAGTCATTTACACAGACGGACTCATCTTAAGTGCCACAGAGCTAACCCTAGACTATGGTTTGGTGGAAGTCCTCCAAAATGACACCCGAACACATGGGTCGGGTAGATCGACCCACGCGGTCGACGCCGATCTAAGGGCCTAAGATTCTTGGGTTTCTAGGCAAGAAACAACTGTACATTCGAATATGACTAGATCGCGGTCGAATTACATTGTTCAATACTATCCTAGTTGGTTCGTCCGTCTTATAACTTACTCAAAGCGCAACTTCACGCAAGCTGGGCACGGGCAATGAAAACTGTCTTCTCGACCGTCTTGCCCGCCTTGGTAAAGATCAGTGGCTCAGGCAGCACCTTGTAATCGAACTTGACACTTAATCCAGCATCCTGAAACAACTTCTGCATCTCATCCTTGGAGAAACCGTGGGTCTTGACGGTATGAGCGGCGTCCCCAAATTCCCGCTGAATCATTTGCTCATGACTGGGGCCGTGGCCATGACTGTGTTCGTGGCTATCCGCATGGTCGTGACTGTGACCGTGACTGTGATCGTGACCATGGCCCCACTTCTCGATATGAGGGACAAGATCAATGATGAAGCACGCCCCTCCATGCTTCAATCGCTTCGCCAACTTCTGCAGCGCAGTATCCGCGTGTTCGAAATGGTGCAGGGCCATGCTAATCGTGATAACGTCGAAATTGCTGAACTCTGGTCCTGCGAACTCTTGTGGCGCGGGCTCTGAAAGCAAGTCTGCTTTGTATCCCGTCATTCTGGAGCTCATGTCGACTACATTGGCATTCTTGTTGAATTCTTCCACCATCTTATCGGAGACATCGATACCAACAACTTGGGTCAAGAAAGGAGCCAGCGTCTGTGATTTTGTGAGATTACCTCATGGCAAGTTAATACCTACGGAATTGGGAGACAAACTTACCATCGAAATCACTCCTGGTCCGCAAGCGTATTCTAGCATCTTGATCTCCTGCCTTGGCCTGCTTCCGTATCGGTCCATCTGTCGCTGATCCAGGGCCGATGCTTGACGGTCTGCTCGGATAACATCTTAAGGCTTTGGGCAAAGTTGTCCTTGTAAGTTGTCGCCATCTGACTGAAGAGAATTGTGAGTTCAGTTTTGTTACATTAGTAGAGTTAGTGGGCACTCACTCGAAATGTCTTCGATTTGCCTCTGTGAAGTCAGTCATGTCTGCGATGATACGAAGTATGAACGTTTGAAATGGTTTTGATAAACGTGTGAATGACTCCTCGTTTCCAAAGTGAAGAAGGTGTGCGCGGGTACCCTGCGGATCATAGAGTATTTATGCGGTGGCTCGGAGACATCTCGGATACTTCCTGTGCTGGAGAGTTTGACTCCACGACAGGTCACTCGTGAGCCTCGGAGACATTTTACAGCTGGAGAAACTCCTAAATGTCTCCAATGTCTGTTGATTGTACATCATTCGATTAAATTCCCAGAACGAGGCCAGAATGCATCTCATGAATTGGGGCCAAATTCGACAGGGACATATATGCCAGACATCTTGACTCTACACGCGAAAGGAGCAAATCGAAACTTGATATCCGTAAGAATTACATTTTTAGGAATTAACAAAGAAGTTCCCTTAGCGATTTCAACCCATTTAAGGTAAAGCAAAAGCAACGACGCATGGTCGTGCCTGGGGTGTATAGAGCTCCTTCACCGCCCGCAAGCTCCAAACTGCCAAAAAGACATCATCAGCTCCGTCCGCACTTCCCCAATCTCCACGTCGTCTAACTATTCGCTTGTCTGGTATTCCATCCATTGTCGTCAATACTATCTCCTTCCGTCTGCAATCACATCTACGCATCCAACGATTCACCCTTCGCTCGCCGCCATGGAGTCCAAGATCCCCGATTTCCTGGCCGAGCAACAGGCGCAGGGCACTCCCGAGACTCAGACCTATCTCCTCACCTTTGAAGATTTCTGGGAGCGCAAGCTATGGCATCAACTGACAGATGCACTTGTTGAGTTCTTCCGCATGCCAGAGAGTGCTCCGCAGCGGTTAGCCTTCTTCAAGACCTTTGTTCTCAGCTTCGCCGACCGCATCAACCAGCTCAAGTTCGTGTCCCTAGGGTTGATGGCATCGACGGAATGTGGAGGTGAGTTCAAATCCAGACAATACTTTGTTCAAGCATTGCAATTATCTACAAGAGCTCTTGATCCGGCTTGCTAACACCTCCGCGGCAGATGACAAGGAAGCGCTGGCTTTCCTCACATCCCTCGCCGAAAAGGTCGACAAACCCGAATCACAAGATGCGTACGTATACGCGCTCGCCGACGTTGCCAATGTCAAGTTGCGTCTGCAGGATTTGGATGGTGCACAGAAGGACCTGGCGTCTTGCCAACGGGTGCTCGACTCGTTCGACTCCGTTGAATCAGTCGTTCACGCATCATTTTACAAAACTAACGCCGACTACCACCATGTACGTATCCGCCAGCCCTGCAAAAACCCCCAAAGCACACATCAGCGGGCACATGCAAGATCAAGGAGCAAACTAACATCTTCCAGGCCAAGCAAGAATTCGCTTCTTACTACAAAAACGCCCTCCTGTACCTGGCCTGCATCAACCTCGAGGATCTCCAAGAAAGCGAGCGCGCCGAGCGCGCCTATAACCTCAGCGTCGCCGCGTTAGTCTCCGACTCAATCTACAACTTCGGCGAGCTGCTCCTTCACCCGATCTTGGATTCCCTGACCGAGACACCGCACAACTGGCTTCGCGAGCTTCTCTTCGCCTTCAATCGCGGTGACTTGACCGCCTACGACGTCCTCGCGGGCAACATCAGCAAGAATAAGCTCCTTGAGTCCCACAAGGTCTTCCTCTATCAGAAGATCTCCCTGTCCGCGCTGACGGAGATGGTCTTCCGTCGTCCTCCCCACGATCGCTCCCTCGCATTCAGCGCCATTGCCTCTGAGACGAAGGTGCAACCGGATGAGATCGAGCACCTGGTCATGAAGGCTTTGTCGCTTGGTTTGCTGCGCGGTTCAATTGACCAGGTTGCGGGTGTAGCGCAAATCCACTGGGTTCAGCCTAAGGTCTTGGATATGAAGCAGATTGATGGTATGCGGAACCGTTTGAAGGATTGGGATGCGGGTGTTAACCAGCTCGGTCACTGGATCGAGGGTGCTGGCAAGGATGTATGGGCTGCATAGACTAGTTTTTTTTTATTCTACCACTTTTTATCTATAATGAATGAATAGGGTGGGTTCCTCGAGCATTGATGAGTTGCTTGTGTTGTATTTGTAGATTCATTTCCTGAACCATCATCCAGAACTATATGATGCTGAAATGTGTACAAGAGGTCTTAAAACAAGGATGATCCTAACAACACGCAGCCGATCAACCAGGCTGGCCACCACACACACCATACCACGACCTGCGTCCACATGCCCCACACATCCCATCCAAAGGCGGCTTGAGTCATGACAGACTCCACGGACGCACCAGTGTACCAACACACTCCCAAAAGAACCATAGGAGGGGAGAGCAGGTTCAACAACAAAAGTCCAATAGTGGACACAGCAATCCGTACCGGCGCCGAAGGACTCTGAAGGCGAACGACGAAGCTAAGAGGGGCGCACAAAAGACCGACCATGAAAGAAAGGGAGAAGTTGAGGGTCGCCAGAGTCGAAAGCGACAGTCCCAATAGGAGAAGCGTGAAAGACTTGATTAGGAGGTATTGTTGCGGGACGATGGGTGCGGATAGACCTAGGCCACTGGAGAGCAGAGCCGCGAGGAGCAATGGAAGAACGACATCTACGACGACGAAGGCGTAGGTGGCAGTTGTGAAGTTCTATAAGAGATGTGTTAGCAAGACAGAGTCCCGGTAGGAGTGGCTTCGATTTCAACGAACCTGGTGGGAAAGGGTATTGAACATCCAAAGCGGTACAAGACCAAGCAGGTGAAGACCGCTGACTAGGGTAAGTGGCATAGCCATGAGACGCTCTGCGACGGGGGTTCCCTTGATTTTCTCATCTGTCATGGCCTGACCCTTCGTAATCGATGACTGCTCACTCGTCGACTTCGACTTCTCGGCGGGGGCACCGGTCTTCGAGTCCGAGTAATAGCCCGTGCGCATCCACAGGGCAATCGCCATGATCGTAAAATTCCCTGCGATCAGCATCGCGCTAGGCAGGTAGGTTCCAATGCTAACAAAACGGTTCGTCTGCATAAGCAGGTAGAAGAAGAAACTTTGGTGCAGGTGCTCCAACAAGTTGTTCAGACTACGGCACAGACTTTCGATAGTTCGGCCGAGTGCCATTTCGTCCTCCCATCCCTCGCCCTTGGGCTGCAGAGTAATAGCATCAATGTGGTAAGGCATAAAGCTGCTGTGGGCACCGGTAGCAGCGCCAAGACCTTGTTTGGTCATACCACGCAGGATAGTCTTGAGACGTGCCTGGTAGCTGTCATCGTGCTCCCACATTTCCTGTAGGTTGGTTCCCATGCCCATTTGGCCGCCTGCAATGGCGACGGCTGTGTTGATCAGGTCGAGGTTTGGCAATTGGCCATTCACGCCATCATAGACAACGTGTAGTGATCTGAAGTTATGCTCGAAAGGGAATTCGATGACCAGTGCGCCTTGCAATGCCCCACTCTTCAACGGCAGTGGTTGAACGGACGCGGGCTGTAGGTCATGGTAGGCGTCAATCCATGCCTGCGTTCCTGATTTGCTGTCGGGAGTGAAGAGGAATATAATATCCTTGGACCAAAGGGACCATCCTAGAGACAGTTTTCAGTTTGGAGTCTAGACATGTAGTTGGAACTCGGGACTTACGCTTGAAGTATCTGGCCAGTGTTAAGGCCAGTGTGACACCCTTCAGGTTCAATTCGTCGTCTGCAGTCTTCCATGCCGCGACGAGCACGATTGCCTCGGTAGCGTCGCCTCGTGGCGCGTGGATAATACCATAGATGTTCTCGCCCTGATGGGTAATACCTGCCGACGTATACTCGTATTTCTGTGTCGCAACTTTCAATCCCGCAGCTTGCAGGATTGAGTGTACTTTGTTGTGCGCCCTGCCCCATCGTCAGCACTTTCTTTTCGTCGGATTTCTGGGCGGCTGGTCCCGCGTACGCTGGTGTCACGGTCTCATCTTGCGAGATTCCTTCCTCACGCCCCTCTTTCAGGAGCACTTCCAGCTCCTTCTTGTAGCCTCGGAAAATGTTTTGCTCACTCCCGGTAAAGTAAGCGTGTACTTGGCCGGGTAAGAGCGCATTCTCGGAGATGTAGGTGTTTCGGGAGTACTCGTTCAAGGGGAGAAGCAGGAGCCACACGACGCCCACAACGATACAGAGAAAGGAGAGAATATTCGGGAGGCGCACGAAAAGGACGTCAGGTTTATTCCGTAGATTACGGATTGCAGCTGGTGTTTCCTCAATATCAGTGCTTCGTCCTTGAGAGGCGTCGTTTCGAGAGGGAAGGTCCTCGAAGCAGATGCACACTTTGTGTGTGAAGACTCACATTTCAACGCCATTTCATGAGGACCATCTGAGACTTTCTTTCCAATAGACAACGGCGAGCCCGTCAATTGGATCGACTAGGTGGACGATGTCGCGAAGACCAGCTTGGAGTCTGACCCCGGAGCTCGGAGGTGTTTACGGGGAATGTACGCCAGGCGAAGCAGACCACTTGTGCAGAATTATAGTATGCAGCCGCTATGCTATGATCCAATGCCCCCGAACCTTGTACCTCCCACGTAATAAAAAGAACTATGGCAAAAATATACACAGAATATTGAATCGACGGTGATTTCGTGAAAGAAGATCATGCGCCCAAGCGCTGGTTGGTGCTCATATAGCTCATGGGTGTCCCGTTGGCATTGATAGCCGTGTTTGAAGTGGGCAGGACTCCATACCGTCCAAAAGTCTTCTGGTCCACTGAAATATAGTGAGGCAGGCGGCCCAGGAGATTGAGCTTGCCTTCGATCCAGCGAAGGACCTTCTCCGGAGGCACAAAAACCTTGAGATACCCAAGACCGACTGTGGATATTAGTGACCGAAGGCGATAAAGAGGCAAACAAACACTTACAGAGGTAGCCTACAGCAATGGCGCACAGGTGGCCGAGGAAGCTCACGTTGGAAACAAGAATCGAAAGAACAACGCAGGCAAACAAGGGCGAGGTCCAAGTGGGAATCTTGTAAGGCCCAAGGCTAGATTTTGTTAACGCTGATAGGTTCGTATATCGCTGATTAAGAACATACCTGAAGTGAGGGTTTGTCTTGTACGTCCGAATGGCCTCAGAGCCCAGAAGCAAAAAGACCCAGACACTGTAGACTCCATCAGTCCTGCTAGGTGTTGTCCTGAATAGTAGTGACTCACCTGGCACCAATCACGGGTGTATTCCTGTGCAAAATGGCTTTCTCGAACAGCAGATAAAGACCGGCCGGGAAAGTCGACAGCGCTGTGGGAAAAGTCACGTCAGCAAGGCTGTACTCCAAACGTCAAACTCACACCACGGTCCACCCAGGATCACATCCCGGGGTTTGTAGCAAGAGATTACTCACGTCCGACAAAGAGCGCGATGGATGTGAGGGTACCATGCTCCGCCTCGAAGCGTTCCAAGAGAGGGGTCAATGCCAGAGCATTCAACGCGGCGTGGAAGAAACCAGTGTGGATGATGGGAAAAGTGTTCAGGCGATACACTAGATCATAGTAGTCAGAACAATTATATCAGTCCAATTCGCCGTCGGGTCACATACTGGTTCCGAGGTTAATCAGGTCTGGGGTGAGGGAGCCCCATTCCACCACGTTCCAGATTGTCTGAAATTCGAGTAACCAGAATGCCAGAATCACCAAAAGCACCAGTCGCGTGAATAACGGTAGCCGCACAAGATATGATCGAACCCGGGAAGGGTTGAAAGGCAGTGGGGGTAGCGCAGCCGGAGTAGCCATGTTAATGTCGGAGATCTGATCGACAAAATGTCGCGATCACAAATGACGGACAAGGAAGTTGACACCGATGAGGTTTGTAAGAAGGAGCGACGACTGCGGGATAGTGCAGATGTTAGTTTTGTCTGATCTTATCCGCGACAAGAGAATGGTTGAGACCCGAGGGTCGTCAGGCCTTGCCAGGGATGACCGCACGCGATCGGTTCGCCAGGGACAAACGTGACCAGAAGATCCGAACAAAAAACAACTTGGTGGACTAATAGTCGATACGGAGAGCAACTCACCCAAGCAGATGGCAGCAATGCGGATCAGAATCGGTCGATAGGGTCGTGAAGGAAGAATGGTAAACTCAACTCTCGGGGCAAGCGTGGTCGCGGCGATCCCCGCTATGCCTGTTTGGGATCCGGTCCCACACGTTTGACCGAACTATAAATTGTGCACGAACAATACTTTCCTCACTACAGAAAGTCCTTCCTTTGGAGTCTTAGATTCTCCAACTCATTCCAGAAACATATTTGAGAAAGATGATCTCGACAACTTCAGGGAATAGAACAATTGTCACACCACTAAAAACATCCATGACGGACATTACATACCAGTGTAATGATCAAGAGCCCGAAGGGTATAAACTTGGTAGCTTACCCATTGAGCGGGACTATGAGCAGAACCGAATTCTTATTCAATGCTGCTATGAATCTACTTTGCTAAAAATCTGCTCACAGGATCTTTGCTGCAGAGAATCCCAAAGTTCAGTCTTGTATTGCCCAAATCAGCGCGAGCGTTCCTGGATAGAATACCTAAGCGTCCATTTCCCATTTCAACAAATCAGCGCGGATTGCGGAACACAGCCAATGTCAAACACTGTCCTCCTGTTACGACCCCCAGAGGTCTCTCCGAGCACCAAATACGTTTTAATCACCATCACGTATGCGTACAGTGGTGGCCGTCATTGCCTTCAATTTCGGAAACATAGAGACTCTCTTTCGGACTATAATCACATCATACGCCAAGGCTAATATGAATTGTGTGTAAATAACCAGTATTGGCCGTACATTGCAATTATACCTTGTCTCGTATGATTATCGAGTGAGAGACGACCGAACTACCATATCCGCCAAGCATCAATGTTCTTCCAGCGCGCCCAAACTCCGCCTCCAATCGACGAGTCTTTGTAATTTCTGGGCCTCGTGAAGTAGCTTGTCGTTGGCAGCATTGCGATTAGTTAGTCGGTAATTATTCGCATCTGGAAAGCTTGTGTGTGGGCGCCTCGGAGACTCATCAGCTTGTGTAAAGTGAGAAACTTCAAGAGGAACCTTCAGCCCAATGGCTTCATTAGAAGACAACAATCTATTATGGATGATAACATCGCTTGTCTCATTGCACCTCTGGGCACGCGTTCCGAACAATGCCAAATCACAAATTGGCAGCTTTCTTCCTTGGTACGAAGGAAGGCTCGAGACCGATGAGCCACATGAATGCTAAAGATATATCTGGTGGCAAGATGGCTATCATGATAGTAGAACGGTCAAATAGATTTGATAATTGGGTAGTGACGAGGGGAGTCCCGGAACGTAGACATCTGTAGACATCTTTGCACTCACTAGACAAACGGTCTACGGCAGACTTCTGATTTATCTGCATCTTAAGCTCTGAGCTCTGCACACTCGTACCTTAATCTTTGGCCGCGAAAGCGTATTTCTCAGCGAAGCTGCCTATGAGTGAATGGTCGTCAGCTCCAGGGATACAGTAGTATTCGAAATCAGATTTATCTCTACACTCTTGAGACTTCCATTCCCGAACCCTAGCTCGAAACACGCTAGTCTAATGTTAGCCATTCCCCATTAATCCCGGTCAGACTGTATTGTATTCCCTGGTAACTATGGACGAATCAAATTTGCGAGGCCAGTGCCACGTCGGACTATGCATTTGCTATACGAACAACCGAGAGACCTACCAATGAGGTATGCCTAATGCCTTCCCCCCATTAATTTGGTCTGGGCGCGAGACTCCCGACATACATAGGAACCCCACAACTAGACAAGATTGACTGTCATCACACCTCGATCCATCTCGTCAACTGTTTCTCTCACCAAAATGGGAGCATCAATGAATCCGTTCACGAATGGTTCTCTGCAAGCTTGGTGCTTGGAACCCCGGCAGAATGCTAACATAAACCGACAACATCGACTGCCGTCAGACTCTGAGTGCTGGGAAAAGCAGGAAGTCATAGGAAGTGGCTCTTTTGGTGAGGTGTGGCGGGAGCGCTGTGTATCAGGGCTATCGGAAGGCGCGCTACGTGCAGTGAAGAGGATTAGGGTGCAGCAATCGAATTTCTCCGAGATGTCGAGACGAGAGCTCGACGCTCTCACTGCATTTTCTGACCCCAATTTTCCTGAGGTAGGTGGCTGCAGCACCGAGTCGAGTATGCAAGACCAGGCAACTTACTCACCCGCAGTACAAGCAATACTTTGTCCAATTCCTGGGATGGTTCAACGACGCCGACTACTTGTGTCTCGCAATGGAATTAATGGAGTACGGTGATCTTCAGATTTATATCAAAAGACTTGCCATGCCTTTTCCGGAATCCGAGGGTGCATCAATCACGTCCCAAGGTGCCCGGGCTCTCCAGCACATGCATAGTAAAAAGTTTGTTCATCGAGATATCAAGCCTTTAGTGCGTCATTCATTCGAGTTCCATCGGGTGGCGGATACTGACGTTTTAAAGAATATACTCGTCGCCTGTCCGGGCCCCAGGTGGCATGTTAAGGTCGCTGACTTCGGAATCGCCAAAAATACAGAAGGCACTGCTCTTGGAACACAGCGCATTGGTACTATAAGCTATATGGCTCCAGGGCTGTTTAGCACCCAGCCATATACAGCGGCAGTTGATATCTGGGCTCTTGGAGCCTTGACTTATTGCATGTGTACAGGCTTCCCACCACCTTTCTCCAGCGTACAGAACTTGCTAGAATATGCTCGCGACCCTAGAGTCAAGTTTCCGTCCGGCAGTATGCATGCATTGAATGAGTCATGTTTGAGATTTGTGTTGAGTACTATGGCAAAGGTCCCCGAACAGCGCTTGACTATTGCACAAGTTCTTAATCATACATGGCTTTCAAGGCAGTCAAACGCTACACCTCAAGGGTAAGCTCATAGAGACCTGACAACAAACATGGAAGGCCTAACTGAAAACTTCCAGCAGTGAGTCATCCGGCAGATCTGCGGCTAGCTCCCCAGATCCAAGCGTGGCTCCGTCTAACAACTGGTCGACAATCTTGGACAACCCCGCCGACCAGTGGGTGCGCATGACAGACCCAGGTCCCGCGTCATTCCAACTTCCAAGTACCTCCATTCCACTACAAGCACAGATGTCAAGTTTGCCTCTGGCAAGCCAGATACATGGGCATAAAGGGCATGATAGTACGGATAATGAGAGGGGGCAGGATGAAACTTCCGAAGGTGTTAGGGTACAATCGCTCGTTGAGGAGGACCTCGGCATAATAAACGAACATGCAAGGCGGGCAGCGCAATATTTCGACAAAAGCAATATGACCTGGCAGAGCCCTTTGCAAAAAAAGTGGTTAGGATGCGACGAAAAGTTCTTCACGATCAGCATCCGGATACGATTACCGCTATGGTAGCTCTCGCCGCGATTTATCGGGGGCAGGGCAAGGAAGACGAGGCTCAAATGATTGACGTAGAAGTACTCAATCTACGGCGAGAAGTCATTGGTTTCAGAGGCACATCTTATCTCGCTTCGGCTTCAGCAGACAAGAAAGTCAAGATCTGGAATACAGTGACCGGCCGATGCGTGACGACCCTCGAAGGCCATACCGACCAAGTCAACTCCGTGGCCTGGTCGCCTGATGCGACCAGAATCGCATCGGCCTCAAGTGACTCCACGGTCAAAATATGGGATCTAGCAACCTGCCTGTCTACATCATCTGCACCTCCTGGTTACTTTCTCACCCGGAAGAACGACGGCCACAGTGGTATAGTCGGTTCAGTCTCCTGGTCATCCGACGTGACCCAGCTAGCTTCAGCAGGGGATAACACAATCAAATGTTGGGATCCAGCAACCAGCCAGTGTATTTTGACAAATAAATCCCGGCCTTTTTCCTTGTCAGACTCACTAGTCTGGTCACCCGATGCGAGAAGACTGGCTTTCGCGACGTGGGAATGCAATATCAGGATTTGCGACCGATTTACTAGCGAGTTTGTATCAACGCCCAAAGGTCATCATATATTTCGCACCAAGGGGGGTCATAATGGCTACATTTTGTCAATATCCTGGTCACCAGATGCAACTCGAATCGCATCTGCATCGGTGGATAAAAAAATCAAAATCTGGGATACAGGTACGGGCCAAAACATATGCACACTTGAGGGCCACACCAGTGGAGTTGCATCAGTAGCCTGGGCGCCGAATACCACCCATCTGGCATCGGGCTCATATGATAAGACGATCAAGATCTGGAATATGTTGACTAGCCAGTGTATATCAACGTTTAAAGGTCATGATAGTCGAGTCTGTTCAGTGAGCTGGTCTCCCAATACAACTCAACTTGCTTCGGCATCCAAGGACAAAACAGTGAAGATTTGGAATCCAGCGACAGGTCAGTGTATATCGACACTTAAGGGCCACAGCGATAGTGTTTTGTCAGTGGCATGGTCTCCCAATGTGGCCAACTCATCTGGAGTTGCATATTTCAGTAAATAATCACTTCTAAGGGTAAGGACGTCAATTTACTAGTCCTTGGTAGTCCTTTATATTAATCTATAGGAGAACTTATGGAATTGGCTTAAGGATTATATATCTTCAAGATGCGCATTATACGCATCGTATGCATTCAATATAGGCTATCATAACCTTGTGCCTATGATCTAGGAAGGATAGGAGATATACTAGAAGGATTAGTAAATTCAATACCTCGCCGTATTCAAGAGGTGATTGAAAGAGATGGAAGGGCGACGCAGTATTAAACCATCTAGATACAATGATTATTCATAAAATACTGGCAGAATAAGTGTGGAGACCGACATTTGTTGTTTCTTGGTCACCCTGTATAGCAACGGATCACGTTACGTATATGGATCATCTAACGAAGCTCAGATCGCATGGTAATGTCTGTTGGTGATATTAAGAATGAGCCAGGGAAAGTTCTTCGCTCGGTATCATTTCATCTTCAACCCCGACAACCAAAGACAGACAGTTCCCCTTCCCTCACTATGCAGGATGATATTGTGTACCTTCATCTCGCATTCCATTCCTCCAGAAAAGGTTCGAGAGCACGGTTGCTTCACCATTTTCCCTGTGAGACGCCATGACGGGTTCGAGACAGTAAATGCCGCTGCGAAAGTGGCCAGAAAGGAATGGGAGGACATCATGGGCGAAGAAATCCCATCTACCTTCAGTGGGAGTGAAAGTCCCTTGACGGGACCTTGGGACTCGCTGGTTCTACCAGAGTGTGCCCCCGAGCTACTGTTTCTTGTTGGCTGGATGACCCAGACATTTTTCTTGGTTGACGGTACATCTTTCACTTCCTGGCCCTGGCATTGAGCACCTATTGATTCAATATATTTAGATAATTAGATAAGGCTGATCGTATGTCTCGGAAGGAGGTAAGGATTTCATCAAGGCACTTTTGTCTCCAATCATATGTCTGACTTTCCATTCTGATCTAGGCTCATGAACAGCTTAACATGCAGCTAGATCATGTTTTCAGGATTGTAGATAAGAAAAAGGAACCGACCACACCCTTGGAGCGACTCTTCCTTCCTCGACTTAGACAGATGCTCGATTATAATCACGAAGGAGCTTCTTTACTATTCGAAGGATGGCGGGACTGGCTTCAGAAGGCAGACACCCGCGACGAGGATACGGTTTAATCACTCGAAGCATATCTAAAGTTCCGAGAGATGAATGTCGCTTTCCTGTGAGTGTTTGTTTGACTTTGGGTCATAACTGGTCAAGGTTATGTCTTGACCTAGCAGCTCTGAAACATCACTGACCCTGTTCTATCAGCCCCTACTCCCACCTGACTATCTTTGTCCTAAGATTGAATATTACCCGAGAGTAAAGGCAAGCGATCGACCATTTCCGCAACCTTACGGCACGAAACTTTTCGTTGATCAATGACTATTGGAGTTGGGCCAAGGAGATTCGCGAATTAAAAGAGGGCGCTCAAAGAATGATGAATGCGGTATCAGTCATCATGAGAACACGACAGGTGTCCGAGAAGAAAAGCCTTCAAATTGTGAGGGACTTGGCTATTGAGTGTGACCAGAACCTTCTCAAGACCATAATTTATCCGCTCAACCTGGTATTTCTCAAGATTTCCGGAAATATCTAGCCGCGCATCTTTGGTTGTGCGCAGGAAACAGCTACTGGAGCTCGATATGCAATCATTATCACTCACGATATCATGACATATGCTTGATTTCCGAATAAATGTGATTTATTCTATTTATCAGCGCCTAGAATAACGAATTCCGCGTAAAGTTACAAGAATTTTCGGTAGCCGCAATTCGTCCTTGTGCTAGCCAGGACTCAAGTCCCGAGACTTCAGCAGTAACGTGCGTAAAGTGCCTTTTTAATTCCATTATGAGTTTCCCCCTCATCAGAGAACACCAAAATCCGGAAAGTGGTACACAACTACGAGGTGTTACGACCGTAGAATATACGTATTCTTGCATAATCTATTTACAGCCTTTGCGGGTTAGGTTCGGGTTATCGTGGGTTTTGGCGATATCTACGAGCATTATCATCCTCAATTTCCGCAAACCAGCGGACTGAGACCAATGGAGAGATGGAACTTGACGATGTAAACTGCCCCAACCCAAAGGCAGGGGCGCAACGTGTCACATTGGTCTTTCAGACACGACGAAGAGACAGTGAACTGCGAGACTTCAGCCAGCTTCAGCTCTGCGCCAGCCGCTGATGTCGCTTCTCAGCACTTACAATGCGGCATCATCAAGACTCTCAGGAAAGCGAAAGTGTCTCGATCCACCCATGTGCGGTGATTCCAAGGATCATAAGTTCGGAAGAATAAATGGCCGATGTGGTTGGCTTCTTGAAATCACTCAGGAACGAAGGAATGTCCTGGACCAGTGTCAATCAAGCCTATAACCCGAGGTTTGGAACGCGCACTGAACAAAGCTTGCAGTCCCGGTATAGTAGAGCAATGAGAAAGGTCCTGAGGGCTTCTAACATAGGAACCTTGTTTCAGAATCGCTGGCTTACCTTGTTACATAGCTCAATAGCCCTCATACCTCGACCGGAAAATCGCCATCGACAAATCCTTCTGATTTACGAAATGGGACCGGCCCAAATAGAAAGGCTTTGCCTCCAGGAGCCATATTAGATCGCGGTAAAGAATCGGCACGTCAAAATTATAGTCTGTTGCAACTCGCATTCTCACCTCGCTCAGCACGTCTGTCGTGAGTCTCTGTGACTGTGAGGGTTGCGACTAGAGAGCGCGGGGCGTTTCATTGACCAATACATTTTCCTCTACGAAGAATGGCTTGCTTGGTAAGTACTTTAGGTGGAAATTTTGCCTGAAGTACCGATATTTCCAGCAAATCTATTCCTTGTGTACTGGATTCTTGTCTTTAGGATGTTTTCCGAGTCAGTGCGTAAAGTTGCGGCTTAAAATGAATTCTTCAAACTAAGCTACTCGAGAATTTCAGGCTCAGTATAAAATCGCTACACCACGAAGAGAGTTCACAGTAGAATATTATTAATTGTGTGTTCGAAGATTGAAACAACGCGATAAATAGAACGTACAGTGCACCCTATTTTAACAAAGAGACTCCGTCCATTATGGCGCAAATACACTAAATCAGCACTGACTGAGACGCTCAGAACGACTTCATGGACATTTCATGGGGCTGGATATCCCGGCTGCACAGTATCGGGAATTGCTTTTATCAAGTGTCGACAGCTCGTGCATGTTTTCTGCCTTCATGTCGTCGTCTCCATTACAAATGACCTTTGAATCATGATTCTTCATGACCATCGTGTGGTTCAATCTACTTGTCGCGGTTGCGATAGCGGCCGCTGGGCTGATCGCCAGGCTTTCGGTGACAATTGAGAATACTCCTATAAAGCTTATTAGCCGATGTGGTACCTTATGAAACCACTTCAAGGATCAAAGTCTGGGCAGTACGAATGGACGAACCCTATTGTGTGGATGGTTCGTTCTTGGATGGGATAGCTGTCGCACACTCGATTGTTTGATGGATGAGACTCAATCGATCCCAGACAGCTCGCACCGATTCCACACTGCGGTGAGTGCCGAATTCAGTATTGTATCGAACGGCAATAGATGGCCAGGAGACACCCTCATTCAGCAGTGAATCAAGAACGGAGAACCCATTTTCCTTCTCAGTTTGATTGAGACGCGTTCGTACACCCACGGAGAGCGAGTAATCCGCGGTGACTCTTCTGCGCTTAGAGCAAGGTGATATCGTAGTAGGGGTCCTTACAACAGACTCTTCGCCGTCATCGCTCTCGTCGTAGTCGTCACCATTAACATCAGTGATAGAAGACATAGCAGAATCACTTGCGTTTGTGAGATTGTTGCGCTGTCTGGCACGAGAACGTCTCTGAGAAGTCTCAGAGACGGAATAGTCCATTCTCTCCGTGGATTCGTCCGCAAAGCTTTCTCTTCCGGGTGGTGCAGAGTCGACCTCGCCTCGGTCATCAAACTCGATGTCACCTCGGTTGTCGAATTCAATCGAATTGACCGAATCAACTGAAATGGCTCGAGGAGGTTCATGGATCTGAATGGGCGGAGCCGGTGGAGCCTCATGACTCTCACCAGGAAGATCATAGACCGCCCCGAAGTAGATCTTGCTCCAGTCCTTGATCGCATTTCTGTACACAGCAAGGTGATGGTCCCGCTCTCTCAGCTTTGCCAGATAGTCGTCGAGGCGAGAGCCAACTGTCGAAATAAGTATCACACATAAACACAGCAGCTGCAGGGCGGGGTCTTACCTTCTGGGTGGGCTGCTTTAAACTTAATCGCCTTGTCGTGCTCCATCGTCAAGATGATTCTCTCCTTGTCGACATCATCAGGGTGTGGCCAAGGAGGCCAAGGGTGCAGAAACTTTTTCAGGATCGACATGACTGCGTAGTCGTGCTTGTTCATGATGATGTAGTGCTCATTTCTAAACAGGAAGTAGTACTTGCCATCAGGGCGTTGATGAAAATCATCTTGCTTGGCTTCTCGAATCAGATCAGCCCAGTTGATTGAGGCCGTAGTACATGAATCCTTGCTGATATCAGGCTGAACATCTGGACCATTTTTGTCCATCAAAGCCCTTAGTCGCTCCTCCAGCGAGCTGGCAAAGAGATCGTACGGATTGCGGACCTGGTATCTAGCAAGACTTTCTCCAGCTTCCAGAAGGGCCATGTTGTGCATGAAGGGTTGCAGAGCTAAGCCCATGTACCCATCGGAGGGATCGGGTTCCTCTATGGTGGGATTCTTACGGCATGTCGCGAAATTCAGATCGCTCACAGGCTGGTGAGCATCTCGGAATCGCGCATACATGTCTTCATTGGACAGATTCGCCATGTTGGAGATCCACGGACGTCTTCGACGCGTAATGGTGCGAGTGTATCTGAAACAAAGGTCAAAAACGGATTCAGAGAGTGATTTGGTGATGGAAAGATGGAAGAAGACGAAATGGAAGACAAGGAAGAGTAAACAAGACTCCATCCAGAGTGAGTCCCACTTTCAGTTCTCAGTGCTCATGGAAGGAAGGAACAGGCAACTTCCGGTTCAAGCAAATAAGCATGAAAGGCAAAAGCTATCCTAGTGATTAGTACCGTCTTCAAGCTTTGAGGAAAGAAGATGACACTTATGTTTCAAATGAAATAATTGTTCGTTTGCTATGTTGATCCTCCGAGGATTACAGCTCTCATTCCAGGTCTATACTGAGAAAGCTGGCAGATTCCAAAATAGTAAGGTAACAAGGCTGTTTTGTTGTCATTCACCAAAGATCGGCTTTTGTCGACACAAGTCACGTGTTGGCCCTGAGTACTAGAGTGAATTGCGCCTCTGCGTCTGATGGACTCGAGACTCATAAGTCCTGAGATAGTCTGCATCATGCAATTGGTTTGGAAATCAAGAAATATCTTCACGAAATGGTTCGTCTCAGATTCAGTCGATCACTGATTGGTTTGGCTTCGGCTACGAGCCGAGGACCACATAATAATGTCCATTGGTTCAGCGATTGAGAACAATCGTACGAACCCATCGAGCTGTCTGCCAAGCAAGCTAAGAAGGAAGACTACTTGGCGCCACATCTTATTTCTACCATTGTACTTTCAAATACCGAAACTGCCTTCATTCCTTATCTCATTTTCCACCTTACACGTATATACCCCTTATGAAAAGTTTTGAAATATCAAAAGGAGAATGCGATTCATTCCTCATAATTTAGCAGCCTGAACCTCAGACGAATCTCTGTTCAATATCAGCACAACGCCAGAAGAACAGAGCCATCTCAAGCCCAATGCTATCTACAGCCAAGCCTACGCTTACAGGTGCTGGTTGAACCAAGCAACGGCCTGACAGAAGGCCTGCTCCTTAGCCCACTTCTGCTGGGGGTCCTTCAGATTGGCGCGGACGGCAAAGCCGTGGCTGACACCACTGAACAGGTTGATTTGCCAGGGCTGGGCAGCCTTGATCAGAGTCTCCTCAGACTCGTGGCGGAGCTGGGTGGTAAAGATGGAGTCGACCTCTGTCAGGATTGGTTAATATGAGGTCTCTTTCAAATCAAGTCACTTAATTCGACACTTACCAGCAGCGGCAATGGAGAAGGGGCCCTTGATAGCGCCGAGCTCCTCGTGGGTGACGAAGGAGGGGTGAGCGGAGTAACCGGCGTCGATCTGGCCGGGCTTCAAGTAGCGAATGACGTACTTTCCGCCGAAGCAGTAGCCGACGGCACCAATCTTCTTGACGCCGAGAGTCTCGCGCATGTACTTGATGGTCTTCTCGACGATGGGGTCGACGTTGGCGGTTTGGTGCTTGGGCAACCAGGCAGGCAGATCGGCCTTGCCGGATTCCATGGCCTCGACGGAGATCTGGTCGCCCTGGAACAGGTCGGGGATGACGGTCAGGTAGCCATTGGAGGCGAACTCGTCGGCGAGGAGCTGGGCGTTGGGGAAAATGCCGAAGACGTCGGTCAGGAAGAGGACAGCCTTGTCAGCGCTCTTGTCCTTGGGGTAGGTGATGTAGGTGTTGACTGGTGACTCGGGTCAGTGGGTTGATTGGGGCAGGATTGGATGCAGACTTGGGCTGATCACATACCACCGTCGACGTTCTTGACCTCGCCAGCGGGGTTGCCCTCGTGCTTGAAGCCGGAGGCGCAGCAGGCGGCGGGAGGGTTAGAGGCCATTGTGTATGATTCTTTTGGATGCGTAGAGGGTATTGTGGAAGAATGGGGAGAAGGTAGAAACAGAGGAGCTCTTTAAGCACAATGCTCCGGCCCGTTAACGGAGGACTGCCCCTCCCTATGAGAACATCGCGGGCCTTTTCACGTCGTCCCGAAGCTGTCGGTCCAATCATCGTGTCTTGTTCGACCAATTTCGTCCTGTTCCCCTCGATTCAGCCCGACCCACTTGTACGCCCCTCGTAGCCGGGAGGATTAATAATGTGTGACGAAACGCCATTTGAAGCCCACGCCGTACGACTCGGGGGGTCAGATACATGTCTAAAAGAACAGTTGCAATAGATACTCGAACACATAAGATGTACTTTTGCGCCCGCTGTATGATATTTCGGTGCTTCTAGCTCCAGTCCGCGGCGTGCAGTACAAAGACGGCGACCCGGCAATCGGCACGGCGAACTCTCGGCGTTAAGGTCCATAGCTCCGACCCGGCAATAAGCTCTTAGCTCCTGCAGAAGTTGATCAGAGGCGTCTCAAAGGTTGCACATGTAGATCTTTAAACATTCAATTCGTTTCTCTTGACCATAAATACTAATGCATCGTATCAAGACCCGGGACACAGGCCACCACATATTACCACCTCACATTAATGCATAACAGGTTCATGCCGAACATAAAGGACTATTTTCTCGTACCCCAGGGTATCTGCAGAGAAAGGTAGTAAATCATACCAGAGGGACCCCACATAAAATGACTTTAAAAGCAGCAAATGTAAAGGGGTATCAAATAATAAACAGATGGAAAGAAATTCATGGGAAGCGGAAGCCTCCATTTAGCTGCGGGCGCTGCTCGCGCTTCACCGCCCACGCCTTGATCGCGATGTTCAAGATGACCAGGGACATGATGAAAGCTGTGAAGCCCATGCCGACAGTGAAGGTGAACATGGCGTCCAAGTCGTAGAACTCCATAGCTTCGATAACTTGGCGGGTCTGTTCATGGTCAGTAAGGTAGTCATAGTATAGAGTCTGCGGTAACAACTTACACTCAGCATGAAGATGAGCCCACCAGACATGAGACAAAATCCAGCCACAATCTCAGTGGGCGGGCGAGCCGGGAGGTACGATGTTGGCGGGCGCAAGAACAGCAAGACGTAGGTCATTCCACGAGCAATCGCGAACCCGACCAACATGTTACCCCACTGCTTGTGCACCATGGTCGAAGTCATACTGTCCTGGTGGTGCGATCCCATCATCATACCCAGAAGCAGGATGACAAGAGCCGGCATCGGGTTGAGGGGAACGCCCTGTGACTTGGGAGGTTGCCATTCGTCCTCACGGGAGCCATGGGGAGGGGATCGAAGCAGGGTGTTGTTGAGTGCATCGCGAATACGCCGAGACTCAAAGAGCATACCAACGAGACCACCGCCGAAGAACATGATCGAAATGGAAACGTGCTCCAAATCAGTCGCAGACCATTCTTTACCCCAACCGGCCAGGTGCTCCAGGAAGACATTGGTGACACCATACAACCAGATGACAAACGACTCCACGAACTCGCCCGAAGGAACCTTGGCCTTCCAGCCGACGACAGACGCCGGGGGCTTTTTGTTCCAGCCCCAGCCCAAGTCCGCCCAAGCTCCGATGAAGCGTCCGAGGGTAAGAACACCATACCAGAAGAAGATTCCACCCTTGATGAAATGCGCCAGGCCGTTGAAGATCTGGTTGCCTCGGAAGATACCACCGTAGGTAACAGCTCCAGTGACAATAGCGATGAATCCAAAGGGAAGAATGATCCGGTCAATCACGTTGTACACTCCGTTGGAAATGCGCAGGGCACGGTTCGAGACCATTCCGGGCACGCGGTTTGAGAGGAACCGATCAATGATAGAGCTGTGGAACCAGCCGCGCGGGCCAGAAGGCTTGAAAGGAATCTCCTCGGGCTTCTCGAAGCCGTCGTACTCGGCTTGCGACTCGAAGGACGGCGAGGAAGGGCTATGGATAGAGGAGCCGGGTTCGGTGCCCTGGCCACTATCGCGAGACCAGCGGTACTCGTGCATAGCACCAGTGGGGTAGGGACATTCATGCTCATCTGTCGCAACGGGGAGGGAATGCGGCGCGCTCAAAGGAGTTCGACTGCGACTGCTTGGACTCACCACGACCGGCATACG